>NC_140961.1:4399288-4584288 GCF_056783735.1 Eptatretus burgeri | reverse complement strand
ACGTTTGAACTTTCTAGTCTGACCGTTTGTTTCCTGACCCGACTCGATAAACTGTTGGATTGGTCCTTCGCATGTAGAGCGTTACACTTGTGAGTGTAAAGTCCCATGGAATATAGATGCTGCTGGACGTTGAACACTCCCACGTCCTTTCGATCAAAAGTAGTTGAGTTATAGCCGGGACCCCGAGCGAAATCCAAATTCCTGTCTTCACCAGCTCCAGTCGAATACGAGTGCTGACTGATCAGTTCCTGAAAGATTTGGGCCGACCGTCCTTGCTCAATGAGCCACAGACCTAATTGGACAGTGGAATGTTGAAGAAGATCCAGAAAGGCAACATGGAGATCCAATCTCAATCATTACGTCTCAAGTGTCTCTGAGATAACTAAAGGTTGCTCTCAATTCTGCAGCAGCATTCGGCCTTGCCCGTTAGTTAGAGGTGAAACATTTGGCCAGGATAACAACGATAGGTGTTACGACAAGCCCAAATGTCACTCCATCTGGTCATTGCGTAAAGGATGAGTACTCGCCTTTCTGAGTTAATTCCCCAATGAATGGGATCCAACTTTAAGCTGCCATGTTGAAGCTTTTTAAGTCGGGCTATAGGTGCACCAACCCTTTTATCATTTCACCTCAAGCTTATCAAATAATGATTTAAAGAGGTGTTTTGCTGCTGCTAAAGATAAGATATATGAATTGTGGGCATTGTTGCCTCACACACTCCATGAGAGCATTATTCAAAGCTACTCTTTTGGAGAGGTTTTATGATAACTATGAATTTACTGTTCTCGGCATTTTTCTGATGGATTTTTATCCCTTTGGATCCTCTTATGAAGGAAGGATAGTGACAATGCATTGTAGATACAGGCCTTTGCTACTCTGTGCGAAGGCGTCAGGCCCAGATGGCCGTCTGAATTTTATCTTCGATTTGGCAATAACTTACGGGCGTAGTTCTTTTAACCTCGTACAATTAAACTCCTTCTTTGTGGACTCGAGATTGAATCCTTCAATAATGTAGGGATGATGATACAGCTCAAAATATGGTGAAAGCATTTATGAAAAGACGATGGAAATTTATTCAAGCTTCATTGCGTGAAAGGAAACACGGAAGAAGTAGTTTCTTTAACCGACTCTTTACACCACTTTGCTGATTGTTCTCATAAGTCAGAGGATAAATGGAGAGTTATGTGGGAATCATTGTGAACCATTTGCTAATTACATTACTTTACGAACTTCCATCTGCTTTTGATGAGGCTTTCTGTTAAATCTAACGATATAAGAGGTTGAAAGAAAATGATTCATTCAACGGTTGAAAAGGGCTTTTGTCCGTAGCTCAATGGAGGACCGCTCCCCACTATGGGGTTGGGCTCCAGCGTCATATCAGTCTCTCCTTGGATCTGTGGAATCTAAAACTCTCAAATTATTGAAATCTCCTGCGATAAAAGCAAAGCATGAGGTGTCTTTCTCTCACGTTCCAGACATGTCCATGGCCTCTCTTTAACCGGATTTAAACCGGTCAGGCTCCGACTGCTCGCGAAGTCATCCGACCATCCCTTGCTCCTCGAGGATGCCCGTGTTCTTCCAATAACCCTCCAAGAGTTAAACTCCCCAAATCCAGGCCCACTGCACATCTGAACTCTTTTGTTCTTCCTTTCTCCATATTTGTGCAACTGCCTTTCCGAGGCTGTGATACGCTACTCTTCCCTCCATGTTTTCAAACAGGAGGTGGACCACCATCTCATGTCATCCCCAAATTCTATTTTTTACCTCAATTAACCTTCTTACCTGCGTGCAGGTTACTGCGTTTCCTCCACTCCTCTTTCGACTCTTTTTTGACCTCTGCCACCGAAGGTGGATGGAGGTGATGTTTTCACCCCTGTTTGTCTGTCTGTCTGTGAACAGGGTATCTCAAAAAGTTATGGCCCGATTTGGACGAAGTTTGGTGGACAGGTTGGGTGCGTGAGAAGGATGAAATGATTCGATCTTGTTGAAGATCAGAATCCAGATACAACAAAACAATTTTAATTAACCTCCGCCATCGAAGATGGATGGAGGTTACTGTTTTCACCCCTTTCTGTTTGTTTGTTTGTTTGTGAACAGTATTAAGGAAAAACTCCTTGACGGATTTCGACGAAACTTGGTGGGGGGGGGGGTTAGGTCTGGTCCAAGGATCATGCCATTAGATTTTGGACTTGGTCCAAAATCCAATATGGCCGCTATGGTGGCCAATTTGAAAAAATATTTGAATTTTTTTTTTTTGCATTTCTACATGTTTTAAGTGATTTCTAACCCCCCCCCCCAAAAAAAAACAAAAATTGTTAGAGAAAAAAATTCTTTTCAATAAAATTTCGATTTCGTTTTTTTTGCATTTCTTCATGTTTTAAGTGATTTCCAACCCCCCCCCCCCAAAAAAAAATTGGAAGAGAAAAATTTTTGCTAATTTTTTTTCAACAAAATTTCGATTTTTTTTTTGCATTTCTACATGTTTTAAGTGATTTCCAACAAAAAAAAAACATGCCAAAATTATAATTGCGGCTGATTTTGGAACTTCAGGTGGATATACCCACCTAAAATCAATTTCTGTCTCAAGGAATCTAGTTATGACGAATTAATTGAGTATTTAAAAGTTAAAAGTAAAAGGGAAAGTTGCAAACTATAACTCTGTGAGCACTGTTGACGTCAAATTGAATGAATAGGATATCAGGTTTACTTGAGTGACCTAGCAGTATTGGCGGCGGAGGTTTTGCACTCTACCGAGTGCTCCCCCTCTAGCTATTAAAGTGATTCTTCGTAATTGAGGGATGGGGCCAAAAACGATATATAGCACGATGTTTCAAAAACGGTCGGGACGGATGACAAAATTTGGTGGACGAGTTGGGTAGATCACAAGAACAGGGTGATTAGATGTGGTTAAGGTCTGGATGCAAATCTGGTCTATCAATAATGAGATACAAAACAAAGAAAAAATCGAATCAATTCGTCCTCATCAAACACCCAACCTGTCCACCAAGTTCAGTACTAATCCATCCATAACTTTTTGAGACATCCTACTCACAGACAGACAGACAGACAAGGGTGAAAACAAGCTCCGTGCACCGTCGGTGGCAGAAATCGTAAAGAAGCATCCCTCTCAAACAAACTTCTTTTTTTTGTTTAATTCACAGAAAATTCACAACTACTCATTTGCTGATGCAAGACGTATGTATACATCTCCAGTCAGACTTCAGAGAAGAATATTTTGCAAACGAGATCAATCCCGATGAAACACAACAATCTTGAAAGACAAATCGTGTGCAAGCAAGTAAATCTTATCGATTGTATTCTCTGTTAAAGTCTTTTATCCGAAAGATCCTTTCAAACGGTTGTTCGTGGTCCATCTGTGAGCACTCACCTCATGGTGCAGGCCACACACCCACTTTGCTTTACCCAAATTGAGTTTCCAAAAATCTCATTATGATCACAGCATGAATCTATGTGAAGCTTACAGGGCGACAGCAAATAACCATGATGAGGTCAACACATGTATTTAATACAGTAATGAGAACGGCACTCGGTGGAGCGCATACCTCCGCCAGGTTGAACAGTTTACATTTTGTATCCACTGATAGGCCGGATCGGAATCCAGACCTGAACTAAAATCGAATCGGTTTGTTCTCGTCACCTCACCAACTCAAAAACCAAGTTTTGTCATAACTCGTCCCCAACTTTTTGAGATATTGTGCAATATATCGTTTTTGGCCCCAATCTCTCAATGGTGACGAATCACTTTAAATAAATAAATTAATCTCTCGTATCCAGATCGGGATTCGCATCTTCACCAAAATCAAACCAATTCTTCTTCATCAGACAACCAACCTCTCCACCAAGTTTCATCCGAATCAGTCAATAAAGTTTTGAGATATCCTGTTCACCGACAAACAAACAGACAGACGGGGGTGAAAACGTAACCTTGCCCACCTTGGGTGGTAGAGGTAATGAGTGAAAGTGTGTGTTGGCAGAACATACTTGTGCATGGGGTTGGACACTTCAAGTTTAAAAGTCATAAAAATAATTTGTGGTGAGGAAGTTGTGTCATGAACTTCGGTTCCAGCAACAGGAGCCTCACTGCAACCCTGTAATGCAAGAACAACCAAGTACCAAGATAGCTCGTGAATGTATTAAAATCAACCCATTTCCTTTTGTATGGAGCACATGGCTGCAAGTTGCGTAATTTCCTTGGGGCGCTGTTGTGACATATACACACAAACAGGCATGTGGACAAAAGTGAGAAACTGAGGGGATGCTTCAGCCTCAGCATGGCTTTCATCGAGTACAACGTTTCTGATCCTGTCCTGGGCACAGACCTTTTTGGCAGGATGAGGGACATGATGTTGGGGAAAAAAAACACAATTTCAATGTCACAGTTTCCAGGGCCCTGCAATGCAGCAAGGATTCAGGAAGGCCTTGACATGCCTCCATCGCCGAATTCACTGAGAGCCAAATGGTGGTGGCCACACACACACAAACCAACACTTCTTCCCTCTCAAAGAAACCTTCACACTCTTCACCCTCCAAGCTTCCTTCTCACCTTCCTCAAAAACTCCCCTCTCACCCTTCTCCCTCAACTCACCCCTCTTACCCTTCTCCCTCCAACCTCCTCCCCAACTCCCCCTTCACAAAGTTGCCCCGCCCCCTCACATCCACAAATCTGGCTCCTTCCCCTGCCCTCTCTCTTCCATCTCATCCCTACACCTCGAATCTTCAACTCCCGGCTCTTATTACTCCCCACTGTACCTCACCTATCACCACCAAGCTTTTTCTCCTCCTCATCTGACCCTCCACCTTAGCTATTCTGCAATCAATAAACTCTCTCAACAACTCTCCTTACCTCCCCCCCTTTCCTCCCTCATCCTACCCTCCCCCCCACTCCCCTGCAACCAAAGCCTACTCCCCTCTATCTTCATTTACAGTGCGGACCTCCAACATCCGGGGCCTTCACTCAAACCTGACATATTTCCCTACAGGTTGCCACTGACAAACCAGACATAATCTATTTAACACAAACTTTCCTCCTCCAAGACGTCTCTGACTCCCTCGTATCTCTCCGTGGTTACTCCCTAATCGCAATGACAGACCTGAACCTCGTCCTGGTGGAGGAGTTGCTCTCATTATCAAAAACTCTATTCCACACTCTCCATGCACTGCGCTCACTCCGCCACACCCCCAGGAATACATCTGGCTATGGCTTCCCTCCACTCCCACGTCAGGTTTTATATGTGTGTTGTACCGTCCACCAAACAGGGATGACTCCATTTACATCTCGCTCGCCGAAAACATGGATCAACTTCGATCCACTCATCCCAACTCTCTCTTCCTCATATGTGGTGACTTCAATTGTTATCATGCCAGTTGGCTGGGTGTGGACACCTCCCTCGCCTGTCATGGCACTTCAGTAAAAGACTTCTGCGACTCATTGGGACTGACACAATGTGTCAACTTCCCAGCCAGAATCTCAACCAAAGGTACTCAATCTCTTCTGCATCTGATTTTGACCAATTTCCCTGAAAATATTGCTGTTCATTCTCCGCCCCAATCAGCATGCTTGTCTGACGACATGCTTGTCAAAGTCGACATCTCTCTGGCTGTTATGAGAGAACCACCTCAGCAAGGTCTCGTTCGGCATTTCACTCAGGCCGACTGGCAGGGACTTCAAGCATCCATAAAACCTCTAGACTGGTCTCCCATCGCGACTTTCTCCAACATCAACTCGTCATGGGAATTCCTTCAAAGAAACTTGCTCACTCTCATACACAGATTTATCGCATCTCGTCTTCAGTTGTCATACTCTTCCTCCCGCCCATGGTACACTGAAGCTTGTGGCAAGGCTGTTGTCCTGAAACAACTTGCCTTTTTTATTTATATTTTTTTGTATACATTGTCAAAGCTCATATGAGAGCTGACACGTAATGAACAGCAAGGAGGAGGGGGGGCATGGTACAAGAGGGGAGGGAGAGGGGAGGACAAAACAGTGGGGAACAGAGACATTAGATCTGCGGAAGGGAGAGGGATGGGGTAGGAAACACAGGGAATACAAGATGGGCATTACAGGGACTTTGAGGAAGGAAAGCAAGGAATTTGAATGGGGTGGGTTTGGGGTGAATTAACGGGGGTAGAAATGATCGAGGATTTGGATGGCGGAAGATAAGAGGTGGTGGTGAACAGCTGTTTTGAAGGCCTGGAGGGAAGAATGGGATTGAAAAGAGTGAGGGAGTTTATTCCAAAGGCGGGAAAAAACAAGAATGAAAGAGTGAAGGTGAGCAGTGATTCGTGATTTTGGTAGTTTTACCAGAAGGGGGTTGTTGGCAGGCCTTGAGCTCCCTGCGGAAATATGGGGGGGGGGAGGACATATCGCACACAGAGCAGGTGGGGTGAGATCAGAGAGGAGACGGCAGAAGACAGAAAGACCACCAACCTGCGGTGAGAGAGTGAGAGGCCCAAAGACTCAGCCTCATCGCAGGAGATACCAATGATCCTAAATGCCTTGGTTTCCACAGCATGAAGCAAAGAAAGGTGAGATGTGGGAGCACCAGCCCAGAGGGGAGAGCAGAACTCCATCAGACTGTGGACGAAAGCTTTGTATGTGGTCAGGAGCTCAGATAGGCCGAGGAAGGACTTTGCACAACGGAGGATTCCCACTTGACGACTGGCTTTGGAGGCCAGGTTCGCCTCATGAAAGGGAAATCCAACTGAAAGCAATCTCAGTTCCTTCCACAAAGCTCAGAACAAGTGTGTCTACCCTGAGGAGATCCAGGAAACAACAATTTTCCAATCTCCAGTCTGAACTCTCAAACCTGTCTTCCTCCTATAAATCCTGGTGGCATCTAGTTAAGTCTGCTTCTGGTGTATGTCCCCCCTCCATCCCCTCCCTTCCCTCAAATGGCTGCACAACTGACACTGCACGTGAAAAGGCTGAATGCCCAAACTCTGTGTTTCCTTCTAAATGTTGTGCTCCAAACCCATCGCTTTCTGTACCCACCTTACCCAGTCGCACCCAGCTGTCTCTGCACCTTGTGACATTTCCTATTGACAAGGTGGAGAGCTTGCTGATAAACCTCGACTCAAATTCCGCAACTGGTGCAAACGGCATCAGCCACGCGTTCTAAAAACCTGCTCTGCTGCTCTTGTTCACCCTCTCTCTGTTCTATTCACCCTCTCATTTGCTCAAGGTCATCTGCCATCTGCTGAGAAATCAGCAAACATCACTGCTCTGCACAAAGAATGTGCAAAAACAGATCCCTGCAACTTCAGGCCAATAAGCCTGCTCCCAATCATCAGCAAGGTCATGGAATCCATCATCGCTTCCGACATTAAATCCTTCCCCTTCTCCAATGGCTTGATTTCCGATCATCAGTTTTGATTCAGACCAAGTCACTCTACCCTGGATATGGTGCTCTTACTTTCACAACAATCGATGGAGATCCTCAATGCCAGGCATGAGATCAGAGCCATCTCCCAAGACAGATAGTGTGCTTTCGATACGGTGTAGCATCCTGCCCTGCTCACCAAACTCTCTTCTTATGGTATCCAAGGCAATCTCCACTCATGCCTCGCAGACTTCCTCTCCTGTCGCAGTCAACATGTGACCCTAAATGGAGTTCTGTCATCCCCTCTTGCTTTCCAGGCTGGTGTTCCTCAAAGCAGTGTTCTGGGCTCTGTTCTTTTTCTGATTTTCATCAATGATGTGGAAAAGCCTCGTTATCTCTGCTGATGACTCTCCCCTCTGCCGTACCATTTGGCTTCCTTCAGATCGGCAAGCAGCAGCTTCTTCACTCTCTGCAGATCTGGATAAAATCACAAACTGGTCCAAGATGTGGAACATTTCTTTCAACCCTGGCAAATCAAATCAACCCTGGCAAACTGTGTCTCTCTAAAAGGACTATTTAGAACCACCCCATCCCCCACCACCCATCTACTTTCGCAACAATCCTTTGGCAGAAGTCCTTTCATTCAAACTTTTGGGCCTCACTATCCGCCATGATGTTTCCTGGGAAAGCCACATTTCTAACCTGGCCTCCAAAGCCAGTCGTCGATTGGGCATCCTCCGTTGTGTGAAGTCCTTCCTTGGCACACTTGAGCTCTTGGCGAAGTACAAAGCTTTCATCCACAGTCTGATGGAGTACTGGTCTCCCCTCTGGGCTGCTGCTTCCACCTCTCACCTTTCTCAGCTTCACGCTGTGGAAACCAAAGCATTTAGGATCATTGGTATATCCCGCGGTGAGGCTGACTCTTTAACTCTCTCACTCCCTCACCACAGGCAGGTCGGTGGTCATTGTCTTCTACCGTCTCCTCTCCGGCCTTGGCCCCCCAATCTGCCCCCCAATCTGCCTGCTATCGGTCCCACCCAAATTTCCGCAGGGGGCTCAAGGTCTGCCTGCAACCCTCTTCTGGTAAAACTACCAAAATCACGAATCCTCCTTAAATTCCCTGCTTTCCTTCCTGAAAGTCCCTGTAGTGTCCATCTTGTTTACCCCGTGTACCCCACCCCATCCCTCTCCCTTCCACAGATCTCCTAATGTCTCTGTTCCCCACTGTTTTGTGCTTCCCTCTCCCGTCAATCTTGTCTCCTCCCACACTTGTTATACGTTCTCTGTGTGTTAGCTCTTATACGAGCCTCGACATTGTTTCTGGAAAAATAAAAACACCCATGTGTGAATGTTAGTTTTCCCATGTGAACCCGTGTAGATCACGATACGGAGAACCGAGGTTCAAATCCCATATACAATGTGTGTTTATGCATATTGAGTACTAATATCCATTAAATTAATTTAAAGGTACATTGGTGTGTCTTCTCCATGACCTGCACGCCATTGTATGTACAAGTTCCTCCATGAACCGCACGTCACTGCAAAACAGCTACATGTCAGCAGCTCCTGAACTACCAGCAATTCCCTGTGAGGTTTGATCGAAAGGTCCTCGAGAGCACTCTCTCCTCTCCAACCACTGCTGTGTCCCGTGACGTAGTTGCCAACATTGAGTGGATAAAGAGAAGTCGGATGGAAATTATCCCTGGTACGAACGAGCGAATCGACAAGGGGATTGTCTGGGAGGGTGGAGAGAATAGTGTCTGGGAGGGGAGAGAGAGTCGTGTCTGGGAGGGGGGAGAGAGTAGAGAGTCTGGGAGGGGGAGAGAGAGTAGAGTGTCTGGGAGGGGGGAGAGAGTCGAGTGTCTGGGAGGGGGAGAGAGAGTAGAGTGTCTGGGAGGGGGAGAGAGTAGAGTGTCTGGGAGGGGAGAGAGAGTAGAGTGTCTGGGAGGGGGAGAGAGTCGAGTGTCTGGGAGGGGGAGAGAGTCGAGTGTCTGGGAGGGGGGAGAGAATAGAGTGTCTGGGAGGGGGGAGAGAGTGGAGTGTCTGGGAGGGGGAGAGAGAGTAGAGTGTCTGGGAGGGGAGAGAGAGTGGAGTGTCTGGGAGGGGGGACTCCCCCCTCCACGTGGTCGGGGCATTTTGTAATTTTAACCTTAAATTTGTACATTTGAACACAACATGTCAAACAAAATGAAAGCAGGTAAATTATGATGTTTCCTGATTAATTTGTGTTTGTACTCTGAAATGTAGCTTCTGATATGTTTTGGATGTTCGGTTGTATCATATATGTTTCCATGAGTAAAATATAAACTTAAATTTAAATAAAGATGAACTAACTCGACTTGGCTATGTCCAACTCTCCGATACAGACTTATGGAAGACCAACTGCAATGACCTCGTGTCACTGACTCATTGGGACGGTTGAGACCTCACACGAGGACCTCGGTACGTCTCTTGGTCTGCCTGCATGTACCGTGCATGTACCTTGCATGTACCGTGCATGTCCTGTGCAAGTTCTATACATGGCCTGAGCATGTCCCGTGCATGTTCTATGCATGTTCTATGCATGTCCTGTGCATATTCTATGCATGTCCTGTGCATGTTCCATACATGGCCTGTGCATGTTCTATGCATGTCTTGTGGATGTTCTATACATGGCCTGTGCATGTTCTATGCATGTCCTGTGCATGTTCCGTGCATGTTTTATACATGTACCGTGCATGTTCTATGCATCTGCCGTGCATGTTCTATGCATGTGCTATGCATGTTCTCTCCATGGCCTGTGCATGTACTGTGCATGTTCTCTCCATGGCTTGTGCATGTACCGTGCATGTTCTCTCCATGGCCTATGTATGTACCGTGCATGTTATATGCATGGCCTGTGCATGTTCTATGCATGTGCCGTGCATATTCTATGAATGTCCTGTGCATGTGCCGTACATGGTCTATGCATGTCCTGTGCATGTACCGTGTATGTTCTATGCATGGCCTGTGGATGTACCATGCATGTTCTATGCATGTCCTGTGCATGTCCTGTGCATATTCCATGCATGTCCTGTGCATGTCCTATGCATGTCCTGTGCATGTTCTATGTATGGCCTGTGCATGTCCTGTGCATATTCTGTGCATGTCCTGTGCATGTGCCGTACATGTTCTTTGCATGTCCTGTGCATGTGCCGTACATGTTCTATGCATGTCCTGTGCATATTATATGCATGTCCTGTGCATGTCCTGTGCATATTCTATGCATGTCCTGTGCATGTTCTATGCATGTCTTTTGCATATTCTATGCATGTCCTGTGCATGTTCTAAGCATGTTCTGTGCATATTATATGCATGTCCTGTGTATGTTCTATGCATATTATATGCATGTCCTGTGCATGTGCCGTACATGGTCTATGCATGTCCTGTGCATGTTCTATGCTTGTCCTGTGCATGTGCCGTACATGGTCTATGCATGTCCTGTGCATGTCCTGTGCATATTCTATGCATGTCCTGTGCATGTCCTGTGCATATTCTATGCATGTCCTGTGCATGTCCTGTGCATGTTCTATGCATGTCCTGTGCATATTCTATGCATGTCCTGTGCATATTCTATGCATGTCCTGTGCATGTCCTGTGCATATTCTATGCATATTCTATGCATGTCCTGTGCATATTCTCTGCATGTCCTGTGCATGTTCTATGCATGTCCTGTGCATGTCCTGTGCATATTCTATGCATGTCCTGTGCATGTGCCGTACATGGTCTATGCATCGCCTGTCCATATTCTACGCATGTCCTGTGCATGTGCCGTAATGGTCTATGCATATCCTATGCATGTTATATGCATGTACCGTGCATGTTATCATTGGTGCAATGTTTTTCTCAGAGTTTCATTCTGTCAGTCAACCAATCAGAAACATCCAACATTTGGCGGGTCAATAATGCCTGTAAATTGGACCGTCTGTCATTTGCAGCCACGTACTTTGTGTGGTGGTGGTCCGTACTTGTCGACAATCAAATGCAATGCGATTATGGAGATGATTTTCCATGCAGCATCACACGAGGGAAACCGCCCGAAGTCCGACAGAAACCATCACAGCATGAAAATCAATGAAAACCCTCGATAAGACGTGTTGTGAAATGGGCAGTTTTCACTATCACTGGGTAATATAATCGGTAGATTGTTGAAGTATATAAAAATTAGAAGATTAACGCCAAAAGCAGTAGGGTCAGCAACTATGCCTTTATCTCGCAAAATGGTTGAATGTCCCTGGGAGTTGGGAATGGTGTTCACTGGCGACAGCCCAGGAGACGGCTCCACCTCGGCTCGCTGCCCCAATTCTTCCCCTCAATCCTCGTGCACATTACAAGGAAGGCGGACCTCTCCCATGCCCAGAGGCGTTCCGTTACCAAGCGGCTTGCTATCGCCAGCTATCACTTTCCCAGCCAGTCGTTTCGCACCAACCGCTTTGCAAGTCACTTGCCTAGCCACTCGGCAAGCGATTGAGAGAGGTGCTTTGTCATGTTCGCAAAGATGACCGCAACAGTCGAATTCAAAACAATAGGACAACCAATGAAATGTTCACATGCATACGGTACCCCTGATAGGTACACGTCACTCATAAAATTATTGAAACGTGCATGTCACACTGAAATTTTTACTCCACTTCTCATCCTAATTCTTCAACATCGACAAGCATGCAACCAGTGAAGATAGCTCGACCCCCATTCGGCCTTCCACCTCAGGCATCCTGCAAGGCAGTCACTTCAAGTTTAACTTCCGTGCCGAGGTTATACCCAGTGTTGGATTAACCATTAGGCAGACAAGGCATGTGCCTTAGGGCCAGCCAAAAATTCGGGCCACAAAAATTTTGTTCTTGAATCAGTTCATCTTTTGTCTGGGGTCCATTTCCATGAGCCCGAGATCTAATTTTAAGTTTTCAGGCCATTCTCTAAAATTTCGAAATGTTCCTTAGGGCCAGCCGAGGCTTAATCCGGCACTGGTTATACCTACACTTACCTTCCAGGTGGGATCGAAGCCATCACATCCTCCCACACATGCGTTCTTCCACATTGAATCTTCTCAAGCAGTGAAGTCAATATGTTCTCTCCAAGATTTTTGCATGGTTAGTGGGAAGAACAGAGGAAAACCAAATGAAAAACATCTGGTTGAGCAAACAACGGCAGAACTCACAAGTTCATAACAAAACCATTTGAATCCCAAAAAAATTCATACTTTCTTTTCAACAACATACTGTGCAATGTATCCTGTCTGATGGTGCTCGGTATTGCTGAGAAATCCCAAGTCATGTTGAAGAACATTTACCTTGGCATTGCATCATGTAGGTCTACAATTTGTTGATGGCCCGAGAATCCGTAAAACCCAAAAACTCCACTTGTATACAGCGCATGGCAAGATGTCGCACTCCGAGAGTAAGACTGCCCATTTCTCAAACCCTTTGGTTGGAACCTTGTCAAAGCATATATTATTACAATGCAGATATCACCTACTGTATGTTTGAATGTGTGTTTGTATGTACTGTTATGTGGAAGGGGGGATCGATAGCGAGACTGTGGTAAGTGTAAACTGGTCTGTGTGTTTCGAGTAGGCTAGGTTGCCATCAATATATTACGAAACCTCTCATCTTGAATGTATGTATGTTTGTTCCCAAAATACAGCCAAAGCAGTACAGGATAGCGCAAAAATTTTATGGCCACCTTACTCACCATTCGCCTGCGGTGTGCAGAATCAAGTTTCGTTCAAATCGCGCAACGACAAAAATTATTAAAAAAATCAATTCCCGATTCAGTCAAATACTCTTCGGGAGTATTTGATCAATGCAAACAACCTCAGCGGTAAAGTTCATGGGAGATATCTTTTTTTATTCTTGAAATGATTTTTTTCATCAATCGCTGTCACAATGGGAACCCAACGGGTTCACGGGTCATCCAGTGTAACACCACAAGGGACCTGTCAGAGTAAGTCATTTTCTCGCAAGTGACGCAGAGAAGGCAGCGTATGTAATTTATGGAAAAGCTAATCAGTGTAATATTGTTTGCAGAAACGACTCTTGTTTACAGGTGGGGCCAGGTGAAGACTTCCCATCATAAAAGGCAAACAAACAAAAAAAACCTCACATGTGATTTCAAAGGACGGGTCACTGTTTGTTTCCTGGGCGTGTATCGTGACATATGAGTGATTGAAGCTTTTCGTGCTGCACTCTTCAGGGTAAAAATCGCAGCAAGTGAAGAAGGCAGTGAAGGTGTGTGCTTTATACGCAGCTCTCAATAAGGTAGACGCTGATTGGTTCAACCGTAATGACGTCACGGCTAATCCGAACGCCCATTGGTTGGTTCATCATCTTCACCTCGAGCTCCCATTGGCTGGAGCAGAGTTCGTCGATGATTGACGTTTGCAACCACATCCTGGAGAGAGGGGGGATGGGTTTTACTGAAGGTCCATTTACCATTTGTTGCCGTACTTCCCTTGATCTTTCAATGCCGAAAGAGACACAGAGATCGTACAAATTCCTTTTGACGACATAATATTGGATCGGTGGTCATGATGAAGGTTGCTTCCAACATACGTAAATGAAACGAGCTCCGACCTCGGCTCAATATCCTGAACATCTCTGCATTGCACTGGTCTGCACAGATCGGGTTGGTAACCAGGTGCTGTGCAATGGCAGATGAAGCAGGTACAGTGGCCGGTGGTTGCTGGATATTTCGACATGCTCGCACTGGTTGTGTTCTAACCCTCAAAATCTTTCTTCGAATCGCCAAGGGGATGTGTTGTTTGATCCGATCAGCCAATCTTAGTGTTGTGTGTTCCACGTATCGAGCTTCACATCGGCACTTAAACTCATCAATAACATTGCTGGTTTGTGAGGTGGGTAGCACATCCTTGTTGACTGACGTCAACAAACGGCGAGAGGTAAAGATTACTCGGGGTTGCACAGCCAGAATTGGACGGTATAGCCATGGGTTCTCCATTAGGCCCAGCTCTTGCAAATATCTTTGTAGGCTATCATGAAATGCAGAAACTGACTGGTCGGCAAGGGGTCGATTCTCCCATCGTATACGATCGGTATGTTGATGACATTTTTGCTTTGTTTGAGTAACGGACGGCATGTGACAATTTCCAGGCATGGATCAACACTCTCCATCCAGCACTGAAGTTTACCACGGAGCTGGAATCGTCAAACACGTTACCGTCTTTGGATGTGTTGGTTGATAGATCCAACCTTGGTTTCACAACATCCGTCTACCGGAAGCCGACTTTCACAGGGCAGTGTACTCGGTGGGACTCCTACAGCTCCACGAGAAACAAAATTGCCTTGATCAATATCCTGGTTAACAGAGCACAGAGGATTTGTTCACCTTGTGATCTTCCTGCTGAAATTGACAAAATCTATTAATATAATCGGTGAGAATGGTTATCCTGAGCATATAGTTAAGAGAGACATACACAAGTTTCTAAACACGACAAAAGATCAGAAGATTGGTCTGGACAAATGTCCAGTCGATATCAGGATGCCCTAGAAAGGGCAATCATGATGAAGGTTTCAAGTACAAATCAAACATAGTGTCCAACACGTTTATACATATATACATATATATATATATATATATATATATATATATATATATATATATATATATATATATATATACATACATATACACGACCAGTCAACAGTTTTATAACACCCCCATTTTTCTGTTTTTACTAAAATTTAAGCTGTTCAATTCCAGTGAATAACCTGAAATGGTACAAAGCCAAGCGGTAAACAGCCAGAGGTTAAAATAAGAAGTTTAGGTGACCAAAAACTGAAAAATAATATAAATTTCAGAGTTGTTAAAAAGGCCCTTTTCAGGGAACAAGTAATGGGTTAGTATATATATATATATATATATATATATATATATATATATATATATATATATATATATATATATATATATATATATGTACATATACAGTGTGTATATATATATATATATATATATATATATATATATATATATATATATATATATATATATATATATATATATATATATATATATATATAGAGATAGATAAATAAATATATATATATATATATATATATATATATATATATATATATATATATATATATACACACTGTATATGTATGTATATATATATATATATATATATATATATATATATATATATATATATATATATATATATATATATATATATATATATATATATATATATATATATATATATATATATATATATATATATATATATATATATATATATATATATATATATATATATATATATATATATATATATATATATATATATATATATATATATATATATATATATATATATATATACTAACCCATTACTTGTTCCCTGTATATATACATATACAGTGTGTGTATACATATATATATATATATATATATATATATATATATATATATATATACACACTGTATATGTATATATATATATATATATATATATATATATATATATATATATATATATATATATATATATATATATATATATATATACATATATATATATATAGATAAATATATATATATATATAGATAAATATATATATATATATATATATATATATATAAATATATATATATACACAAATATATATCTTCTTCTTTCGGCTGCTCCCGATAGGGGTCGCCACAGCGAATCATCCGTATGATCCGCATAGTGATTTGGCACATGTTTTACGCCGGATGCCCTTCCTGACGCAACCCTGGTCGACTCTTACAACACAGGGATATAGTACACCTATTTTAACCGGGGTATACACCGGCCCAGTATACTGGTACTCATTTCGCCGACCTCGGAAGGATGACAGGCTGAGTCAACCCCCTGGTGTATAAATTCAGTGGCCAACGGGGCTTGAACTCAGGACCTTTTGGATCCCAAGCCGCTGCCCTAACCACTGCGCCAACACCAGGTGTTTATACACATACATATATATATATATACCCCGGTGTATGCCCCGGTTAGAATAGGTGTACCATATCCCTGTGTGTCGTAAGAGGCGACCAGGGTTGCGTCAGGAAGGGCATCCGGCGTAAAAACCTATGCCAAATCATTATGCGGACAACAAAACGAATTTCCATACCGGATCGGTCGAGGCCCGGGTTACCAACGACCGCCACCGGTACCGGTGGTCAGCAGGGTACCAGTGGAAATTGTGCTACTGCTGGGCGAAGGAGGAGAAGGAGACGGGGAAGGCGAGTCCGGAGGCAGTGGGAGAGGGGGAAGGGTAGAAGTGTGGAGGTGAGAGTTGGAACTCTGAATGTTGGGACGATGACTGGCAAAGGGCGAGAGTTGGCTGATATGATGGAGAGAAGAAAGGTGGACATACTGTGTGTACAAGAGACCAAGTGGATGGGGAGTAAGGCGAGGAGCATTGGAGGTGGTTTCAAACTGTTCTACCATGGTGTGGATGGGAGGAGAAATGGTGTCGGGATAATCCTGAAGGAAGATCATGTCAAGAGGGTATTGGAGGTGAGGAGGGTGTCTGACCGAGTGATGAGTGTGAAGTTGGAAATTGAAGGGGTGATGATGAATGTCATCAGTGCATATGCCCCACATATGGGGTGTGAGATGGAATATAAAGAAGATTTCTGGAGTGAGTTAGATGAAGTGGTGGAGAGTGTATCCAAGGATGAAAGAGTGGTGATTGGAGCAGATTTCAATGGACATGTTGGGGAAGGGAATAAAGAGGATGAGGAGGTGATGGGGAGGTACGGTCTCAACAAGAGAAATGTGGAAGGGCAAATGGTGGTAGAGTTTGCAAAAGAATGGAAATGGCAGTGGTAAACACGTATTTCAAGAAGAAGGAGGAACACAGGGTGACATACAAGAGTGGAGGAAAGTGCACACAGGTGGATTACATCTTAAGTAGGAGATGCAACCTGAAAGAGATTAGTGACTGTAAGGTTGTGGCAGGGGAGAGTGTAGCTCGACAGCATCGATTGGTGGTCTGTAGGATGACTTTAGAGGTGAGGTTGAGGAAGAGAGTGAGGGCTGAACCAAGGACCAGATGGTGGAAGCTGAAGGAGGAAGACTGTTGCGTGAAATTTAGGGAGGAGGTGAGACAGGCGTTGGATGGTGGTAAAGATGGGTGGGATGATTGGACATCGCTGGACTTGGTATTCCAACGCTGGCGGTGTGGCAAAGGAGATTGACCATGTCCTCATTGACGGTCGTTGGAGGATGATCCAGAACTGCAGGGTCTACCGGAGTGCTCAGTTCCTCAATACTGACCACAGGCTTGTTGTAGCAACTCTAAAGCTGCACCTTAAATCCTGGAGAATGGTACCATCCCAGCCTAGGCTGGATGTTGCCAAGCTCAGGGATGAGAGAGTAGCTGAGGAGTTTGCGAACAGGCTGAGTGGACACTTGGGGGGTCTGGGTGCTTTGGGGGGTCCTGAAGAGTTGTGGAGCACCTTCAAGACCACCGTCCTTGATGTTGCCGGTGGATGCCTTGGAGTTCACCGCAGGGCAAAGAAGAATTTTGTCTCTCAAGGGACACTGGATACCATTGACCAGAGTCGCAGGGCCAGGCTGAATGGCAGAGCTGAGCTGTTCAGGGAGCTGAGGCGTAAAACTGTACGTGCACTGAGGGTGGACAAGGAGGCCTATGTGCGAGGAATCTGTGAGGGGGTAGAGCATCACCTGTGGACAGGTGATTCTCGTCCCGCTTACAGGGGAATTCGCGCATTACGTTCATCCAAGCCCATCCCTCGGAGCACTGCAGTTCGAGCAGAGAGTGGTAGGCTCTTGACAGAGGAGTCTGAAGTGATGGCCCGCTGGGCCGGTTACTTTGAGCGGTTGTACCAGGCTGATCCCCCAGCTGTCGAGTTGGACGTCAAGGGTGTTACAATCCCTGTTGCTGACCCTCGAATCAACTGTGGTCCACCATCGCTTGTGGAAACACGGGCTGCGGTGAACCAGTTGAAACGGGGCAAAGCTCCAGGGATCTGTGGCATCCATGCTGAACTTCTCAAGGCTGGTGGAAATGCTGCACTCGCGTCATTGCATGCAGTTTTGTGCTCTGCCTGGAACACAGGCATCATCCCAACTGACTGGAAGAGGGGCCTTGTTGTCCCTCTCTGGAAAGGGAAGGGTGATCGCCAAGACTGCAACAACTACCGAGGGGTGACGCTGCTCTCAGTGCCGGGCAAGGTCTTTGCTCGGATAATTCTTGATAGGGTTCGCCACCATCTGCTTGAGCACCAGCGTCCAGAGCAGTCAGGCTTTACACCAAAGAGGTCAACGATTGACCGTATCCTTGCTCTTCGTGTCCTCACTGAACGCAGACGAGAGTTTCGGCAGGGGCTGCTTGCAGCCTATGTTGATCTCTGTAAAGCGTTCGATTCAGTGAATCGGGATGTCCTCTGGAGGATTCTTGGTCTTCGTGGGGTGCCACCGAAACTGATCGATCTGATGTCTGAACTCTACTCTGGTACTGAGAGTGCTGTGAAGTGTGGTGGTACCGCCTCTGACTTATTTCCAGTTGTTACTGGAGTTCGTCAGGGATGTGTACTTGCCCCCACACTTTTCAGCACTTGTATGGACTGGATTTTTGGGAGGATGTCGGAGAGATCAAGTTGCGGTGCATCGTTTGGCAATGTCAAGATCTCGGACCTTGATTTTGCAGATGATGCAGTCATCTTTGCGGAGACTTTAGACATCCTCTTGGGGGCCCTCGAGGTGCTGAATGAGGAGTCGGAGCCGTTGGGATTACGGATTTCTTGGGTCAAAACAAAGATCCAGGCTTTCGGTGACATCTTGGATGCTGCTGTCCTGTCTGTGTCTGTTTGTGGTGAGGATGTTGAGGTCGTGGATAGATTCACTTACCTTGGCAGTGATATTCATGTCTCCGCAGGTTGTGAGCCGGAGGTCAATAGACGTCTGGGTCGGGCCTGGGGAGTCATGGATTCACTGGATCATGGGGTGTGGCGCTGCCGGTACCTGTGCGGGAGGACGAAAGTCCGAGTCTTCAGGTCCTTGGTACTTCCAGTCTTGCTCTATGGGTGCGAGACTTGGACTTTGACCAAGGATCTGAGACGGAGACTTAATTCCTTTGGTACCAGGTCTCTTCGGAGAATCCTTGGCTATCGCTGGTCGGATTTTGTGTCCAACGAGCGGTTGCTGAGAGAGACTCGGATGAGATTTGTTACCTGCATAGTCCGTGAGCGTCAGCTGCGGCTGTATGGACATGTGGCTCGTTTTCCTGACGCTGATCCTGCTCACCAGATTCTCTCAGCGAGGGAGTCTCATGAGTGGAGGAGGCCAGTGGGCCGACCACGTGCCTCATGGTTGCAGCAGGTTGACCATCATCTCAAGGAGATGGGGATGGGCCTGGCATCTGCCTGGGGGATGGCCAGACGGAGGCCCCTGGAGTACCGGCGGAAAGTGGACGCAGCGACGCGCTGTTCTGGCACATGCTCCCATACCTGACCTGATGATTGGGCAACGACAGCAGAAGTTGTGAGGGAGATAGCTAGGAAGGTACTTGGTGTGACATCTGGACAGAGGAAGGAAGATAAGGAGACTTGGTGGTGGAATGAGGAAGTACAGGAAAGAATAAGGAAGAAGGGGTTGGCTAAAAAGAAGTGGGATAGTCAGAGAGATGAAGAAAGTCGGCAGGAGTACAAGGAGTGGCGTCGAAAAGCAAAAAGAGAGGTGGCAAAGGCCAAGGAAAAGGCATATGATGAGCTGTATGAGAAGTTGGATACAAAAGAAGGGGAAAAGGATTTATACCGATTGGCAAGACAGAGGGACCGAGCTGGGAAGGATGTGCTGCAGGTTCGGGTGATAAAGGACGCAAATGGGAATGTGCTGACGAGCGAGGAGAGTGTGTTGAGAAGGTGGATGGAGTACTTTGAGGAGCTGATGAATGAAGAAAATGAGAGAGAGAGAAGGTTGGAAGAGGTGGAGATAGTGAATCTGGAAGTGGGGTGGATCAGTAAGGATGAAGTGAGGACTGCTATGAAGAAGATGAAAAGTGGAAAGGCGGTTGGCCCAGATGGAATACCAGTGGAGGCATGGAAGTGCTTAGGAGAGATGGCAGTGGGGTTGTTAACCAGATTGTTTAATAAAGTCTTGGAAAGTGAGAGGATGCCGGAGGAGTGGAGATTAAGTGTACTGATTCCGATTTTCAAGAATAAGGGTGATGTGCAGAGCTGTGGAAATTACAGAGGGATAAAGTTGTTAAGCCACACCATGAAGTTGTGGGAAAGAGTAGTGGAAGCTCGGTTGAGAGGAGAGGTGACGATCTGTGAGCAGCAATATGGGTTTATGCCAGGAAAGAGCACCACTGATGCGATGTTTGCTTTGAGAATGTTGATGGAGAAGTATAGGGAAGGCCAGAAAGAGTTACATTGTGTGTTTGTGGATTTAGAGAAAGCTTATGATAGGGTGCCAAGAGAGGAGTTGTGGTATTGTATGAGGAAGTCGGGAGTGGTGGAGAAGTATGTGAGGATCGTGCAGGATATGTATGAGGACAGTGTGACAGCGGTGAGGTGTGCGGTAGGAATGACGGACCGGTTTAAGGTTAAAGTGGGATTGCACCAAGGATCGACTCTGAGCCCTTTCCTGTTTGCAATGGTGATGGACAGGTTGACGGACGAGATCAGACTGGAGTCTCCATGGACCATGATGTTCGCGGATGACATCATGATCTGTAGGGAGAGTAGGGAGCAGGCTGAATCGAGCCTTGAGAGGTGGAGGTACGCACTGGAGAGAAGGGGAATGTTGGTCAGTAGGAGAAAGACGGAGTACATGTGCGTAAATGAGAGGGAGGGTGGTGGTATGGTGCGGTTGCAAGGAGTTGAGGTGGGGAAGGTGGATTGGTTTAAATACTTGGGATCAACTGTCCAAAGTAACGGAGAGTGTGGGAGAGAAGTGAAAAGAGAGTGCAGGCAGGATGGAGTGGGTGGAGAAGAGTTGCAGGAGTGATTTGTGACAGAAGGGTAGCTGCAAGAGTGAAGGGGAAAGTATACAAGACGGTAGTGAGACCAGCTATGTTGTATGGTTTGGAGGCGGTGGCGCTAACAAAAAGACAGGAAGCAGAGCTGGAGGTGGCAGAGTTAAAGATGCTGCGATTCTCGTTGGGAGTGACGAGGATGGATAGGATAAGAAATGAGTGTATTAGAGGGACAGCGCAGGTAGGACGGTTTGGAGACAAAGTGAGAGAGGCGAGATTGCGATGGTTTGGACATGTGCACAGGAGGGAAACGGAGTATATCGGGAGAAGGATGTTGAAGATGGAGCCGCCAGGCAGGAGGAGAAGAGGAAGGCCAAAGAAGAGGTTCATGGATGCGGTGAGGGCGGACATGCGGGTGGTTGGAGTGTCAATGGAAGATGTGGAGGATAGAGCAAAATGGAGACAGTTGGTCCGCTGTGGCGACCCCTAGCGGGAGCAAGCCGAAAGAGGAAGAAGATATATATATATATATATATATATATATATATATATATATATATATATATATATATATATATATTATCGTATATACATATACATACATATGCATATATACATATATATATATATATATATATATATATATATATATATATATATATATATATGTACATATTGGGTGGTCGCAAGACTACCATTATTCTCAGGTTTTCCGACTGTCTGTATGTCTATCTGTTGTTTGCATGTAATGGACAGCTCTGGAGACCAGAGGAGTCAACCGATTTTGATGAAACTTGACTGGTAGGTTCATACCAGGATCTAGTTGTATGCTTTTGAGCACCGTTGCTGTGGACGTCACTGTTGCCTAGCAACGGGACTTTGAAATTTTGAAAAAATCCGAAAAAAAAAATTCGAAAATCAAAAATCGGCTTCCAGGCTTTAATGTGCACTATAATCAACCTCTTTGTCAAAAATGTTCAGCCCGATCCGTCAAAAACTGTATGACTAGTATGCAATTATATAGCGACCACCCATGTCGCCTGCCAGCTTGCATATACTGTATATATATATATATATATATATATATATATATATATATATATATATATATATATATATATATGTATATATATATATATATATATATATATATATATATATATGTATATATATATATATATATATATGTATATATATGTATATATATATATATATATATATATATATATATATATATATATATATATATATATATATATATATATATATATATATATACACACACACATGTATCCATATTATATATACATACGTAAATACATATGGGAAGAAAATTACAGCAAAGGCAAACATAAGGGAGCAACAGCGCAAGAACATTCTCTCAGTTCGAGAATGCTGCCATCTCTGTTTTGGCTTGCTTTGATCCCAATAAAGGGGAAACTGGAGAAAACAACTTATCCAATCCCTTTCCCTCGCTGGTTACTGACAATGAAGCATCTCCCCCTTTCCAGAAATGCACATTTCCTCAACAGGTTAGGCGTGTGTTAGTAAAAGTTGTTCACTTCGCACTCACTGTTCTTAACTTTATGCATCGAGATGCTGTAAGGGTCAAACGAATGGCATTTCCTCACAACTAATACATAACACGCCCCACCCCCCCCCCCCCAACGCAACAATAGGTAAACTGCATTGAAATGAATAATACAAGTCAAAGTATTGTGATTTATATAATTACCTTCACTGAATGATAGCTTTCTGGGAAAAGGAAGATCATGCTTTGATTGGTTCCAAAGTTTCACGCCATATGAAGCACTCCTTTTATATCGAACTAAGTCAGCCAATGGAAGTCTTCCATATTGTATTTCAACATGGTAATCCATAATCAATGCTTATGCCCCCTGTACCTTCCAAAATAACTATTATGTATTAACTTGCACGATACGAACTTAACTGGTATTCCTTTACCTGCGTTTTCTTCTTCTCATGCGAAGGTTGGACCTTAACCTTTCCCATAAGTTGTCCTCTGCTGATCATCCATTTGTAGACATTCTACCATTTGCCATCCAGTTATATTATGGCCATCACCTGACTTTGTCCCTCTTCAAATATCGAGTTATTTTGGCATTGTTCATATAAATTGTTCATCGAGTTAGAAAAAAAAAAAAAAGAGTGCAACAATCTTCTCCTTCTCTCGTCGGCAGCACAAGACCGCGAGGTAGCATCATTGGCTGAGAGTAGCTGTGCCACTGATGCAATGCCCTCTGTAGGTTTTGTAAGCAATTTGTAATTTGTTCATGGTGCCAGTGATAGCTCGTTTAACGTCCATCAAAGGGATGGCACACACATTGATGAATCACCCGACCTGTGAGACACCAGCATGATAGTTTATAGCTGGGTCAGGATTCAAACCCAGGCGAGACAACTAAACCCAGAGTCGACAGCTTAGAGACGAGTGTGTATACCTCTTGAATATCCTGCCAACCGATCGCAGCAACAAACTGCAACACTGTACCAGTTACTCTATTCTTTCTTTACAATTTACAATCTTTCACTCTCTGCACTCTATTTAAGCCAGTTTTATATAATAAAATATGTTCCACTTACACTGGCCTCAAAAATTTAATTAAAACACCTGTACCTATTGTTGTGTTCGTATCCATCTGCATGGTTGACAGCCTTGACTTCCTGGGAAAAGATTCCACAATTTGCTGCCCGATACCTACAGAAATGCTCCTCTCTCCATTCATTATTATTTCATGTAAGTGAGACTGATATGTGGGCAAAGAATCACATCCACACCAAAGATGTTCAATTACATTGGAATTTGAGGATTATATAAGGGCTGTGCCAGGCCGCACATGTTTGCATACTCCTTAAGATTGGCACTTTGACCCCATTTCAAAGAGTTAATCTGCTTATTATATGTGAATAAAATATCTGTTCGGCAGATTTGACCCTTCGTTCGCAAGAATTGTCCCATTAAAGATTTCATTTGAAATACGTGCAGGGAGATGGCTGCTTGGGTGGAGGCAGGTGGGTGATGATGTCACCTGGAGACAAAAACTGAAAATACAGCTAAACAGCGGACCTGCCACCACCATGGTATCTTGCCTTTGTAAGAGACTTTTGCAACAAGCTTCTGAGTATGAACAGAGAAAATAATGATTGCAGTAGTTTATGATGTCATTTTGCAAATGCATGACATCATCGCAAGTGTGGCGGTGATATCAGCTCTTGTCACAAGCATCAGATTCAGGACACAGATTAATCGGGGCACCGAAGGCATCGTAATTCTCGAGGAGAAATTTTATTATATTTTGGGTGGAAGGTCATCGATAACACACAATCAAATTGTTGTTCGATTCAGAAATAATAACAAACATTTACAGCCATTAGATAACATTCCTGCCAAGAAATGATTCCGCCAGTAATAGGCAGGCATTGGGATGTCGAAAGTGGCCATCACCTTGGGGGCAAAGTGCACAACATCTGGCTAGATAGATTATGAACTTAAATCAGGTAATTTGAGTAATCCACAGTTATATGAAAGCATTGGGATGTCGAAAGTGGCCATCACTTTGGGGGCAAAGTGCACAACATCTGGCTCGATGGATTATGAACTCAAATCGGGTAATTTGAGTAATCCAGAGCAATCGTGGTGAAATGGTTCAGGATATGGGAGAAGAATATGACCAACAACGACATACCATGATCCACCAGCAACGTGCAGAAGAAGGGCTGAGCGGGAAGGTTTTAGCCATTCAAGGGGCGTCCTCAACACAGGTCTCATGTAAATGAACAAGAGGAAATCATCACTCATCATCATAGCACATCATTTATCTCGTCATCAATAGTCCAATTTCTTTGCTCATTGCAGACCCTCCCACTGCAGTCTTGCCATCTCGTTGGTATTCATCATGAGTGGTTAACAAATAAATCCCAACTGTGTGGTGCATTTGCCTCGAGATTTTCACGGGATACCAAGAGAAACATTTGCAATCTGTTTACCACTGAATGTTGAACAAAATTTGAATTGTAAAAACTGAGGATGACTCGAGATGCCACCGTAGTTGAATGTTTCGCTTCGCATCCTCCACAGGTGGAAGGAAAAGATGTTAAAAGTGTTGGCGTAGTCAGTTTTGCAGCGCAAGGCTAAGTGTCGGCATCTGTTCTTTCAGGGATGCGGCAGTTTAACGTCCATCCGAGGGACGGCACACACACCCTGTCTGTGAAACACAACGATGACAGTTTAAAGCTGAGTCAGGATTCCAACCCAAACTAGACAGCCCAGAAGAGAGAGAGTGTGCCTACCTCTAAGCTTTCTTGCCAGACCAATATCATGAAGCAGTACAATGCTCTCTCAGTGAATCTACCAATAATTTATGCAAGAACTGTCATGTTTTGACCATGATTGGTAAAAACCCAAATGACGTCACACACGATTTAACAACATTTAATGCAAAGATCAACATGAAAGTAAGTGTAATCATTGTGTGTTTGATGAATCACGGATGAGACGTAGTGCATTCATGTAATTTACTGGGAATACTAGGATTTGGTGGCACGCATGCCCTTTGGCATCAAAAAGTTATTGAACCGGGAGACACCCTGATTGAGGGTCTGCCATATGTGGAGTAGGTTTTGTTGGAACTTTTGCATCACTTGGCAGAGTTTACCTTTTCCGCAGCTCCCGATCCATATGTCGCCAGATGCGTTCGATGGTGTTGATGTCGGTGCCAAGGCAAGAAGCCGCAGCCCATTGCATCTCCTCCGGGCAGAGGTGGTTCTGCTCGTACTGCGTGTGGGACCATCTTCCAGCCGTAAATATGTTCCACACTGCAAAAATGCCTCGCTGGTACAGAAGAAACCTTCTTACCACTCATGCCAGCAAACAAATCTTACCGTTGACATATGTGGTCCATTTGATTGTGTTGGTGTCACACAAGTTCACAAATCAGCAATTTGATGGAACATAGAAGCCTGGTGTTCGTTTCACGGTTAAGGTGGCTGGCTTAGGATCTTAGAGTCCTGAGATTGAGCCCCTGTCGTTCCTTTAAAGTAAGAGCAGGTGGGTTGACTCACCATGTTATCTTGTTGAGGTCGGCGAAATGAGTACCAGTGTACTGGTAACAGGGGGTACATGATCATGATGATGATGATGATGATGATGATGATGATGATGATGATGATGATGATGATGATGTCAAATCATTTCGCTTTGTTTACAGTAACCGATTATAACAAACGCTGGACGTTTAATGAAGTGCTATCGGGGTGGTCATCGATCGTGTGTGCCAACCAATGATGTTTTTTTCTTCCTCCACAGCATCAAAGGATGGAAGATGACTCAACACAGTTTGCTCACTGTGGAATAAATAAAGAAGCCTTTAAGGCCATAACCTTAAAAAGCTTCCTCTCCCTTCTGCCAGCTCGGCTGCCTGATTCTATTATGGGAGCATTCATGCTGTTCATTTTACTTCAATTTGCATTCATTGTCCAAGCCACTCTTTGTTTACACGAACCCAGAAAAAAAGCTCACATTCAATCCTTCATTCTCTTTCAAGTTAGTCTGTAGGACCAATTTCCAGCTTCTGTTCCTCTCTATAGTCAAAATTATTTCAACACTTTTCACATTTAATTAGTACAATTTGTAGAAGCAAAAAGAAACCTGAAAACCCACTCTGTGGGAGTACCTGCTCTGCCGCTTCCCTTCGCAGGGCAGCTCACCGGATGACAGGATTGGGCCAAAGCCTTCGGGACCCCCAATCTTTGATGACAGGAGGGAAACCACGGGGTAATCTTCCAGAGTCAGATTGTGGGAGAGTGTGGCGGGGTGGTGCTGAGGGGTCGTCCACCAGACGGCGGTCTCCTTGGGTGACCCTGTGACGGTCCCTTGTGGTGGGTGCCTGGAATGTCCTATCCCGAAGAGAGGACAATCACCTGTCTCTTTGATCATCTGAGCTCAAGTGTTTGGACATCGGTATTACAGCACTATCTGAAGTTCAGAGACCGGATTGCAGCGAGATCATGGCGGGTGGTTACACCTACTATTGGTCTGTTGCTCTGATGGTTACCATGCCCACAAGGAGTTGCTGTGACTGTGTCCAATAAGCTGACTCCCACGATAATTGAGGTAACACCGATCAACGAGCAGATTATGAGACGAAGGATTCTTCACTACTTGGGTGTCGTTTCCCTGGTCTCTGTATATGCTCCGACTGAGGCGAGTGATCTCACCGTGAAGGACGCATTCTATGTCACACTCGAGCCTGTGGTTGATCAATGCCACAGGCGAGATACTCTTCTAGTAGTGGGGGATTTCAATGCATCGACTGCAACTGGTAGGGATGGTTGTGAGACATGTGTTGGTCCCCATGTGTCTGGAGCTATGAACCAGAATAGCACTAAGTTCCTTGACTTTACAAAAAGTCATGGACTTAGGGTGCCTGGTTCATGGTTTCAGCACCCACAGGCTCATCGCTGGACTTGCTATTCCAACGCTGGCGGTGTGGCAAAGGACATTGACCATGTAATCGGTGATGGTTGCTGAAGGATGATCCAGAACTGCAGGGTCTACTGGAGTGCTCAGATCCTCAATACTGACCTCATGTTTGTTGTATCAACTCTGAAGTTGCAGTTTAAATCCAGGAGAATGGTACCATGCCAGCCAAGGCCGAATGTTGGCAAGGTCAAGGATGAGAGAGCAGCTGATGAGTTTGCGAACAGGCTTAGTGGAGATTTGGGGGGTCTGGGTGCTTTGGGGGATCTTGAGGAGTTGTGGAGTGTCTTCAAGACCACCATCCTTGATATTGCTGGTGGATGTCTTGGAACTCACCATTGGGCGAAGAAGAATTTTGTCTCTCAAGGGACACTGGATACAATTGACCAGAGTCACAGGGCCAGGCTGAATGGCAGAGCTGAGCTGTTCAGGGAGTGAGGCATGAAACGGTACGTACACTTCTGGTGGACAAGGAGGCTGATGTGCGAGGAATCTGTGAGGGGGAAGAGCATCACCTGAGGTCAATGATTCTCATCCTGCTTACAGGGGAATTTGCGCATTGCGTTCATCCAAGCCCATCCCTCGGTGTACTTCATTGAGAGCAGAGGGTGGTGGACTCTTGACAAGGAGTCCAAAGTGAAGGCCCGTTGGGCCGGTTACTTTGAGCGGCTGCACCAGGCTGATCCACCAATTGTCGAGTTAGATGTCAGGGGTGTTATAATCCCAATTGCTGACCCTCCAATCAACTGTAGTCCACCTTCGTTTCTGCCAGCACAGGCTGCGTTGATCCGGTTGAAATGACTAAAGCTCCTGGGATCTGTGGCATCCATGCTGAACTTCTCAAGGCTGGTGGAAATGCTGCACTCGTGTCATTACATGCAGTTCTGTGCTCTGCCTGGAACACAGGCATCATCCCAACTGACTGGAAGAGGGGCCTTGTTGTCTCTCTCTGGAAAGGGAAGGGTGATCGCCAAGACTGCAACAACTACCAAAACTGATCGATCTGATATCTGAACTACACTCTGGTACTGAGAGTGCTGTGAGATGTGGTGGTACCATCTCTGGCTTATTTGCAGTTGTTACTGGAGTTCCTCAGTGGTGTGTACTGAACCCCACACCTTTCAACACTTGTATGGACTGGATTCTGGGGAGGATATCGGAGAGATCAAACTGCGGTGCATCATTTGGGAATGTCAAGATCTCTGACCTTGATTTTCGCAGATGATGCAGTCATCTTTGCAGAAACTCGAGATATCCTTTTGTGGGCCCTCGAGGTGCTGAATGTGGAGTCGGAGCCACTAGGATTACAGGTTTCCTGGGTCGAAACTAAGATCCAGGCTTTCAATGACATATTGGTCTGTACCTGTTTGTGGTGAGGATGTTGAGGTCACGGAGAGATTCACTTTCCTTGCCAATGATATTCATGTCTCTGCTGGCTGTGAGCCAGAGGTTAACAGACATATGGGTCTCGCCTGTGGAGTTGTGGATTCATTGGAACATGGGGTGTGGCACTGCTGGTACCTGTGCAGGATGACCAAAGTCTGAGACTTCAAGTCCTTGGTGCTTCAAGTCTTGCTCTATGGATGTGAGACTTGGACTCAGAACAGGGATCTGAAATGGAAACAATTCCTTTGGCACCAGGTCTCTTCGGAGAATCCTCAGCTATCGCTGCAGGGGGTCAAAGTCCCGCGATGGCCTGAGCGGCTCAAATGAAGTGTTCTGAAAAAATGGCGGTGGCATGCATGTGGGTCGTTTGGAGAGATACGAGGAAACTTCAGCTTTTGAACCCAACGGGTTTATTTCCCGAACCACAATCAATAATAAAAAGAACCAGGTCGGATTTAATCGTGACGGAAAAGACGATGTGGTGGGGAAGAAAAGGAAAATAATGAATTTATTGTTTTTGGTAAACCTTGCCGAGGCTTGTATGAGAGCTAACACACAACACACAGCAAGGGGGGCATGAGACAAGAGTGGTGGGAGTGGGAAGGACAAAACAGTGGGGAACAGAGACATTAGGAGATCTGTGGAAGGGAGAGGGATGTCTGTGGAAATCGGTAATAAATAAATAATTATGTACAAATTGGTAGAATAAGTCTAAAGAACTGGGTGCCACACTCCAGACTCAGTCACAGGCGGGGAGCGGACAAAAACTGGGGGGACTCAGCTTTTTGTAGCAGCAGGGAAAGCAGATGTTGAGAAGGAATGAGGAGGTGAACAGACAAGGAGGTGTCCAGATGATCACAGGATGATGAGGATATCGGCAGGAGGGTTATACACAGGCCCCAGGTGACGAACAGGCTTTTTGGTGACGAACAGGTCAGAGGCAGGCAGGTAGGATGACCCCCTCAAAGAAATCTCTCCTCTCACTCTCACACATGCCAACAACTCCCAGTCATGTTCCCAGACTTCTCCTCAGACCAACTTTCCCCTCAGACGTTCCCAACACTCGCTCTCTCAACTCTTCTTAAATCCTGTCTCTCCAACTGCCGCAAACATTCTCTCTCCCCCAACTCTCGATTTTGGCCCTTCCCTTTCCATTTTTATTGGCCACGCTCTTCCCCTTTTTTTGGAGGCGTCTGTCGCTCCACCTCTCGGGAGGTGATCCACCGCTCCACCCCTTGGGACGCGATCCACCGCTCCGCTCCTGCCTCTTTTGTGCCAAGCCTCTCGGTGCCCCCTGCTAGAGGTTACATCGGGGTTTTACACACAATTTCCTTCACCATAATCCCTAACTAATTATGATCACAACCATCCCCAATCTGGTGTACAGGCAAACAAGACAATGTTTAAGCTGATATTTCCCTACTTATACATCGAGGTGGCTATCTACTTGCACACGGACCATTCTACACTATACATTCCTATTTGTTCTATGGTAATATCTACCAACCCCCCCCACCCCAAACAAGTGTAACAATATGGTGGTAGAAAAAAAAAACATCACTTCCACTTCACTGCGAAGGTCAATGCGGGATTCTTTGGTTTAAACCACTGGTTAAAATGAGTAACATGAAACATTTCGAAAATTTCGAATTATTCTCACTCAGTGGCGAGCAGTCATCATGGCCGATTGCTTTTGGTCTGTCGTGGTGGTTTGGTCTGGCTGCCTCGCCTGGTGTCGCCAGATCAGGGGAAGCTTTTTCGGGCTTGATCGCCGGTCACCTCGTCATCTCTCGCCTCGTCCGCCTTCGTGCTGGCTGGCGTCCGACGCTCTTTCCCTCATCCCTGGTGCTTGGTGCTGCGTTGTGGCGGTGGGTTCGAGTCCCGCTACCGGGCAAGCTCGAGCAGACCGCACGAGGCGGACAGGTGCAAGCGTAGGCTCCTACCCTCAGCTCGCCTTCCCTCCGAGCTGAGAGGCCAGAATAAAGACCCCACGGGGTCCATTTCTTTTGTGTGTGTGTGTGTGTGTGTGTGTGTGTGTGTGTGTGTGTGTGTGTGTGTGTGTGTGTGTGTGTGTGTGTGTGTGTGTGTGTCCGTGAGCCCCATCGGTAAGTAGAAATTGTTAAGTGCTCTTGTTCATTGTACATTGCTTTTATTCGGATAATTCTGCTCTTTGTGCTCCCCTGCCCCCAGGTCAGGTCAGGTATGGGAGCATGTGCCAGAACAGCACGTCGCTGCGTCCACTTTCCGCCGGTACTCCAGGGGCCTCCGTCTGGCCATCCCCCAGGCAGATGCCAGGCCCATCCCCATCTCCTTGAGATGATGGTCAACCTGTTGCAACCATGAGGCACGTGGTCGACCCACTGGCCTCCTCCACTCATGAGACTCCCTCGCTGAGAGAATCTGGTGAGCAGGATCAGAGTCAGGAAAACGAGCCACATGTCCATACAGCCGCAACTGACGCTCACGGACTATGCAGGTAACAAATCTCATCCGAGTCTCTCTCAGCAACCGCTCGTTGGACACAAAATCCGACCAGCGATAGCCAAGGATTCTCCGAAGAGACCTGGTACCAAAGGAATTAAGTCTCCGTCTCAGATCCTTGGTCAGAGTCCAAGTCTCGCACCCATAGAGCAAGACTGGAAGTACCAAGGACCTGAAGACTCGGACTTTCGTCCTCCCGCACAGGTACCGGCAGCGCCACACCACATGATCCAGTGAATCCATGACTCCCCAGGCCCGACCCAGACGTCTATTGACCTCTGACTCGCAGCCAGCAGAGACATGAATATCACTGCCAAGGTAAGTGAATCTCTCCACGACCTCAACATCCTCACCACAAACAGACACAGACAATAAATAAACTATAAATCCCCTGCCCCCCTGATAAATAAACTCCCAATTGTTCAATGTACCAGCTCGTTGTCTGTCACTTTCTTTCATTGACCCAGCACGGTGCGTATTGAGAATTAGGGAGGCCGTGTGCCGTAAGTTGTCATTGGGACCGGCGTGGCTCTGGTAACTCCTGCTCGGTACGTCGGACCCGAGTTGGTACATGCGACTCGGTTCGGACAGAGTCGGCCGAGGGTGTGGTTTTCCCGGGAGCTAGACGGCGTGAGTACTTAGGTAAATTTGAATACACAAGTGGACCCTACCTCACGCAGTCAAAATATTGGCGACCACGGTCCGCTGAGGGACCCGTGACCTTTCGGACTTATCCGAGAGTCACGACCTAAATTCCGGGGTGTTCGGTGGAGACGACCCTACTGCACCCCCTGGTGGTCGTTTTTCGCCACCGAACTCCGGCCCACAACAGTATAACACCTCCCTCCACCCACTTGGGAATGGGGTCAGGGATCATTTAATATCACCTTTCACATAGCTACAAAGGCTGAAGCACTATAGAGCAATTTATTATTTTATTTTTTATTTTTATCACTAAAAATCCAAATTTATTTTTCTATTTTTTTTTTTGCCAAAAACACTTTCTGGCACTCATTGGTTTGACAAAGATCCATTCAGCCGTCTCTAAGAAAAATGGCGACACACACACACACACACACACACACACACGTCTTGTTGTACTCGTTGGCCGGTTGGTTCATTGGACCAAATTTTCACTCGTTTTCATGGCCTTGTATCAAACCCACCTGCTGTACTGCTTGAGCATTAGCCTGCCTTTCACCAAGCCCAGATGAGCTTGGGCCAGGGTGGGTTTATGTGTTCGTCATTATTATTATTGTTGGTAATATTATTAGTATCAATTAATATATGGTTTGTGACAATGTTATCATTCTTTTTGTTATTTATTTTGTAACTACAATGCCATGCCGCAGAAGGACTTAATAACCTGCTCGAAAAAAACACCTTGGCATGGTGTTCGTTGAAAAGACGAGTGGGCCCATCCATACTTGCAAATAGCTTCCGTTCTGTGGACTCGCGAACCTGGAAATATATGTTGTAGTTTCCGGTGACTTTTTATCCAAACAAGTCCAAGTAGACTTTACTTCGCAATTTTTATATTGTACATTTACATATATCGATATACATATATATATATATATATATATATATATATATATATATATATATATATATATATATATATATATATATATATATATATATATATATATATATATATATATATATATATATATATATATGTTCAATGAGTCCTTTGTCTCTTGGTTTCTTTATGAGCCTAAACATCTCCATTAAAAGAACCAGTGATGTTTCTTTGCCTGCCATTGGCGATGGGGATGTCATAAGTGGCATATTGGCTTTTCCTAAACTGGTACTTGGATAAGAAGTTCAGGGTTTTACTCTGTGCTTGTACAGTATGGCTGTAATCTCCACACTTGATACATGACTCAATTCCCAAACACTGCATGTGTCTTACTTTGCAAGGACAATGTTGTTATGACATTTATTTTACTTCCACACATTCATTCACACTCTGTTTTTCTTTTTTTTTTCTCCATTTTTAATTGTTAAGATGAAAGTTTGAAAAAAAAGAAGAAGTTATTTTATGTTATTTTTCTCTGATTTAAACCTGGTGTGGAGCTTGTAAAAAGTTCATGAACAGTGCAAGGAGATTCGGAGGCACCAATGTGCCTTTATATGAATTTCAAGGACATTGGCATGAAGTGAAGCATAAGGGAAAGATACGTGGGATCCTGAGGGTGCAGAGGATACATTTATAGGGATACATGTGACGCTGGGGGTACAGGGTATACATTCATCAGGATATATGGGACGCTGAGGGTGCAGGGGATACATTTATAGGGGTACAAGGGACGCTGAGGGTACAGTGGTACATGGGATACATTTATAAGGGTGCAATGGATCCTGACGGTACAGGGATGCATGGGATACATTTATTGGGGTACCTGGAATCCTGAGGGTACAGGGGTACATGGGATACATTTATAGGGGTACATGGGATTCTGATGGTACAGGGGCACATGGGATACATTTATTGGGGTACAGGGGATACATTTATAGGGGTACATGGGATCCTGACGGAACAGGGATGCATAGGATACATTTATAGGTGTACATGGGATGCTGAGGGTACATGAGATACATTTGTAGGGGTACAATGGATCATGCGGGTACATAAGATACATTTGTAGGGGTACAATGGATCCTGAGGGTACAGGGATGCATTTATCATGGTACATGGAATCCTGAGGGTACAGTGGTACATGGGATCCTGAGTGTACATGAGATACATTTAGGGGTGCATGGGATCCTGAGGGCACAGGGGAACATGGGCTACATCTATAGGGGCACATGGGATCCTGAGTGTACATGAGATACATTTAGGGGTGCATGGGATCCTGAGGGCACAGGGGAACATGGGCTACATCTATAGGGGCACATGGGATCCTGAAGGTGGAGAGGTACATGGGATACATTTATAGGGGTACATGGGATTCTGAGGATACAGGGGTACATGGGATCCTGAGGGTACAGGGGTACATTTGTAGGGGTACGTGGAATCCCGAGGGTACAGGGGTGCGTGGGATACATCTATAAGGAGTACATTTATCAGATACATGATACATTTCTAACGAGTACATTTATAATTAATTATAAGTACATTTATAAGGGGTAAGTGGGACCCTGAGTCACGTGCTCAGATGTGCACACAAAACAGCCCAATTTTCCTCAATTCAATAAAACATTCTGACACACAATACTGCTTCATCTATTGCATCACATATGTAATCAGCTTGTTAACTGGTCCACATTGTGTCTGAGGTTTGGCAGTACACCTGCGCCCAATCCTATTTGGTTTGAAACTGCATTTTACAAATCTAGCAACAAACCAATTTGGTGCTCTGTGGACAAAAGCATTGCATGTTAGAGCAGCATGCAATCGTTCAGGGAGATTGTTAAGCAGCCTGCTTCGCTAATGTGAGCAGAGAAACCTTTAATGACCTAAATACATAAATTATCATGAGAAATTCATTTTGTCCAACTTTTGCACTGCACAAAGGATGGGCACTTTTTCAAGCTGGAGGACAATTGATCTCGTCAGATACCTGCTGTTCAAAATGGAGACCTTGCAGCAAAACTATGACCTTGCAAGGACAACATTTGAGCTAATTGAGGTACCGGAGCTAGGTCAAGCAATACGCTGCTCTCAGAAAATGTGGAGATGAACCCCCCCCCCCTCGCCCAATCCCCAACCCCTTTCTGTATAATCCACACTGCCCTAGATTTATAATAAGGTCAGAATCCTAAACGTCCACACAAGAGGGCTCGCTGGCTCTGGCGATTTCAATTGGAAAATGTTTAGTATCTACACCAATAAAAGGCAATGTGTGTGTGTGTGTGTGTGTGTGTGTGTGTGTGTGTGTTGGTGTGTGTTGGTGTGTGTTGGTGTGTGTGTGTGTGTGTGTGTGTGTGTGTGTGTGTGTGTGTGTGTGTGTGTGTGTGTGTGTGTGTGTGTGTGCGCGCGTGTGCCGTTGATTGGTATATACAAATGTGGGTTTCAGAATGTGGAATGGAGTCCTCCCAGGGAGGGCTCAAAGCATCCACTGTCATTTCAGTTGGGGGGTCATGATTCATGGACCAAGCTGTGAAGTTTTCTGTTCTCAAAGTTTTGTGCCAAGGGCTCTCTTCAGGATCGTCACTGAGCCCTGGACAGCTTCCAACTGTAGTTCGTTTGTTATAATATTCCCAAGGATGGTTTTAGCTCACCGGTAAAGAAGTTCCGGGGAGCTTATGGGATGGCGCGTCGTCCGTCCATCCACAAATACTTGCCACTTCTCAGAAACTACATACAGTATATGATTTCAATGAAATTTGACCACAACCTTCATCACCCATGTTGGCCTAAAAAATGGGGTTCAAAAGGAGTCTGCAGAGGGAGTTTATTGGGGGGAGGGGGGCAGTGGTTTGCCTCCCCAAAGACAACCTTCACCACTCATGATGTACCAAAGTTTGTTCACGACATAAAAAAAAATTGGGGATGTGCAAGAAAAATCATTACATTCATGCATTCTCAATTATAATTGTCACTGGTACTTTATAAATTTAATTTTTGGACAAGAGTCGAATTGGCTGTCAGTAATGTTTCCCTTTTCCCAAGAGTCTTTTGACCTACATATTGATAAAAGGAATATCTTACTATGAAAATGGTTTTGCTCGCTGCATAGAAACAGGGTGACCTGGTTGATAACACTGCAAACTTTTGCCATGATTGTGTCATTCTCTCCCTCCCACCCAAAGTGGACATGTATTGCAGTTTTGAGTTATTTTGCCTAAAGCTTATCAGCTAATCCTGCAGTTTAATTGCCAAAGGTCTCACCCTCCCAATCTTTGGAATGTCAAATTGTGTATAAGAAAAATTGCTTCGGGCTTCTGTTTCAGTGAAGTCCATTCGAATGTTTCAGTGAATCATTGAATGTTCTTCCTCCGTATATAGGAAATTAAAGATTCTCCTTTTGTAGGCTGATCCAGCTTGTGGAAATTGAGTTATTTTCCAGCACAGGGTCGAAGGGGTTTTTTTGGGGGGGTTGCCCCCAAAATATTACTTGCTTCCTTTTCTGAAATCACACACACAATTTCGATGAAACTTGACCATAACCTTTATCACCCGTGATGTACCAGGGTTTGTTCATGGCATTAAAAAAAACATCCATAGGTATTTACTTTCTTCTCCATTATATATTTTGTGGGTCATCCATGCCTACCAGTGGTTACCTGATTATCTTATCCAGCTACTGCCCAGGTGAGTGCCCAGGGATATTACCCCTATGTTTAATATCTCTGTGAGGTTCTTTGTCATCATTCCTGTCGGTCCAGCTATCACTGGTACAACTTTGGCATTCTTTAGCTTCCAGAATCTTCTCACTTCATGTTTGAGGTCTTGGTGTTTGGTCATTTTCTTGATTTCTGCATCGTTTAGTCCAAAATCACTGCTATTAACACCTCAATAAGCAATGCCTTCTACTTTTTTTTGGACCTATGTATGATATCTGGTCACAATGCTTTGTTTTCAATGTTCAGGCTCGATGGGATCATGAGTTTGTACGTGAGTGGTCGGTACTTCCATGTTTTCAGTGATGACTTTTGGTTCATTTTCCCATAAATTTTCTGGAACTGGGATATCAATGTTTTTGCAGATGTGCCAGAGGATAACATTGTAAACTCTGTTGTGTCATTTTGTGTACAGCTGTTCTGACATGAGTTTGATTTTATGTGTGTGTTCAGTCATTAAGCACAAGAAATCATTATCTTTACTAACTCCACCTCTCCCCCCTCACCTTTCTCTCTTCTTTTTTTTTTTCCATATATATATATATATATATATATATATATATATATATATATATATATATATATATATATATATATATATATATATATATATATATATCTATCTATCTATCTCTCTCTCTCTCTCTCTCTCTCTCTCTCTCTCTCTCTCTCTCTCTCTCTCTCTCTCTCTCTCTCTCTCTCTCTCTCTCTCTCTCTCTCTCTCTTCACATCCCTCCCTCCCACAGAATAGCAGCGTTTGGTGAGGCAGAGCTCTCCCCACTCCCCCCTTTCTTGCTGTTCCCCCCTTCCTGCCTCCTCTCTCTCCCCTCCCTCTCTCGTGTATTCCTTTCTCTCCCTTCCATCCCTCTCTCAACCCCCCTTCTTAATACCCCCTGTCAGCGAAGCGACGGGTTGTATTTGCGAGCCTAAAATATAATTTCAACAACATTGTGTGAAGAATCTATATTAATAAATGTCAATATGTGTATTGGTGTGTGTGTGTGTCTTCCATAACTCCAAAACCATGACGCCCCCACCCCCCCCCCATCCATATAACCCCTTAGACCACAATTTTTTTTTTAATGTCGTGAACAAACTTTGGTTCATCATGGGTGGTGAAGAAGGTGGTCAAGTTTTATCGGAATTGTGTGTAGTTTCTGAGAAGAAAGCAAATACATATTTTGGGGGGCAATGCCCCTCTCCTCATCGACACTCCCAGATGCCAAAATGTTTTAATATCGTGAACTAACGTTAGTATATCATTGGTAGTGGAGATGGTGGTCAAATTCATCAGAATTGTACGTCTAGTTTTTCAGTTGTCGGCCGAACATAATCGTGGCTGAAGACTTCAACATGGCGTGCCGCCATCTTGGTAAGGCTTATTTTGGTTTTTTGTCATGAGCATCCCCCTAAATCATCTTCAAAAGGGGGTGTTAATTAACCCAAGCACCCAATTTTCACTCTTGCCCTTCCTTGGAGTTTTCTTAGTATGCATGCAAAGTTTCAGGCTGCAAGGTTTTACAGTTTTGGAGTTATGGAGGACACACACACACACACACACACACACACACACACACACACACACACACACACACACACACACACACACACACACACACACACACACACACACAGCCTTTTTTCGTACAGAAGATTATGGGGAATTTTCCATGCATGGGGTCAGGAGTGTTTTCCCCACCTTTCCAACATGGGCATGTTGCCATCGTACTCTACTCAAGTAGCAAGAAATACATAAACCGTGTTGGCCAGTAGTTTTAGCTGGTGACCGGGTTGATTGCATACAACCATGGTATTGCCATAAAGGCCTACTTATGACATAATCTACCAATAGATCAAGATCTTCTTTGTACTTGTAATGAAACACTAGTTTAGTTGTAGGCAGTACAGCTAGATGAACATCCCATCCTTAATACTCTGTTCTTCATAATCTCATGTTCCCTACTGCAAATTCGAGTCAAAATTAGACTTTCTGAGTAATCAAATGCAGTTCACCTACAAGCAGGCCTCTACTGAGATATCCTGACTTTTAATTCAATTCCAGTTTCAATTTATACAGTTAGAAGCATGATAATAAGTTTATGTAAATTATTTGCAAACATTATGGATAATTTTGGTCAATTGTAACACCATGACGTACTTCTTTTTAGAGCAGATTCTTGCAAGATGAAGTGGAAATTCCATTTTTGCAACAACAGCTCACTGGCATTCAACCCCATCTGACTGCACTGCTAATTGAACATGCAATAATTTTTTTCCCACTCATCTTATTCATTCGTATGCAAATGGCGCTGTTGCAGGAAGGAAAAGGAAAAAGGGCATTTCAGTGCAGGGCCTGTCATGGAAACAGCGACTCAAGGGTGAAGAATAATCATTTTAAAGAATGAAGAAAAACATAATTGCTACCACGTACGAGCATCAGCTCTTCATTTTGAATTCAGAAGTTAATGTAGATTTTAAAAACAATTATACAAGCCTATATTATGGGTTGGAAGGATAGCAGAAAGGTTTGTGTATTTTCCTCTGAGCTGTTGAGCCTGCCTTTGAATCCTGACACATGTAAACTATCATCCTGGTGTTCTTTGTCTTCATTCGTATACAGCACAACATTGTGGGATGGCATCATTGGCTGAGGGTGGAGCTCTGCCCAATGCCGTATATGGAGAGAGCCTGGCCAACTCACTAGCAGGCGACATCTTGCCTACCAAGTCAGCGCGAGCAGTGAGCGCACGCTAGTCGTGCGAGGTGGGTGCCGACCAACACAGGCATGCTAAATAACTTATTGTTCAAAAAGAATGCCTTTTTTTTAAACAATGCAAGCCTGTTTTTCAAAAATATTGGAAAAAATGTCTATACAATTATTTCAATTTGAAGACCAACAATCGCGTTTCCATTCTTTTGCTGACTGAGTTATCCCTTTGTGCCATCTCGTTCACTCTTGCGATTGCAATTTTGCATTCTTGTCCTCAGGCAGAAATATACAAATCATCAAAGTAATTCGAAGTATCCTAATTGAGAACAGTACTTACAGAACACAAATACGAGTAAGCAAAGGGAAACCATCCAACTCTGCACAGTTTGGCGTCCAAATCGCGCATTCGCCATTGTCACGAGGGAACCGGTGCATTATTCGGCCTTGCCCTGGTCGAGCGGAGCAGCCACATGCCATACAGCATACAATAATTCCACGAAAATCGAGGGAAATCTTCGATAAAATGCCACTTCTGTGTGAACACAAACCCGGAAGTAACTTGCTTGGAAGGCAAAATGGCTCCATGAAGACCACGTGACACGGCTGGATCGCTCGGGATGAGCAGAACAATGGATGGCCAGAATCTCTCTGTGTGCGGCACTGGCTGTGCCGCTGATGCAACGCGCCCTGTTTGTTCTGGCAGCAATTTGGAATTTGGTCATGAGAGATAGCATAGTAGTCCTCCTGTGCACCACAGCTTACCGAGGAGAGAACCTTTTCTTATTCTGGAAGCAACATGGTGAGCAATATAACCAGCAAGAGAATCGTCAAAAATATTTTCAATCCACTTGCACAAAAATGTGATCATAAACCGAATTTGAAGGACACATTTCTTCACGAAGGTCACATCTTTCTGGTGTTTTGCATGCAGGACAAGGCATCAATCTGTGCACTGTCTTTCAGAGGATGTTCAGCCGGAGGATGTGTTTTCCATGATCACTGGTTGTTGGTGGATGTTAAAGATCCCATGGATCCCACAAAGTCTTTTGTGGACGAGTTTTCACCGACAACCTGAACAAATTGCAAAACTCCTGCCCTGACTGACTGCTGGAGAGGCAGTGGCAAACAACCCAGAATAACCAAACCACCAAGCATCACCATTACCAAGAGACTGTTTTGGTACCACGTGGCAGAGATGACAACTACATTGATGATGATGACGATGACAACTATGCATAAAAAAACAGAAACCTTGCTAAGTCTTGGATTATTGTATTTCATTCATAACATGAAATAGTAAAGCCTCGAAATGAACGAAGAACCAGAGAAAACGAAATAACTGAAAAATATGTACAGAAATCCAAACACCGTGGAGTTGAGAGCAAGATCATATCATTTATCATGAAGCAGTATGCATAACTACTTGAACAAACCTGAAATACCACCAATTGATTTATACTGGTTATTCATTTGAATTTGGCTCTACGTTCCTGTGTTAACATGAGGTATTCAAAGAAGCAGATGATCGATCACCCGTCCGAAACGTGGTGAGTTTCCGGTATCCCCTCAGCATGCGTTAAACGCAAACTAATTTTTTATCTCTGGTTTGTTATCCTAGTTGTCTTTATTGGTTTCTGGTCTACGAGAGATATCACTAAATGAAAATAAATTGATTTTCATTTTATGTTGATGAATAGACCCACAATGCGATATGAGCAAATATGGCAGCCTCCATATGGCGACATAGGTGGTGACGTAGTCGGCATGATTTCCAAACTCGGTGGGGTTGAGATTTCGATCATTCATTGTGGTCCTTTGTCTGATAACTGCACATGTTATCTGCAGAAGAACTCTTCGCTCGTTATTACATTTTTGTCATGCATATCATAAGAGGCGCACCAAGGCATGTATAAATGTCACATGGTGAAATGCTAACTCGTAATTATAGCATTATCCTTCTGTCCAGACAACTCGGTCCATGTAAATGGTGTCACAAACCACATCCTCACAGTCAGTAAGACACCAAAGTGTATCAATCAGTAACACATGGCATGGGACATCCTGACGCACGGTCAGTGAATACACCTCCATCGAGTGTGTTACTCCTGATCCAGTGATATCAAATACATGGAACATTAGTTTACATTGAAGTAAAGATTGTCTGTGCATCTCAACTTCTGGGCCTGCTGTGAGCACAACACTGAGGTGTAAGAGAACTGTCAAGCTTCCTCTATTCTGGTGTCTTTTGCCATCTGCTCCATCTGTAATCCATTTATAATCAGCTCTGCAAGGATGAAAGGAATCAATGATTTGCATACTTATTCGTTCAATGTCACGTTTTCCTCTGGGTTCCAAATGATGGATTAATCCACTTTTAGACAATCTTTTATTGTCTTATTTCTCTCCTCGAATATATTTACTGGTCAACTTTACCTGCCCTCCTCATATTTATACCCTCAATCGCTATCTGCATTCCTGTCCTCACTGGTAATAAAAGGAATTTTATGGTAATGGGAGCTGTATTTCATCCAAAATGATTGAGTCATCGTCACTGCCAGCACAGGAGCTACAATATTTTTAAAGCCCTTGGACATAAAAGGTGAGGTCCAAACAATATAAGGAACAGTATGAACCCAATTCATTCATTTGAAGAACCTGACTGCGAGTTTGCAGCATTGATCAGAGCATGGTTGTGCATCTGATTGGGTGCCCTGCCCCCCATCCCTCACCCTCACATTATGGATTAGGGCAGGAATTTGACATTTGTTCAGGGTGCTGGTGATAACTGGTTCACTCTCCGTCAGACAACAATGTGGTACACTGTATTTGATGTCCACAAAGTAATGCTGGCAGGCAGGTCCTCAGCTTATCATACATCCGAGGAATGGCACACTTTGTCATGCAATGCTTTGCCTGCCTGACTGTTTTAAACCCCCTAATGAGGTGTATTGTGGTAAAAAAAATGTGATCCGAAAGTTTTGTGGCGATTAACCTTGGGAGTTCAGAGTAGTGTCACAAAAAAAACAAACGTCTCATTCACTTTTATATCGAAGATAACATCACTCCAAGATCCTAATGAAATGAAATAGCATCTTAGATGAAAGTAGATCACACCAAAACGGGAAACAGTGTGATCTCATGTAAAAAATACATATATATATATATATATATATATATATATATATATATATATATATATATATATATATATATATATATATATATATATATATATATATATATACATATACATATGAGGTGTGTTCAAAAAGTATCCAACCTTAATTTTTCGTGCGTAAAAACAAATGAAGCTCGGGAGGCGTGGTTTGGTGCACGTATGTAGGCGATCCTAATCCGTATGCATGAATATTTTCCCGCCTGCAGAAGCTGTCATTCGCCGACAGACCGCCGATGAGTGAGGAAGTGTAAGTGAGCGCCGTCAGATTTTCGTTTTTGACAAAATGACGGAAAAACTTGAACAACGCTACTGCATCAAATTTTGTGTAAAGCTTGGCGATTCCCAAGTGGAAACGATCCGCAAGATTCAACAGGCCTTCGGGAATGAAGCAATGGGCACCACACAGATAAAAGAGTGGTACAACCGCTTCAAAGATGGTCGCACATCAGTGGAAAGTGAAGCACGTTCTGGTAGGCCCTCAACATCCCGAAATGAGATCGTCATTGACCAAGTGAGGACCCTGTTGATGCAGGATCGTAGAATCACGATCAGAGAACTTGCAGAGGAGGTAGGCATCAGCATTTGATCCGTTCATTCCATTGTGACTGAGGATTTGGGCTTAAGGAGAATCTCAGCGAAGTTCGTGCCAAAGCTGCTAACGATCGAGCAGAAGCAACTCCGTTTGGAGATCACACAGGACATGCTGGAGACTGAACAGCGATCCCAACTTCTTCAACACAGTGATTACTGGTGATGAGACCACAGTGATCCGTCATTTTGTCAAAAACGAAAATCCGACGGCGCTCACTTACACTTCCTCACTCATCGGCGGTCTGTCGGCGACTGACAGCTTCTGCAGGCGGGAAAATATTCACGCATACGGATTAGGATCGCCTACATATGTGCACCAAACCACGCCTCCCTGGCTTCATTTGTTTACGCACGAAAAATTAAGGTTGGATACTTTTTGAACACACATCGTATGTTAACGAAAATCACACCAGATGACACTGAGGCACCGTGTGTTCCACACTTTATAGTTTGATCCATCGACCAGTTATTACAATGGAGAATAGGATGTACAATAACACAGATGGTTGAGGCCTGAACTTTATACGTCGATCGATGTATTTTCGGTTGTGGTTAGCACAGGAGCAGTGCAGAGCGACGGTGCGGGCACCTTTGTCATGTATTGACATGGCTTGCAAATTAACAACCAAGCAGCTAAGGAACGGCTGGCTCGGCAAGAGATAGCAAGCTGATTGGTAATGGGACGCACGTGCAAAAACAAAAACATCACTAATTTCTTAACATTTTCAGATTTCACTCCAGATTTCAACAGTTATTTAGGCGACAAGATCCGATCCTCAAATCCATAATCATATTTCGATTACATAACACTTTAGTCTGTGACAATCCATTGTGGAAAATTGCATCATATAATGCATGAAATTGCTCCAAGCTCTTAATTTGAAAACTATAGCACTTACAAAAATGATGTTTTCAGTGATTCGTAGCGATGTAGATGAGGCAATCAATGATATGAATGAGGAAATTGAAAAACGACATTGCGGCCTGTTCCAAGTCAAGGCATTGTGGAGCAGGCCAAACAAAATGGCGGATTAGGGCCCCTGCGAGCTGACAAAGGGCTGAACAAGATGGCGCGCCGCCATCTTTGTAAAGCTTTTTTGTTATGAGCATCCCCTAGATTTTCTTCAAAAGGGGTGTTTAAATTGACCCAAACAGCCCATTTTCATTCATGCACTCCGTTGGAGTTCCCTTAATATGCAAACAAAGTTTTGGGCCCCTAGGTGTCATAGTTATGGAGGAGACGCTGACTGACTGACATATACTGACATTTATTATTATAGACGTAATTATCACATACAATTCAGAACTGAACACACATTATGATCCTATTCATACGAATCCTGCTAATGGCAGTTGTCAGCACAATAGTACAGGGAGGTGCATGGTAACCTTGCCTTACAGCCTTGAAATACATAAAAAGGCCACAGCAGGCCTTTTTGCAGTCACAACAAATCAGTTCCTGATACACCTTTGATGCTTCAGGGAAGGTTGTCCATTTGAGAGTCCACCCATGCTCACAAGGCTTCCAGCCCCAAAGTTCTGGACATGGAAGGTCAGGTTACTTGATGGTTACCTGAGCCCAGATGTATCCAGCTTGGAGGACAGCACACTTTATGTGCTCTGGAAGGGCAATTTGGGTGAGGGGATGTTCTCCAATGAACATATGCTCTTTGAGAACAGCACCTGTCATGCTTGATTCCCTTAACTATAATAAAAACACATATGATCGTAAAGCAGAACAACAAACTGTTGAAGCTCTCTTTAGTCTTCATTTGTGATATCTGCTGGCATTGATGATAGGTATTGGAATACAGGTTCTGTTATTGGGTATGCCCGCCAGGTTTCGTATGTAGTCTTCTTGGCGCGTCTACACAATGAAGAAACAATATCGCATGCTGTTGATGCATGGACAAGTAGCACCACATCACACTTCTCTTGTCCAAGTGAGTCTGCACTTGCATATGTACCTCAAATGCTTCCCAGTGCCGAACACAACTCAGAGTTCATCAACTTGAAGTCTATGTACTGCACATTGACGACACAGAGGACCACAACATCCGTGTTAACTGTCCGTACCATTATACGAGAGAGCCTACTGTTGTCAGCATCAGACAGATGGAACAGTATCCTGGTATCTGCTTCCTCGTGGCAGGATCCTGGTCGATGCGATACCAGACTTGTCAATGGACACCGATGACACATCATCATAATTTACTGTGCTGATCAGTACTTTGTCTTCTACTTCAACCTTTGTCACATATTCTGACAACAATTGGAATAGTTCTGCTTTGTGTTCTTCTGACCTCAAGAAACTATGCCTGGTTCCTGGAAGTGTGGCATTAGCCACCACCCGCTTGTGTCCACAATGCCGCCGTGTATCTCTTGTCCTTTATTTCAGATTCTTCTCAAGAAATCTGTCCCATACTTCATCAACACAATTAACAGATGCTACTCTTACTTTGAGATATGGGACAAACACATGTTGAGCATACTCTCTAAATGTTTTATATTTTTGTCCTGGTGGTAACATGTGAACTACAGCAGTCCCATCAAATATTATAGCATCAACATCTCGTGCTTTTGTTGTGAATGCAACTTCATTTTTGAGACAATGAAGTAGATCAGATCTGCAGTTTTCCTCTGACAGAGTGCTCGGGGGGGGGGGGGGCATTCCTGGTTTTCATGCCAAAAAAATTCCTCCATTCCTCGAATGGCTTTCAGTGTAAAGTCAGGCAAAGAGGGATAAATCATTCTTCAATGAGGACATGTTTTGTTGCTCAGCTGTGCAGTTCTTGTCAGTTGGTGTGCCAAACAAGGGGAGCACGGTGATGTCCACTATGTCAGAAAACGCAGTTGTGTGTGTTTCCAGCGTCTTGGTTACAAAAAGGTTGAACTGGTCTTGGCCAATCCTTTTTGCACTTCTGACATATGTTACCCCCATGTTCCTTTGCTGTGGACTTCTGTAACGCATCACCATTATACCTACAAAGCCATGACATTGGAGTATGTGTGTATACAGCACCACATAACTGGATCTACGCAAGTGATACAAGTGGTGGTAAAGTGTTGCTGTCATGGATGCAGGCTATTGGTTGTATCATTTCTGGAAGTGCGTTTGTGTCACTGATGTGACACATGTTATCTGTTATCAGTAAGCTGGTCTTCATTTTGCTAACCTCAAAAATTTTGCCATACATTACTGTTATCAGTCAGCTGGTCTTTATTTTGCCAACCTCAAAGGGATGGCAGGCTGAGTTAACGCACCTGGTGTTAATTCAATGGTTTTTACAGAGGCTCGAACCCAAGACCCAATGATCTCAAGATCTTTAGCCAGCCACCTTGACCATCCGACGTCTGAGTCGGGACTGGGGAGTCATGGATTCACTGGATCATGGGGTGTCATGCTGCCGGTACCTGTGCGGGAGGATGAAAGTCCAAGTCTTCAGGTCCTTGGTGCTTCCAGTCTTTCTCTATGAATGTAAAACTTGGACTCTGACCAGGGATCTGACACTGAGACTTAATTCCTTTGATACCAGGTCTCTTCGGAGAATCCTTGGCTATCGCTGGTCAGACTTTGTCTCCAACGAGTGGTTGCTGAGAGAGACTCAAATGATATTTGTTACCTGCATAGTCCATGAATGTCAGCTGTTGCTGGTTGGACATGTGGCTCGTTTTTCTGATGCTGATCCTGCTCACCAGATTCTCTCAGCAAGGGAGTCTCGTGAGTGGAGGAGGCCAATGGGCCAACCACGTTCCTTGTGGTTGCAGCAGGTTGATCAACATCTCAAGGAGATGGGGATGGGCCAGTCATCCGCCTGGGGGATGGCCAGACGGAGGCCCCTGGAGTACTGGCAGAAAGTGGACGCAGCTACGCGCTCCTCTGGCGCATGCTCCCATACCTGACCTGGCCTTAACCGTTAAGCCAACACCAGACTTGTAGTGGGGTGTTATCAGACTATAACCAGGGTAGCAGTTTCAAAAGCTTGGTTGCTCAACAAAGTGACTTCTCCATTGCTAGAAAACATCAGTGTTGTCATGAGGTACCAAAACCATGGCATATTTAAGTCTCCAAAGTTGGTTTAGCCTGTCGATGTACTCCTTGCCATTTCTAATTGGCTTAAAATGGCTGTGACTATGAAAAGCATGGTTGCTATGCAACATATGGCTGGTTACTAAGGAAGATGACATTTTATGTGATGGGTACCAATCTTAAACATTTCAGCATGTTGTTTTTCAGTTTATACCAAAAGTTTCATGCTTCTATGAAACAGTGAACAATTTTTTTTTCACCATAACCGCTGTACTAATCGGCCTCTTGTCACGGATACCGACTCCGGATTATAGAGACAATTATACAAACGAATGGTGGTGTGTGTATCAACATCAAGGATCCAATTCCTCAGAAGCCTCTACGGTAAAGTCTGGAAATCTGTTCCCTCATTGGCCTATGTCTTATAATAACACTGCTATCCTTAATTACCTCCCCCCTCTACCTCATCACTGATTCACTCTCACTGTTAACACCTGCTCCCTTCGCTCCAGGTCACCATCGTGCCCCGAAGCCTCTAACTGACATATTTTATCCGAGTCGCTCAAAGAGTCCCAGGGTCGGATTATCCAAAGAACCGTCCTCGGCTCCGCATCTGCTGACTGTTACTCATCGGGTTGTCGGACCAGCAATGGAATGATTCCACTATGCTTTGGGGATACTCTGACACATGGTCTAAGGAAAGAAAATCTCAGCTTGCATGTTGAATTGGCCATGCTACTCCTGCTTTAATGGAGTGGAAAATGTCAGAGTCAGTCGAGAGTCTCTGTCCTTGCTAACAATGATGCATGGGCCCACACGCCTGGTCTAAATGACAGGAATAGAAGGGCTTACACCTTTGCCGCGGCTTCTACTAAAACCTCATTACCGACGGAGTAATGGGCTTTCCTGACCACAAAGCCGAAGAAAAGTAGAAAAAGTCAATAACTCAGACAGCAAGTCGCTCATGGAAGAAAGCACAGCGACCGACTGTTCCATTCTTTCCTAACAAGACCACTTGCCAAGTTAGCCCATTAGGATACGTGAGAAAAAAATGCTGATCTATTCCGTTTTTCGACTTCATGTTGGTTACGTGAAATGATTAGAGATAGTGAGGTTTGTCTCATGGTACGTGGGAAGGGGGAGGAGTGCAGGTGAGTGCTCATGCCAGGTGTCCCACATCCTGCGATTATTTTACTGTCACAAGGTCACAAGGCCAAAAAAGGCCACTCAAATGTAGGGACAACAAAATATAAATAGTGGGAAGGGCAATCAATGGGAAAAGGGATACCGATTCACATCTCCCTAAAACTGGAAAAAGGTTGTATTCTGCTGGGCAACAGGATGCAGGAAGGGGAATTCTAAGGTAATTGGCAGTATGTGGGGGAAAAAAAAACTGGAGGAATATCATACTGTGTTGATCTAGCTATCGTGTACAGCCTTTGGCTGATAGTTGCATCATTTTCTGGGGGCGCAGCTGTGCTGCTGATGCAATGTCCTCTATTACCAGTGCACTGGTACTCATTTCGCCAACCTCGGAAGGATGACAGGCTGAGTCAACCCGACCTTGTGTTAATCCAACAGCACGACAGGGGCTCAACTCAAGACCCGAAGATATTAAGCCAGCCAACTTAACCGTTAAGCCAACACCAGGCTTACGTGTTGACCTTAGGAACACAGACAGCGTGGCAGTGTGCAGAGGCTGCCAAACGTGAAGAACACTTGAAAGTATGTAAAGGAGGGACAAGTAGTGAAAGACCCTTAAAGCATCTTCCATTATAGTACTTGTAGAAGAGACACAGAGCGGCCACAGAGCGTCGAACCGAGAGAGGTTCCAGAGATAATGCCAGATCATGGTGTGCGAGGTTAACAGCTAGTCATTGAATTCTGTCAAGAAGGGACAGAGGATGAGTCGGAGCACAGTATTCCATAACTAGACGTGTAGTGGTCTTGTACGGGTGGAGCGAAGCCTCGGGAAGTAAGTATCGGCGAGCCCGACACAAGCAGCCGAGCCGCTGGGAGGCTCTTCGGGCGATGCCAGAATGTAAATCAAATTCAGTTTATGATCACATTTTTATGCAAGTGGATTGAAAATATTTTGACGATTCTCTTACTGGTTATATTGCTCACCATGTTGCTTCCAGAATAAGAAAAGGTTATCTCCTCGGTAGGCTGTGGTGCACAGGAGGACTACTATGCTATCTCTCAAAGCCCGGTGTGACAATAACACTTATTGCTTTTACATGAAGATATTAATCTGCATTTCTCGGTTGGAGTTCTGCTTTGCAATACAACATAATGAATTTCAACCACGTTGTGAAAATATTCACGGTGCGCACTTTGGAGCATCAATTAAAAACGGCGGAACAAAGATTAATTTTGGATCAGCACAATATTTGAGACATAACGACAGAAGCTTGGCAGGTGTGTTTTAATATCTTCCTCCATTAAGCACTCAGAGCACCTGAAGGACCTGGAATATGACCGGTTTTTACAAACATTTCGTTTCTTCATCATCTTTGCGAATAAAAATGAATTTAAGGGCATTCGTGATACATTTATTGACCTACTGTTAACGAGAAGACCTGCCGACACCACCCCCCCCCCCCACCCAATCCTTCCCCCAAAAGGTACATTATTGTGATTGTGGTTGATGATATAATGCTGACCAAAAATGATAATCGAAACAGTGAGGTTGTTTGGTGGTGCACCACCATCTCAGGTCTGTCCTGGTGGTTTACATGCTTCAATGTGTTTTTGGGTCCAAAGGCATATGAACGACCAGGACAGGATTGAGTGATGAGCATCACACCTTCCATTTGACCTCCCTTATGGTCAGAAAAGTAAGCAACCTCTTCTCGCCCAACTCCTACTGCCTGGATTCTTGTGATGACCCTGTTTCAACAAATTGTGGAGGTGTGAACGGTGAGTTTCTGACGTCTGAAAACTAAACTTCTCCGAGAAGGTGGGATTTGACAGCCATCGTGAATACAACTCACTTAAGAGAAGGTTATCTCCAAATATCATTAAAACCAACATGATTCCCATCGTGTACTGCCTTTTTGGCTGCTGATTGCATCGTTGGTTGGGGGCGCAGCTATGCCGCTGATGCAGTGCCCCTATTACCAGTATACTGGTGCTCATTTTGCCAACCTCGGAAGGATAACAGGCTGAGTCAACCCCCTGGTGTTAATTCAATGCCAACGGGACTCGAACTCAGGACCCAAGGATCCCAAGCCACCACCCTAACCACTAAGCTAACACCAGGCTAACCAACATGGTAAGATGGTTTATACCAGCCGACAGACTTATGCTACTTGGAGTTCCTTGTCCGTCAGTGCACTCAACAAGGTCGAAGGATCGCATCTTAGCAAATTTTCCTGGCCTGTAGGGCTTTAAAGAAGGATGTGATGTTGTCTTGATGTCCAATGATGACATTGATATTGCACTGCGAAAGGCACGGGAAAATGATGTCGACGGTAGTGCATTCACGCTTGTTCGTGCAGCAAGAATCGTTCGCAAAGAACTGACGAGCACAAAAACAAGAGTTTGATGGTACCTTCCATGAAAACTGCCAAGCACAAGCTGTTCCTCGGTTGCTGGTCACTTTTGTGGCCATGTTATTGTATGGTGCTAACATCACTGATCAGTCACTTGTGACACAAACACAAGCCTTACGAAGCATCAGGCAGTTACTACTGTTTAACTGTCAGAAAGGCATTCCAAACCAATTGCAACAGAAATGCCATAATAAGTTGTGTTCCCATATATCTAGGATTCAAGGGGTCCTCATTCACAAGAACCAGAAAAACACAACGAGTTGACACTTTTTGACTTGGGATTATCAGTGTCTTGTGACTGAGTTCTGGAAATCTCAACAGGTATGGGTATCAACATTTGCAAGTACTGTGAAAAGTTAAACACCGTGTGCTCACTGCAGTTGAAAAAATAGGTGTTCGCCACATCTGCAGTAGACACCACCAATCATCAATTCTACTAGTTCTACAACAGCAAGGAGCTCCTTTAACAGGGCAGGGTCTTGGTAGTCCAACACTTCACCGATACGCACCAGATCAATGCACTTGAGCCAATCACCGAGCTCGAAGAGTCTGAAGACAATACTGCTTTGGTGTTGACCAGCCTGCCAAAAAACGTTTTCCCAAGCTGTTAGTGTCAGTTGTTCGTGCTGATTTCCAACAATGTTAAGCTACTGGATGAAGCTGCCAACTTTAAAACTGGCATATATGCTGATTGTATGCAGCGGAAACTGCATTTTCTGGATTGTACGCCCCCAAAAACCTATGTGTAGACACCAGCATCTAATTTCTAGCCATCATAGTTTCTGAGATATGGATGGATTGGTACTGAGGAAATGGCCACCATTTTTTAAAATGGCTGCCATAACCACCATTGGTCGTTTTTGAAATGGAACTATATCTAAATTTACATGTTTGGGCATAGTAAACATGTCCACCAAGTTTCACGCTTTTACGATAAAGTTTTACTATATACTCCCTCACATCTGGACTATAATACAATATATACAATCAAATATATAAAATGAGTTATGTCTCAGCGTGCCTACGTGCATCCGTCCATCCATCCAGCAGTGCGGCATGCACGGACGTGCACAGCATAGCAGTGCACGCATATAACGTACATCTACACGCACACACGTACACACAGCATCTAGCGTGCTGCACATACACACAAGAGGAGAGTTTGTTTCCTGGCATGGCCCATGCCAAATACGTAACCAATACAGTTTGATCAAACGGAAGAGGGTGAGAATTTTATTTTTTGATCTCCCTCTTAGTGTGTTGTACATTATTCGAAATTCAGCATCTAAAGAGGCTGTACTGAAATCCTATGAACACTCTCCCCCTCCTTGCTCCCTGAGTGTATGGCTCGGCCGGTATCTATATAATCGCCAAATTCCATTCCCCCCTCCCCCCCCCATTACCAACAACCCTTTTTTCAGCAATTACATAAAATAATGGTATTTCTGCCAGCAGAGCGACGGGTCTTACATTCGAGTATTTAATATAAAACAAGAGGAAGAATTGCTTTGCAATGCAAGTCCCCCACCGGTGATATTTTCGAAGTCTAAATAGGGCACAACTGTGTGAAAAATGGACGAAACGCCTTGGAATTCTAACTTGTAATGAAACATCATAATTAAGCCATGTACCAAGTTTCAGTTGAATATGTTAAAGGATATGGCAAAATAGTCTGGTAAAACCACAGGTGGGATGGACAGATGGAGAGCAAACCTGTAGTCCCCTCCAGTGAAACAGGAAGGTGACGAAAAACAGATGAAACAGGCAATAATACTGTTGCGGATTCGCGCCCGCCGGCGTGCGAACGGCCACGTAACTCGAATCGCGGCACGTCGCCCACCAGACGGACAATCCCGTCGTGACCCTCTCGGACTAACGCCGGGAACTAGTCACGGGTGGACCTTTCGGCCTCACCACGATCGTGCCAATCGGCCCCCGCGTGGGATAGGGTTGCTCGCCAAATTCGACCTACCTAAGTACCCACACGGAGGGTAGACCGGGCGATCGCACCTCGCCGCAGGTCGACTTCGGACACGGGCCACTTTAAGCGACCCGTTCCGTACTATCGGGATAACCGAGCGGTGTTATCGTCGGCCTCGACGGTTCGATTAATTATCGGGTGTTTTAGCCCACGACCAACCCTTTACGTGAAGTAAGATGGAGATTCAATAAAGGAAAAGACGAAGCGAAACGGGAAAACAGTTCAACATAAAGCACATTTATTTCGCGATGAACGGAAAGCACACATATACAATTACACCAAAAGCAAATGTAAAAGAAGAAGAAGAAACACACAATATTACACAAAAAGCAAATGTAAAAGAAGAAGAAGAAACACACAATAATGCACAAAAAGCAAATGTAAAAGCAAAAGACAATGCAGAGCTAACCGACTACCGAGCACACGGCAACACTTATACAGTTTTACTTCACAGACGGCGCCGACAACACATACACTCAAAGCAAAAGAAAAGGACCACCCTCAAGGATGAGGGGGGTAGGCGGGCCTGGGGCCGAGACCGCGTCGGGCCTACCCGTCTGATGATGAGCCGCAAGATGGCGGTGGCGCCCCAACTCCGCGGGCCTCGCGGACAGTGTCTGGTAGGGGGTGGGAACGGGGCCCCCTTCTCGCACTATCTCAGCGCGGGGGGAAACAGGAGGGGGTTGTTGATGCTCGGGGGCAAGGAGGATATCTCCCTGTCTCGGGTCCCGCGACGAGCGTCTCCACCACGACCTCGGTCGCGTTGCCGGCCTCTCCCTCCGCAGCTCCCCGACTCTGACACGAGCACCCCCTCGACCGCCTTCGCCGCCGCCACCTCTCCAACTCTCCACAGCTCCGTCCAACCGCCTTCTCCGACTCCTCTCCTGACTGGCTCTTCCCAACTCCACCGACTGCGAACTACTCACTGCCTCCGAACTCTTAACTCCTTTGACTGACGAACGCAGCCCCTTATATGCCCCGTGGCCTCGCTCCTTCACCTTCGACCCTTTACCTCCGACCCTTCACCTCTAACTGGCTCCCCATTGGACCGAGGAAAAGTGGGCGTGAATGCTTTTTGATCCATGAATTTGCATATAGCGATATTACTCCAACACACCTGGAGGCGGGGCCAAATCGCCCCACGCTCGCCGATAGGATGGAACAGAAGTGGGCGTGAGTCGTTTTTGATCCGTTTTCTTCGGAAAGGCTGTGCCTCTGCACACGCTGCTCGGTGCGCGCCCTGCACGAGTCCAGTATCGGTGCCCACAAGCGGCGTGGGAATGACGGTGATGCGATGGTTGCGAGGGCGAGTTGTGACGGTAAAGGTCGTGGCTGTTGTTGTGAAGCGGTGTTGCGGTTGGTGGTTGTTGTGTGACGGCTGTTGAGACGTGTTTGGTGGTGGTAGTAGTGGCGGCTGGTCCAAAATAAAGATAGTAAAAGAAAAACGGCTATCTAGAAGGGTCGCAGCCCGCATGAATGACATTTATTCCCTCTAAACAACGGGTTTGGGCCTAACTACACATATACTTACCGAGATATCTCACCTAAGGGACCTGAATGGTGTTTTGCGAATTTCGTCAACCACAACAATACAATACAATAAGGCAATACTACACAATAATAACGACTGCAGTGCCTCTGGATGTGCAACATTTCGAGTCTGGTTGTTGGGTGCCAGAATTGTGAGCTTGGCGATGTTGACAAGAAGGTGATTTGTATGCTGCCAACCACCAGGTGGCGCGATGCGATACATGTTTACATGGAGGGAATTGGGGGTTTGTCCACCGTGAACCCCCTACCCTGTAGGTTTTAAAATGTTTTCGTTTTTATGACGTCATCATTAAGAGGACGAGACTCTTAGCTCATCTCCATTTGCCAAAGGGATTCAAATTGTATGCAGTGTGAGGGAGTTACCACCGGTGGAGCTGATTCTATCGATGAACAGACAGACAGACAGACAGAAAGAAAATACAACTTCATATATATGTGTGTGTATATATATATATATATATATATATATATATATATATATATATATATATATATATATATATATATATATATATATACATATAGTACCAACCAGTCATCTGTGGAGGATTTCACATGCAATAACGGGTGTAGCGAGTAGCAAGGACGGGTAGGGGAAGGGAGGACAGCATGAGGTGAGAGGACGGGAAGGCAGATGTGCAGTGGAGCGTTAATTATGATTCATACCGTCTCATCAAAATGATTCTGCATAGAATGACAGTGAAGATGGAAACAAAGTAATGTCCAAAATACAGTTTCTACCGGTCATACATATAAATACTGCACCGACATGTCCGGAAACAAACACCTCCCGGAGACGAACACCACCCGGACACATCCGGAGAAAAACACCACCCAGACACATCTGGAAACAAAAGCTGCCGAATGCGTCCAGAGCCAAGCAATCTGGAGATACAAACTGCCTGAACACATCCAGAGATAAACTCCCATCTGGACACAAACACCGCCCGGATAAGTCCGGAGACAAACACCGTCCGTTGACAAACATGGACACGTCCAGAGGCAAACACCACCCAGACACGTCCGGAGACAAAGCGACATGGCATGGACAGGTCCAGAGAAAAACAAACACCACCCAGACACGTCCGGAGACAAAGCGACATGGCACGGACAGGTCCAGAGAAAAACAGACACGGCCCAGACAGGTCCGGAGACAAACACCATCTGGAGAGAAACACCACACAGACATAAGTACTGCCTGGACGTGGCCGGAGATAAACACCGCCCGGACACAACCACCATTCGGACACATCTGGAGACAAACACCGTCCAGATAATCATTGCCTGGACACGTCCAGAGACAGAGAGAGATGGAGAGAGACAGAGAGGTGCAGGGGAGGGTGCTGCACTGTATTAAGATGTGGCAGAGCATGGATGGGACAGACAGAGAGAGGGGTGGGAGGAGGGCAGTTAGCAGAGAGAAAATGTTATTCTTTATGAACAACGTGCACCTGCACGTGCGCACGTGCGCGCGCACACACACACACACACACACACACACACACACACACACACACACACACACACACACACACACACACACACACACACACACACACACAGTTTGTTGTCGACTTGTCATCATTGAAGTACGCAGACATCAAATATAGTGGTGTTTAAAAATGTAAAAAAAAAACTTTTTTGAAGTACGGAAACAAGTAATTAAAAATATATAAATAATTTTTTTAAAAATGACAACACATTGCTCTCAATTTGGTTAGCTGAAATGTGGGAGGTGTGTGTGTGTGTGTGTGTGTGTGTGTGTGTGTGTGTGTGTGTGTGTGTGTGTGTGTGTGTGTGTGTGTGTGTGTGTGTGTGTGTGTGTGTGTGTGTGTGTGTGTGTGTGTATTAACTGTTTTATATCACTGATAAAGTTCGTACATCAACATGAACATGTACTACAATTGTAAATCAATGCAGGGATGGACAGGGAGCAACCATTATTCAAAGGAAGATGGAGGAATGGTTTCACATGATCATTTCTTGTGACCATCCCAACCTTGTTTACATACTTTTTGGTGTCTCATCCCGACATCATTTTACATTTGTTAACCACTTGTGATATTTTGCCTGAAAGACAAATAATTGTTTGGTTTTACAGAACAAGGCCATCCCACTTGTAAAAAGAAGAATGCCTGGTTATCTTTCATACCTCCTTTCTTTAATTAAGTGAAACACTTTCATGGATTCAAAGTTGAATAGTGTCGGTAACTCAATTGCATTTGACCTCAAAAAAACATTTGGCTCGGTTGCCTCCAGCCCCCTCTTGATGTAGATCCAATGACACAAGGCCTGCACCAACGAGGAGTGCAAACATTCCATCTGCCTCCAAACCCAGCAGTACCATCTGCTCTTTACAGAAAGCACACCTTGATAAATCACGTTATTATTCATTATGCAAACTGCATGCAAAGGAATTGTTTTTTTCTTGAAAACAAAATCTATACTCACCAAAGAGAGAGGTGACGTGAGGGCAAAAAGGCAACATGCTGTTAGTGGGGCAATGGGGGCAACAGGTAAACGCGTCAAGTAACCGAATGAGGAGAGAGTTGGGAGGAAACATGCAAGTAAGAGGGTTCGATTAGGGTGGGTTGATGGGAGTACAAAAGATCATGTGTATTGATGGAGGATGACATGAGGTGGTGGTTCACCACCTGCTTGAATGCAAGGAGGGAAGAGAGTGATTGAACAGCCTCAGGAAGGTGATTCAGCAAAAGGGAGAAAAGAGGGTTTAGTTACATCCAAAATGTACAAACAATTATGAATTCGAGTGTGAAAATCCAACCGGTGATTTTTCATTTTGCAACAAAGGAGGGACGACAAAGTCATTGTCCATGGTGCGTAAAGAAGAGGTGTCATGTTATAAAGGTAAAAATAGGCATCGAAGGCGGCATCGTTTGTTGCGAGGTGCTAATTACCTTGCACAGGTAGGGCAAAACAGGGTGAAGAAATTGGTTCACTCTGTCTGTCTGACAGACGTCAGTCGATCATCAAGGAACCGTTTGTCTAAGTATATGTTTTTTTTTTCTCAAAGATCGTTCCAAAATCGTTAGGTTCTCTTAGAAGAGTTGGCAGAAGGTTCAGCTCTTGACTGTTCCATTTGGCACATCGGCTTCGTGTGGTTGTCATCGCACCTGTTATTCAAAGTTCACGGACAAAGTGAAAACACATCGTGCTCAGAAACGCAAAGCAAGAGTTGAAAAGACCCTTCCCATGTCCCTTTCCTCAACACTGTTCAGGGCAAGGTGTTCTATGAACTCTCCAGTTGATATATTGTTTTCAAACATCAGTTAAATGAATGACGGTCGACTATGCACTCATCCCACTCATAGAATAGCAGCAAACTGTTTTCAAAACGTGCTTGTATGAGCGTGATAGAGTTTTAATTGCAAAAACATTTTAAAGTCTGTAACTTTGTCTGATGTAAACTTCGACATGAACAGGCTAACACATGATAGGTGTCATAGTATTGTCACGTCAGACAGCCTCCGTTAACATGGGCCATCTGCACCAGGATGTTTTGTCCCAGGTACAGCTGAATGGTTTCTTAACTACTGCGTTCAGTGACGTTAATCTACTACTTCACCGTTCCCTAAGGTCACCGAAATGAACCGAATTTGATGGAACATGCACAGGATGCAGATGGATGATCTTCCCTTTTTTAAAGGGGTTTATTTATAATGAATATGGTGGTAAAAGTGGATGGGACGAGCAGTTTGGAGGAGTCCAAGTGAATCAACAGACACGAGCATATAGAGGGGAATGTGCAACTTTGCAGGGAATACATAGTGTTATTGGGATGAAGAGAATATTTCCTCATTGCCGGTGAGTCTGACAGTTTATTCAGGTAGATTGGCAGGAACTGAAGGCACCTGTCTCTCTTCAGGACTGGTCTCCCATATCTCATGACCCTGATGTTAACTCAGCCTGGGAATTCGTCCACAGAAACCTGCTCTATCTCTCTCATGCACAGATTCATCACACCTCATCTTCAATTATCCTACCCCTCTTCTCGCCCATGGTACACTGAATCCTGTGGTGAGGGGTGAGGCAGTTGCTCTGAAACAACTTATCTTCTCTTCCTGGAAGGCTAATCCAACTGAAGGAAATTTCACTGCATTCAAAAGAGCCAAGTGTGTGTCCACTCTCAGCAGAGCCAGAACACATCTGTCCAACCTCAAAAATGAACTTTCAAACTTGTCTCCCTACTCTTAAACCTGGTGGCACCTTGTTACCTCTCTCTCTGGAGTATGCTTCCCTTCCATCCCCACCTTTTCTACAAATGGCACCACAGCAACTCTGCTCAATAGAAGGCTGAATGCATCAATTCTGTGTTTGCTTCCAAAATTTATGTCCCCAATCCATCACTCTTGGTACCCATCTTTCCCTGACACACTGAACTACTCCTGGGTTCTGTCTTTTCAACTTGAAAAGATGGAGAAGGTTCTTTCAACAGTCGGCAACTGGACCGAATGCCATCAGCTTGCATGCCCTAAAAACCTGCTCTGCTGATCGATCAAATTAAATTACAAACCAATCAGCTTACTTTCAATCATCAGCATGGTCATGGAATCCGTCATCACAGTTGATATGAAATCCTCAGCAACCTCATCTCAGATCACCAATTTGGTTTCAGACCAGGTCACTCCACCTTGGACATGCTGATTCTACCCTCCCAACAATGGATGGAGGCCATCAATGTTAGACATGAGATCACAAGATCTCACTGCACATATCTCACACTTTTGATACAGTCGGGCCTCCTGCTTTGTTCTCCAAACTGTCTGCCTATGGCATCGAATGCTAACTCAACACATAGCTCACTGATTTCCTCTACTCTCATAGCCAATGTGGAGCAGTCAACAGAAATCTTTCATCTCTTCTCCCTGTCAAGGCTGGAGTTTCCCAAAGCAGTGTTCCGGGCCCAATCCTATTCCCGTTTTTCATAAATGATCTCTCTGAATCTCTGTAAAATCCTCTTTATCTATCTGCTGATGACTTCACCCTCTGCCATGACATCCCTCATCTTTCAGACAGGAAGGTTGCAACCTCTTCCCTCTATTCAGACCTTGAAAAAAATCACAAGATGGCCAAACACTTGGAATACATCTTTCAATCCTGACAAATTTCACACTCTCACTATCTCACTATCTCTCTGAATGGACCGTCTAGAAACTCAACCCCCTGCCCACATCTATTTCCTTTAAAATTTTCTTCCATATGTTCAGTCATTCAAGCTCTTGGGTCTCAGTATCAGCCATGATCTTTCTTGGGCAAACCACATCTCAAAGTTACCCTCCAAAGCCAGCCACCGACTGGGCATCCTCCATCGTAGAAAGTCCTCCTTGACACACCTGAATTCCTATCCACCAACAAGGCCTTCATCCGTAGCTTGATGGAGTACTGCTCTCCCCTCTGAGCTGGCTCCTCTGCCTCACACCTTGCTCAGCTTGACACCACAGAAACCAAGGCTTTCAAGATTATTGGAATCTCCCGTGACAAAGCTGGGACTATGGGTTCATCATGATGCCAACACAGACAGGCCGGTAGTCTCTGTCTTCTCTCATCTCCTCTCTGGCCTCACCCCTCCCTGCTCTGTCTGCGATAGATTTGTCCCCCCCCTCCAACCCCCCAGAACTCCACAGGGCGCTCAAGGACTGCCAGCAACCCTCTTGTGGTAAAACTACCAAAATCAAGAATCACTGCTCACCTTCACTTTTTCATTCCTCGTTTTTTCCCCATCTTTGGAATAAACTCCCACAGTCTCTTCAATCCCACTCTTCCCTCCAGGTCTTCAAAATGGCTGTTGACCACCATCTCTTATCTTCACCCATCCAAAACCACAAACTTTTTGACCCCCATTAATCCACCCAAACCATCCATCCATTGGGACCATACTCTGTGCAGAGCGTTGGTGCTGACTAAGCAATCTCCTTGGCTATTGGACACAATCCTGGATGGGTCACCACTCCGACACAGTATACCAGCAATCTGGCACTCATTTTGCCGAACTCCGAAGGATGACAGGCTAAGTCAACCCCACCTGGTATTAATTCAACAGCCGAGTGGGATTTAAACTCAGGATCCTATGATCGCAAGCCCACCACCCTAACCATTAGGCTAACACCAGGCATAACCCCAAACCCACCTCCTTAAAATTCCCTGCTTTTCTTCCAAGGTTGGCAAAATGAGTGCCAGCTTGCTGGCATCCTTTGTTGGAGTGGTGACCCATCCAGGATTGTGTCCAATAGCCAAGGAGACTGCTGAGGCAGCACCAACGCTGCACAGAGTATGGTCCCGATCCCGATGGATGGATGGATTCCAAAGAGTAATTCTAAAGGGTTCTAAAGTGTAAATTCTAAAGGAATCTATTGTGTAATTCTAAAGGGTTCTTAGGGGTATTAAGCATTTTAGGGCTATTATGAGTCTTCAGGATTGTTAAGCGTATTGTGGTTTTTTTAAGGGTCTTTGGGTTATAAATGGTTTGAAGGGTCTGTCAGGGTATTGGGGTTATAAAGGTTCTTAGAGGTCTTATGGGTCTCAGGGGTTTGCAGGGTCTGAGGAATATAAAGGTCTTATGGGTCTTAAAGGTCTAAATTGTCTTGAAGGGTCTTCAGGTTATCAAAGGTCTGAGGGGTCGAAACGGTCTTAGGCATCAAAAGTGTGTTTGGGTTACATAGGGTCTTATGCATCTTGGGGGTCTTATTGGCCTTGATGGCATAAAGGCTATTGAGAGTCTTATGGTTACAAAGTATCTGAAGGGTCTTGAGGGTCTAGCAGTGATATTCACTATTTTTTTTAGAGGGGGGCACTTTTTCCGATAAAACATCAGTGTGAGAGCTGCCAAACCGTCTGCAGGACTCCTTAATGGCTGCTATAAGGCCGCATCCCCACATACTCTTCTTTGTTGTGCTTAACTTGGCTGCAAGCATAATTGTTTGTATACTGCCATCTACTTATGTTACTCTTATGCTTCGCATTGGAACACTCATTTGAAACCATTGGGTCAATTTGATAGCATTTACGGCTGATAGGATGGGGTATTTTCACACTTGTGTATTATCGGTCGCACATCAGGAGCTGCACTTTAGGCCACCAGTGGCTCTCAGACCATGCAATGAAGAACAGAGGCTGGAGAGTCTTATTGGTCTTTACAGCATTGGGAGTCCTGGGGGTTTTAGGGGTCTTAAGCATGTTGGAGGTCTTAAAGGGTCTCAAAGAGTCTTGGGTGTTTTTCGGGTCTTGAGGATCTTAAAGGGTCATGAGGTTCTCAACATTCTTCGTGCATTAAGGGGTGCTTGGAGAAACAAAAGGTCCAAAGTTGTGGAGGGGTCTAAAGGTATGGAGAGATCTGGAACTCGCTTGCACGCACGCACGCACGCACGGATGAATGGACAGAAACACGGATGCACGCAGTGCTCGTTTGATAGCACAGATGATTTTTTTTTCGCCTTTCTCCAACTTCTGCAGCAGATGGAGACAATGATAAAGGAGTTTTATGCAAAATTACAGGAACTGGTAGAACAAGTGCCTCCAGGAGATGTTTTAATTTCGATGGAGAATGGAATGCAAGAAAAAAAACTGAGAAGCAGGAGCACCATGGATTACAGGAAAGCATTGACTTGGTATCCAAAATGAGCAAGAGGAACGAATGCTCGAGTTCTATGGAGAATGATCTCGGAATTTCACACACATGGCTCAACCAAAGGCAAATTGTATTAAAAAAAAAACAAGGTATACATTATAAGTGCTGGATGGATGGGATAAAGGCTGCAACCAAGCTATCTCTGCTTGAACTTCAGGAAGCAGTGCAGGATAGGGATGTTTGGAGGCATCTGATCATGAATGTCACAAGAAGTCAGACACAACTTGTTGGAACTAGATCAGAAGGAACGCACAGCCGTGGATGGTGTTCGATGTCATGCCCCATCCTGAGAGGCTCCTGTCTCTCAAGTGTCTTGGGACTGATCTTGCTCCTGGTTTATATGAATAACTTCTCACCTCTTTGGAAACCCTGCATCATTGCTTTGCAGTTAACTCTTCTCTTAGCCAGAAAGTATCCCGTAACGACGATAGGCAGGTTGCTGCTGGATCCTTATCAACAAATTGGGAGAAAATATGAACCTGGTCAATCACCTTGAATGTGTCATTTCAATGCTAACAAGTCCCACACACTTGATCTGCCTTGATATTGAGACCACATGACTAACCCTCAAGTATACCTCTGCATAAAACCTCTGGCAGAGGTGCACTCATTGGACTAATGTTCTGTCATGACCTTACCTGGGCTGATCACATATCCAGGCTGGCCTCCAGGATATAGGTACATGCCATGGAATCCATCGTGGAGATAATTCATTTCTCATCCACTCTGATCTTGCAGTGGTGTAGAAGAGCTTCATCCATATTTTCATTTAGTATGGATGCCCTCAGTCGGCTGGTGTCACCTACTCTCACTTTGCACCCTTAACCCCTTCAACCTGAGTGGCCAATTTACCAGACACTATTCAAACCTCCATATACCCGAGAGGATGGGTTTTTAGCAGTGTCTCGCGTAGCAAACGCTGCTCGAAGAACGCTCGTCGTCGTCGTCCTTCTTCTTCTTCTTCTTCTTCTTCTTCTTCTTCTTCTTCTTCTTCTTCTTCTTCTTCTTCTTCTTCTTCTTCTTCTTCTTCTTCTTCTTCTTCTTCTTCTCCTTCTTCTTCTTCTTCTTCTTCTTCTTCTTCTTCTTCTTCTTCTTCTTCTTCTTCTTCTTCTTCTGACAAAACCTTTATACTCGGACTCGGCTCTTTTATATACACGATCCGGATGTCCTTAAATACTTAGCACATGTACACATCCTCACATAGACGGTGCCTTTTGAGAGCGTCTACCATGAACTTTTAAATATATTCGGACATTTGCTTTAAAGTTTCGAAAAGTTCACGTTACTATTTAAAGATTATTCCATTTAATGTGTTGTAATTTCGTAAATACATTATTTATTTCGTAAATACACGATATATCGTAAATACGTAAATACACTATGACGGGTCTTGCTATTGGCTTAATCAAGGCACGTGACAAAATATCGGAAGTTGTTTTTTTTTTAGCCGACAAAACCTTTAGGACGCTGCTGTTGGACACATTTGTCCTTGTTTTCTCAAGGGAGCCCGGAATGGGGGAGCCCAGAATGGGGGAGCCCAGGATGGGGGAGCCGAAAGTCCAAGGGGCTCAGGGTTCAAAAGGTTAATAATGGAAGAATCCAACACTTAAGATGAACTGAAGTGATTTAACAGGAGGCCGAGTGAGGTGCAAGGCCTAGTCTTATCCCATTGCAGACAGGTTGGTGGCCTAGCAGTTTGCTCTTGTCTCATGTACGGTCTCACACCACCTGCCCTCTCAGCTATTTGTCCCTCACAAACCACACTCCCTTAGTAAGAACCCATACCTTGGTACTATACCCTCCCAACTCAAACACACTGCTGACCGACAACATTTTGTGCTCCCTCAAATGGAAAGCCATCAGCATCTCACATTATCAGGATTACTATTACATTATCCCTGTGATATTTTCGATTCTCAGTGACTCTCCTTTCCTGTACACCCACATTCTTGAACATATTACCCACGAGTCAGTTTTTCCTGTCTGCTTACATCTTCCTTGTCCATTCACCACACTCAGTTCTTTTATCCTGTCTGTACATCCCAAGTTATGTTGCCTGCAGGTGTTTGTCCCTTTGTCTTGTGTGTACATCCCATGTTATACTGCCTGTAGGTGTTTGTCCCTTTGTCTTGTGTGTACATCCCATGTTATACTGCCTGTCGGTGTTTGTCCATCCCAAGTTATGTTGCCTGCAGGTGTTTGTCCCTTTGTCTTGTCTGTACATCCCATGTTATACTTCCTGTAGGTGTTTGTCCCTTTGTCTTGTCTGTACATCCCATGTTATACTTCCTGTAGGTGTTTGTCCCTTTGTCTTGTCTGTACATCCCATGTTATACTGCCTGTAGGTGTTTGTCCCTTTTGTCTTGTCTGTACATCCCATGTTTTTTTTTTTTTTTTGTATACCTTGGTCGAGGCTCGTATGAGAGCTAACACACAACTCACAGCAAGGAGGCATGAGACAAGAGGGGCGGGAGTGGAAGGGACAAAACAGTGGGGAACAGACACATTAGGTGAACTGTGGAAGGGAGAGGGATGGGGATGGGACGGGGAACATGGCGAAGAGAAGATGGACATTTCAGGGACTTTCAGGAAGGAAAGTAGGAGAAATGAAGGAAGTGGGCTTGGGTGGATTATCGGGGGTAGAAAAGATCGAGGATTTGGATGGGGGAAGATAAGAGGTGGTGGTGAACAGCTGTTTTGAAAGCCTGGAGGGAAGAATGGGAAAGAATAGAGTGAGGAAGTTTATTCCAAAGGCGGGAAAAAAGAGGAATGAAAGAGTGAAGATGAGCAGTGATTCGTGATTTTGGTAGTTTTACCAGAAGGGGGTTGTTGGCGGACCTTGAGCGCCCTGTGGAAATGTGGTGGGGACAAATCGCAGAGAGAGCAGGGGAGGCAAGGCTGGAGAGGAGTCGGTAGAAGACAGAAAGACCACCGACCAACCTGCGGTGATTGCGTGAGAGGCCCAAAGACTCAGCTTCATTGCGGGAGATGCCGATCATCTTAAATGCCCTGGTTTCGAGAGCGTGAAGCCGAGAAAGGTGGGAGGCAGGAGTACCAGCCCAGAGGGGACAGCAGTGCTCCATCAGGCTGCGGACAAAAGCTTTGTAAGTGGTCAGGAGCTCAAGAGGGCCGAGGAAGGACTTAGCACGACGGAGGATTCCCAGTCGGCGACTGGCTTTTGAGGCGAGGTTGGAAATGTGACTTTCCCAGGAAAGGTCATGGCAGATAGTGAGACCTAGAAGCTTGAAAGAAAAGACTTCTTCCAGAGGATTGTTGAGAAAGTGGATGGGGGGGTTTTGTAAACGGTCCTTTCGAAGAGACATAGTGAGAGTGTGAGATTTGTCTGGATTGAAAGACATGTTCCACGTGTTGGACCAGTTTGTGATTTTATCCAGATCAGCAGTGAGTGAAGAAGCTGCTGCTTGCCGGTCTGAGGGATGACAGATGGTACGGCAGAGGGTGGAGTCGTCGGCAAAGAGAAATAGAGGATTTTCCAGAGAGTCCGAGAGATCATTGATGAAAACCAGAAAAAGAACAGGGCCCAGAACGCTACCTTGAGGAACTCCAGCCTGCACAGGAAGAGGGGATGAAAGAACTCCATTTAGGGCCACTCGTTGACTGCGACAGGAGAGGAACTCTGCGAGCCATGAGTGGAGATGGCCTTGAATACCATGGGAAGAGAGTTTGGTGAGTTGGGCAGGGTGCCAGACTGTGTCAAAAGCACGTGATATGTCCAGGGATACGGCTCGGATTTCCTGTCTGGCATTGAGGACCTCCATCCATTGATGGGAGAGCAGAAGCAGCATATCCAGGGTAGAGTGACCTGGTCTGAAACCAAATTGATGATTGGAAATCAAGCCATTGGAGAAGAGGAAGGATTTCATATCTGAGGCGATGATGGATTCCATCACCTTGCTGATGATTGGGAGAAGGCTGATTGGTCTGTAGTTATAGTGATCTGTTTTTGCACCTTTTTTATGCAGGGCAGTGATGTTAGCAGATTTCCAAGCAGATGGCAGATGACCTTGGGCAAATGAGAGGGTGAATAGAACAGAGAGAGGGTGAGCAAGAGCAGAAGAGCAGGCTTTGAGGACACGTGGGCTGATGCCGTCTGGACCGGTTGCAGAATCTGACTCGAGGTTTGAAAGCAAGCTCTCCACCTTGTCACGAGAAAAGGATACAGAGTCCAGGGACAGTTGGGTGCGACTGGGTAAAGTGGGTAGAGATAGTGATTGGTTTAGGACACAAGATTTAGCTGCAAACACCGAGTTTAGACATTCAGCTTTATCACGTGTGGAATCAGCAGTGCGGCCATTTGAGGTAAGGGAGGGGATGGAGGGGGAACATACACCAGAAACAGATTTGATTAAACGCCACCAGGATTTTTAGGAGGGAGAGAGGTTTGAGAGTTCAGACTTGAGATGAGAAAGATGTTGTTTTCTGGCTCTCCTGAGGGTAGATACACACTTGTTCCGAGCTTTGTGGAAAGAACTGAGATTGCCCTCAGTTGGGTTTGCTTTCCATGAGGCAAAGGCAAGTTGTTTCAGGACAACTGCCTCGCCACAAGCTTCAGTAAACCAAGGGCGGGAGGAAGGGTAAGACAACTGAACACGAGAGGGGATAAATCTGTGCATGAGGGAGAGCAAGTTTCTTTGAAAGAATTCCCAGGATGAGTTGATGTTTGAGAAAGTAGTGATAGGAGACCAGTCTGTAAGTTTGATGGCTGCTCGGAGACCCTGCCAGTCGGCTTGAGTGAAATGCCAGACTCGACGGCGGTGAGGTGGTTCTCTGATAACAGCCAGAGAGATGTCCACTTTAACAAGGACGTGGTCAGAAGAACCAATTGGAGCGAAGGAAGAGCAGCAGATATTGTCAGGGAAATTTGTCAAAATCAGATCCAGAAGAGATGGAGTACCATTGGTTGAGATCCGGGTCGGGAAGTTGACCGATTGAGTCAGTCCCAATGAGTTGCAGAAAGCTTTTGCTGAGGTGCCATGGCAGGTGAGAGAGGTACCCACACCGAGCCAACTGGCGTGATGACAATTGAAGTCACCACATAAGAGGAAGAGAGAGTTTGGATGAGAAGATAGAAGATGGTCCATGTTTTCGGATAGTGAGATGTAGATGGAGTCATCACTGTTCGGTGGACGGTACAGTACACATATAAACATGAGGTGGGAGTGGAGGGGAAGCCGAAGCCAGAGGTATTCCTGGGGGTGTGGGGGAGTGAGAGCAGTGCATGGAGAGTGAGGAATAGAGTCTTTGATGAAGAGAGCAACACCTCCACCAGGACGAGGCTCAGGTCTGTCATACCGTAAGAGGGAGTAGCCAGGGAGAGATACTTGGGAGTCAGACACGTCTTGGGAGAGGAAAGTTTCTGTTAGGCAGATAATGTCTGGTTTGTCAGTGGCAACCTGTATGGAAAGATCTGAAAGGTTTGAGCGAAGGCCCCGGATATTTGAGGTCCACACTTTTAATGAAGAGGAAGGGGAGGAGGCTTTGGGTGCAGGAGGTGGAGGGGGAGGGGGAGGGTAGGACAAGGGACGAGGGGGGCAGGTAAGGAGGGTTGCTGAAGGAGTGTGGGGTATTGCAGAACAGCGAGGGGAGGGGCCGAATGAGGAGGAGAAAAGGCTCTGTGGTGCTGGGGGAGAGGGGGACAAGAGACAAGGAAGAAGGCAGTTGAGGATTTGAGGAGGTGGAGTGAAGAGATGGAGGTGAGAGGGCAGTGGAGGGAGGCAGGTTGGTGGATGAGAGGGGGGCAACTTTGAGAAGGAAGAGTGAGCGGGATGAAAGGTGGGAGAAAGGTGAGGGGGGATTTTTGAGAGAGGTGAGAGGGAGGCTTGGAGGGAGAAGAGTGGGATGGTTGCTTTGAGAGTGAGAGTGAGGGGTGAGGGGGGTGAGTTGGCACTGAAGTTGGAAAAAAAGAATGGTTGATGGAAAGCGAGCATCCATGGCAAACTGTGGTTTTTAAAAGTTTTAGGTCAGAGATGCGATTTAACACAATTCTTGATGGGTGCAATGAAGACGAATTCAGAGCATGGAGAGAAGAAACGCTGTGATAGTTGGATTTTTTAGGCAAGGAATGAAGGAGAGCTCGAAATGAGAGCAGTCTGTTAAAATAGCAGAAGAGTAGTGCATTGTGAAACAGTAAAGAGTACCACATGTGTGAGAGAGGAAGATGAAGCATTATAAGATCGTTTTTGTTGTTAAAAATAATGTATGAGAGAGTTCAACAGATTACGTCATGGGAGTGTAAAAAAAAAAAAAAATCGAGGAAGAAGACGAGGAGGAAGTTAAGAGGAAGAAGAAGAAGCAGAATCAGGAGAAGGTGAGCGTGTTGTTGTTGTAGGTTTTTTTTTATTTTTTTGAGATAAGAAAGAGATTAGTTGGGAGAATGGGGGATGTTTGGAAAGTGGGGAGGATCAAAATTGAAGGTAATGGGGAGGATAGAAAATGAAGGTAATGGGGAAAAAAAAAAAAAAAAAAAAAAAAAAAAAAAAACGATCGAACACCGAGTGGAACCGGTAGGCCTCAAGCCTAGGCCTAGGCCTCAAGCACAGGTAAGAACGTCGACAAAAATACTCACAAAATAGCACGATTTTTGAAACAAAACCGAACTAGCAACACACAGTAACATGTAGGTGAGAAAATTAAACAGTTAAAACGGGACAAATAACAACCGGAAACTTAGCTTTGAGAACGTCAGCAGGGAGCCCCAAAGGAGACCTCTCGCTGCTCAAAACCGGAACCGGAATGTTATACTTCCTGTAGGTGTTTGTCCCTTTGTCTTGTCTGTACATCCCATGTTATACTTCCTGTAGGTGTTTGTCCCTTTGTCTTGTCTGTACATCTCATGTTATACTTCCTGTAGGTGTTTGTCCCTTTTGTCTTGTCTGTACATCCCATGTTATACTGCCTGTAGGTGTTTGTCCCTTTGTCTTGTCTGTACATCCCATGTTATACTTCCTGTAGGTGTTTGTCCCTTTGTCTTGTCTGTACATCCCATGTTATACTTCCTGTAGGTGTTTGTCCCTTTGGCTTGTCTGTACATCTCATGTTATACTTCCTGTAGGTGTTTGTCCCTTTCTCTTGTCTGTACATCCCATGTTATACTTCCTGAAGGTGTTTGTCCCTTTGTCTTGTCTGTACATCCCATGTTATACTTCCTGTAGGTGTTTGTCCCTTTGTCTTATCTGTACATCCCATGTTATACTGCCTGTAGGTGTTTGTCCCTTTGTCTTGTCTGTACATCCCATGTTATACTTCCTGTAGGTGTTTGTCCCTTTGTCTTGTCTGTACATCCCATGTTATACTGCCTGTAGGTGTTCATTCCTTGCCATTTCTCCTTCCTCCTTAAGTTACTCCAATGCCAACCCTCTGTATTCCATCGCCATCTCAATGCAGGGCACTACCACATAATTAAGCTCTTCCATGAGCCTTAACCTCTGTAGAAAATAATAATAATGATATTAATAAAGTGCTTGCCTCACAAATGAAATCCTTCCTGGTCTGTAACCACTGCAGCAGTCCCATGAAACTCCCTGAATTCCAAGCCTAGACCAAGAAGCCAGATGAATCAGATGAATCCGAGCCAATGCATGCAATCAATGGGTTTTCAATTTTAAGTACACATAATTAACTGATGTCTCATGAAGTGAGGGAAGAGTTCACAGTTTGGTATGGAATCCATATCACTCTTCATTATAATTAATACTGCCCAACGAGTGACGGTGTCACCTGTGGAACGGCGATTTACAGGTGGCACCGTGAATGGTAAGCAGACCGCAGGCCTGTCATGCCTGTGCCATACCCACCTTGTTCAATTTACCTATCCGCTGTGTGAGTGTCTTAATCACATTTTGATCAATAAATTCATATACCTTGTTCATCTGCATGGACGAGATCAATTTACAATCCCCGTTTTTAATCACGGCCCATCAGATGGACGACGTGCTCCGAGATGCAGCACCCCTGACGGAAATGGATCGTCAGGGCACGTTGAGGTGCACAGAGCGGAGCAACAATATGAACCGACCCGCCATCCCCGCCAGGAAATTCAGGGAGGCTCTCTGGATGACTCACGGGTCGATTTGGTGGTATGCATTACCCAGTGGTGCCACAAACAGAGCCAGGTTCTTTAAAACAATGGCCATATCGCGGTGGAAGCGGTATATGTACAGCCGTGCGTGAGTGGTTGGAGATGAATAAAATGGGCTGAGCGTTCCTGCTGTTCAATGTAAATAGGTCATGCCTCCAGTAGCAGGTGGCTCACTCATGACGCTCCCCCGCCCCCAGACGTACCACGACCTTGAAGCCAAAGAGGCAGTTTCCCCTCGATCGAGCAGCTTGAAATGGCAGCAGCGCAAACAGGTGGCAGGGGTAGTGGTAGAGGGAGGGGGAAAGGGCGACCGGGCTGAGCTGAGACCATTGTACGATCGGTGTAACCTCCACCAATAGACCCCCTCCTCCCCTCTGCCACTTGACAAGCAAGCAACGTGGGTCTTTCAGGACTCGCGTGAGGGGTCTTAGAGGTCACAGTATCAACATATTACTCACAAAAAAATGGCAAAATTAGATGTAATCGACATATTACGTATGATCAATTGGTATAATTGAGTTATACAGTTATTTCGTATGCAAGCATGTCGGAATCCGAGCTCTTCGATACGTACATGGATTTCGAAGAAATTTCTTCTTTCTCTGCAAAAAAACAAAAAAAACAAAGGCAATTAGTATATTTATTACCGGTGCAAAATTGGCAGAACGAGCGATCAAAGGTATCTATTGCATACGCAAAGGAGTGGAGGAGACGGCACTTTACGCATTTGAACAGAACATGGAGTGGGCACGATAGATACCATACAGCATACAGTGGTATCGTCAACGTGAAACTCATTTAACATCTCGCAGGAGACAGAGCTTTTAAAGCGCTCAGCGTGAACTCCATCAAAGTGGAGAATCTCCAAGACCTCCCTTTTCAGAGCCTTTCATCCCCGAGGAGAGGTTATACAACTTATTCGTCAACGGTGCAGAAAGAACAAAGGGATTATTGTGCACAACAGGCAGGTACAACGGGCAATTACGGTTTACTAATGAGGGTTCAAAAGTGTCTTTTCCATTGATCGTGGTGCGTTTGAGGATCGAGATGATACTCAGAACTTACAAATGTCCCAAAGGCTCACAAGAACCACTCGTTCAATTTCTGGCTGTCTGTGAAAATGTCGATTCCTGTGTCACCCTTCGCGACAATAAATCACCACTCCCAATGGCCAATTCACTCAAAGAAGGTCCCCTATCAGCCCATCCCTACATATATATATATATATATATATATATATATATATATATATATATATATATATATATATATATATATATATATATATATATATATATATATATATATATACAGAGATATCCACATACATATAAACACACTCACATATATACATATATACACAAACATATATATATATATATATATATATATATATATATATATATATATATATATATATATATACATATATACATGTACATATACATTGTTGCGGGCCAGGGACCGGTGGCGAGAACGACCACAAGGAGGGGGAGGTTACGTCATCTCCCACCAGCCTCCCCGGAATTGTAGGCCGTCGCTCCGGATAATTCCGCAAGGCGGCGGGTCACTTAACCGACCGTGGACGCCAATATCTCAACTGCGTAGCGTAGGGTCTTTTTGTCTAGAACCAATTTGCCTAATTAACTACGCGATTTCAACTACCGGGGAACCATGCCCTCGGCACGTCTTGCTTGAACCGGGTCACTCTACCGACTGTGGTCGAGTTCGAACTACCGACTACCAACTCCGGTTCGGGTGCATTCGAGCGGAACTACCAAAGCCGTGCTGGCTTGGATGAACCAATTATCGGGTATAAAGACCCGGCTAAAACTCAGATCCGAACCATGCTGGACCAATGAAAGAAAGGACAGAAACAAACTGGGAACATTTCAACAGTAATTTATTTACAACAAAGAAGAAACAGAGCAAGACTTATCGCAGAATATACAAGCAAGAATTTACAATGTTCAAAAACACTTACACAGTTTCTACTTACAAGATGGGCCCACACACTCAGACACACATTCAGATGATTTATTAAACGACCCCCGCAGCAAGAGAGGGAGAGACGAGCTGGGGGTCGCAGTTTGCTTGGGTACCTGCATGTCGAAGGGAGGGGTGTTCCGCGGTGCGGCACCTGCTAATGGTCGTGCGGCTCGGCCCACAGTCATATGCGTGGGACTCGTGCCCATGGAGGAACCCGAGCGGAGCAGTCGGAGTCCCAGTGCAGAGATCAGGGTCGCGGACGGGACCCAGAAAAACTCCAACGAACGCCAGCCAAATGCAGAACTCCAGCTCAAACCGCACGACGCACACCAACCAACTCAACTCCTCCAAAAAAACTAACTCTTGAGACTCCTCTCCACAGAACTCCTCTTGCACTGAAGATGGTGTCGTCTTTTGTGGACCTCCCCGAACGGGGCGGGGGCTCGGTGAAACAGACGTCACCGTCCGCCCTGATTGGACGCGGCTCCCATGGATCCGCCCTTTTCTGGGCTGGGCCTCGGCCAGGCACCGGCGAGGCCCACCCACTCCACGCGTGTGGACTCGAAAAGAAAGAATTGGAGCGCTTGGAGAAGCCGAATAGGAACTGCGGACTGGACGTTTTTGCCCCGTACGCTGTGGCCAGCGAGGCGAAGGTTGCAAATGCTGGAAGGTACCGTAGTTGGTTGTTGGTTTGTTTGTTGGTCTGTTGGATGATCGTTGGATGGTTTGTTGGATGGTTTGTTGGATGGTTGTTAGATGTAATAACCTACCGAAAAGGACATCGCAATGCACACCTTTGATTCTCCCACGAGACAAAAGGAAGGGACCTGTCTCACATGTACTTAATGGAATAACTGACTCTTGGGACATCTATATGTTTGAATGCATATGCTTTCCAGATCTGTAACAATATATATATATATATATATATATATATATATATATATATATATATATATATATATATATATATATATATTGTTGTGGTTACCAAATTCGCAAACCACCATTCAGGTCCCTCAGGTGAGGTATCTCGGTAAGTATATGTGTAGTTAGGCCCAAACCCGTTGTCTAGTGGGAATACATGTCATTTATGCGTGCTGCGACTCTTCAGGATAGCCGTTTTTCTTTTACTATCTTTATTTTGGACCAACCGCCATTGTTACCACCACCAACCACAACATCAACCACCCACCGCGGCGCCGCTTCACGTCACACCTCGCAACCGTCGCATCGCCACCGTTCTTGCGCCGCTTGTGGGTACCGGTGTTGGACTCGTGCAGGGCGCGCGCCGAACAGCGTGTACAAACCACGGATTTTCAGCTCCAAAAACCGATCAAAAACGACACACGCCCACTTTTGTTCCGTCCAATCGGTGAGCGAGGGGCGATTTGGCCCCGCCTCCAGGGCGTTGGAGGGCGGTCGCTATATGCAAATTTATGGATCAAAAAGCATTCACGCCCACTTTTTCTCGGGCCAATGGGGAGCGAGGTGAAAGGTCGAAGGCAGGGGGTCAAAGATGAGAGAGCGAAGCCACGGGGCTTATATAAGCGACCGCGTTCGTCAAGTCAAGAGAGTTAAGACTTCGCAGTCGGTGGAGTTGGGAAGAAGAAGCAAGAAAGAGTTGGTCGTCGTCGTGTGCGTTGGAGTCGGAGCGAAGGGGACGGAGCTGTGGAGAGGCGGCGAGGGCAGACGAGGGGGTGCTCGCGTCGTGCCGGGAGCTGCACACCAGGGAGGCCGACGGCGCGACCTGGTCGAGGTGGAGACGCTCGTCGCGGGACTCGAGGCAGAGTAGAAATCCTCCTTTCCCCCGAGCATCAGCAACCCTCTCCTGTTTCCCCCCCGCGCTGAGATAGTGCGACCAAGGGGGCCCCTTTCCCACCCCCTACCAGACACTGTCCGCGAGGCCCGCGGAGTTGAGGCACCATCGCCGCTCCGCGTCTCATCACCAGACGGGTAGGCCCGACCCGGTCTCGGCCTCAGGCCCGCCTCATCCTTGAGGGTGTTCTTTTTCTTGGTTTTGGGTATGTGTTGTCGGCGCCGTCTGTGAAGTAAAATTGTATGTGTTGCCGTGTGCTCGCGTAATCGGTATTAGATCTGCATTGTCGCATTTGCTTTTTGTGTAAAATTGCATTGTGTTTCTTTTCCTTTTCTATGTGCTTTTGGTGGAATTGAATATGTGTGCTTTCCGTTCATCGCGAATAAATGTGCTTTGTGTTGAACTGTTTCCCGCTTCGCTTCGTCATTTCTTTCATTGAATCCTCATCTTGCTTCACGTAAAGGGTTGGTAGTGGGCTGAATACGCCCGATAATTAATCGAACCGTCGAGGTCGACGAATAACACCGCTCGGTTATCCCGATAGTACGGAACGGGTCGCTTAAGTGGCCCGTGTCCGAAGTCGACCTGCGGCAAGGTGCGATCGCCCGGTCTACCCTCCGTGTGGGTACTTAGGTAGGTCGAATTTGGCGAGCAACCCTATCCCACGCGGGGGCCGATTGGCTCGATCGCGGTGAGACCGAAAGGTCCACCCGTGACTGGTTCCCGGCGTTAGTCCGAGAGGGTCACGACTGGATTGTCCGTCCGGTGGGCGACGTGCCGCGATTCGAGTTACGTGGCCGTCAGCACGCCGGCGGGCGCGAATCTGTAACAATATATATATATATATATATATATATATATATATATATATATATATATATATATATATATATATATATATCTTCTTCTTCTTTCGGCTGCTCCCGTTCGGGGTCGCCACAGCAGATCATCCGTATGATCTGCATTGTGATTTGGCACATGTTTTACGCCGGATGCCCTTCCTGACGCAACCCTGGTCACCTCTTACGACACAGGGATATGGTACACCTATTTTAACCGGGGTATACACCGGCCCAGTATACTGGTACTCATTTCGCCGACCTCGGAAGGATGACAGGCTGAGTCAACCCCCTGGTGTATTAATTCAGTGGCCCAACGGGGCTTGAACTCAGGACCTTTTGGATCCCAAGCCGCTGCCCTAACCACTGCGCCAACACCAGGCTATAATATATATATATATATATATATATATATATATATATATTTATATATATATGTGTGTATATTGTGACTGTGCCGGCACGTCGGCCGCGAACCAACCGCTCTGATGGAGTCGCAAGTCGAATCGGCCCGACCGATCGTCCGGAATATAGATCACCGCCCGGATAACTCCGAGGCCCATGGGTCCATGTGCAAGCACCGAAATACACCAATGGGCAGAAAACGTGGGGTAGGGTCGATTGCCAATCTTCAATTTACTTAAATACCCATGTGATCCAACTACCGGGGTATTCCACCCTCAACGGAACTCGTACGGAACAAGCCGCTGAGGCGAGCCTGTCCCGTGCGCGATTCCGAGCGGCTTAATCACCGAGAACCGTCGGTCCAAATGTCCCCCTTTTTACGGCAAACCAACGGCTAACTCCCAACACACGAAATGCTCAGTCAATGAAAGAATCGACGTGACGAGCTGAAAACATCTAACAATTGGGGTATTTATTAATAATAATGGGGAACTCGGGAAGCACGTAAGAGCAGAACTATACTGACTATACAGAATGCAATGCAATCATTTACAGCACACAAAGCACTTAACAGTTTCCTACTTATTAGACGGGCCCACGGACACACATACGCACACACACACACCCAAGAAATGGTGGCTGATGCCTTTAATAACGGGCTCCAGCTCGGAGGACAAGTGAGCTGAAACCCAGGACCTATCTCGAACTTCTCCACCTCGTGTGGTCTTCAAGTTGTTCGGACCCGGGCTCCAGCGAGAGCGAGCTGGACCCAGTCGCCGTGAGCCGCGATCCTTCCCGTCCTCCAGCGAATCCTCCCGCGCTTCTCAACACATGCTGGTGAGACGAGGCGCCGATTCTTCCCGTCGATGCGCCGCTTCCCCGAGGAACCACCTCCAAGATGAGGCCGATGAGTCGCACCAAGCCAGGAACCAAGCGGAGAACAAAGAGCTCCATGAACCAAGAAGAGCCAGCCGAGCAACCAGCTCAACTCTCTTCCGATGAACAAAGCCTCTCTCAACACGAACCAAGAACTCCGAGCCGAGCAACCAGCTCAACTCTCTTCCGATGAACAAAGCGAGGACCAAGAACTCCGAGCCGAGCAGAACCCGAAGGCCTGCTGAAAAGCCAGGCCGAAGCAAAAAGCTCTCCAAAAAGCCTCCAAAGCAGAAAGCTTACTAAAAGCCAAGCCAAAGCAGAAAGCCTTCAAAAAGCCTTCAAAAAGCCTTCAAAAAGCCTCCTCCCGAGCCCAAGCCAAGCCAAAGCAGAAGCCGAAGCTCGACTGAAAGCCAGCCCGAACAAAGCAGAGTATCCCTTTTTTATTCCTATCCGCCCCCTCCCCCGCTCCCGGCGTGACTCATACCCTCGTGCTCCATCCCCCGCTCAACCACGGGTGGGAGGGAGTTGTTGTGTCATGAATCACGGGACGGGACCAAGGAGACCACCATATGGTGGACGACACATCAGAATCACTCTGACACACTCTCCCGCAATCTGCGACAATTCATTCGGGCTGCGACCCTTTGAGATAGCCGTTTTTCTGTTCTATCTTTATTTTGAACCAACCACGTCTCAACCGCCATCACACAACAACAACAACAACAACAACAACGCCAACAGCCACGATCTTTACCTTCACAACTCGCTCCCGCAAACATCGCATCACCGCCATTCCAAATGGCACCAGGGCCATAAACCACCACAATAAACCCTCCACCACCTTCACCTCTCCTCCTTCTACCGCCATTCCCACACCAGTTGTGAGCACCGAGCGTCAGGCTGTCCTGGTCTCGTACGGGACGCGTGGACGAGCCGCGAGTGCAAAATGCGGCCTTTCCGGGGAGAATTCGGATCAGGAATGCTACACGCCCACTTCTGATCCGTCCAATCAGCAAGCACGGGGCGGTTTGGCCCCGCCTCCAGGCGTGTCGGAGTCGAATCGCGATATGCAAATTCTAGGATCAGGGGAGACTCACGCCCCTTTTTCTCCGTCCAATGGGCAAGCGTGGCTCCACCCCCGAGCTCGTTCTGATCCAGAAATTTGCATATGGGTTCTCCTGCCGGCCTATAAAGCGCCGAGCGCGGGGCGAATTGGGCAGTCAGTTTTAAAAGAGTCAGTCTGGAGAGGTCGGAGAGCCGAGTGGAGCGAGCAGTCTGTCGGGGTTCGGAGTCTGTCGGGGAGCTGCAGAGAGAGGAAGCCTGGAGCGCAGTCGAGTCGGTTTGAGCGCAGAGTCGGCCTTGGAGGAGCGGGGAGTGAGTCGGGAGGCGAGGGCGTACAGGTGGTTTGCTGCAGTCGGCTGAGGAGAATTGGGGAAGAGACCGAATAGCTCGGGTCCGAGGCAAGGAAGACGGCAGTCGGCGACGAGCTCGCAGTGGAATCGCTCGTCGCGGGACCCAAGCAAGCCAGCTATCCTCTTTCCCCAGAGCATCAACAATTCCCCCCTTTTTTCCCCCGCGCTGAGATAGTGCGAAAAGGGGGGCCCCGTTCCCTCCCCACTCCAAGCAGTGCCAACGAAACCCGCGAAGGAGCACGGAGTCGGGGCGCCGCCGCGCCACCACATTGGCGGCTCATCACAAAGACACGGGTAGGACCCACCCGGTCTCGCGGACCTGACCGTTCTTTCAGGTCCCGCACAAATATTGGCCCACAGGCCCCGCCTGCCCCCTTGTCATAGAGGGTGGCCCTTTTCTTTTGCTTTTGAGTAAATGTGTTGTCGGCGCCGTCTGTAAAGTAAAACTGTGTAAGTGTTGCCGTGTGCTCGCGTCGTCGGTAGTAGATCTGCATTGTTGTGTTTCTTTTGTAGCATTTGATATAGGTGTATAATTGTTGTAATTGTATATGTGTGCTCTCCGTGTGCCGCGGAATAAATGTGCATTATGTTGAACTGTTTTCCCGTTTCGCTTCGTCTTTTCTTTAATTGAATCTCCATCTTGCTTCACAAAAGGGTTGGTAGTGGGCTTAATACGCCCGATAATTAATCGGAACCGTCGAGGCCGACGATAACACCGCTCGGTTATCCCGATAGTACGGAACGGGTCGCTAAAGTGGCCCGTGTCCGGAGTCGACCTGCGGCGAGGTGCGATCGCCCGGTCTACCCTCCGCGTGGGTACTTAGGTAGGTAGGTAGAGTTTGGCAAACAACCCTATCCCACGCGGGGGGCCGATTGGCACGATCGTGGTGAGGCCGAAATGCCCACCCGTGACGAGCTCCCGGCGTTAGTCTGAGAGGGTCACGTCAGAATTGTCCGTCCGGTGGGCGACGTGCCGCGATTCGAGTTACGTGGCCGTTCGCACGCCGGCGGGCGCGAATTCGCAACAGTATGTTATGATCATCCTCTTTTCAGATGAAAAGTTGTATATTTTTTTGGGACACCCTGTATATATATATATATATGTATATATATATATATATATATATATATATATATATATATATATATATATATATATATATATATATATATGTATATATATGTATATATATATATATATATATATATATATATATATATATATATATATATATATATATATATATATATATATATATATATATATATATATATATATATATATGTATATATATGTATATATATATATATATATATATATATATATATATATATATATATATATATATATATATATATATATTTCTGTATATACATATTGTTACGGATCTGGAAACCATAAGCATTCAACATACAGATGTCCCAAAAGTCAGTTATGTCGTTAAGTATGTGAGTCGTCAGATCCCTTTCCTTTTGTCTTGTTTGAGAATCAGAGCCATACATTGCGATTTCTTTTTAGTTAGGTTATTAAATCTTTACATCCAACGAACCCTCCAATGAACAACCAACAACCATTCCATTCCCCATCACGATCCACTACCCACCCGCTGTCTGCAATCACTCTGAGCTGCCAAGGCAGGCTCTTGCAGCCGTTCCTTGCCGCTTCCACCAACGTTCCTTCCATAAACGTTGTAACTCTAGCACGGCGGCCTGTGCAACATTGATACTCTTACTCGTCGAGTGTGGGCCCGCGTGGAGGAGTAGCTGGGGTTTCCCGGCTGGGGCCAAGGCCCCGCCCCGGAAAGGTGGGCCGTAGGACCTGTCCAATCAAAAGCGGACAGCGAGATGTGTTCACCAAGGCCCCTCCCCGCTGAGGGAAGTCCATAAATTCCCGAGCACTCTGAGGCAGGTGGTCTCTTTGAGGTCTTGGAGGGTCTTTTTGAGGTATTAGTCTTTTAAAAGTTATTTTGAAGAGTTTTTGGTGGGCGTCGAGGTGGCGATAGTTTCTATGCTGGCCCTTTACGAGGAAGGGAAGAGCGACCCCGACCCCCCTCCGTGGACCCCGGCCATTCACGTCCCGACCTCCACCACGGACCTCGAGTCCCACACATGAGACTGGGGACCAAACCAGCGACCATTGTCAGGTGCCACATCGTGGAGCACATCCTTTATTCGACGGTCAGGTACACCACCGAACTCTGGCCTCCAGCTTTCTCTCTCCACGTCTGCGAGGGTCCAATAAAGACTCTGGGTATATTTACCTTCGCAAACTTCGTTTGACGAAGGTATTGTATTGACCCCTGTGTATTTATTTATTGGTAAATATGTGTGCGGACAACATTGCGCAAAAACTGCTGGACAGATTTGCATGAAATTTTCAGAGATGATGTGCAGTTACTCAAGGACGCCAGGCGAAGCTTTTGGGACTGATCGGATCAAAGGTCAAGGTCACAAAAAGGTCAACATCGTTTTTTCATGATGAAAACGGTTAATATGTTTCCGATTTACATCAAATTAACTCCAAATTGTTCAGTGTTCAATTCCCCATCTTCTGAAATGACACAAGGTATAGTACTATTGTCACCCTAGGTAGCGGTTGTGGGTCAAAAGTCATGGGGGTCACGAAATGCATATTTGTATTGAGATGCGTTGTGGACAACTTAATACAAAGGTAACTAGTGGCTGCGGCGAAGGTATGCGCTCTACGAGCGCCCATTCTAGTTTCATTTTGTGTGTGCATCTGCGTTTGGGCCCCTCTTTAAGTGGAACTAAATAAGTGTTTTTGGATCATTGTAAATAGTTCTTGCATATTCACTTTAAGTCTTGCTGTGTGTCTTCATTTACTGTAAATAAAACTTGTTAGAAATGCCCCCAGTTCATTTCTGTCACTTCTTGCATTGGTCCAGCGTTGTTCGGATCTGAGTTTAGCTGGGTTTTTATACCCGATAATCCATTCATTCCAACCGGCACAGCATTGGCAGTTTCCGCTCGGCTGCACCCGAACTGGAATTGGTAGTCGGTAGTTGGAACTCTACCGCAATCGGTAGAGTGACCCGGTTCGAGCAAGACGTGCTGAGGGCGTGGTTTCCCCGGTAGTCGAAATCGCGTAGTTAATTAGGTAAATTGGTTTTAGACAAATAGACCCTATGCTACGCAGTTTTAATATTGGTGACCACGGTCGGTTAAACGACCCGCCGGCTCGCGGAGTTATCCGAGCGATTGCCAACAATTCCCGGGAGTTTGGTGGGAGACGATGCAAACCACCCCCACCTTGTGGTCATTCTCGCCACTGACCCCCAGCCCACAACAATATATATATATATATACATGGCGTTGAAAATGTTACACTAACAATTTCCCGAAAATGACATTTGTTTTTCAATATCGAAGTATATAATTATTCAACAATAATGCATAAGTTGTGTATATCAGGAAATGAAAATGTAATTTCCTCCTAATTTTCTGATGTCCTTATTGCACAGGATTATTCCAAGGCATCACACATGCCATTCAGCTGTCCGGTCAGAGTTAGATTCCCAACTTCACTCTAAACTGTCCGATCGGTGGTTCACATGCATGGTGTTCCATCACAAGGTGCTCCCTCAGGTGGACATTAAGCTCAATGTCCGTCTGCCCACATTAGTTGGTATACACTAGAGATCCTGAACAAGTTTGAAATTTCCATCACCTTCAGTCGAACCTCTCTCTGGGCTGGACAGCCAGTGAGTGCAGATTTTGGCCAAAAAAAAAAGAAAATCACATCTCTCACCTAATCAGTTATCCACAGCTGCAGCTAGGACATTACAATTAATTACCTGTCTTCCCTTATAGTCCAAGAAAGCTACATAAAACAACCAAGAAAAGCTACACAAGGTAAGCTCTTTGTTGTTTTCAACTTTACTACGGTTCTTGTGCAGCTGCGGACATTCACAAGTCGTACATGCGTGAGAATCCCAATGCTACACACCTCCATCAGCCATCAGACCAGTTTCATGACTTATTGGCAAGTCGTCAGCAACAGTGTAGAAATAAATGCAAAGTTCCTCTCAATACCTGAAGAGTTTTGAGGTTTCAGTCACAGAACACCAAACCCTGTGAGCACCATCAATTTGTCTCCTTTTCAAAGTCAGACAGATCTGCCATTTTGGAAAATTCTATCTCCATCAATCAAACAGACAAAAACAGCATTTATTATGTAAAATTTGCAATATTTGATAAGAATAAAACGTTATTATATGGAATAATCAATCCAGACACCATTTTTTTAACTCAGCGAACAATTGGAATGATTTCCGTTTGGTGTTTTCTTTTGTGGTCCAACCGCTGTATTTCCCTTTCATAGTCACTTGGAAAGAGAGATCACCTGATAAATGTGACCAACAACCATGAAGTCCGGTAAGTGTTACGACCAGACCGTGATACTGGTTTTGTTCAATAATATTATATTTTCGAATATAAAAACCTGCACGATTATGATTCCATCGTCAATTCAGTGAAGAGAACGTGCCGATTAATTTTGGTGATTCAGGTGAAATCCAAGGAAAGACTGGTAAATCGTGCATGTTTTAATAAATATATGATATGAACATATTTTTAAAATGGGGAAACGATACGTATTGAGAAAAAAAAAATTCAATATTTTTTTGAAAAGAAAACATTTAACTGCCATTTGATATTTATTAATATACTATGTTGTTAAAAATAACTGAAATTGACCCCATAGTTGTCATGCAAAGGGAAAAGTGCATACGTCGCAACCAGATGTACCGCGAGCTTCGAAAAAGATTCGGGGCCCGGGCCCCTCAAATTTCAAATCCCACCACCCCCAATAAAAACATTTAGGAAAGTGGCACGTGTAGAAAAATAGGTTAATCATTATAAAGTGGCCTATTGTAGCCAAGGGGTTAAAATAGATTTGGGACACAGCAAAAAACATTTGTAGCACGTGGCCCATGGGGCAGTGCCAATTGCAGCGACGTCCTTGGTCGCAGCAAAGTATACTGTGTCATGAGAAGTCCGTCTCATGAAAGACCACTTGTTTTGAGAGACCACCTTGAGCTTGGCACTCAGGGTGGTCTCTCAAGACAGGATCATGAAAGACCACCTGTTTTGAGAGACCGCCTTGAGCTTGGTACTCAGGGTGGTCTCTCAAGACAGGATCATGAAAGACCACCTGTTTTGAGAGACCGCCTTGAGCTTGGCACTCATGGTAGTCTCTCAAGACACGATCTACTGCACATATACACACTTACGTGCAACTATTTGAAAAAAACTGATTTTTGATGAGATTTGAATTTTAACTATATAAGAAGAATCCCATCAGATGTCATGAGAAATATCATTAAGGACATCCACATAGTAGAAGTAACAAGAGGGTGTAATTGAGGAAAATAAAACGTAGAAAAGACAAAGGAGGATGATATGTGATTAAACAAGGATTACGGGTGTTAGAGGGAAGGGAAGGGAAGGGAAAGTGTTATGAATTAGGAAAGATAGAATAAATGGGATGAGAAATGTATGAAGCTTGGGGGTGGGTGGTGAGGAGGATCGTGGCGATGGTGATGGTTGACCCCAATCTGTTGTCAAAGCACCAGGATGCTCACTTGATGACATGTCCCGAATACTCCCTTTGCTCTGTCAAGATTCCATTGCAATATCTGGCAATTTCGACTGGGTGAGCAGTTCTGGGAATCAAACCCATTATCCCATTGAAGGAAAGTAACAAGGCTTTACCCACCCTCCCAACAAACAGATCCCTGGTAGTCAGTGTTCAACATATCTACCATTTCGTGTAACCTACGCATGATGTGGACGACCGTCCATATCCAAATATTGCATTGAACTTACGGCTTCGGTTTTATTTTTGAACGTTTAATTGCACCCACGATGTGATGTGATTTTAAAACAGTTCTTCTGCCTCCCATTTATTAAAAAAAAATAAAAATGGTTCTTCTCATCTCGTTGGATTATTTTATGTTCTTTTGCAACAAGCAATATGAAGTCTATTATTACATTTTGGTGTACATTTGTCAAAGCATTAGAGATCACACACAAATGTCACTATAAATCAACCATTCGCTTCCTCAAGCTTTAAGTGCAAAGACAACTGGCTTACTTTATATGAGCTGCCTTTCCTCAAAGCAGAAATTCTTTGCAGTCATTGATCGAAAAAATCCGAGGCTTCTTGCTGCCACCTTTTGTGCTGGACTTTTCTGCTCAAAAGGTCAAAACTGAGGTCAAAATAGCAACTCTCAATCATAATCAAGCTCAGAACCGGTACCTGTAGGTTGGGGGGATCTGATGAATATCAAATGACAGTCAGGGACCATTTTACTTTCAGGAATCTTTTGAGTTGGAGCTCTCTCCCCAATCAGTCTGGAAAGATGAAGGAGATACTTGCCCTCCAGAGCAAATCATCTTGGTGATTCAGCAAGCAAAAACTAAGGAGCCAATCTGCATATTTTTATATACTAGCAAAGGTACCCAGCGTTGCCCGGCAACACCAGGTTCCTTCTCCATCCCCTTCCCTTCCCTCATCCCACCCCTCCTCTCACTTATAACAACCCTCCCCCTCCTTCCAGACTCCCACCTCTTCCAACCCCCTTTTGTGCTTTTCATAAAACATTGTATATAATATGGATCTATCCTCAGAGATGGTGACAGATGGTAGCTTGTGGGTTTATAAGTTATGCATTATGAGAAAATGACCGTTTAAAACCAGAGTAAGGTGCATTGTGGTAAAAACAAATGCGATCCCATAAAGTTTCGGCATGATTAACATTGGGAGCTCAGAGGAGTGGGGGGAGCCATTACCAAGCAGCTTGTGGAGCGCTTGACAAGTAGCTTAAGCACTCAAGCAAGCATTCCAATGAAACAGGTTGGCAGGCGATCAGTGATGGAGACGATGAAGATCAGGCATTTGATGATGAGCACTTTATCATCATTTGTTTAGTCTTTAGATGCATTCAGTGAATTTTACACTTCAGGCACATTCCTTTATCTTTTCTTCACTCAATATCATTCTCTGAACAGAAGAGAAAGTTAAGTTTTATACCTTTGCAATTTGTTCATATGGAAAAGGAGGGATCACAACCTTATACTTGGTTAAGTAAATATGTGAATACACTTAGTTATATAAGAACTGGTAATTTCCTTAAATTTTCAGATTTCACTCCAGATTTCGACAGTTGCGGATGTCCACCAGCTCCAATCCTCAAATTTAAAGACAGATTTTGATGATACACTTTAATTAGTCCGTGAGAGATCAACGTGGAAAATGGCCAAGGCTTTTTGAGTAGGCCAAAACAAAATGACGGATGAAGACCCCTGTGAGGGATAAGCAGGCTGACCAAGGGTAAGGCTATTTTTGGTTTTAATTTAATAAATCCATTCATTATTTTCAAAAGGGGTGTTTAACTTTATCCAAATACTCAGCTTTCATTCGGGCAGTCCCCTGGAGTTCCCTTTACATGCATGCAAAGTTTTGGGCTGCGAGGTTTCATGGTTTTTTGAGTTATGTGGGAGACATGCTGATACACACAAACACACACACAATCCTGCTCTCTCTTATGCACAGATTCATCCCATCTCGTCTTAAGTTATCGTACCCATCCTCCCACTCTTGGTACTCTGAATCCTGTGGTGAGGCTGTTGCTTTAAAACAAATTGCCTTTTCTTCCTCCCAGAAGGCAAATCCAACCGAAGGCAACCTCAGATCATCCCACAAAGCCCACAATCAGTGTGGGTCCACTCTCTGGACAGCCAGAAAACAATAACTCTACAATCTCAAGAATAAACTTTCAAACTTGAATCTAAAACCTGGTGGTGCCTTGTCAAGTCTGCCTCCAGTGCATGCTCCCCTTCCATCCCTTCCCTCACTTCAAATGGCACCACAGCCAAATCCGCTTGAGAGAAGGCAGAATGCCTCAATTCTGTGTTTGTTTGTGTCCTTGTGTCCCTAACCTTTCTTGTGTCCCTTTTCCCTTTCCCTTTCTCTTTCTTCTCTCTCCCCAACCCCATCCTTCCCAGTCATACCCAACTGCTTCTTGATTCTGTGCACCTGGGAATGTGGAGAAGTTTCTGCCAACCCTCGACATTGACTCTGCAACTGGACCAGACGGCATCAGCTCACATGTCCTAAAAACCTGCTCTGTTACTCTTGCACATCCTCACTCTGCCCTTTTCACCCTGTCATTTACCATAGGTCATCTTCCATCTGCTTGGAAATCAGCCAACATCACGGCATTACATTGAAAAGGTTTAAAAGCAGATCTCCTTAACACACACACACACACACACACACACACACACACACACACACACACACACACACACACACACACACACTCACACACACACACACACACACACATTCATGTGTAGCCTTTGTGGCTGCTGGTTGCAGTTGCATCATCGATTCGGCACATGGTTCTGCCGCTGATGCAGTCCCCCATTACCAGACACTGATGCTTATTTCACCGACCTCAGAAGGATGACCTGCTAAGTCAACCCCACCCGGTGTTAATTCAATGGAAAACAGGGCTCAAACTCAGGACCCTAAGATCCCAAGCCAGCCACCCGAACCACAAAGCCAGCACCATGCTTATCTGCTTAACTACAGACCAATTACTTTATTTCCAATTATCAGCAAAGTCATGCAATCCATCATCACAGTTGACATAAAATCATTCCTTTTCTCGAACAGCCTCACCCTACACCATCAATTCGGATTCAGATCATGTCACCCTATCTTGGACACGTTGCCTCGACTCTCCCATCAATGGATGGAGATCCTCAATATCAGACATGAGATCAAAGCCGTCTCTCTGGACATATCTCCAGCTTTTGATACAGTCTGGTATGCTGTCTCGCTCTCCAAACTATCTGCCGATGGAATCGAAGGGCAACTCCACTCTTGGAGGACTGACTTCCTCAACTCTCATGAACAACATGTGGCTCTCAACGGAATCCTTTCTTTTCCTCTCCCTGTCAAGGCTGAAGTTCTCCAAGACAGAGTTCTCAGCCCCATATTATTCCTAATCTTCATCAATGATCTCACTGACTCCCTGGAAAATCCTCTTTATATCTTTGCTGATGACTCCACCCTCTGCCATGACATCCCTTATCCTGACAGATAAGCAGCAGCCTCTTCCCTCTCATCGGACCTTGACAAAATCACAAACTCGTCAAACACTGAGAACGTGTCTTTCAATCCCAAGAAGTCACATGCACTCACACTCCCTCTCCGAAAGGACAACACCACAAACCCTTCCCTCCACTTTCTCAACAACACTCTGAAGCAGGGTCAGTCACTCAAACTCTTGGATCTCACATTCAATCATGATCTCTCTTGAGCAAGCCACATTTCAATATTGACTTCCAAAAGCAGATTCCGACGAGGCATCATCCACCATACAGAAAGGGCTGAGGGTGCAAGACCATCAGAGGAAACGAAAAAGAGAGAGAGAGAGAGAGAGAGAGAGAGAGAGAGAGAGAGAGAGAGAGAGAGAGAGAGACAGAGAGAGAGAGAGAGAGAGAGAGAGAGAGACAGACAGACAGACAGAGAGAGAGAGACAGAGAGAGAGAGACAGAGAGAGAGACAGAGAGAGAGAGAGAGACAGAGAGAGAGACACAGAGAGAGAGACAGAGACAGAGACAGAGACAGAGACAGAGACAGAGACAGAGAGAGAGAGAGAGAGAGAGTGTGAGAGAGACAGAGAGACAGAGAGAGACAGACAGAGAGAGACAGAGAGAGACAGAGACAGAGAGAGACAGAGAGAGACAGAGACAGAGACAGAGACAGAGACAGAGACAGAGACAGAGAGAGAGAGAGAGAGAGAGAGAGAGAGAGAGAGAGAGAGAGAGAGAGAGAGAGAGGCCACCGACCTGTCTATGATGGCAAAGTAATATGCCCAGAGCCTCAGCTTCATCACGGGAGATTCCAATAATATTGAAGGCCTTGGTTTCCACCTCGTTAAGGTGAGCAAGGTGTGAGGCCGGGGCGTCACACCGGATGGGAGAGTTGTAGTCCATCAAGCTGTGGATGAAAGCCTTGTAGGTGTTTTAGAGTTCAGCATGCCAAGGAAGGACTTTGCATAACAGACGATGCCTTATCAACCAGGCTTTGGAGGCAAACTTTGAAATGTGGTTTGCCCAAGAAAGATCATGGCTGAGAGGAAGACCCAATAGTTTGAGTGACTGAACTTCTTCGAGAGGGTTGTTAAGAGGGTAGATGGGAGGGTTTGCCAGACTGTCCGTTCAGAGAGTGAGAGTGAGAGTGACAGGGAGACAGACAGACAGAGAGACAGAGTGACAGAGTGACAGAGTGACAAAGAGACAGAGAGACAGAGAGACTTGTCAGAAGTTGAAGACATATTCCAAGTACATCTTAAAATATGAAAGCAGTGCTTTTTCTGGGCTGACAGGATGGCCTAGGGGTACGCAGACTTGTCTGTTAGCTGTCTCGCTTTGGTTTGAATTCCGACCCAACTAGAAACTGTCTTCTTGGTGTTTCACAGGTAAGGTGATTCATCAATATGTGTGCTCTCCCTTGGATGGACAATAATTGGGAAACCCGTCTGCCAGCATCCATTGGAGGACATTAAAAATCCCATGCTGTCCTTTGTGAAGAGCAGGTGAGCCACCCCCTCAGCCAATGATGCTACCCTGCAGCCTTGTGCTGTGTTTGAATAAAGAAGTGCTCCTTTGTCTTCACGATCACTAAACCGATGAGGGTGGTCAATTTTTGGCCCCAGCCAGTCAGGTGTTTTCCAATGCAATGGCCCGTTATATATTACCAACAAAATAATGATGGAATATTTGTCTTCCCTCAACTTTTGTTCTTGTCTCCCAATTGTCATTGTACTTGCTTCCCCTCCACCACCTATCACAATTACCCCCCTTCCCCCCCCCTTTCATTTCTCGACTCAGTTTTTCCCCTCCCCCACCCCTCCATGCCTGGTGCTGGCTTAATGGTTCGGGTGGCGGGCTTTGGATCCCAGGGTCCTGAGTTCGAATCCCGCTTTGCTGTTGAATTAATACCAGGTGGGGTTGACTCGGCCTGTCATCCCTCCGAGGTCGGCAAAATGAGTGCCAGCTTGATGGTGTCCTGTGTCGGAGTGGCGACCGTCCAGGATTGTCCATCAACGTCCAGTTGATTCCATCTATTATCCAGCAGCTAGTTGAGAAAAAAAATATCATCTCTTTTTACCTTGTGATGTCGTTTTCGAGTCAAATTGAACATCTGATATGACATCATGATTCCTTTCCCAAACTGACAATGTGAGCTCGTTTCATGGATCCCTCCGCGCAATCAACTGTTTCAAAGGGTTTCTCCTCCATATTCCCATTTAATTTTATTTTGGACAAAAGCCCGGAATACTGCCTTGTGCCCATCTGTCACTGTTCCATCACTCCCCGTGGAAATGATTGCTTTTTTAGATTTACTTTGCTTGCTCCTGCGTACGCTTGATGCAATGTCCTGTTCTCGCAGGAAAGGATGGCCTAACCGACAGTCGACCCGCAATCAGCCGAATGACGACCTCGGCAGCTTACCTTTCCATCTAGGCGACTGCACAAACCTCGAGGTCACAGGTTCAACGTGGAAGCATCAATCAGGCGTCAGTTATGTCGACTTGCTCTTCAAACAAGGTAACAGGTTTTCATCATCAAAAGTCATGCTCTTGGAGCGATGGCTTGCAAATGCCATCGTACAATGACCTCCGTCGGCGCTGAGTGGCAGAAGGGGTAGAACTGTGAAGAGGAGGAAAATTTTACTTTTTTATGTCTGATTGCAAGTTTGAAAGTTCTTCCTGTACCGAAACCCCACTACGAAGAGAAACCAGTGAAGCAATATTCTTGCACCAATAGAAATTGTCTCTTCGCACTTGGCACTTGTTATCCATTAAAAAAAAAAAAAAAATTAGATTTTTAGTCATTTACATTTTGTTTTGCTGAAAATAGGATTATACAAGTATTTTTTTTTTATTTGTATACAAGAGCAAGGCTCATGAAAGAGTGAGTTTAATGAGCGTAAAACGGAAACATGATGATTATGGGGCATCGGTTGGACATAGAAAGCAAGGGATTGAATGAACAAGAAATTAGGAAAGAGAGAGGAGGGAAGGAAACACACCAATATCTGTGAGCCAAGGGATTTGGCTTGGCAGTTTTAAAGGGGGTAAAAAGGATTGGGCAAAGAGATGGGGGATGACATGCAAAAGTGATGTACTTCCTGATTGAAGCTCTTGAGGGAAGAGTGTGGTTGCACAACCTTTGGGATCCTGTTGCACATACTGGGAAGCGACAAACAAAAGAGAAAGTTGAGGAATGTGAAGGGCCTGGATTATAAATTTTAACCAGGACTGGGGTTGCTGGAAGAACAAGTGCGTCCTGGGGGAGCGAGCTAGACCGGAGGAGAGGTGGTACAGAGAACCCTCCCACTTGTTTATGACGTGAGACCAACAGGCCTTGTCCATCACCCTTTGGCAACTTAGCCAAATACTCAAAGAGTTATTTAGCTCGCAAAAAACTATTAACATTTGTTCAATAAAATCACCGCCAAAGTGGCTCTCCTACATCACCGGACGTATGGGGGCCGTTCAAAAAATTGCTACAAACTTCATACTAACAATAGTCATCAACACACAACCTCAATAATTTTTAAATATATAATTATTAAAAAATTATTAAAAGATATATATATATATATATATATATATATATATATATATATATATATATATATATATATATATATATATATATACATATATATGTATAAGATATATGTATTCGAAATCACTTTTTGATTGGCCATTGTGAAGATCCCCATGGATGAACCTCTTGAACTCCCCCCACAGGTATACCTGTGTCTCATTTCTACGTTCCATCATGATCAAAGTCAATGCTGTGTTTTCATCGAAGTGTTTTAAAATGATAGCCCACTACAAAAAAGCAAGTCTCACCAATTGCTATGACTAACCCACATTTTCACAAACCTGGCGACCAAAACCTCAGGTATGAAATGTGATTTTCGAAAATGGAGAAGTGAACCAAGCAGGGGGCAGGAATCCTATAGTCCCAGTGGTGTACAAAAATAAACATCTACTGGCAGGTATATGGAATTCATTTTTCTTTGACGCTGCCTCGCTGCTCGGTGTCCTCGTTTTGTAAAACCTTTACCTACGGAACAAAGGTGTGTCCTACCCATTGTGAGGAAATCAGTGCACACCAATCAATATCGTCCATCATCTGGTGTAACCTTCATTAATCCAAACAGCATTAAATAATCACCCGTCCCAAAGATGGCATTTCCCAAGCAGAACACTTAACAAGCTGATATCCAGAATAAATTATACACAATGCAATTTAAAGAAGACCTCATGGCTGATAATTTGAGGCCGAGCAATCTGCCAATGCTTAATGTCAAGCCTCTAAAAAATGGTCTGATTAAAACGGTCAGCATGATGTAAGAACATTCAAATCTCATCACACCAGAGCCCCTGTGGATACTTGAAAACATGACTCTGTGAACACGATTCGACGGGTAAGCGGAGTAACAAGCATCGCAGGAATATATATATATATATATATATATATATATATATATATATATATATATATATATATATATATATATATATATTTGTATACAATATGGAGGCTCGTATAAGAGCTAAAATAAATGAGTGCATTATATAAAGTGTTTGTAAAATAAGTAACCATGCAAAGTGATGGGATCAGGAGCACGTGATCAGTGGAACTTTCAACGTGCAATTCCACGTGATGCTTGTACAGAGTCCAGGACATGCATTGGCATTTTTTTTTTTGGACACAGTTACACAAAAGCATGCGATGAAGGGTGTTTGTGACATTCGGGAGAAAAATTGCTGCAGTTTCCTCGCTCACGACCTCCTATTGTGAAGGATATGGGCATGCTTACACCTGGCTTTTTATCAGGATTTGTGGTCAGAGCTGCACTCTTTCAATGGGATCCATTCATAAGCCAGGTGTGCAAGACCGATAGGAATGGAGCTGGGAAAATGGAGGTTTTGCTGAGAAATTCCACGCATTGTGGCTGCAGAATGAAGAATAGGAGGTTGGCGGAGGAGTGAATCTGCAGGAGATCCATTCGAGCAGTTGGGAGGAGGATAAGGAGGTTGAGAATTGTGGGGAAGGATAATAAAACGAGTTTCAAAGTGAAATCCGCCCCGGAATGCCCGGAGCATATGTACAGGAAACACCAGAATACGGCTGTGTTCACGGAGTACATTGTGTGTCTGGGATAAGAATTGTGACTTGGAATGGCTCACAATGCTTCGAAAAGAGGCTGGGAATACTTGGAAAAGTTCCTGAGAGAAACGACTGCAGTTTCGCACAACAACAAAAAAACTTGGAGAACTTTCTCAGATCGCTGAACAGGAAGCAAACTCCCGACAAGGTTGGTCGGTGCGAGGCCCGAATGGACGGGCATGTGCTCCACAAACCCTTTGATAGACCGCTTCCAGTGAATGGACTGTGTATCTGGATCAAGTTGTTCTGAACACTAATGGAAAGGACATATCTGGGGCCTGTGAATGTGCAGGGAAAGCTTAAAATGATATTTACCATTAAGTAATCATGTTGGGAGGGGGGTTCTATAGGAGCTTTGAGAGCTGTATATTAGCAGGAAATTACAGCAAATAAACAGTACTCAGTCTCATCCACGGATATTCCTCGCATGCCTCCATTTCCATGAGTCCGATTTGCATTCAGGAACAGAACAATTGGGGTTAACCATTTGAAATTGCCACTCTTTCATTTAAAAGCTGAAAGTAATGTTTAAAAGACCATTTCAATTGCAGATTCTGTGTTAGCAACGGCAGGTTAAAAGTGCCCGGCGAGCAGAACCTAATCGGTGTGAACACACACACACACACACACACACACACACACACACACACACACACACACCGAAAGCGTGCACGTCCTCGGTCAGCATTCATACATCACTTCGAAAGTCGCGTGTTGTGGGAGAGGAATATCTGAAGAATAACCATCTTGATGTTTCATACTTAGGGCAATTCGATGTGTGTGTGTGCCGTCTCTCGGATAGACGTTAAACTGGCGTCCCGCATGCCGGACTTGTTGGTGGACGTCAAAGATCCCACGGTGTCCTCCGTGAAGAGGAGATGAGGTCTCGCCGGCACCACAAATTACAAATTCTTGCTCTTATCACCAATGGCAAAGCAAAGGTAAACCACCTCGTGTAATACTTGCCATGTGGCTGCTTTATCAGCACTGATCCTGCCTTCGGGCAGAACACCAGCAAGAAAAGGTGCAGTTGTACAATTACAGATGTCGACGTGAAATGATGGCCAACATGACTTTTGACCATCTCAGGTTCATCAAATGGCTCCGAATTTCCTTGCATCTTGTAAAAATCACGATATTCTGCTGCGGACGAGCGCATTGTTCTCGAAGAGCTAACAATGCTTCATGCTGAAAAAAAAATATATATATAAAAAAATTAAAAATATATATCAGATGGTTACATGTCAGCCATTGCAATTCAGAGGAGCAACATCAATGAAGATGCTTTTAGCTACCAAGCATTTAATTGCCGGGCACTATAAGCTATTCTATTATTAAATGGCACCCAGAGTCTACACTTCGAGTTAGCCGAGTTGTCACAGAAACTGGGCTGCAGAGCAAGAGAAACGCTGCCATATGTGGAGCAATTAGTGTCAATTCATTCCACCATGTTTCATTCCAAAGTATTCTAATTCAGCTGAAAAACGTGATTACATATCCTCCTTGCTTGAAGTTTGCTGAAAAATTCTAAATCATCAAAGTTACCGAAACTCGAACTTCAGTTGTTTACATTCGGTTTTCCTTTTCGGAGTGGCCTTCATCGGGCGCTGTGCTGGGCAAGATTTGATACCCTGGCTATGATGACAACTCAGGTAAAAAGTATCGAAGATGCAAACCAAGGCCGGAATGCAGCGTTCAATTTCCAACAAAGTCTTCCACCATGATCTTTCACCTTGCCACATGGGAGATCTTTCAATGCACACTTTTAAGGTCTACCGTTTTCATGCACTTGGTGTGTCGAGAAAATGCTTGTGTATCCTTCAAATATCATTTCCTGTGATTCATTCATTCACGCAGATGCAATGCCTGCCGGCCAGTTTGCATAATTTCTCGGGTTGGCCCTTTTTTGCCACCCCGAGTCCATTATGATCGGGATTTATAATTCCATGGTAACAACACACAGAGGCTGGTAGTGCTTTGAGAAACGTTTTCATGAAAATACATTCCCCAGTGATGGATGCACATATTCCGGAATTCCTGTAACTCCTGGAAGCACCTGATCCTCGATGTTTCCTATCATCCCTGGAAAGCAATCTGCTTGTAAATCAGCAAACATTACGGCTCTGCATAAAAAAGTGCAAAAACAGATCCCTGCAACTACAGACCAATCAGCCTTCTCCAAATTATCAGCAAGGTTATGGAATCCATCATCACTTCAGACATTAAATCCCTCCTTTTCTCAATGGTTTGATTTCCGATCATCAATTTGGTTTCAGACCAGGTCACTCGACCCTGGACATGCTGCTTCTGCTCTCCCAGCAATGGCTGGAGGTCCTCAATGCCGGACATGAAATCAGAGCCGTATCCCTGGACATATCACATGCTTTTGACACGGTCTGGCACCCTGCCCTACTCACCAAACTCTCTTCCTATGGTATCCAAGGCCATCTCCACTCATGGCTCACAGACTTCCTCTCCTGTCGCAGTCAACGTGTGGCCCTAAATGGAGTTCTTTCATCGCCTCTTCCAGTCCAGACTGGAGTTCCTCAAGGTAGCGTTCTGGGCCCTGTTCTTTTTCTGGTTTTCATCAATGATCTCTCTGACTCTCTGGAAAATCCTCTTTATCTCTTTGCTGATGACTCCACCCTCTGCCGTACCATCTGTCATCGCTCAGATCGGCAAGCAGCAGCTTCTTCGCTCACTGCAGATCTGGATAAAATCACAAACTGGTCAAACACGTGGAACATATCTTTCAATCCTGACGAATCTCACACTCTGACTATGTCTCTCCGAATGGTCAGTCTCTTACTCCTCTCTCCCCCGACCCCCCCCCCCCAATCTATTTTCTCAACAATCGTCTTGAAGAGAAGAAGTCCTTTCATTCAAGCTTTTCGGTCTCACTATCCGCCATGATCTTTCCTGTTAAAGCCACATTTCCAAACTGGCTTCCAAAGCCAGTCGCCGACTGTGCATGCTCTGTCATGCAAAGTCCTTCCCTTAGCCCACCTGAGCTCCTGACCACATAAAAAGCTTTCGTCTGCAGCCTGATGGAGTACTGCTCTCCCCTCTTGGCTGGTGCTCCTGCCTGACACTGAGCTCAGCTTCACGCTGTGGAAACTAAGTCATTTAGGATCATTTGTATCTCCTGCAATGAAGTTGAGTATTTGGGTCTCTCAATCTCTCACCACAGGTAGGTCGGTGGTCTTTCTGTCATCTTCCATCTCTTCTTTGGCCTCGCCACCCCCCCCCCCCGCCCTCCATATTTCTGCAGGGCGCTTCAGGTCCGCCAGCAACCCCCTTCTGGTGAAACTACCAAAATCAAGAATCACTGCTCACCTTCACTTTTTAATTTCTCTTTTTTCCCGCCTCTGGAACAAACTCCCACACTCTCTTCAATCCCACTCTTCCCTCCAGGTCTTCAAAACAGCTGTTCACCACCATCTTTTATCTTCCCCCCTCCAAAAGCATGATTTTTTCTACCCCCGTTAATCCACCCCAAACCCACCTCCTTCAAATTCCCTGCTTTCCTTCCAGAAAATCCCTGTAGTATTCATCTTGTTTACCCCACAAACCCCACCCCATCCCTCTCCCTTCCACAGATGTCCTAATGTCTCCGTTCCCCAGTGTTTTGTGTTTCCTTCTCATGTTCATCTTGTCTCCTGCTCCCTTTGTTATATCTTCTGTGTGTTAGCTCTTATATGAGCCTCGACATTGTGAACAAAAAAATAGAAAAAATAGATAATATAAAAAATATGAATATCAAAAAAAATTATAAATACAAAAAAAAATACCAAGACATCTTAATAACATTCACCGGCAATCAGGAGAAGCAGAAAGGTCCTCTGGCTTAAACTCTTTGGGTGAACAGCACATACAAAGATGGCAACTCCATCCATATGTAACACCAGGGAGAGTAGTTCATAATCAAACCCAGGCGCCACAGTTCCACGGCGAGTGTACCTACCTCCATGCTATATCCTTACAGGCCAAACAGGTAGAGATGAACGGTTCAAGAAGAAAAAGGAAATCCATGAGGATTTTTTTCACATGTGCCAAAATCTGCCAAAAGAAGTCCAACATTAATTTTTTTTTTTTTTTTTTTTTTTGTATACCTTGGTCGAGGCTCGTATGAGAGCTAACACACAACTCACAGCAAGGAGGCATGAGACAAGAGGGGCGGGAGTGGAAGGGACGAAACAGTGGGGAACAGACACATTAGGTGAACTGTGGAAGGGAGAGGGATGGGGATGGGACGGGGAACATGGCGAAGAGAAGATGGACATTTCAGGGACTTTCAGGAAGGAAAGTAGGAGAAATGAAGGAAGTGGGCTTGGGTGGATTATCGGGGGTAGAAAAGATCGAGGATTTGGATGGGGGAAGATAAGAGGTGGTGGTGAACAGCTGTTTTGAAAGCCTGGAGGGAAGAATGGGAAAGAATAGAGTGAGGAAGTTTATTCCAAAGGCGGGAAAAAGAGGAATGAAAGAGTGAAGATGAGCAGTGATTCGTGATTTTGGTAGTTTTACCAGAAGGGGTTGTTGGCGGACCTTGAGCGCCCTGTGGAAATGTGGTGGGGACAAATCGCAGATAGAGCAGGGGGGCAAGGCTGGAGAGGAGTCGGTAGAAGACAGAAAGACCACCGACCAACCTGCGGTGATTGAGTGAGAGGCCCAAAGACTCAGCTTCATTGCGGGAGATGCCGATGATCTTAAATGCCCTGGTTTCGACAGCGTGAAGCCGAGAAAGGTGGGAGGCAGGAGCACCAGCCCAGAGGGGAGAGCAGTACTCCATCAGGCTACGGACAAAAGCTTTGTAAGTGGTCAGGAGCTCAAGAGGGCCGAGGAAGGACTTAGCACGACGGAGGATTCCCAGTCGGCGACTGGCTTTTGAGGCGAGGTTGGAAATGTGACTTTCCCAGGAAAGGTCATGGCAGATAGTGAGACCGAGAAGCTTGAAAGAAAAGACTTCTTCCAGAGGATTGTTGAGAAAGTGGATGGGGGGGTTTTGTTAACGGTCCTTTCGAAGAGACATAGTGAGAGTGTGAGATTTGTCTGGATTGAAAGACAAATTTAATTTCATAAATAGCATCTTGTCTTGGCTTTTGCCAACACAACACTTCCAACAACAACATCTTCTGAACCATAAACAACTTCAGTGTTTAAAAGCTCAAGATCCACAACAAGCGGCGTCTGTGATTGCATAACCTGACCAGGAAGCCTTTCAGTGAACCCCATTGGAGTAAAGCAGAGGTGAGAAGCTGACATGGGCAAACCGAGGTCTTGCTCTCACCGCACCTGTAATGGAATGTTGTTTTGACAGATGACAAATTGACGTCTGTCCTGGATATGTCAAAAAGGCCTTTTTGTATGCAACACACGATGACATCCAAATTGAGTGAAGAAACCTGTGTACGGCAAGTTCATAAGATAAAGGTTGTGCTAATTTCTCTTGTGAAAGATTCAACCACACAGTTAAATAATGAACAGAAGAGATATCCAGTGTTATGGACAATTCAAAAATAAAACAATTCGTTTCTTAAAATCTTGTTTCGGGGATTGTCTGGTTGGGAATACCTTTTCACGAGGGGGCACTGCATTCCGGTGCCCATGCCAACTTTCAATGAGGACTTACAAGGAGTCAACCATGATGTGTGCACTGGTGTCATGTGTAGAGCATAAAAGGAGAGCGGATGGATTACCTCCTCCATGAAGATCGTTTGTCAGCCAGTTATGTATTTACTAACAATCAAATAGCAACTGGTAATTCTCCTGAACAATGTGTGGTTTTGAGACAGGATGGGCGGAGGTTGTGCACTTACCTTTGAGCTTTCTAGGCAGAAGTTGATTCCCGACTTGACCGAAACCGACGGATCGGTGCGACAAAGTAGCCGGGCCAATATGGCGGCACCCAACCCTGATTGTCAGGTCAGGCCAGATCAGATCAGTGAGTTGCTATAGGTATCATGTAAAATCTGTACTAACCTGTTCGTGGTGGAGTGTCGGCGACTAAACCAGCTCCCCCAACCAGGTCCCCCTGGTTTGGAGGGTGTATGGACATGGACACCCAGCAGGATTAAATACAAAACCTGCCAAAGGGTGGAGGAGCTCCTTGTGAGACAATGGCCATCCACATCTGGTGCCAACTACGTTTGCAGACGTTCCCCTGCAGTTGGTGACCTTCCCTAGGAGATTGGTGGCAGGATTTGAAGAGCAACTCGAGGAGCAGAAAATGACGTGGAGTGGCGTTGTAGAAGTAGTAGTAGTATTAGTGTGGTTTCCAGCAGATAAAAGTCGAAATTCATTCACACTGTACTTCCACCTTCAGTCGAAATTGAATTTACAGCATTTTGGATGCAACCACTCAAGGCAACCACTAAAGGCAGTATTCAAGTATAACAGTAAACATGACAGCAAAATAAAAATAATAAAATAAACATCACAACTCAACGTGAGACACTGCGATAAATGAAACGACCAAAAAGATCGATCACATGTTGGACGGCAATGAAAATCCACAATCAGATACTTCAGAGAAAATAGAAAAACTTAAGATACAGAACTGGGAAGGAGGGACCATCGGCAAACACATTCACACAAACAAAACAATGGAAGATTGGTAATACAGCGTGGAAACCGCAAAAAACAATCAGCAAAGTCTGTCTTCCTTACAAATACAACCATGGGATGACATAAACAATGCCATGTAATCTTCCACCACAATGAGCAACACAAATAGTGGTCATAGAATAAGCTAGGGGCAAACATCCAACCATGTGTCTACATCCGATCAGAGGTCCTTTTGTTCAGTGCACCAAACATCTTCCAATTTAAATTGCCTCCTGTGCCGGCAGCCAGATCGATCTCTGATGTGGACATTCACGGTATTGAATATAGAACCAGGAATGAAGATGTCACAAGAGAGCAGCAGGGAGAGCACCCGAACCCACTGTCCGCAACCCTTCCCCAACCATATTCAATCACACAAAAGTAAAAATAAATAAATAAACTAACTCAGAATCACAAACCACAAGTTTTTGAATTTCCACATTGCCTTCAGTTCTGAAACAATATGAATCCATTTTATTATTGCTTATTTCTTCAAAGTCATTCTCTTGTTTCAATCATTACCTTCTGCTTTAAAAACAGTTCAACGATATAAGACCCGTCGCTTCGCTGATGGAAATATCAATCTTTGCTGTGATGGCTAATCAATAGGGCAAGAACAAAAAGGATTACAAGTGGAAGGATAACCAGCGTCGCAAGTCGGCGCTTGCAGTTTTGCCACGTGTACCCATCCATGTACCCATAACAAAATAAGATAATTATATTTATCGTCACAAACCTTCCCAGGAGTTCCCTGAATCCACCTTAGTTTGATTTATTGAAATCCGTTCATCTGTTCTCAAGTTATAACATGACAGACAAACAAACAGACAGGTCAATTAATTATATATATATATATATATATATATATATATATATATATATATATATATATATATATATATATATATATATATATATATATATATATATATATATATATATATATATATATATATACACACACACAAACATACAGGGACCTCTTGATTTACGCCATAGTTGCGTTCTTGAAGATAGTCGTGTAAATGTAAAAATGTGTAAATTAACACCAATTTCCCCAAAATAAATAATGTAATAAGTGGACGTTCGGGGGAGCGCTGCATCAACCGTCATTTTTGTTGTCCGATTTAGTGGTTTATATTATTTAAATTGCAATGTTTAAGATATAAACAATGAAAAATTGTGCTGCTGCTGCTGCTGGTGATGCTGCTATCTTGTTTTTGGAAGTGTTGAGGGGAAGGAGGTGGAGGAGTTATAGAGGAGAGGTGTCATCTGTGTCAGATAACTTTGGCAAAGATGGTGTTGTTGATGATGTTGATTTGGAGAGGATATGAGATGCGGTTTAGCTTTTTGACCACTAGATGTTGAGGACTCGCTGGCATCGTCCTTTGGATGTTCTTTCCCTTCACTTTTTTTTTTTTAAAAAAAGGAAAACAAAGTCGTCTGAGCTAACTTCATCTGCTTTTCTTTTTGAATTAACTTATAGCAGCTGAGGTCTGATTGGACATTTCCGGCCACTCTTGAGCTGCTTTTTTTTCTTTTTCTTGTATATCTTGTCGAGGCTCGTATGAGAGCTAACACACAACTCACAGCAAGGGGGCATGAGACAAGAGGGGCGGGAGTGGAAGGGACAAAACAGTGGGGAACAGACACATTCGGTGAACTGTGGAAGGGAGAGGGATGGGGATAGGACGGGGAACATGGCGAAGAGAAGATGGACATTTCGGGGACTTTCAGGAAGGAAAGCAGGGGAATTGAAGGAAGTGGGCTTGGGTGGATTATCGGGGATAGAAAAGAAAGATCGAGGATTTGGATGGGGGAAGATAAGAGGTGGTGGTGAACAGCTGTTTTGAAAGCCTGGAGGGAAGAATGGGAATGAATAGAGTGAGGAAGTTTATTCCAAAGGCGGGAAAAAAGAGGAATGAAAGAGTGAAGGTGAGCAGTGATTCGTGATTTTGGTAGTTTTACCAGAAGGGGGTTGTTGGCGGACCTTGAGCGCCCTGTGGAAATGTGGTGGGGACAAATCGCAGAGAGAGAGCAGGGGGGGGGCAAGACTGGAGAGGAGTCGGTAGAAGATAGAAAGACCACCGACCAACTTGCGGTGATTGAGTGAGAGGCCCAAAGACTCAGCTTCATTGCGGGAGATGCCGATGATCTTAAATGCCCTGGTTTCGACAGCGTGAAGCCGAGAAAGGTGGGAGGCAGGAGCACCAGCCCAGAGGGGAGAGCAGTACTCCATTAGGCTACGGACAAAAGCTTTGTAAGTGGTCAGGAGCTCAAGAGGGCCGAGGAAGGACTTTGCACGATGGAGGATTCCCAGTCGGCGACTGGCTTTTGAGGCGAGGTTGGAAATGTGACTTTCCCAGGAAAGGTCATGGCAGATAGTGAAACCCAGAAGCTTGAAAGAAATGACTTCTTCCAGAGGATTGTTGAGAAAGTGGATGGGGGGGTTTTCTAAACGGTCCTTTCGAAGAGACATAGTGAGAGTGTGAGATTTGTCTGGATTGAAAGACATGTTCCACATGTTGGACCAGTTTGTGATTTTATCCAGATCTGCAGTGAGCGAAGAAGCTGCTGCTTGCCGGTCTGAGGGATGACAGATGGTACAGCAGAGGGTGGAGTCGTCGGAAAAGAGAAATAGAGGATTTTCCAGGGAGTCCGAGAGATCATTGATGAAAACCAGAAAAAGAACAGGGCCCAGAACGCTACCTTGAGGAACTCCAGCCTGCACAGGAAGAGGGGATGAAAGAACTCCATTTAGGGCCACACGTTGACTGTGACAGGAGAGGAAGTCTGCGAGCCATGAGTGGAGATGGCCTTGAATACCATGGGAAGAGAGTTTGGTCAGTAGTGCAGGGTGCCAGACTGTGTCAAAAGCACGTGATATGTCCAGGGATACGGCTCTGATTTCCTGTCTGGCATTGAGGACCTCCATCCATTGATGGGAGAGCAGAAGCAGCATATCTAGGGTAGAGTGACCTGGTCTGAAAACAAATTGATGATTGGAAATCAAGCCATTGGAGAAGAGGAAGGATTTCATGTCTGAAGCAATGATGGATTCCATAACCTTGCTGATGATTGGGAGAAGGCTGATTGGTCTGTAGTTATAGGGATCTGTTTTTGCACCTTTTTTATGCAGGGCAGTGATGCTAGCAGATTTCCAAGCAGATGGCAGATGACCTTGGGCAAATGAGAGGGTGAATAGAACAGAGAGAGGGTGAGCAAGAGCAGAAGAGCAGGCTTTGAGGACAAGTGGGCTGATGCCGTCTGGACCGGTTGCAGAATCTGACTCGAGGTTTGAAAGCAAGCTCTCCACCTTGTCAGGAGAAAAGGATACAGAGTCCAGGGACAGTTGGGTGCGACTGGGTAAAGTGGGTAGAGAAAGTGATGGGTTTAGGACACAAGATTTAGCTGCAAACACCAAGTTTAGACATTCAGCTTTATCACGTGCGGTATCAGCAGTGCAGCCATTTGAGGTAAGGGAGGGGATGGAGGAGGAACATACACCAGAAACAGATTTGATTAAACGCCACCAGAATTTTGAGGAGGGAGAGAGGTTTGAGAGTTCAGACTTGAGATGAGAAAGATGTTGTTTTCTGGCTCTCCTGAGGGTAGATACACACTTGTTCCGAGCTTTGTGGAAGGAACTGAGATTGCCCTCAGTTGGGTTTGCTTTCCATGAGGCAAACGCAAGTTGTTTCAGGACAACTGCCTCGCCACAAGCTTCAGTAAACCAAGGGCGGGAGGAAGGGTAGGACAACTGAACACGAGAGGGGATAAATCTGTGCATGAGGGAGAGCAAGTTTCTTTGAAAGAATTCCCAGGATGAGTTGATGTTTCAGAAAGTAGCGATAGGAGACCAGTCTGTAAGTTTGATGGCTGCTCGGAGACCCTGCCAGTCGGCTTGAGTGAAATGCCAGACTCGACGGCGGTGAGGTGGTTCTCTGATAACAGCCAGAGAGATGTCCACTTTGACAAGGACGTGGTCAGAAGAACCAATTGGAGCGAAGGAAGAGCAGCAGATATTGTCAGGGAAATTTGTCAAAATCAGATCTAGAAGAGATGGAGTACCAATGGTTGAGATCCGGGTCGGGAAGTTGACCGATTGAGTCAGTCCCAATGAGTCACAGAAAGCTTTTGCTGAGGTGCCATGGCAGGTGAGAGAGGTACCCACACCTAGCCAACTGGCGTGATGACAATTGAAGTCACCACATAAGAGGAAGAGAGAGTTTGGATGAGAAGATAGAAGATGGTCCATGTTTTTGGATAGTGAGGTGTAGATGGAGTCATCAGTGTTCGGTGGACGGTACAGTACACATATAAACATGAGGTGGGAGTCGAGGGGAAGCCGAAGCCAGAGGTATTCCTGGGGGTGTGGGGGAGTGAGAGCAGTGCATGGAGAGTGAGGAATAGAGTCTTTGATGAAGAGAGCAACACCTCCACCAGGACGAGGCTCAGGTCTGTCATACCGTAAGAGGGAGTAACCAGGGAGAGATACTTGGGAGTCAGACACGTCTTGTGAGAGAAAGTTTCTGTTAGGCAGATAATGTCTGGTTTGTCAGTGGCAACCTGTATGGAAAGATCTGAAAGGTTTGAGCGAAGGCCCCGGATATTTGAGGTCCACACTTTTGATGAAGAGGTAGGGGAAGAGGCTTTGGGTGCATGAGGTGGAGGGGGAGGGGGAGGGGAGGACAAGGGACGAGGGGGGAGGTAAGGAGGGTTGTTGAAAGAGTGTGGGGTATTGTAGAATAGCGAGGGGAGGGGGCCGAATGAGGAGGAGAAAAGGCTCTGTGGTACTGGGGGAAAGGGGGGACAAGAGACAAGGAAGAAGGCAGTTGAGGATTTGAGGAGGTGGAGTGAAGAGATGGAGGTGAGAGGGCAGTGGAGGGAGGCAGCTTGGTGGATGAGAGGGGGGCAACTTTGAGAAGGATGAGTGAGGGGGATGAAAGGTGGCAGAAAGGTGAGGGGGGAATTTTTGAGAGAGGTGAGAGGGAGGCTTGGAGGGAGAAGAGTGGGATGGTTGCTTTGAAAGTGAGAGTGAGGGGTGAGGGGGGTGAGTTGGCACTGAAGTTGGAAAAAAAGAATGGTTGATGGAAAGCGAACATCCATGGCAAACTGTGGTTTTTAAAAGTTTTAGGTCAGAGATGCGATTTAACACAATTCTTGATGGATGCAATGAAGGCGAATTCAGAGCATGGAGAGAAGAAGCGCTGTAATAGTTGGATTTTTTAGGCAAGGAATGAAGGAGAGGTCGAAATGAGAGCAGTCTGTTAAAATAGCAGAAGAGTAGTGCATTGTGAAACAGTAAAGAGTACCACATGCGTGAGAGAGGAAGATGAAGCATTATAAGATATCGTTTTTGTTGTTAATATTAATGTTTGAGAGAGTTCAACAGATTAGGTCATGGAAGTGTAGAAAAAAAATCGAGGAAGAAGACGACGAGGAAGTTAAGAGGAAGAAGAAGAAGCAGAATCGGGAGAAAGTGAGCGTGTTGTTGTTGTTGTTGTTGTTGGGTATTTATTTATTTATTCATTTTTGAGATAAGAAAGAGATTAGTTGGGAGAATGGGGGATGTTTGGAAAGTGGGGAGGATAGAAATTGAAGGTGATGGGGAGAAAAAAAAAAAAAACGATCGAACACCGAGTGGAACCGGTAGGCCTCAAGCCTTGGCCAAGGCCAAGGCCTCAAACACCAGGTAAGAACGTCGACAAAAATACTCACAAAATAGCACGATTTTTGAAACAAAACCGAACTAGGAACACACAGTAACATGTAGGTGAGAAAATTAGACAGTTAAAACGGGACAAATAACGACCGGAAACTTAACTTTGAGAACGTCAGCAGGGAGCCCCGAAGGAGACCTCTCGTCGCTCCAAACCCAGAACCGGAATCCCCAAGACAGAAGCCTTCTGTGTTGGGATCATTTTCATGGAAGATGGCAAGACCCACATCAATGAGGTGGAAAGCATCCACCATCCTCGTACTAGTGAGAGTACACAGTGGCTCAACCTCTCTACTTTCTGCCTCAGCTTCCTCCACCTGGCATTCCTTCTCCAACATCAGAAGGTCTTCATTTGAGAGCTTCTCCCAGTACAATCACAGCAACTCCTCAACATCGCCCTCTTCCACCTCATCAAAGCTGACAGTCTTGGTCATTTCGACAAATCATTATTCACGCTGAAACCCTGGAAGCCATGAACAAATTGAGGGCAAAGTTTCCCCCAAATACCATTCATGCAGGAACGCGTGACTTCCTTCCAAGACTCCTCAACATTACATAGAGTATCCCTTATTGTAAAGGCCTTCCAGAATTCCTCACTTCTCGCATACGATGTCTTGGTCACACTCAATGAGGTTCCACATTTAGCACTTTCTTTGATCTTTTCCGTACCATTTCTTCGTGTGCGCTACGTGGACTCACTAAGGCCAAGCGCATGCCTCATATCAGCTGTGTGAACACCTCTTTCATACCTTCCTAAAACATCCATTTTTACTTCAACAGTGAAGGCCTTCCTCCGTCTTTTTCTCACATTACCAACCTCGCTACACCATGGACAATAAATATCCAGTCATGATTGCAAAGGCTACACTTATTATGAGGGCACAATTCACGTGCAAAATGGTAAACCCGTCACCAAACGCACAAAGCCAAGATGGAGGGTTTCCAGAAACTAACTGAGAGAGGGGAAGGCAAGAAAATGAGGGAGAGGGGGGTAATCTAATTAGCCGGCATCAGTTTATATCACGAACTCATTTTCATGCAGTTCAGTGCGAAAATTAAAATCGCAGCATTACTCGCGCACTCAAATCACGTAATTCCAAACGCTCATGAACGTAAGTTTAAAAATGGTGTTAATAGTCCGGCGGAAATGTGAAATGTTGTGGCGTCATCATGAAGTTTTTTTTGGTTGATTCATCATCTCTGAGCTCTCCTGAATCAGAATCAGCTGGTACCAGACCCTCACCCTTGAGGATTTTTTTTTGAGGCGAAAAACAAAATGGCCACCACAGACTTTCGATAAATTCTGTTTTGTGCTATATCTTCACTTCTAATCCACTTACAAACAAAATTTTGGTGTCTTCTACTATGTTTTCATGGTCAAGGAATCCGATAATGATAAAATTGAAGGTGTGTATATATATATATATATATAGATATATATAGATATATATATATGTGTATATATATAAGACCTGTCTCATATTTTCAAGATGGCCACCATTTTAATATGAAAAATGGTTATTTTGCAGTTCCACTGATCACTTCGAGTAAGAAATTGGATTTGATGAACCCTCAAATATTAATACTACGTACAATAATAGTAAATGACGGCTGAAGTAACTTACTTGCAATGATCAATGAAGCGATGATTATATTGGAATATGATTTTTACACAAATATATCCGGATCCATGTGGATAGTTGACTATGACTTTGGGTTTTGTCTTAAAGTAAGTATGTACATGTGTATGATTTTGAAATTACCTTTTTTTTTAGGCAAACAAATATTAACTTTGTTTAGGATGCAATGTTCTACATTATGTTCAATCTTCATCATCGTCGTCGTGATTAGCAGCTACTGTGCTTGTCTGTTCGTTACAACAGTCTGATCCAGCATTACAACTGCAAAACATCGAACATGACATCTGTGCTGCCACACAACCACACCTCCCGGTGGGACATGGCTGGTTGGTGGGGCATCCACACTTGATCACCTGCAGAATGGTGACTGGTGCAGCAGACACATCAGGTGGAAGTGTGGTTGGACACAACGTCCCACCGTCCTCACCTTCTTGCCATCCATACTTGATGGGATCCAAGTTCGGAGGGTCTGACTGAGTGGCCGATTTCCATATAATGACTTGATGATGAGCGTGATGTACATGTTGAACAAAGGCATCATGCGATGGGGGCAACGAGTTCAATTTTTGAGCAGAGGTAATCTTGGAGTTTTCCATATTAGACTTCCACAACTGATACTGGTGTGTGGACGTATCACCTGAGACTTTGCAACCATAACAGCAATGAAGGTAGTTTCCTCAGATATAATCTTTTCCTCGTCTGCTTCCAGCTGACCAAGTAAGGTGGGATGATGTCTGCCCATTAATACCTTCAGCGCTGTGGCCTTTCCAATGCCAAACAAATATGACACAGTATCGCATCCAGTCAAAGCATGTACAGCAGGCAGATATTTGGCGATGCTTTTGTGTTTCAGTGGTTTGGCGAATGTCTACGTTCGCCCTCCCAGCCCACGGACTCTCCATGCTGACATCCACAGTCATCTTTTCCTCGAGGTAGAAATGAATCAACAGGACAAAGACATCTGTATCGTCGCAGACCACTTTGATATGTGAGTCACCACTGACACCTGACACAATTCTAAGTGATGGATGAAGATGACATCTGCTTCTTCATGGTGTGTTTTCAGATCCTGTATCTGGAGAGTGGAATTGTTCCATACTTGTACTGGTGTAGGATCTTTTCCGGTGATCACCAGTTTGGTCTGGTTGTCCACAATGTGGGTCATCAGATACTGACAGATCAAATCGATCAGTTGTACTTTGTTGAAGGCTACATTTAGGACCACTTTTTGCGCTGGAAGTGTTGCAAGTTGAGTTGATGTTTTCGACTTGAATCATGACCTGCGCGACTGGATCTCGTCATTTGTTTCGTGCTGATTTTGATGTACCTGTCAAAAATCAGGTTAACATCACAACACTCCAGGTGGTATTTGATGGTTCCCATGAAGTTGATCACATAATCCTCAACTGTGCCATTTGTGGGCCAATGTACAGTCCATAACATGGCGCATCGATCGATGATGACAGCATCGGGAACACCTTGGATTCGACTTGATTGCTCAACTTGGAGTTTCATCTTCAGGAATGCTTTATACTGAGCCCGCATCGCACCGCTCTCAACAAACAAGGAGGCTGGGACAAGGGACCGGTCATAAGAGAGGACATCCTTGATATCAATATCGCTGTATTGTTGGAGACATATGACTCGGGTGTAGATCAATTCTGTATCATATACTGGCCTTCCATCCAGCTTGATGCTCTTTTTGGTCGAAGTCATTAGGGTCACTTTATTGGTTCGTGTCTTGTTGAATCCAGATTCAATTGATTCTTGTTGAATCGTGGCCATCCAGATTCAAATTCCACCATCTGTTGTCATCGAATCTTGAGAGAGAATCATCAACGTTTACCTTGTCTGGCGCATGACACATAGCAGTAGACATCAAAATTGTGTTTGTAAGTGCATTAGAAGTGAAGATATAGCCCAAAACAGAATTTATCAAAAGTCGGTGGTTGGCTCCAAAAAAAATTCCTCAAGGGTGCGACTCTGGCACCTGGCTGATTCTGATTCAGGATAGCTCAGAGATGATGAATCAACCAAAAAAAAAACTTCATAATGACGCCAAAGCAGGCTTTGCCCTGAAATGGCTGTTTGGCATCTCGACTATAATGACAGGCACACACTACTCCAAAAACGCGCAAATAGATCATGCGGAAAAGGTGAGCGCACAGGATATAGAAAGACATGTAAGTCCACAAACTTGGTCACATGAAAACATCCACCCAAGCTACTTAAAATTCTTGCCCCAAAGATTAGCCATGACAGCAAAGACTGGTATTCCCATCAGCAAAGGGATGAGTCTTATCTGCTCGTACAACTTAAACATTGTGAATCATCATCCATGCTCCCTCCCGCACTCCCACAATCGCAATATATATATATATATATATATATATATATATATATATATATATATATATATATATATATATATATATATATATATATATATATATATATATATATATATAAATATATATATATATATTGTTACGAATTCGCGCCCGCCCGCTCGACCCGAATGGCGGCCGCCTCGCCCACCGGAACGGACAATTCTGTCGTGACCCTCTCGGAAAAACGCCGGGAGCTAGTCACGGGTGGGGGTTTAACCGCACCACGACCATGCCAATTGCCCACCCACGCAGGATAGGGTTGCTCGCCAAATTCGATCAACCTAAGTGCCTGCGCGGATGGTCGACCAGGCGATCGTACCTCGCCGTAGGCCGACTCCGGACATGAACCGCTTCAGCGGTCCGTTCCGTGCTCCAGTGATAATCGAGCGGTGTTATCGTCGGCCTCAACGGTTCCGATTAATTATCGGGCGTATTAAGCCCACTACGAACCCTTTACCTGAAGCAGGATGGAGGGTCAATTGAAAGGAAGGAGACGAAGCAAAACGGGCACAGTTCAACATGCAAGCACTTTATTTACACGACACACGGAGAGCACACATATACAGCCAAACAGTCAAAATGCACACATAGCAATTAAAACAAAAGCAACAATGCAGAGCTCCAACCGAATAAGACCGACACACGGAAACACTTAAACAGTTCCACTTTTCAAGACACAGCACCACAAGATCCATACAAAAACCCCGAAAAGAAATGGTGACTTCCCTTTGGGCCGTCGAGTCCCTCTCCCATGTCCGTCGACATGGTCGCGCCTGGCCGCGACTCTGTGCCCTGGCGTGGTAGGCGAGTCCTCTCCGGCATGCCTCGCGCCAGCACATGTTGGCCGCTCGACGCCACGGATGGAGAGTCCGGCGCTATCCCAGTGCGGATAGAAGGGGGGGAAACGTTGTTGCTCGAGGTCGCGGTGTAGGGAATGGCAGACGCTCCATCCCGCCAGCAGGGTCTCGGGACCGCCCCACAGAAGATCAGGCCAGCGGCCACCACGAAGAGAAGAGGACGAGCGAGCCGGAAGACAGGAAGAGGATGAAGAGAGCCAGAGCACCTCTACAAGCGCTCCGCCCGTGTCTGACTTTAATAGCCCGGGTCTCCGGCCTTCACTCCGCCCCCGTTTTTGGCTCCGCCTCCCCTCGAGCTTCTTGGAGAAGCTTCTCGAAGGGGGCATGCCCTCACGCTTTCCCTCCACCCCGCTCCTTCCGGGGGCCGAGGGAGTCAGTTTTTGGCTTGGAGCCAGAGCGTTATTCCCCCAAAAAGAGGCCCCCACCTTTTCTCACCTTTGACCTGCATCGCTCTTCCACCACTCCAAAGCACGGGGAAGTCAGATGGGAAAAATAGGCGGGAAAAATCCACGCGCCATCGTTGTGCCTTCTTCTTTCCCTCCTTTCGTTCTCGACGGTTTCCAATGCGGAAACCATCGTAGTGTGGACCGTGGAGGATGGCGTTCGTCAGCGGGGGTAGTGGCGAAGATGGTGGTGGTTGTTTTGAGGGTAATTGTAGCGCGGTTGGCGTTGTGGCATAGTTGGTGGCGGTTGTTGTTTGCGGGGAGGTTTGTCGTTTAAAATAACAATAGAAAAAGAAAAACGGCTATCTCAAAGCGTCGCAGCCCGAATGAATCACATAAATTCCCTCTCGACAACGGATTTGGGCTAATTACACATGTACTTAAGATATATCTCACCTACGGGACCTGAATGGTGGTTTGCGAATTTCCACAACCGTAACAATATATATGCAGTGCGTAGAAAAGGTGTACACCACCTTTCAAAATTTTCACCTTTTGTTGCCTTGTTGCCTGGAGTTAAATTTAATTAAATCAGACTTTTCCCACCTTTATTTACACATCATAACCCGCAACTTCCAAGTGAAAAAAGAATTTTTCAAATTTCAAAAAATGAATTAAAAATACAACACGAGAATATCTTGGTTGGATAAATGTCACCATGTGATAGCATTTGTAAATTAGCTCAGATGTATCCAATCACCTTCAAAAATCACACACCAAGTTAATTGGCCTCCACCTATGTTAACTTTTAGTGACTAATTATTTCAGAATAAAATCAGCTGTTCCTCTCGGTTTCCTCTGCTGGGTTGTGCATTTCACAGCAACGACTCAACCTTGGCACCTCAAGGAGATTTCAAAAGACCTCCAGGATAAAGTTGTGGAAAGGCACAGATCAGGGGATGGGTATAAAAATATTTCATTGGCCTTGAATATCCCTTGGACCACATCAAGACAATCGTTAAGAAGTGTAAGGCATATGGTATCACCAAGAGACTGCCGAGATCAGGCTGTCCCTCCAAACTGGATGACCAAGTAAAGAGGTATTAATGGTGTTGGATGGGTGATGAGTTGTGCTTGGTTTCTGCCAGACATAGCACTTTGCATTCAGGCCAAAGAGTTCAATTTTTGTCTCCTCAGACCATAGCATATTTTGCCTCATGTTCTGAGTCTTTCACTTCCTTTTTTTGCAAACTCCAGGTGTGCTGTCACTTGCCTTTTTCTCAGGAGTGGCTTCCATCTGGCAACTCTTCCATAAAGCCAAGATTTGTGAAGTTCTGCAGAGACTGTTGGCCTTCCAGAAGGTTCTCCCATCTCAGCCAAGGAACTCTGTAGTTCTGTCAGAGTGGTCATTAGGTTCTTGATCACCTGCCTGACGAAGGTCCTTCTTGCCCGGTTGCTCAGTTTTGTCAGATGGCCAGATTTCGGAAGAGTCTGGGTCATTCCATATTCTTTCCATTTCCTAATGATGGAGCTCACTGTGCTCTTGGGAACTTTCAACACTCTCGAAATTGTTTTATACCCTTCCCAGATCTATGCCTCTTTACAATTCTATCTAGGAGTTCTAGTTACAGTTTCTTCAACCTCATGGTAGAGTTTCTGCTCTGGCATGCACCGTCATAAAAAAGGTGCAAAGACTGATCCCTGCAACTACAGATCAATGAGCCTGCTCCCAAACATCCGCAAGGTCATGGAATCCATCATCACTTCTGACATCAAATCTTTCCTCTTCTCCAATGGCTTGATTTCCAACGATCAATTTAGATTTCAGCCAGGTCACTCTAACTTGAACATGCTGCTTCTGCTTTCCCAACAATGTATGAATGTCCGAAATGCCAAACATGAGATCAAAGCCATCTCCTTTGACATAGTACGAGCTTTAGATGTGGTCTGGTGTGGTTGAAAACTCAAAACCTTACTCAAGGAACTGCAGTCACAATACAGGTTGAATCATTTATTGAATACATTATAATGGAGAAAGACAATCAGTGCAATGTGATTGCTTTCTGGCTTGATGTTCCAACCAGATTTTCTTATATGGGGAACAGAAAAGGGGAGGGTGATTCACTTACATGTAAGCAAATTGACCAATCACATTCTGATAAGAAACAAACAAAACGTTTTCAAGGACATGGTCATGACTCTTTGTTTCAAATGCAAATTCCTTTGGTATGTCCTTGAGAACTTTAAAGCTTTATCAGATATTTGTAATGCAATGCTTCGCTGTCCTCCCCCTTCACGACTATTGTATACTGCATTTCAACATAACAATGCCCTGTGTTCACAACAAATTTGTTATTGGACTTCAGCATTCCTGCAGTCTCACTGACACCAACCAAAGCAGCTATATTTATTTTAACTTGCCAACCAAGTGAACTAAAGAAAACATGATATTGTGACACAATTAACTTACACACTATATCTATTCATTTATGAAACAACCATCAGTACACAATGATGCATTATCAAGTATATCTTAAAGTATCAGAGCAGCAAACATAACAGAGGGGTACATATTTCATTTGACCAAGTATGGACTTAAAACAAGACCTTTCACCAGGCCCAGATTTGCTTGGGTCAGTGTGGGGATTACACATTTATTATTATTATTATTATTATTATTATTATTATTATTATTGTATGGTTTGAAATGTTCACTTTGAATGGTACAGTTTTGGTGTTGAGCATTTACTAGTGCACTCAGAAGAGAACTTTCTCAACACTGAGAAAGGCAAAAAATATTAGTCAATGTTAGCTTCTATTCCACATTCCCATGGTTTGTCAAGCAAACATTGTAACTCACAAACTGCAGGCAGTCCATTCTGCAAATGTAATGATTTCTGATGAGACGAGCAAACAAAGAAACTCACATACCATGAGCAGTCCACTCTGCAAACGTAATGAGTCCTGATGTTCTCATTGTCAGAGACCAAATAAGCATGTTTTATGCTGCAAACATTTTAAATCTTTATCTCAACTCTGTCGGCACCATAATTCATGATGTTTTCTGGCAAACCATTCCTTATAGGGTGACAAAGTGACTTTAGCCAAAGCTTTACAACAGATTTCTTCCCTCCATATTGTTTTAAAGCATTCGAAAGCAAATAAAAAGAAATGAGTACATAATTTGTCGACAAGGAGCACTTATCTCAAAATTTAAAAAAAAATTGTTTCCTACAGAAACACCAACGATTTGTGATAGTCATGTGATCCACAGAGCTTTCTATCAGCATATATGTCCAAAATTGTTGGCAAAGTATATTAATCACATTTCACAAGATGGAATTAATTATTTTACTTCCACATTGGCATCCCGCACTGCTCACCAAACTCTTCACTTATGGTATCCAAGGCAATCTCCACTCATGGCTCGTGGGCTTCCTCTCCTGTTGCAGTCAACATCTGGCCCTTCATGGAGTTCCCTCATCCCCTCTTCCTGTCCAAGCTGGAGTTCCTCAGGGCAGTGTTCTGGGCCCTGCACTTTTTCTGGTTTTCATCAGTAATCTCTCAGACTCTCTGGAAAATCCTCTTTATCCCTTTGCTGATGACTCCACCCTCTGCCGTACCATAACTCATCCCTCTGATCAGCAGGCAGCAGCCTCTTCACTCTCTACAGATCTTGATAAAATCACAAGCTGGTCCAATACGTGGAGCATGTCTTTCAATCCTGACAAATTTCACACTCTCACTCTGTCTCTCCAAAAGGATAATCTGGAAACCACCCCCACTACTACCCCCCTCCCCCCACCATCTACTTTCTCAACCTTCCCCTTGAAAAAGTCCTTTCATTCAAGCATTTGGGTCTCACTATCTGCCACGATCTTTCCTGGGAAAGCCAGATCTCCAAGTTGGCCTCCAAAGCCAGTTACTGACTCGGCATTCAACGTTGTGCAAATGCCTTCCTTGGCACACCTGAGCTTCGTACCACATACAAAGATTTCATCCGCCGTCTGATGGAGCACTGCTCTTCATTCTGGGGTGGGCTCCTGCCTCACACCAAGCTTGACCTCATGCTGTGGAAACCAAGGCTTCAAGGATCATTGGTATCTCCCATGATGAGATTGAGTCTTTGGTTCATGATACAGATTCCAATCGAAGTGTATGATATGGATTCCAATGGAGGTTCATGATACAGATTACAATTGGGAGGTGTATGATCCTCTTATTTCCCATCTTGGGAACAAACTCCCACACTCTCTTCAATCCCACTCCTCCATCCAGGTCTTCCAAACAGCTGTTCACCACCATGTCATATCTTCCCCCATCCAAAGTCTGATTCTTTTCTACCCCTGTTTATCTACCCCAAACCCACCTCCTCCAAATTCCCCATTGTTCTTCCTCAAAGTCCCTGTAGTACTATCTGATTTACCCCGTGTACCTCACCCCATCTCTCCCCCTTCCACAGATCTCCTATTGTCTTTGTTCCCTACTATTTTGTGCTTCTCTCTCCCACCTTTCTTGTCTCTTGCCTTGTTATATGTTATGTGTATTAGCTCTTACACGAGCCTCAACTTGGTATACAAAAACAAAAAATGCACTGTCTACTGTGGGACCTCAAATAGAAACGTGTGTTTGTTTCTAAATCATGTCAAATCAATTGAATTGCCCACAGCTGGACTCCAATCAAGTTGGAAAGACGTCTCAAGGATGCTCAAAGGAAAATGGATGCACTTGAACTCAATTTGGAGTGTCATAACAACGGGGTTGAAAACTTATTGACGTAATACATTTTCAGCTTTTTGTTTTTAATCAATTTGTTTAAAAAAAAAAAAAAAAAAACATGTTTTCACTTTGTCATGATGGGGCATTTGGTGTAGATCGGTGACAATTTTTTTTAAATTCAATCCACTTTAAATTCAGGCTGTAACAACAAAATGTGACAAAAGTCGAGGGGTGTGAATACTTTATGAAGGTACTGTCTGTACATACACACAATTTTGTGCTGGTGCCATGACATGCTCTGATCTTTCAGCTCCAAGCACTTTCCAAATCGCTACCATAGAAGCATTCCACTCTTCCACAGAAATTTAACTCCACGACTCGGTTGTATTGCCCATCTGGGGAGGAAGCTAATGTGCCTTGATAGAGGGTGTGCCCAATGAGGTCCGGCTTTACATTGTGTGCACATGTGGGTTTATTCAAGGCAAATAATATGAGAGAATTTTGATTTTGAAAGAGGAAATAAGTTATTACAACGACAATATTTCATGAATCGTGAAACTTGACGCAAACATCTCCAGTATATGCATGTGAAGTTGGTGTAGTTGGGGGAGCGAGAGAGATGGGGTGTGAAATTCAACCATATTTTCATTCAACAAAAGCATATATGGCCACGACTGCAAACATCCATCCTCCAACCATCCATTGGGACCATACTCCATGCAGAGCATTGGTGCTGCCTCAGCAGTCAACTTGGCTATTGGACACACTCCTGGATGAGTCACCACTCCAACACAGGACACCAGCAAGCTGGTACTCATTTGGTCCACTTCAGAAGGATGACAGGCAGAGTCAACCCCACCTGATATTAATTCATCAACAGAGTGGGATTTGAACTCAGGATCCAAGGATCCCAAGCCCACCACACTAACCTCTAACCACTAAGCCAACACAAGGCATATTCAGCCATCCAAATCCAAAAATCTTAATATTTCTGGAAAAGCTACACAAATTAGAGAGAGACATTTCACTCTGATCCTCAACAGCCAAAATCACTCATTCTTATTTAAATTGCCTCATTTGCATTTTCCACAACACCCACTTCTTATTGCCTTGAGAGTCTGGGTTGTAGCCATGCAGCAACCATTCTTTGCACAGCAAAGGAAAGTTTATTCTGCTCCATTCTCATTAATACAGTAAGAGTGCAGGACAGGCACTCTTGCCTCCCTCTGTGTCCCACGCATTGAACAGCTGATTAGTCATGCCCGTTTCGGGCTGCTGTTCATCCTGGCACCTGTCAAAAGCAGTGAAATGCTTTCATGGTTATAAAGGCTACAGAGTATGCAAACGGATGATTTTATATCTGGCTGAGGTGCCAGTATATCCACGTGCCAATTTCATTTTATCGAGAAGGAATACACCCGCTTCCTTCACTGATATTGGAACTTACACGTGGTACATGCCTAATTGGAATGAGGATGGGGGGGTGGGGGGGAGGTTGAGTTACAAAGAAAAACGAAATGTTACGAGGAGAGAGCGGGGTGCTCTCTTTGCATAGGTAAAGGATCCACAAGACCAATAAACAACGAGTCAGGTATGGAGTTTGATTAAATATTGCTGGCAACAGGCTCCACCTTTTAAAAATTATCGATATAAATCGAGTTTTTCAATCGTACTTCCTGGCTGTAATGGTGAGCACAGCCACAGATTTGTATCACACAGTAAGACTGTATTATAATCTGGGTGCACTTGCACAGGACTTTACGTCCATTAGAGATCGGGGGAGCCCTCATCACACCACTCACATTTCGAAATAAATACAGCTTATATGTGTATATATATATATATATATATATATATATATATATATATATATATATATATATATATATATATATATATATATATATATATATATATATATATATATATGTATATATATATATATATATATATATATATATATATATGTATATATATATATATATATATATATATATATATATATATATATATATATATATATATATGTATATATATATATATATATATATATATATATATATATATATATATATATATATATATATATATATATATATATATATATATATTTGTGTATATATATTTGTGTATATATTTGTGTATATATATATATATATATATATATATATATATATATATATATATATATATATATATATATATATATATATGTATTTCAATTTGTATATATTTGTACATATATATATATATATATATATATGTATATATATATATATATATATATATATATATATATATATATATATATATATATATATATATATATATATATATATATATATATATATATATATATATATATATATATATATATATATATATATATATATATATATATATATATATATATATATATATTTGAATTTGTATATATATATTTGTTTGTATGTTTGTATATATTTGTATATATATTTGTTTGTATGTATGTTTATATTTGTATATATTTGAATTTGTATATATATTTGTTTGTATGTTTGTATATATTTGTATATATATTTGTTTGTATGTATGTTTATATTTGTATATATATTTGTTTGTATGTATGTTTATATATATATATATATATATATATATATATATATATATATATATATATATATATATATATATATATATATATATATATATCTCTTCTTCTTTCCACTGCTCCCATTAGGGGTCGCCACAGCGGATCATCCGTATGATCCGCATCGTGATTTGGCACATGTTTTACGCCGGATGCCCTTCCTGACGCAACCCTGGTCGCCTCTTACGACCCAGGGATATGGTACACCTATTTTAACCGGGGTATACACTAGCCCAGTATAATGGTAGTCATTTCGCCGACCTCGGAAGGATGACAGGCTGAGTCAACCCCCTGGTGTATTAATTCAGTGGCTCAACGGGGCTTGAACTCCCAAGCCGCTGCCCGAACCACTGCGCCAACACCAGGCATTATATATATATATATATATATATATATATATATATATATATATATATATATATATATATATATATATATATATATATATATATATATATATATTTGAATTTGTATATATATTTGTTAGTATGTTTGTATGTATATATATATATATATATATATATATATATATATATATATATATATATATATATATATATATATATATATATATATATATATATATATATATATATATATATATATATATATATATACAGTGCCTTCAGAAAGTATTCACACCCCTCAACTTTTTTACAGTTTGTTTTGTTGAAGCCTGATTTTAAAATGGATTAAACGTAAAAAATTTGTCACCAATCTACACAAAATACCCACAAAATGATATTACAAGGTGAAAACATGTTTTTCGAGTTTTTTTTAAATTTCATAAAATGAAAAGCTGAAATGTCTTGTGTCTAAGTATTCAAGCCCCCTGAAGCACCTTTGAAGCACTTCAGGGGGGTTGAATACTTCATGGAAGCCCCTTTGACCGTTGAAGACCCTTTAAGACCCCAAAGACCATTAAGACCAAAGACCCAAAAGAGCTCAAGGATGCAAAATATCCCAAAGACAGGACAAAAAAAGACTACAAATAATCAAAAGACCCCAAAGACCCAAAATACCTGGAAGACCATGAAGACCCAAAAGTCACCAAGCACCTTAAAGACCCTGAAGGCTCAAAAGATCCAAAAGACCCCAAAGACCCAAAAGTCACTGAGGACCTAAAATACCCAAATATCACCAAGGACCCAAAAGACCTTGAAGACCCAGAGGACCAAAAAGACTCTGAGGATCCAAAAGACCCCAAAGGCAAAAAAGACCAAAAAGTCACCAAGGACACAAAAGATCCAAAAGTCACCGAGGACCCAAAAGACCTCAAATATCCAAAAGTTACTGAGGATCCAAAAGACCCCATACCCTGAAGACCCTGAAGTCCCCGAATACCCAAATGTCCCCAAAGACCCAAAAGACCCCAAAGACCAAGAAGACCCAAAAGGCAAGAAAGTCCCTGAAGACCCAAAATACCCCAAAGACCCCAAAAATCCTGAAGTCCCCGAAGACCCAACCATCCCCGAAAACCCAAAAGACCGAAAAGACCCCGAAGACCCAAAACACCCTGAAAACCCAGAAGACCCAAAAGACCCTGAAGACTCAAAGGACTCCAAAAGATCCAAAAGAAACTGAAGACCCAAAAGATCCAAAAGACCCTTTAGACCATTTAGACCCCTTACACACTTCAGACAGATTAGACAGCTTAGACCCTTGACCATTTAGACCACTTGGACCTTCTTGTATCACAAATATATTTTAAAAATATATATATAAGATCACCAATACTACAAATAAATTTCTAGAAAATAAATATTTGTATTATGATTGGTGTAAATCATGACAACACAGGAAATCTGTGACATCAATCTCTGCAATGACGTGTGGAGAGGCGAGCAAAGCAAGCAGATCCACGCTACTCAAATATATATTACTTTGAACCTCACCAAGAGAAACCATATAACCTTTGTAAATCATGTACCTTTACCTTGAAGCAGCTGTCGACTGCACACCCGATTGGGACACAAACTGTACCGCTATGGTTGCTCAGCAAGTCGCTTATGCACTCAAGCAAACACTCCAATTAAATCGTTGATAAGGAATGGTTGGCCAAGCTGTGGCTGCACATCATATAGGATCCCTTTAACTTTTAAGCAGATTTTCACCGTACCCACAGCAGTTAAAGAAATGAAATGAATTCGTTCATCAACTCTTTTGTGGATATAGTCATTATATGATTAACACAGCGCAACCCTGGAGACATTGCAAAGTTTAATCTCCAATGAAATAAACATTGCAGATAATCCACCACATTCCCTGCTCGTCTGTGCATGTGTCACGTGTTCCATCATTCACGCTCTCCGCAAATGTTATAACTTTATTTGATAACATCCGTTTTTCACCAGATTTGCTTTGATTCCCTGCCGAGCACCTCGCGAAACCCCCGAAAATATAGATACAGATCTAGCAGATGTGATTAATAAGCAGTCCCTCTGGAAAACAGGACAGGAGGTCGAGTATTGAATGCATTACATCAACGAGCTCAATGAAGCTGGTTAATTTTGGCACATTCGAAAATATTTTGTTCACACAATATAATTCTCCAAACAGGAGAAAAAGATAAGTTTAATGCTTTGGAAATTTCACATTTCCTTGTGTATGAATGGAGGAGGTACATAGCCTTGCTTGCTTAAAGTAAATACAGTAGGTATATCGGCTTAGTTCTAAGACTCACTATTTCTTTAAATTATCAGATTTCACTCCAAATTTTGACACTTATTTAGTCCGGACGATATCTAATCCTCAAAATCAAAATAATATTTCGATGATATACTTTAATTAGTCCATGAGAGTAGATCATGGAAAATCATATCATATAATGCATGAAAATGCTCGAAGCTCCTAATTTGAAAACTATAGCACTTCCAAAAGCGATATATACAGCGATTTGTAGCTTTGATGAACAAGCATTCAATAATATGAGTGAGGAAAGTGAAAACAACTTTATCAGGAAAAAAATGTTGCGGCCTGTTCCAAATCAAGGCATGGTTGAGCATGCCAAAAAACATGGTGGCTTCAGACCCCATGAAGGTAACCCAGGATACACCATTAGACCCCAGAGAGCGAGGTAGCCTCGGATGGTGCCTGATCAAGGATACATGTAAATAAGGCCGTTAATTATCTTCAAAAGGGGTGTTTTAATAAACCCAAACACCCAATTTTTGGTTCACGAGCACCAGCCAGAGTGACCACTATATTCATTATGTCTGTGTGTCTGTGTGTATGTCTGTCCAGAGCATAACTCCATGGACTTTGATCCGATCTTGATGAAACTTGGTTAAGTGTTCGATATCAATGTTGTTGTTGTTGTTGTTGTTGTTGTTGTTGTTGTTGTTGTTGTTGTTGTTGTTGTTTGTCTTTCGGCTGCTCCCGTTAGGGGTCGCCACAGCGGATCATCCGTTATGATCCGCATACTGATTTGGCACAGGTTTTACGCCGGATGCCCTTCCTGACGCAATCCTGGTCGCCTCTTACGACACAGGGATATGGATTGGGTTTCGCCATGATTCCGGGCTGCCCTACACCCTCTCATAGCACGGCCCAGTGCAGAGCTCCCGTCCTCAAGCGTTCCTCCAACCCAAGCCTCCAAGTAGCCGGATTACAGGCGCACACCACTATGCCCGGTTGTTCGATATCAATGTCTAGTTGTGTTTTCCTGGATGAGAGCGTGGCTGCGCCCATTGTGGGCGGAGCCACGCCCAAAAATAGCCATTTTTAGGCGGTAGTCGGATTAAAAATCTATCTTCTCCTCGGGGATTGACTAATTGGAATGGGTTCTTTGGTATTTGAATAGCAAAATTAATTATCTAAAACTTGTCGTTGTCCGATTTTTCATTTTCGTCCCAAGGTCAAGGTCACAAGGTCAAAAACTTAGAAAATTGCGAATTTTGACATAAAAATCATACGACCGCCCAAACTTTGAGAGCTAGGATGACAATATTTTTTATGCATAATCTCGAGGTCATTCCCCACCTGAAGTCTTGAAACCATTTTGCTCCATCTCGAACACCTTGCCCGTGGTGCCCCCTTCAAGTTTGTTTTTACGCTGATTTCATCAAAGTATGGATAATCTGAGGAGTGCGAAATGCCATATAGCCTATATGACGTTATATTGTTCCTGGAATGTTCCAGAGGAAATTTTGCACCAAAGGTCATAATCCTTGACCTTTGACCTTTAAAGGCCACAAAGGTCAAATTTTCAAAGTTGTGGGAATCGAACCGGGTTTTCGACCTTCTTCGACGAACTAACTCCAATAAGCTATAGCACATATCCTGTTTCCTTATTTTAATGTCCACAACATTGTTTTGTGACCTTTAAAGGTTATGCAAAGGTCAAATTTTGAAAGTTGTTGAACGAAACCGGGTTTTCTCCATTTTGCAGCTAATAATCCGTCACCCGTACCACATCATGTTGATCATTTTTATAACTTGGTCAAAAATTATCACATTGTCTCATCCTTGACTTCTGAAACAATCTGTATCGTCAAATACTGCTCGTGAACCATCGCCGTCTTCAAACTTGTCACTCTTGCACTTCCTTGGAGTTTTCTGAGTATGCATGCAAAGTTTCAGGCTGCTACGTTTCATGGTTTTGGTCTGATACAGGAGACGCATTAACACACACACACACACACACACACACACACACACACACACACACACACACACACACAGACAAAGAAAGCTCAAATTTTGCGTGCCGATGGACCGAAGCTGATACACCAGGAAAAAAATCACAGAACCATTTGAAAGCATCCCAAAATGAAAACATAAATAAGTGAAAAAAAAATTAATAAAAAACACAAATGCAGGTGAGTGACCAGAGACAATGGGAAACATGGTTCGTTATTGCTTTCAATGTTAAGCATACCCTGCTAGTACAGATATGTATATATACATATATACATATACATATATACATATACATATATATATATATATATATATATATATATATATATATATATATATGTCAAACTCTTTAACCACTGACTGACTGACTGACTGACTGACATTAAAGATCATTACCTTCAGGGTGACGCAAAAAGTTGAAATTTTGCGTGCCGATGGACATCGAAGCTGATACACCGGAGAAAAAAATCACGGAATCATAAGACATCTGCACATGAAAATATAAATAAATGAAAATAATTAAATGAAAAAAATTGAAAAATAATGCAGGTGAACGACTTGAGACAATGGGGAAGCATGGAAATTTTGTGTGCCAATGGACATCCAAGCTGCTACACCAGGAAAAAGCACAGAACCATGAGAAAGCATCCGTCAATAAAAATAGAAATAAATGAAAAAAAAATGAAAAAAATAAATGCAGATGAGCGACCTGAGAATGGGGGAAGCAGGGTCATCTTGTGTGCCGATGGATATCGAAGCTAATACACCGCAAAAAAAAAACAGACCCATTAGAAATCATCCCCAAATGAATATACAAATAAATGAAAAAAGAATTCAAATAAAACGAAGAATCAAATGCAGGTGAGTGACCCGAGACAATAGGGAAACACATTTCATTGTTGCTTACAAAGTGTAACAAGGACAAATGTGTCCAAGAGCCGCGTCATCAAGGTTTTGTCTTCACTAGAAGAAGAACAAGAAGAACAACACGGAGCTTTCTTAGAGCCAGTGTTCGCAACGCGACGCGGCGTAAAACATACCTCGCTCGTCCACTGTATATATGTATAAATAACATATATATATATATATATATATATATATATATATATATATATTCATATATGTATGTATATATATATATATATATATATATATATATATATATATATATATAAATATATATGTGTAATAAAGAAAGATCCACCCACATCTCTCATCTTTGAATTGAGGGAATAGCCAATCAGCTCTCACCCAATTAACTAAACCCAGGTTGCTAGAATTATATAAATATGTTGACAACTCCCATTCTCTTCTCGCCGAAGAAGCTGCATAAAGCAACCACCAAGAAGGGGTGTGGAGCATTGGGATTCTCATGTGTGTACTATTTGTAAATGTCTTTGTAGCTGTGGAGGAACTCTGGTAATGGTTTGATATCGCAAAGTGCTTACCTTGTGTGGGCCTTCTTGGTTGCCTTATGAAGCTTCTTCTACTGGAACAGCATGGGAGGTGTCAATATATATATATATATATATATATATATATATATATATATATATATATATATATATATATATATATATATATATATATATATATATATATATAGTTCACTCACTCAAAGGTACACAAGCCACTGAAAATAAACGAACAAAACATGTCTGGACAATCTTCGTCAATGGAATGAAAACTTTGAGCGCATATTCATGCCCTTTCACATCGTCTGCAACGGGCCGAGGCAAACACAAACAGTCTGAAGTCCCTGGAAATATTCGAGGCCACATGTGCATATAAATAATGCATTGCACAATCCGTGTCAGGAGAATGCAGCTGTGGCCTTTTAATGTATGCCAGCGGGTGGGACGTTTCCAAAAGCGGTAATGTCACAGCCTGACGCATTTCATGATACAATCCCACATTAGGACCCTTTTTTAATCTCAGATCTCTTCAAAGACAAAAAAACAAACAAACTCAGAAACATTCTTGAATCGACCTGAGCTGCCAACCCCTGTGAAAAGTTCTACAAAAGGACGCACTCTGCAGAAGGTTGGCAACCATGGCGCAGTCCTGATCCATTCAATGGCCTGCTGGTGGATCAAAGTTCTTGGTAAGATGACTCATTTGAGGTCCACTTGAGTTCATTTCCCTGGATTCATGCACAATGTTTGCTCGACCTCACATGCAAAAAGGAACATGATGGGTTGTTCTGTTTGGGTTTTACATCTGAGAGTTTGTTTCTCATTGCTGGGACCCAAGGGTCAAATCCATTTGGTGCTTATGATGATTTGGTCTTTCTTCTTGTATTTTTTATTTTTATTTTTACAGTAGTTGAAGGGTCATGGAGGAGCTTGGAGATAAATCACTTGCTGAACAAAGGAAGAATAATTGACATTAGTCTCCCAATGTGTTGGAATCACCAAAATCGTTGTTAAACAAAGGAAAAAAAAACAACAACATGCACACGCTGCGAAGAACATCGCATGTGGACGGGCAGATCGGGATGTGACACTCTCATCCGATCCACTGAAAGGATCGAAACATCGATGATAAACCGGGCCCAGGCTGCTGATGACCCGGGCAGTTGGGAAATCGGTCAATTGTTTATAAGTTAAGGTTATAATTTCAAATAAAATAGATTTTGTAAGTACTTACCAGAAAATAATATATCCGTGTTTGTGTGTGTGTGTGTGTGTGTGTGTTTGTGTGTGTGTATGTGTGTGTTTGTGTGTGTGTGTGTGTGTGTGTGTGTTTGTGTGTGTGAGTGTGTATGTGTGTATGTGTGTGTGTGTGTGTGTATGTGTGTGTGTGTGTGTGTGTGTGTGTTTGTGTGTGTGTTTGTGTGTGTGTGTGTGTGTATGTGTGTTTGTGTGTGTGTTTGTGTCTATGTGTGTGTGTGTATGTGTGTGTGTGTGTGTTTGTGTGGGTATGTGTGTTTGTGTGTGTATGTGTGTGTGTATGTGTGTGTGTTTGTGTGTATGTGTGTGTATGTGTGTGTGTATGTGTGTGTCTATGTGTGTGTGTGTGTGTGTGTTTGTGTGTATTTGTGTGTGTATGTGTGTATGTGTGTGTGTATTTGTGTGTGTATGTGTGTATGTGTGTATGTGTGTATGTGTTTGAGTGTGTATGTGTGTGTGTATGTGTGTGTGTTTATGTGTGTATGTGTGTGTGTGTATGTGCGTGTGTGTGTGTGTGTGTGTGTATGTGTGTGTGTGTGTGTGTGTGTGTGTTTGTGTGTGTATGTGTGTATGTGTGTGTGTATGTGTGTATGTGTGTGTGTTTGTGTGTGTGTGTGTGTGCGTGGGTGCATATTGTTATGTCTGGCTTCCTTCTTGGGACTAAGGTGCAGTTATTGGTCTTTATTTTGATGATTCATTAGTTTATGTGGCTCCGTAGACCTTTGTCCTTTGTTCGGGGGTTTGGGTGGGGAATGCAATGAGGAAAGTCTGTGTATTTCTGGTGTGATGTTTCCCCATTTTCCGCTTCCAGTCGACCAACAATCCGCTCCACCAAACCTCAATTCAACAACCCCTTCTTCACCCCCATCGGTTTTTCCTTCAACCCTGCAGTGCGTTTATTCTCGTCCTTCGGTTCGGCCGTATCCATTTCCCTCCCAACTCATTCTTCTATTGTTCACAATTATCCATCTGTTCATCCGGTGTGGTGGAGAATATGTGCGGCTTCAGCTGGCAGACAAGGCCGGTCATGAGGCTAAGCTGGTGTTTGCCACCAACAACAGGTATTTTGGCACTCAAGGTGTGAATATGCAGACTGGAGTGCGGGATTCGTATCGAGACTCTCCATCTCCACAGAGGTGTGTTCGTGCCTGCGAGTGTAATTGCACATGTGCAAGTCCTGCACGCGTGCCAGCCGAACTTGCACCTAGGCTGGGGGCACGGGTCGGGGTAGTGGAGACGGCGGGACCGTCCAATGAGCCGTGTGCTTTGGTACCTGGTGAGCCGACATGCCGCGTGGTCGAAGCTTCCCGGTGCGTGCTGCCTGTCACTGGGGTGAGGGAGGGTGTGTGTGTGTGTGTGTGTGTGCCTGCGGGAGTACCGGCACCTGTGCAGGGTGTGAGTCCTGCACGTGTGCCGTCCACACTCACATAAGGGCTGGCGGCATGGGTCGGGAAAGTGGAAATGGAGCGGCCATCTCGCGAGCTGTGTGCTTTGGCATGCAGTGAGCGGATGTGCCGTGGGATTGAAACTGCCCGGTGCATGCTGCCCGGCACAGCTGGAGGGGAGGGTGAGTATGCAAGTGGTGATGAGCTACTGTCCACACTCGTATCCGATGCATTGACGTGCGTGGCGGAGATTGAACCACCTGTCAGCAAGGTGTGTGCTTCGGTGCACACTGAGTTGCTGGTGTCGAGGATTGAAAGTGCATGCTGTCTGCATGCCGGCGCGGGTGCGCACACATGAGAGAGTGTGAATGGGGGTGAAGTAGTGAAAGGAGTGCCAATATGCATGGGCAGGGTCAGTATTGATGGTAAGGAGGTTGAAGGAATGCTGATGGGGAAGCCGTCAGTGACTGACGGTGGTCCGACCAAAGGATAGGTGCAGAGGTCACTGCATGTGAGAGCATGCTTGCAGACCGGCCTCATGTGACCCAGAGGGTACGTAATTTTCCGAGCCATAAGGAACTTTGAGGCTGATGACGGGAACAGAGATGATTGGAGATTAGATTGGTTCGAGACATTTCAAGTTCATGACTGGGCTTTAATTACTTTGTGAACCTATGGAAGACCATAGGTTGTCTTCTTCCTTCTTCTTCCTCGCTGTCCCGACAATTGAGGAATGAATGGAGGAATTCTTGGTGTGTGGAAAATGAAGTGTGAATGAGGTGCGTGGCTACATTTTGTAGAGAAGAAGATTGAGTGAATGGTCCAAGCTGTGTGCTTGTGAGTGGAGCAAAGTACACCCCTCTATGGAGACGAATCTTCATCTGCATTGGCAACAGATTCGAGGGGGGGTTCAGATGTTTTGGTACAGGATGTCGGGCTGCAGTTGGTGCTATGCGTGGAAAGTTTTGAATTTTGCAAAGGTGCAACAGTGTTTTTGATGGGCTGGGAGTGTGGCTCGGTGAAGGTAGGATTTCTTGTGAAGAGCATCCTGGGTGCTAGGAGCCTGTAGGCTATCAGTAGGCCATGAGCCCAGAGGGGCATGCCAAATTTATGGGCCTGGATACCCAGCGAAGGGGCTACCCAGGAAATTGGTCTGGCTACCCAGGCAATTGGCCTGGAGTGCCAATTGCGAGTGAGGCGCCGGGAAGGGGGGGGTAAGCCAGATAGAGAGCTCGCACCATGTTTCGGAATGGAGAGCAGGTAAGCTCAGTCACGGTCCCAGTGGCCCGGGGGTGCTATTTGTGAGGTTTTCCAGGCAGGTAGGCCTGCTCGGGGAACCACACTGACCAGCCACAGTATCGTGTGACGACGCAGAATGAAAATTTGAGGACGAAGCCCAAATTTAATGAAGCACCAATGTGCAGGATGACGGGAAAATTGGTTGCATGGCACCAATGTCGGGTGAGTGTCATTGTGAAAGAAGAAATGGAGTTTTGTGATGCTACATGGTCGAAGCATATGGATGCTCCTCCTTTGTACCACTGTTGTATACCTTCGACCGCTGGAATAATGGAGTAGGATAATTGGATTTTGGGTGAACCCATTGTGTCCCAAATTTTTAGTCAGGGTAAGCAACCCCTCCCCCCCCAATTGGGATACTCTGCCAACGAGCCTTCTGGTGCCATGCCACCTCATTAATTTACCACCATTTGCATTTCAGCATTCCTCCCAGGAGATAGGTTAGACAAAGGCATTAGTGGACCTGGGAGGGATAGATGATCTAAAGAGCTTAGAGCAATAGAAGTCAGGTTTGTGTTCGGTTAGAGGGACTGAAGGAGTTAAGCATAATTGAAGGGATTAGTGGGGTAGTTATGATAGGCTAGAGCCAAAGCTGGCTGCCTGATCTGCTTCCACCGTGCATTCCTGCCCCTCCTACCCCCACCCGACGAGAAAGAGTGCATTGTTGGAGGCCAACCAGCATCATCTGCCAGCCTGGTTTGCCATGTTGCCTTGCCATATGCCTTTGCCTGTCACCCTGCCCATTGCCTGCCACCCTTGTCATGACCCACAAAGGACTGCTGGTTGCCATTGTTGTGTTGTTGTGGACTGTTGCCAATAGCCACTAGGACCACTTGTGTGTGGACATGCCAACTTGCTGCTGGCATTTTCATTGTGGACTGTCGTCATTGACAGCCAAGGACAATCTGATGGTCACCTTCTGTGTTCAGTTCAATGAAGGCCAAAGTGTTTTTCAGGCCGATGGGTCACCTGTTGAATGAAGCCAGTGAGAGCTGAAAAAACTCGCATTCACTCAACGCAGGCCACAGTATGAGGGAGAGAGGGAGAGACAGAGAGACAGAGAGACAGAGAGACAGAGAGACAGAGAGACAGAGAGACAGAGAGACAGAGAGACAGAGAGACAGAGAGACAGAGAGACAGAGAGACAGAGAGACAGAGAGAGAGAGAGAGAGAGAGAGAGAGAGAGAGAGAACGACCACATGGTCCCACATGTACTGTGACCAGTGGGACATTTGATCATTATTTTGGGGCAGAATTATCTCTCGTGGCGACCCCACTGACATAGCACAAAGCATAGAAGAGGCTGTGTTACATCATTCCAGAGTAAATTCTGACTTGAGCAACACCTGCATAGATAGTGTTGAAGTCAATCATATTTCATTCCACATGGTCGTTTAAACAATCCTTGTTTTTCAAATGAATGGACTTGCTACATCAAGTCCAGTCACGCATGTCTTTAAGTATCTTCCTCACTGTCGGAATCACCAAACCCATTCTCAGAATTGGCTTCCTCGTGGTCTGATATGAGCGGTACCAAATCCTCATACCCCCTTTGATCAGGAGAACCGCCCATCTGCCATTCCTGAAGCCGCCACCAAGAACAAATTTGCTGTCCTACTGGCAGATTGTCTTGTTCCATTTCGCACCAACATTCAACCGTGAAAGGTGAATGCACACAGATTGGTTTTGTTCCTTGGATTGGCAATGTATTTTGGCCACTGCTTAACAATTGCTGTTGTGGGACCCCATGATTTTGACCTTCAAGGCCATGGATGCTCCTCATTTTACTCAGTCTCCAGCCTTAATCAACTTGGCAATGTACTAGTCGAAAACTACATCAACACGTGTGCATCCATTTTTTCCTAAAGAGGCCGTTATAAGGTCGTCGTGTTTGGTAGCCAGCACACCAAAGGTTGACCTACAACCAGCCTTCAACATCTGCACCAAAGCCATGACATCAATCACATGCACTACTGACATGCTCTGTGTTGGTGGTGGAGAGTGAAGAGAGAAGAACACCATCTCCGAGTGAAGAACACTTTTTGTCAAAGAACACTTGCACCCGTGTCTGATTCTCTTGAATGTGCAAGAGAGTGAGGCACTGTTGCAAGTTCATTACTGAAGTCTGAAGACCTCTTTCAGATTTATGTCCCTGGACTTTGCAGAGATGACAAGACGTCCAAATAGACCACGGCCAGGAGCCACGGTGATGGTTTTGTTATCGGCAGTCTTTATTACTTTTGTCCTTGTCAGAGCATCGAATGTATGGATCTTGAGATTTGGTGTGGCATTCCAGAAAACCGCTTTTCTTGTTTTGAGTCTTGGTTCTCCAAATTTATTTATCTGTGCTTCACCGAACTCGGATAATTGGAGGATGCAGCACTCCCTAACAATGCTGATCGGTGGCAGGGTTCGGTCGTCATTTCCTTCTCCATCAAATGAGAAAGGGTCAGCCATGAGGCCTGATTTGATGGTGGTCAGCAACTTAAGAACATCTCCATCATCTCTCTTTTGTCTCTTTTGGTCTTGACACTCGCTGATTTCAGCTTTTATCAGTATTGCTGTTCGGTAAAATAAATGTATGCATTAATCATTAGCCAGTGTCATTGGTGTATCAGGGCAGTCAGTAGGATCTTCCAAAGTTGGCGAAGCAGCCTTCTGGTAAGCAGCATTGATGACACCACACAGAGAAATGGAGCTGGAGTCCAGTAACTCAGACAGGAAGCGGTGATATGCCTGGTGGAATACAAAGTCTCCTCTAAAGTGTTTTTTCAGTCACAGTTTGAGTTGCTGACCAGCAAAGGATTCTGACTCCACACCTTTCTCTTTCAACAGTGCCTGGTATTTGGCCAGCAGTAACCTGATATGGAAGGCCTTGCCTGCCTCTGTAATCGGGTCCAATTTCTGCAGCTGGTTCGCTCAAAGCTGTGGCATACATGGTTTCCCCTGTCTCCTCCTTGTAGCCAGTAAACTTGAGGTTTGTCTTGCTGACGTCCGAGGAGTAGCATGCTTTGAGGTATTTGGCCTATGCAGATACCAGATCATTGGCAGAGTAACATGTCTTTGTCACCCTGTTCTTTTGCAGCATTCAGGATGGCATCAGCAGCTTGAAAAGTACTGGCAGCCACCACCTCCTTCACTTTCTTGTGCGTTTTGTTTCAATAAAAGAAGCACTTAGACCAGTCAATGGCAGTTGCTTTTGACTGGAACACCCTTGATGTCTCACCAGAACAATAGGAACCGTCATCGCTGCTGACAGATACTTCTGATGGCCTTGGAGATGAAGCATGTTTTCGTCATTGGACAGACCAGAAATTCTGTTCTCTTGTACTTGATTCATAAAACTTGAAGTACCAAGTAATGGGTAGGTCAGCAAGACAATCTATGTTTGGTCTAAAGCAAGCAAAGACATGATCATCACGTGTTTCAAATGATGAAATAAGAGTTTTAAGTGACGTCTCTCGTGGTCCTCTCTGTCTCGTCAATATCTGTCTGACAGATAATACAATGATGAGTGGTATATTTCTTCTTCTTTGGAGGGAGGAGAGTAGCACCCGATGCCTCTCGTTCCTCCAGACTGACATCTCCATTTGAAGCTGAGCTACTGATAGCAATCTGGTGATGATTCTCTTCTATAAAGAGACAAAACAGCAAATTAAGCCTAATAATATGACTGTAGGGGTATGGATATAAGTTTGGAAATTCATAAATGTGATTAAAGTGAAACATTCACGTCACATGATCTTTCAAACTCGAGAGACCCCATATTTGAGCCACTGTGAAATTTCTGGTATGTGCTTTTAATGTGCAAGAAAAGACAATGGAACCAAAAGCAATGAAATTGGTTGAAAATTGACAAAATTATCAGTGGTTATGCTTCCGCACACCCCAAGGTTTTGAGTGGCAACCTGCCACAAACCGAGCTACCCCCACACCAATGTTATCAGTGGTAACCTGCCACAAACCGAGCTACCCCCACACCAATGTTTTCAGTGGTAACCGGCAACACACCGAGCTCCCCACACCCCAAGGTTTTGAGTGGTAGCCTGCCACAAACCGAGCTACCCCCACACCAATGTTTTCAGTGGTAACCTGCCACAAACCGAGCTACCCCCACACCAATGTTATCAGTGGTAACCGGCAACACACCGAGCTACCCCCACACCAATGTTTTCAGTGGTAACCTGCCACAAACCGAGCTACCCCCACACCAATGTTTTCAGTGGTAACCTGCCACAAACCGAGCTACCCCCACACTAATGTTATCAGTGGTAACCTGCCACAAACCGAGCTACCCCCACACCAATGTTTTCAGTGGCAACCGGCAACACACCGAGCTCCCCACACCCCAAGGTTTTGAGTGGTAACCTGCCACAAACCGAGCTACCCCCACACCAATGTTTTCAGTGGTAACCTGCCACAAACCGAGCTACCCCCACACCAATGTTTTCAGTGGAAACCGGCAACACACCGAGCTCCCCACACCCCATGGTTTTTAGTGGTAACCTGCCACACACCGACTTCCCACCAACAGAAGGTCTTTAGTGGTAACCTGCCACAAACCTGGCTCCCCCCACCCCAAGGTTTTCAGTGGTAACCTGCCACACACCTAGCTCCCCCCACACCAAGGTTTTTAGTCGTGACCACTCACTGAGCTCCCCTCACCCCAAGGTTTTCAATGTTAACCCACCACTCACCTCGGTCTCCTCACCCCCAAGGTTTTCAGTGTTAACGCATCACTCACCTCGGTCTCCTCACCCCAAGGTTTTCAGTGGTAACCCACCACATGCCTAGCTCCCCCACCCTAAGGCTTTCAGTGGTAACCCACCACACACCTCGCTCCCCCACCCTAAGGCTTTCAGTGGTAACCCACCACACACCTCGCTCCCCCACCCTAAGGCTTTCAGTGGTAACCCACCACACACCTCGCTCCCCCCACCCCAAGGTTTTCAGAAGTTACCTGCCACATACATAGTTCCCCTCCACCCCAATTTTTCAGTGGGTACCTGCCACACACCTAGTTCCCCTCACCCCAAGGTTTACAGTGGTAACCTGCCATACACCTCGCTTATAAAATGGCTTCCAGATAAAAACTGAAACCACAATTTGACCTTACATCCTGCCTGGGGTTGTTCTCGGGGCACTCAATCAAGTCAAAATTTCGATGTAGCGGGTGTTGAACGAAGTCAAAATTTTCAGGTCTGTCCTCCTGAACTATTGCAGTTCAGGGGTCATGAGTATGTGCGCCGAGCATTCTGGGTTGGATTACGTCATTTTGAGTCACTTCTTGCCTTTGACTGCATTGGGGGCAAAAATTCAGGCATCATTCGTGGATATAAGCACGGGCGAGTATTGTAGAGATATTCGGCTTTCTGTTTTTACTGGTCCCTTGTGTGAATTACACAAAGCAGTTTCTACAAGCAATTGCACTCACCATGGGCAAATCGATGGACTGCAGAACATGTATTTCCTGTCTTGGCAGAGAACTCTTCATGGATCTCGACGATTATTTTGTTTGGCTTTCTGAGGTCTTCAAATTAATGCTGATTTTTGTAACATTTCTTGAAGGGTCATGATTATTCACTGCACTCATTTCATCAACAATATTTAGAATTGCAAAGGTACAGGGAAGTTCAGTGCTCCCAACTTACCCCTTCCTCATGACGATGCGACCCCAGGATCAAATCTCATGACCGAATTGTTCATTCTCATCACGTACGTTGATGTCATTTGTCTGCGTGTGTTCATATGTAAAAAATCTTCAATGGTCTTTACTTTTTTTTACGGTGTTTAAGGCTCGTGGAGAAGCTTGAATAAATGTAGCGTGCAAGACATCGACATTAGTAGATGACAGTATCGTGTAGGATTTGAACCTGGTTCACTTTGCACAGTGCTGAAACATCTATTCTTTCCTGTATTTGTGTGGAGGTGCAATGTTGCATGGAATTGGCAGGACAGCTCTGAGGTCACCTTCCCATCTTCGAGCCATTTTAGTCCAACCGGACTATGTCATCCCTGTGTTTCGCAGGCAAGGTGTTGCATCATTACGCACGGCATCCCTCGGAAAAGGACGTCAAGCCAACTGTTCTACATCTGAGCGTTTGCTTGTGTAAGTTAAAGATAGCATGCCACCTTTTGGAAAGAGTGAGAAACTGTTGTGCCATTATACCCTGGGCAAATTCTAAATTCCTGCCTCGGTTGAAGACTGCTTTGGTAGGAGTTGGGGTGGCAATGGAAATGATAAATGTTCACAATCCTTCCACCTAATTATAGATACCCAGGATTCAGGAATGCACAAACCCCATCTCTCTCCTCTCCAATATATATGTATATGGAAGTAGTCATCTGCAGTACGTACGAAGATTAATAATTATTATTACATCCCATGGAAAATACTTCGCAAGGCCTTTGGGCCGATGGCTCAGGTAGCATAAAGAGGATGCCAAAAGTGAAGGCACTGGATGTGGAATCAGGCAAACATCACAGTAAAATCCCTGCGTCTCGATTCCCTTGAAATCGAGTTCTCCCAGGGATGATTTGTGTTAATTCGTGTTGACATGGGGGAGTACTTCGGAACGTCGACACGGTGTGATGAAGGGGGGAAAAAAACCCCACAATAAAAAAGGCAATTAAAAAAAACATCAGGTTAATTCCCTCCAGTCAATGAATCCACCATTTCTCCTAACCTGTTCGGTTCGCTCCCAGGTGATATTTTTATGAACAATAATAAACTGTTCGGATGAGAACACGCATCAAAAAGTAAAACCTAAAGATGCAAATTCCGAACGAGCACAACGGAAACAGTAAAAACCATGTAGTGTTTACTGTTTTACATTCTCCATTTTGACCCAATTGTGCTGTGAACCCAGGTTCAAGTCTGGTGTATTCATGCATTGTCTCCTGATCATGTGGTTCATCTTTAAGGACACCCAATGCCTGCTAATGTCTTTCCCTGCATGTGCTTTTACGTACAACCTCCTTCAGGAGTCTTTGATCAATTTAACAAATCAATAACTTCGTAAATATTAAATTCAACATGGAATCAGCTTTTGTTGTTGTTGTTGTTGTTGTTGTTTTGCATTCGGCAGCAATTCATAACAAATTTATCTTCAACATCTTCTTGCCATTTTCTTATCTTATCTTCTCATTATTCTCAAATTAATCATTGCTTTTCTTCATCCACATCATCATTGCATCACTTATGCCTTCCTCCATGCTAATTTTGGAATTGTTTGGGAAATATCGTTTTGGTGTTATTATGCCCTCAACACCACCCGAATCTTCCCCCTTTTTGAGACCATCGGGGGGGGGGGGGGTGGGGCACTCAGGACAAGGTCGAGAACATTCATACACCTGAGAATTAGCTTTGGACGGTTTGTGACTCCACTACAGGATGAAGTAAAAGTGGCTTACAGCTGGGGTAGCTATTTGGATTTGACCAGGTTACCAAAAACACAAGGGCCTACTCTTTTCAAAAAGTATTGTGGGCATCTTCAAAGTCCAAAATATAATACCAGAACACATTAACATCAACTCCTCCATGTTAAATATCGCATGTTCCAACTCATTGATGCATCTCTCACTGCCTGTGAAGCACCAGTGACAGTTCATACTCAGATTGGGAATTTGATGTGAACACCCAGCAGGATTAAATACAAAACCTGTCAAAGGGTGAAGGAGGTCCTTGTGAAGCAACGGACATCCATATCTGGAGCCCAACTGTGTATGCGGACGTCCTCCTGTAGTTAGGTTACTTTTTATTAGGAGCTTGGTGGCAGGATTTGGATTCCAGCCACCGTAAAACCCTTCAATCTACAAAACACAAGAAAAACGCAAAGAAATCTGAAAACCCACCCCGTGGGAGTACCTCCTGTGCAGCTGCCCGAAGCAGGGCAGCTCAGTAGATGACGGGATTGGGGCAAAGGATTCAGGACCCCGATCTTTGATGATAGGAGGAGAACCACAGGGTACCCTTCCCGGGTCAGATTGCGGTGGTGTGTGATGGAGTGGTGCTGAGGTGTCGTCCACCAGATGACAGTATCCTTGGGTTAACTGAGACGGTCCCTTCAGGTGGGTGCCTGGAATGTCCTATCCCAAAGAGAGGATGAACACCTGTCTCTGTTATCATCTGAGCTCAAGCGTATGAACATTGGTATTGCACCACTCTCTGAGGTTCAGAGACCGGATTGTGGTGAGATCATGGTGGGAAATTACAATTACTATTGGTAAGGTCACTTTGATGGTTAACATGCCCAAGAAGTTGCTGTAGCCGTGTCCAATAAGCTGAGTCCAAGGATAATTGAGGTAACACCGGTCATCGAGCGTATTATGAGACTAAGGATTCGTCACTCCTTGGGTGCCATTTCCCTGGTCTCTGTATATGCTCCGACTGAGATGATTGATCTCACCGTGAAGGACACATTCTATGCCACGCTCGAGTCTGTGGTTGATCAGTGCCCCAGGAGAGATACTGTTCTTGTCTTGAGGGATTTCAATGCATCGATTGGAATTTATAGGGATGGTTATGAGACGTGTTGGTCCCAATGGGTCTGGAACTGTGAACCAGAATAGCACTAAGCTCCTTGACTTTGGAAGAAGACATGGAACTTCATGGTTTCATGGTTTCAGTGCCCAGAGGCTTATCGCTGGACTTGGTATTCCAACGCTGGCAGTGTGGCAAAGGAGATTGACCATGTGCTCGTTGACAGTCGCTGCAGGATGATCCAGAACTGCAGTGTTTACCGGAGTGCTCAGTTCCTCAATATCGACCACACGCTTGTGGTAGCAACTCTGAAGTTTGAGATTAAATCTGGTAGAATGGTACCATCCCATAGAAGGCGGGATGTTGACAAGCTCAATGATGGGAGGGTGGTTGAGGAGTTTTCAAACAGGCTGAGTGGGGATTGGGGGTGTATGGTTGCTTTGGGGAATCCTGAAGAGTTGTGAAGTTCCTTCAAGACCCCCATCCTTGATGTTGCCGTTGGATGTCTTGGAAATCACTGTAGGTCGAAAAAGAATTGTGTCTCTCAAGTGACACTGGATACCATTGACCAGAGTCGCTGGGCCAGGCTTAATGGCAGAGCTGAGATGTTTGGGGAGTTGAGGCTTAAACTCAATGTATGCAAAGAGTGGACAAGGAGGCCTATGTGCAAGGAATCTGTGAGGGGGCAGAACAGCACCTGTGGCCAACTGACTCTTGTCCTGCTTCTAGGGGAATTTGTGCATTGCGTTCCTTCAAGCCCATCATTCGGTGTGCTGCAGTTGGAGCTAAGGGTGGTGGGCTCTTGACAGAGGACCCAAAGTGAAGGCCTGCTGGACCGGTTACTTTGAGCGGCTGTACCAGGCTGATCCACCATCTGTTGAATTGGATGTCAGTTGTTGTTAATATCCCGACTGCTGACTCTCCAATCAACTGTGATCCACCTTCGTTAGTGGAACCACAGGCTGGGGTAAACTGGAGGAAATGAGGTAAAGCTCCTGGGATCTGTGGCATCCATGCTGAACTTCTCAACGCTGGTGGAAACGCTGGACTCGTGTCATTGCATGCAGTTATGTGCTTTGCCTGGAACACAGGCATCATCCCAACTGACTGGAAGAGGGACCTTGTTGTCCCTCTCTGGAAAGGGAAGGGTGATCGCCAGGGATGCAACAACTACCGAGGGGTGACTGCTCTCAGTGCGGGGCAAGGTCTTTGCTCGGGTAATTCTTGATAAGGTTCGCCACCATCTTCTTGAGCATCCACACCCAGAGCAGTCAGGCTTTCCACAAAAGAGGTCAACGATTGACCCTATCCTTGCCCTTTGGGTCCTCACCGAACAGAGACGAGAGTTTCGGCAGGGGCTGCTTGCAGCCGATGTTAATCTTTGCAAAGCATTTGCTTCAGTGAATCAGGATGCCCTCTGGAGGATTCTTCATTTTTGTGGGGTTCCACCAAAACTGATCAATCTGATGTCTGGACTATACTCTGGTACTGAGTGTTGTGAGATGTGGTGACACCATCTCCGACCTATTTCCCTTTGTTACTGGAGTTTGTCAGGGATATGTTCTGGCCTCTATGCTTTTCAGTGCTTGTATGGATTGGTTTCTGGGGAGGATGTCGAAGAGATCAAGCTGCGGTGCATCATTTGGGAATGTTAAGATCTCTGACCTTGATTTCGCAGATGATGCAGTCATCTTTGTGGAGGCTCTAGATATCCTTTTGGGGGCCCTCGAGGTGTTGAATGAGGAGTCGGTGCTGCTGGGATTACGGGTTTCCTGGGTCAAAACTAAGATCCAGGCTTTCAATGACATCTTGGATGCTGCTATCCTGTCTGTACCAGTTTGTGGTGAGGATGTTGAGGTTATGGAGAGATCCACTTACGTTGGCAGTGATATTCATGTCTCTGCTGACTGTGAGGCAAAGGTCAATGGACGTCTGGGTTGGGCCTGTGGAGTCTTGGATTCACTGGATCAGAGAATGTGACGCTGTCGGTACCTGTACAGGAGGACAGAAGTCTGAGTGTTAAAGTCGTTGGTACTTCTAGTCTTGCTCTACGGATGTGAGATTTTGACTCTGACCAGGGATCTGAGACAGAGACTTAATTTCTTTGGTACCAGGTCTCTTCGCTCAATCCTTGGCTATCGCTGGTCAGATTTGGTGCTCAACGAGTGGTTTCTGAGAGAGGCTCAAACAAGATTTGTTACCTGCATAGTCCGTGAGCATCAGCTGAGCCTGTATGTACACGTGACTCGTTTTCCTGATGCAGATCCTGCTCACAAGATTATCTCAGCGAGGGAGCCTCGTGAGTGGAAGAGGCCAAAGGGCCGACCACGTGCCTCGTGGTTGCAGCTGCTTGATCAGCATCTCAAGGAGATGGGGATGGGCCAGGCATCTGTCTGGGGGATGGCCAGACGGAGGATGATAAAAATGACATTGAATCATTAATATGATGATTCATTGTGATGAGTGTAGAGAGCCCTAAAAATAACATTTTGGTGATGAAATGAGTGTTATCGTTTGAAATATCCATATCCATTCTTTAGATGTTCACAAAAATTTAGAAACACATTTATTGAGGGTGCAGGTTGCAATCGGGTTAAAGCTGTTGTGCAAGGGATTGCAGTTGGTCTTGATGGAACAATAACGTTTACCTGAACGGAGAAGTTTAAAAAATGACGTGTGCTGGGTGGATTTCATCTCAAACTTTTGCTTTCACTCTTTTCGCTAAATGAGTGGAGTGCATGCTCTCGATGGAAGGCAGATTGCACCTTATAATTTTACAAGCAGTCTTTCCTGTTCTCCTGAGCTTGGATCGGTCGTCCTACGTCAAGCTGCCATACCATACAGTAGAAGACAACGTCGGGACACTCTCCATCACTGCTCTATATTACTTGACTATCAACACAGGTCGGCCAACAAAGAAGCTTTTCAACCTTCGAAGAAAGCACAGCCATTTCTGAGCATTTTTCACACAGTCATTGGTGTTTATCTCCAACCTAAGATCATTGGGAATATGTGGGAGATAAATCCCAATCGCTGCGTGAACAAGACTCAGCAACTTTTGTCCTGAGGCTTTATTTTACACAGTGACTTTTCCTTGAGATAATAAATGAACTTAATAGCCTAAATAGTCGGAAATGTATCGTGTTGCACCAATTCCAAATTTAGCAAGAACTTTCATGTGTTAGCTGAAAAATCTGATCATTCCGCACAGGAGACACATTGCAAGATAGATTAAAGGATGATGAGAACTCACAGGATCGACCCAAAGTAGTTGCATTGCACTTAAAGGTCTCACAGCTTGAAGTCCGAAGAATTGTGCCTTCAAGTGTTCCCTCGACTCAGCCTTGAGATAATAACTGGGTTAATAGCCAGTGGCCAAGATGAAAATGTTTGATCAGGCGGGTCGGAGTTATTTCCGGATGAAATTATCTTGTGCACAGTCCCCAAAGGACAAAGATCAAAGCGTGCGTTTCTGCCACGGATCTGCGATCCAGCATTATATTGCGGCTTTGTTTAGATTTAGGCAATTTTAACTGGATAATGGAATTAATAATCCAAATTCGAAAATCTGCTGGGACACCAAAACGACATCCAAGCAGTGAATATATACATAAAGAATCATGTCAATATACTCGTCTGATCAAAGGCCGATATGACAACAGGCGAGAAGTTGAAGACGACAATTCAAGTTTCCTAATATAATTAGTTGATAAGTTAAATCATGATGCAGATGGTGCCAAGGCAGAAGTTTGGGAAGTTGGATGATTTTAAATCAGGAAGGAAAGTCATGAAAAAGAAAAAGGTAATTCATGTTTGAAAGGGGAAAAAAGTAAACAAATGGTACCTCCCTTGAAAATGAACTGCAGAGGAGTAAACTCATGCGTTGATAGTTCAGGTGAGATATAATCCAGGTGAAAATTACATCCAGACCAGATTGTCCACCCACATGGCACACTCAAATAACCACCCCCCAATGAGGTAGCAGCGCCACCACGAGTGTTACATGTTCAAGTATATCATTTGATTGAAAAAAAATTACAAGCGCAGCTGGGAAAACACAGATGAATGCCGGGCTGAACAGTTTATGATTTGTATCCCACTAATAGGGCGGATTTGGGTCAAGATTCGGACCTGAATCAAAATCTAACCGGCTTGTTCTTGTCACCTAACCGACTCATCCACGAATTTTCACGTGAATCCATCCATAACCTTTTGAGATAATGTGCTATATATCGTTTTTCGCACTATCTCTCAATGTTGAAAAATCACTTGAAAAATCCTCGAATCTGGATCCGGATTTTCAGAAAGTTCTAATCAATTTGTCCTTGTCACACACCCAACCTGTCCATCAAATTTCGTCCGAATCCGTGCATACAATTGAGATATCGTGCTCACAGACAAATTAAGAGACAGACAAACAAACATGGGTGAAAACATAACCTGCGTCCACCTTTGGTGGCAGACATTATAAGATATGCTGTTGTTACTGGTGCTGTTGTTTTCCACCATGTTATGCTGAAGGTTACTTTTACAAGCCTCCAGGGTTGACTTGAAGACCCCCTTGCATTTATATTTTCTTTTTCTTACAAGCCCGCTTGGATGCTCACAAATGACCTCCGAAGAACTTGTTTTTCACCCGTCATCCGGGCCTCCAGCACGCTGTCATTTTATACACAAAAGAGCCTTATCACTAGCTTGCACACACGAGGCAGGCAGGGCAGTAAAAAAATTTTTTTTTTTAATCCAAGAAATTGTCTTGCCAAAATGAAGATGCATGGCACAACTATAAACAAGAAAAAGCAGTCAGACATTGCAAACCCTCCGCAGGACTTGTTTTGTGTGGTGTATTTTGTGTAGTTTTGTGTGGTGTATTTTGTGTGTGCCTGATGTTGGCTTCATGGTTAGGGTGGCGGGCTTTGGATCCTCGGGTCCTGAGTTCAAATCCTGCTCAGCTGTTGAATTAATACCAGGTGGGGTCAAATCAGCCTGTCATCCTTCCAAGGTCAGCAAAATGAGTACCAGCATTCTGGTATACTGTGTCGGAGTGGTAACCCGACAAGGATTGTGCCCAATAGCCAAGCAGCACTCACACTCTGCACAGAGTATGGTCCCAATCTCCTCCTCCTCATATTTTGAATGGTGTTTGTGTTCTGGGGTGTTATGTAATTAATGAGACATAATTAGAAATGTCACTTTATAACTGCTGGCATTGATGACTGGGTACCAAGATGTCCTGCTTTGATGCAACCCCACTTTGATTAGACACCTGACCCTGACCCATGACATTTGTATTATTATTGAATTGAATTCACAATGGGATTAAAATAAATTCAATTCAAATGAAATGGAAGACCAAATCTGTACAGTCCTGCATTGGAGTCATCAGAAGGAACCAAAACAAGCAAAAAGGAAAGATGAAGTCATCAGGAGGAAGCTGGATAGGATTTTCATTTTAGCTACTACTCCTCCACCCTCAAAGCCATCTCAGCACAGCCAAGTGAGCCTTAACACAAAAAAAGGAAAAAAAGAGCACAGATAAATAAATTAAATAATTCTGGCTGCCAGACCATGCGTCCGCTGAGATTGAAATTTAAAACACATATTTCCCATAACCACGAGATCATAATTGTGAAGTTTCACTTCAATTCGTTAAGCGGTTCCACAGAAAACATTATTTAATATCTTTCCTCAATCCAATATGGCTGCCAAACCATGTGACCTATAAATTATTCCTTCACAAACTTGTACAACCAAGATTGTGGAACATTTGTGTGAAGTTTCCCCTTGATCTGTCTATCCATTCTGGAGAAGAAGATATTTTTGTATAGGTTTTGAGGTAAATCCAATATGGCTGCCAAATCATGTGACCTCCGATATCATACGTGTGAACCTTTTGTTCCCCATGGATAGGCGGTCATCCGTATCAAGGTTCGTCTCGATCTGTTAAGCCACTTCAGAGAAGAAGATTTTTGAGGGGTTTTTTTTGTAAAACAATATGGTTGCCGAATCACGTGACCGATGATGCCATCAAAAAATTTTCTGTGGACCATTTTATCCCTCGATGATGCTCCAAAATTTTCATACTGATCAGATGTAGCATTCTACTTATGCAATGATGACGTCATAACGAAGGCACCTATGATGTCATAAAAAAATCACACATTCCTCATGAGGAGTACTTGCCGTGTGCCAAGTTTAAATTTTGTCCTTCGTGCGGTTTCAGAGATACAAGGGTCCAAAGTTTTTCGGTTTTCCAATATGGATGCCACACCACGTGATCAATGGTATCATAATTATCATTGTAACATTCTGCATGAGTCGTCGCTCCCATGGTGAAAATTTTGTCTCAATCCCACAAGCAGATTCGGAGAAAAACACTAAAGTCTGTGCACACAAACAAACAAACAAAAACAAACGAGCAGACAGACAAACGGACCCAGATGCAATGCCCTCTCCTTCGGCGAGGGTAAAAATCATGAAAAAATACCAATTATGCATTCGGTATAACAAAGCCATCCCTTTCACACTTTGAGGCACACATAGGACTGCCGATGCAGTTTCATTGGCTAACGAGTACAGTCCTGGACATGTCAACACTCTGATACAGGATACTCAAATGACATTACCCCAATGTGCTGGTACTCATTTCACTGACCTCTGAAGGTCAATGACAGGCTGAATCAACGCACTTGCTGATATTTTCACAGCATGACAGGGGCTCAAACTCAGGACACTAAGATCTTAAGCCAACACCAGGCTGTACCCATTAAGCCAACACCAGGCTGTACCCATTAAGCCAACACCAGGCTGTACCCATTAAGCCAACACCAGGCTGTACCCAGGGTAGCCAGAAAACAAATCACCTTGAAGACTTAACGCACACTTCTCCAAAATGGCTCACACTCACACTCAAGGCCCTCCGACTGCAGATGAAGCAGAGATGATTAATAAACGATAAGGTTTGCCTCCAAGCTTGAAAATCATCACGTCCGGTCAGTGTGGTGAATCCAAAATGATTTTGATGTGAAGGGTCCACAATTCTGATGTCAATGCGTTCTTCTTCTTATTATTATTCATGTAATATGAGTGCAATTCATGATTACAGTAAAATAAATAAACATGTCTGTAGGTTGTCGAAACTCAAATGCTGGTGGAACACTATTTTCACACTCTCTAAACTATGAACGGATATTGATCAACAAAGTTGTGTGACGGTAATCATGTGCGACAGCTTACTCTGTGACACTGGTGTTCATTCCAATGATGTTTGTGGGTGAGACACTTCAATGGTCTCACGGAAGGATCCTCATTACCCAGCATTCTTTCATAACTTGATGAAACTCCCTGGCCCAGAACACACATCTTCTCATGACAAGGCATCACCAACGATCTTTGCTGCAACCAATGGTTTTCAGAAATTCCTCCTAGATTAAAACAACAATTTATATCTGTCCTTCCAAAGCACTTTCGCTGTCAGCCAGCATCTTGATTTGAGTTCAAATAAGCACAACTAAAGCCATTTCTGGATGAGAGAGATATATATATATATATATATATATATATATATATATATATATATATATATATATATATATATATATATATATATATATATATATATATATATATATATATAGTGGGTTAGTGGTTAGATAGTATGGTTAGTGGCCAAGTTGGGAGATTAAGTTGCATACATCCTCTGCTGTTAATGAAATTTGAACATGTTAATGTATCCAAAAAGTTGATACAATTTTTGACCTACCTTCCTCTCCTACCCTTCCCTTCCCTCTTATTTCAATTGTTCTCAACTCTACTTCTTCTGTTCCCTTTTTTTTAATCTCAACTGGAAACAAGCACTCCTTTCTGGAGAAACCTGGGAGTAGGAGGAGGTGGGGCAAATATATTTTGTGCTGTGGCTATTAATCCTCTCTGTCAGCAGCAGAAGTCAGTAAACCACTTGCACTGTGGTACGTATACAGGAGAAAATTGTAAGTCATCTCCCTTTGACCTGACCTTACGTACTACAAACACGTAACATACAAAATTTGGTGGACATCGGCACAGCCCTGTTTTTTATATGATTTCAGACATGCAAGCATACGTAAGTACACACAAACGAGGCTCCGTCGATATCTCTTTTTTGATATCAATATACTGGGAGAATCATACCAGTATATACTGGTATGTCAATATTATTTTAAAAAAAATTTTAATTTTTTTTTTAAACGTAGGTTCCGAAAATACGCAATGATCATCGGGTCCATTACGTATTCATATATGACGTGCACATCAGTGACACATGGTAATTTTTACAAAGTATGCCCACACATGATGAGAATGAGAACGGTTATTTTAATTCCAACTTACACTTGTATTAAAAGTGATTTTGTTCTAAAGCGAGATCAGTATTGGTAATGGCACAGTTTGAGAATTTGGATCCATCGCTATCGCCATACGGGTACGACTACCATGGAACGCTGTACCGGTGCAATCATATCGATATCACTTTCACACTGGTGTCGCTTTCATACCATTATCGCTTTCATTCCGTGATCGGTTTCAGACCGTTATTGCTTTCATTCTGTTATCGCTTTCATACCGTGATCGCTTTCATTCCGTTTTCGGTTTCATACCGTTAATGCTTTCATTCCGTTATCGCTTTCATTCCGTTATCGCTTTCACACCGTTATCGCTTTCACACCGTTATCGCTTTCACACCGTGATCGCTTTCACACCGTGATCGCTTTCACACCGTGATCGCTTTCACACCGTGATCGCTTTCATTCCGTTATCACTTTCACACCATTATCGCTTTCACACCGTTATCGCTTTCACACCGTTATCGCTTTCACACCGTGATCGCTTTCATTCCGTTTTCGGTTTCATACCGTTATCGCTTTCATACCGCTATCGCTTTCATACCGTTATCGCTTTCACACCGTGATCACTTTCACTCCGTTATCGGTTTCATACCGTTCTCCGTTTCATACCGTTATCGCTTTCACACCGTGATCGCTTTCATTCCGTTATCGCTTTCATACCGTTATCGCTTTCATACCGTTATTGCTTTCATTATATCATCGGTTTCATACCGTTATCACTTTCATATTGTTATCGCTTTCATAACGTTATCGCTTTCACACCGTTATCGCTTTCACACCGTTATCGCTTTCACACCATTATCGCTTTCACACCAGTGGGGTAAGAATACTGATTCTGGCTCACTTTTCCCCATGTAAATGAATGGGGGATTTTCAGCGATTCATATTTTTTTCCCTAAAAATAAATCCCCTTTTTATCCCAAGGTATATTTATTTGTCTCCCCTTTTAACTTGGAGGTTGAACCTCATTGAATTGAACACCTGGGGGTTGAACAGCTCACTCATTGAACCTATAAAGATTTGTTCATTCTCAAATTCCTTCAATAGTTTAATTTTCTTTGCACAATAATCCCCATCTAAAATATTGATAAACAAAACATTTGAATCTTTATATTTTTTAAGATACCCCATTTGTGCCATTACGAAATGATAAACTTCTCTTAATGCTCTTGTTTGACCACCTCCTGAGCCACAGGTTATTTTTTGTTAAGCCCCGCCCACTTTTCTTTAAGCCCCGCCCACTTTTGCTAAGCTCCGCCCACTTTTCATAAGATATTTTTTCTAAGCCACGCCCACTTTTCCTAAGCCCCGCCCACTTTTGCTAAGCTCCGCCCACTTTTCATAAGGTATTTTTTCTAAGCCACGCCCACTTTTCCTAAGCTCCGCCTACTTTTGCTAAGCCCCGCCCACTCTTACATCATTTCCAGTTCATCTCTGACTCACAAAGAAATCACTAGAAAATTACAGGATGTTATGGTTTTGAAAAATTTCCCAATGAAGGCTTGCCTAGGCTTGCCCAGGGAATTTCCAAAGGAAACCACACCCACCAGTCTTTCTCTATAAAAGCTTCAAACCCAGGCTCCATTTTAAACATTTGTTTTTGCTGGCAATGGTGTTCTGTGTGCTTGTCTCGAACTGTCTGTCTTCTATGGAACTAAACCTTCAAGTTGATGAACTGGATTCAAACCTCTTATCTATTGAGGTAAGATTTTTTATTTTCCTATTTTCAAACTTTGATTGAAGCATACTCATTTAATAATTAAATAACTTAATTAATACATTATTATTTTCTCTCACAGGAAATTGTGTCTGAAATACGAAATGAAAATACTGCTTTTGCTACAACTTGGGGCGAAATTGTTGGCTTGGTTGAAGACCTTATGAGCGACCAAGACCCACAGAACGAGTTCGTCCTTGATGACCCAACCAAAGAGTTATACCTTGGAGACCAGCAAAATCCTGAAAAAGAGTTTTACAGCAATAGTACTCATTGTGAGTTATCAAGACAATACCCACTGAACAAGTTATACGTTGATGAGCCAGAATACAAGTTTTACCTTGGAGACTCACAAATTTTGAAAAAATCAGTAAATGAGTTCTGCCTTGATGGTTTAAATAACTACCTTGGAGACTCAGGAAAAGGGTTCTGCCAAGATGGTTCTAAATATGGGGCCTACCTTGGAGACTCACAAATTTTGAAAAAATCAGTAAATGAGTTCTGCCTTGATGGTTTAAATAACTACCTTGGAGACTCAGGAAAAGGGTTCTGCCAAGATGGTTCTAAATATGGGGTCTACCTTGGAGACTCACAAATTTTGAAAAAAATCAGTAAATGAGTTATCCTTAAGAGACTTTGTAAGTTGGTTTTACTTTGAATACTTGAAATGTGGGTTCTGGATTGATAACTCACAATGTGATGCATATCTTGGAAACTCAACGGGAATGTGGTTATACCTTGAAGACTTGGAAAGTTGGGTTTATGTTGGACACTTGAAACTTTTTTGGGGGCTTTTATTTATTTATTTATTATTATTATTATTATTTTATTTATTTATATTTTGGAGACTTTTGGAGTTGCTATCACTCTTTGGGATCTAAACCTATCGATGTAGTTCTTTGTCGGATGGTGCTTGATGGGAGCAAGATCAAGAAAGTTCTGGGAAGAAAGTGCAGGCTTACTCCCCCTTTTTACGTCATCAAACCTGAAAGCCTTAAAAGACAGAATTGGAAGAAGAAAAAAAAACGTAAAAATATATATATATATATATATAGGTGGAAATCTCATTTTGAAAAAGACATTGTGTTGGGCGAGGATTGAGTTGGGGTTGAGATTTTGAATGTGAGGGTTGGGGTTGAGATTTTGAATGTGAGGGTTGGGACACACACACACATACACATCAACAAACAAAAGTTAAGCCTTGACTATTCAGTTGAGGATTCTGTGTTTGGGGTTCACAGATCTAAGAACGTCCCCCTTGACACACATTATATACTGTTATACACCTCGGACTTGGCCCTCGAGTGTCCACAACGGTGTATAGTAGGAGGGAGTGAAGCGCCAACCTATTGCTCCCATTACACACACACACACACACAAACAAAAGTTAAACCTTGACTATTCAGTTGAGGATTCTGTGTTTGGGGTTCACAGATCTAAGAACGTCCCCCTTGACACACATTATATACTGTAATACACCTCGGACTTGTCCCTCTAGTGTCCACAAAGGTGTATTATCTGCTTAGTTTTGTCTTTTGTAATTCCTGTGAATAAAATGAACCTAAAATCTCTTCCGCTTCCAAATCATATATTTTATAAGTCCAAGGAACTGTATCTATTACATCAACAATTTTAAAAAGTTCTTTCGTCCATCGTTCAGTAAAACCCTTTTCAAAATGAGATTTCCACCTATATATTCTTACGATATCACCAACTTTGAACTTAGGTTTTCTGACATTAATCTCTTTTTCATATTTTAATTTTGTAAATGTTTCTGATGGCTTCATATTCGTTGACGTGTGAATCGTGTCATTATACTTATCCACAATATCCTGAATAAAAGATAACCATTGTTGTGAACCGAGTTGTGTGAATTTTTTATATAGTCTCTCTTTTAAGGTACGATTAAAACGTTCAACAACAACTGCCTTCCCTTCATTAAAGGTACTGTATAATGTAATACTGTTATTTTTTAGAAAATTCATAAATGTCTTGTTATAAAACTCTCTACCCTCATCAGTCCACAATTTCTTAGGTTTTCTCTTACTTTTATTAAATATCTGTTGAAAAGCTAACATAAGAGTATTACCTGTTTTGTTTTTTAAAGGGACAACCCACGCATATCTACTCCTCAAATCAATAACGGTTAAAGCATACTTGTACCCCTTATGATTATTAAGTTCAATCAAATCAGCAGACCAGATATAATCAACTTCCTTGGAATAAACTTTCCTTCTCTGAAACTTTGTGAATATTGGTTTATGTAATTCATCAGCTAATTGCTCTTCAGTCTTAATGGCATCATTAGAGCCTATAAGTTTTTTGAATTTCCAAGTCCAAGTTTCAATTTAGCACTAATCATCTTCTTCACGATGAACCTATCAACTTTTTCTCTCAAGGTTGGATTTTGTATCAGAGACAAATTATACAACATTTCTCTATCGGCTTCATGCTTTTCTTCCAACGTTGTGGTATTCCCATAATCAATATCGTGTCTCATGCACACTTCATCAACTCTATTGATTGGTTTACTCCAGGATTTAGGATTGTCTGCCTCATCTAATCTTTTATCTAAGTTTGTGCCTGGACCACAGAAAGAATACCCTGGAAGATGTAATTCCCCTGGTATTCCAGTAGTTGTAAATTTACTTCCTGATAAAAACTTTTGTATATCTCCTCCGAGTTTGTGTTTGGAGATAAATTGATTTTTTTTTGAACCACACACCGAACATATACCTTTTTGTATAACCCTGTTATTTTTACTTTTAATATATGAAATATTTTTAGTATTAGTTTTCTTTTTACATTTGAGACAACAACTCATTTATTTATGAGAAAAATTCCTGCAGAGTGCAAAAACCTTTTTAGTTTCCAACATGCACATTTGAATCTTAATTTTTAAAACATAAAGAATCCTTAGAAATGCCTTCACTCTCTCCTCCATTTATTTAAGAAAAAACTTGAATTAAAATGAATAGCTTGACGATGCTAATAGTTTTGTTGAAAGTATTGCAAATAGACTTGTTAATTCTTTGTATTCCTTCCTGGTGGGATAAGTTATTTTCTTTAATACCTCTATTCTTTTTTGAATCTCACTGGTTTCCATACTATAATATTTATTTATTCTCTCTCTTTCCTCCCTCTCCCTCTCCTCCCTCTCTCTCTCTTCTCTTTCTTCTCCCTCTCTCTCTTCTCTCTTTCCTCCCTCTCTCTATTCTCTCTTTCCTCCTTCTCTCTCTCCTCCTTCTCCTTTTCCTCCTCTTCCCTCTCTTCTTCAACTCCTTCCTCATCCCTTACTATACTTGAATCGTTTACACCCCATAGAATATTATACATATATTCATCAGGATTTCTTGTTATTCCTGTATCCAAAATAATTTTTTTTACAACAGGAAACCAATAAAATTTCTTTTGAATTTCTAAAAGAGCCTTACCTTTTCTTAACCTTATAATTTTTTCATTATTTAACATTCTAATTAAATCTAAAGTTGTCGGTTTATCAACATCAGCATAATGCCAATCTTTTATTGAAAATACCTCATTCTTATGTTGTAGAACATATTTATTAAAATACCGAATACCCTTTTCTTGAAGGTATGCTTGAACACAGAAATGATAATTTTCTTGAAGCCTTCTTGCTGTCATTTATGTATTAGAAATATATGTTAGAATAATATTATGGCACGAAACACCTCCCCATCTTCCCATAGTTAAATCATTTTGTATTTCCTTACTTATTATATATAATCCTGTTTTTTCTGTTTTCATGAGATAAACAAGGGCAAAACCATTATTATATTTACCCTTATTAAATTCTTTTTATTTGTTGTTTACGAATCGTGGCTCCACAAAACTCATTCTCGATACCAAGTGGATAATATTCTTCCTTACGAGACTGATTTAATTGTTCCAGGTCTTCGAGGTTAATTTTAAATGACCAATTATACCCTAAATCATTCATATCATACCCCCATTGTTCTATTCTCATACAAACGATATGCCCTTCTTTATAAAAATTTATTTTAATTCGAACTGTGAATTCTGTATGACCTGGAGATAATATCAACACTTCTGTATCTTTAGAATACACAGCCGTTTTATTTAAGTATATATTTTGTGATAAATCGCTTAATCTCACCAAGTCATTCGCGTCAGTCGGGCTTGGATAATTTTTTAATTTATAAGCATTTTTCATGTTAATATTTTTGTTTATATTATATTTATGTCGTTCAGCCTGTGCCTTTGTGTAATAATTTGATAAATCAATATCCAGTTCTTGAGATACACCAAAGATAGAACCATCTTTACCAACATAAGTCATTTATATTAGATTAAAAATAATATCATAAAATTTTTTATTTTTGTTGAGTTGAAATAACACATATAGACATAATTGACCACAACACTTGGAATTTAATTCTTGGACTTGAAATGTTTGATAAACACCATTCTGTAAGAATTTTATGACTTCAACAGGTGGTGGAAGACCAAAACTATCAAAATAATATTTGTCTTGACTATTAAAAATACAAACCCAATGAGAACCGTTCCCATCATTATCTTCTAAGTTCATAATAATATTCTTTGTATGTTTCGACACATTTGTTAATTCATCTCTCATACAAATAACCACATTATGAATTTTTAATTTCTTACAATATTTGGCAAGTTGTAAATTTGATGTTGTATTCTTTCCAAATTCTTTCAACCACTCATCAATGCTCATTTATTTATTAGAAAGATATAATCCATTACCTCTTTTCGTTAATTTTACACCTGCTTGTGCTATAGAAGAAAGCATATCTCCAACTAACAATCTCGCTTTATCAGGCAGACCTTCAAGTTTTTCAGCAAAATCTACAATTACACCACTTCCACTAATTTGTTTCTCCAACTCTTTGTTATGTCTTTCCAATTCTTTTTGAGCCTGGAGTTGAGCCTTCCTTTCGTTGGCAGTTTTGACCGCTGTTGAAATACCACCCGTCAATGCTCCAACCGCACTTAAACCAGCAAATAAAGGAATTAGAAATGGGAGAAATCCTCCACTCGTCTCTCTTATTGAATATTTTTTCAACATTGGTTTTGTCATTTTAATTTTAAGTGAGCCAGTGTCATTCAAGATTTTAACCTGTTCTCTTGTGAGCAAAACATCAATTCTTACTGCTCCTTTTCTCTGAATTGTATTAACGTTAATCGTACAAGGCTTTTGATTTTGAACACAAGATGATAGTTTATGAAGATTGATTTGATTAACATATACCCCAGTTGGTACTTTGCCACTCATTTATTTAACAAAAAATTATGTGAGACTAATCATCACACCATTATCTGTATTAATCTGCAATTCTGTTTCTTCCAAAAGCAAACAATATGTATCAACTTCTTCACTCTCTCCTCTTTCAATGTATAGGGAAGTATCCACTCGATTAGACTTTATAGTTTCTTTTTGAGCGCTCAGGTCAAACGTATAGATTGTATACAAACTTTTAAATGCTGTCATATCCAAAATAGGTTCTTTATTTCCATTACTTTCACACACCTTTTGGTAAGACTTGTATGCTTCAGCAAAATCATTTTTTCCCAATTAATTTCCAATCTATCTCGTGGATAAAATGTTCCATCTAGAGAAACGCGAAGTTGTTTCACCTTAGCATTATCACTCAATGCATTATTCTTATCAGTCGCAGTATCACCATCTGGCTTTTTAAAAATCATCCACAGATATCGTGGCTTTCCTTCCAGAACACCCAAATTCCACGTGTAAGTAGTTTGATTGAGTTTAACGTGTTGACATCTTCTTTTGAGGTATGATACACTGAGTGGTTTCTTTGAGTTAAGTCTTCGATTCAACATCTCTTCTGTTTTAAGATTAGGAGTATATTCACTGATATACCAACTCATCTCCTCAATTACAAATTTATTCTGATCACCAAAAGCATTACCAACACCAAAAAGCAATCTATTTTCATTATCATTCCTTTGTAGTTGAAATCTAATTTTAAGACCATACAGAACTTTATCATAATCACAAAATCCAAATATACCTTTAAGAGGAACTGCCACAGTAAAACTATTTTCTGCTTTTGTATCATCATTATACATTCCTTTCCTTTGAATATATCCAGGGTCTGTGTTTGTTCCCGTTGACATATCAGGAATAAAACCTTCGACAGACCCCTTTCCCATTCTATCACTGAATGTATAGAGTGTAAATTTCATCATTTCAGATACAGCAGAGACATAATCAACCGCTTCAACTTCTTGTGTTCCAATATACAATCGCACACTATCAAACATTTTCCAGAAGAAATCATTTACAAGTGTAGCGTTTGTGTTATTCCCAGCCTTAGTGAATTTAAATTTACACAACAAGAAACTTTCGGAGAGATTCAAATAGGTTTGTTGATTATTTATTTCAAAACTTTTTGTACCATTTGTATTCCAGTCTGTTCCAGTTATTGCATTTACCTTGAAGTAATCTTCTTTTTTAGTGGAGTTTGAGATAATAATAGTATCATCCAAATCATAGATACTATCAATTGCTTCCATACTTGTATTTATTTAGGAAAAAAGATGTTAAAACTTTTGAAACCCTGATCCAAGTATTTGAATTATTTTCTGTCGTTCTTGGGGGGACAACTGAGTTTTACCTTTGTTAATTTCTTTTATTGCTTGTAATTTATGAGATTCTTTCTGAGCATCTTTTATACTCTTTGCAGCACCTGCTACATTTCCCACAGCAGAAGCAGTTGAACCAATTAGGTCTTTATGTTTAAGAATAGTTGAACCAATACCCATGAGAGTATCAATTATCCCATCTCCTCTAAATTGATGTCCAACACCCCTTTGTCTCTTAGGTTTATAGTATCCTCTACCAAGATACATACCTTCACCCTTGTAGTACGGGGAAAGGAACATCCCATCCCCTGTAATTATTTTATATTTTCCCAACTCGTGCTTCCTCACAATAACCATCGTATTTATTTATTGAAAAACTTCACGTAGGTGAATTCTGATGGATATAACTTCTCCATTAAAAGAAATCACACGATTATCTTGGTCGGTTATCCTAAAATTTACTCTGTGTATGGTTTTTCCTGACACAGGTAGATAAACCAAATTTTTAGGCTCCATATTGAATTTATAACCAATTGGGGTTGAGTATGCGCTGAATGAAAATATTGTATTTGTTTTTAATCCATCATTATAAGCACCATCAATCAAATCACAGTGAATTAACACCGAATTTATTCCTGAGGATATTTGAATGACATTATCACTGTAAAACGTCCCATTAGTTTCAATCTTTTTTGAGGAGAAACCTAATAACTCTCTAAATGAATTATCAATTGTGAAATCAACCTTGTAGTTATTTTTAACTTTAATCGTTGATTTTGAAGTATGTTTTTGAATGTTTATAACAATATTTTTTGGTTCATCACCCTGTTCTTTCATAAGACGAGCAATTTCGGAAGATATTTGAGAAATCTCGTATGCTCCGGGTGAGACTGTTATCGTTTTGTATCCACTTCCCGGATTATAACTAAACTTGTCATTTTTCTCGGTTATATTAAATAAGGTATTATAAGTCTCCATGGACAATAAAGATGCCTCATATTCTTTTGTTGTGTCAAGTTGTAGTGGGTATGGGAATGAAGATGTGTGGTCGCTTGTTGTGAAATTAAAACTCAGGATTGTGCTTCTCATCTTATTTAATATGAGATAAAATGTCTTTATATTGAGATTTATTAATTATTTTCATGTTCATCAACTGGTCTAAAATGGCTGATGCTTCATTAAAACAATTGTTATTTCCAGCCTTCTTACTGCCGAACAACAATAACAGTCTATTAACTAATTGCGATGGGTCATTTGGAAGAAAACTAATACCTGAACCAAGGATACTTAAAGCCTGAATAATGTGTTTCTCCTTCTCATTCTTCCTACTTTTACCAGAAAGAATAACCTTATAATTTCGAGTGTTCAGCAAATCAATATTTACTCTATCATCATTATTTTCCATATCTAATGGTTTATCAATATACTTTGATTCATCCCTCACAGTTGAACCTTGTCTTCCATCTTTTGTGAGAAGAAACATTAATCTCGGAGTTAGTTTAACAGGGGGTTGAGCAGAACTTAAGAACCTTAATTCATCATTAAATATCAATACCTTTTCTTGAACAAGATGAAATATTGCTGGTTGTTCTGTTGGAATGAGTCCTGCTTTGGTTTTTGAATCCGCTGAATATTCATTGTTTTGAACAGCATTCACAATATAATCAGGGGATTGATTAATCTCTTCCAGTTGTTGAAATAAACCTTCATCATCATATTCTAATTCTCCTAAATGCTCTAATTCTTCCTCCGTCATTTGACTGAAATCTTTTAACATTTGAAGCTTTCTAGGAGTATATTCTACTGTGGGAACTGTGGAAACATCTTTCATTTTTTCTTGGGAAGTTTTTAAAAGTGGTTTAAAAAATTTCTCTTGTTTTTTTTCAAATGCTTCTTCGCCCGTTAGTTTCTGTCTGCGTTTCTTCTTTATGTCTTCCTGTTGTTTTACAACTTTTGAAACCAACTCTTGATGTTCCTTAAATCTTCTTGCTCTTTCTTTTGTATCCATTTATTTATTGTAAAATATCATTTAATGAATTGTAAAGATCAACAGGGAAATTTTCCTTTTCTTCATCATTCAAGTAGATGTGTTCAAATAAATCCTTTTCTTTAAATATTTCATCAAATTCTTTATTAACATTAATGCGAGTTGTAATTTCTTCTTCACTAATCCTTGCATCTCTGCTTTTCATACGTTTGTGTTGAGTTTCTTCATCAACATCAAAACCGAATGATAAAATCTTCACTCCGCTCAGATATTTAATAATTTGTCTCGTTCCTTCTGGATTAGTTTCTAATATCCCAACACCACCAGATTTTAGTTTCTTTAACTCACTCTTACAATGTGAATATTTTGTTGTACCAAGAGAAACCTCCTCAAATATTTGTCCTTCATTCCTCAATCGCATATGTTCCTCCACTGAAATATAGTGATAATCTTCACCTTTTACTTCTCCAGGTCTTATTGCTCTAGTTGTTGTTGATACAATGCGTATCACGGGGTGTTTATAAGTAAATTTACAATATTCTCATTTGTACTACACAAGAACCTTGATTTATGAAAGTTTTTTCCAGAAGCAGATTTACCCACAAGATTTATAATAATAGTTGTCATTTATATATGTAATTGTTTATAAAACAAAAAATATATCCCTTAATATCTCATCTTGTTTCACAACAATATATTTATATTTTTCAGTCGTGTGCTTCATATAATCCTCAAATTTCTTTTTACTACATAATGTAGAACAATTATCTCTCCAAAAATTATTGATATCTATTGAATTTAACTTGAATAAAATAAAAGTATTAGCATTGTTTCTGATGGAACGACGAGGAAGTTGAAAGTACGATTGACTAAGATAAATACAATTACAAGAAGAATGTCTCCCTCTTGTGTAGTAGCTGTCCATTACCGTTTGGTTTCTCTCATTAACATAATCATCAAAGATAACGAGGTTCTTTTTTGATTTATCCAAATCTTGGCGAGACGGTATATCATCCGTATTATCACTAAGAATACAAGTTATAAGATTTGATTTCTTTTTACATCTCTGTGTATCACAAAATAGTTGAATTATATCTTCAATGTTATAATCATTTAGGTTTTTTTGACGTTTAAATAAACCTATTATATCTTCTTTTTGAAGACCAGCATTAAAACCTTGTGAGAGTAGTTGATACTCTGGTTGAAAACTCGACTTTGTGAAAATTATTAAATTATCATAATCTAAAAAGTTGGGAGTGAGGAGCATTTTTAAAAGTAAGCAGGTTTTTCCACATCCACTTGAACCAACTATGAGACATCTTAATGAATTTGGGAGATTTTTATGGTTGTTAAATTTTATCTTATTTTCCCAAATAGGTAAAAAATCATTCATTTATATATTTGAAAAACAGGTTATTTAATTTATTATTGGCTTTTTTAGAAACTCTATATTTTATCCTAAGTTCAGGTTTAATTTCAAGATAATCCATTATTTTATTTATACAAGATCTTGTGTTGATATTTCCCTGAAAATTACATCCATGAATAATATACAACAACAATCCTTTGAACATTTCTCTTATACGTTCAGTTTCTTCCCTTGTAAGGAAAGTGTGTTATCATCCTCATACTTTACATTCATTTCTCTAATCAATCTTGTAAAGTAATTCATTTTTGGTGTAAATCTAAAAGAATTATTTTCCTTTTTATATTTTTTATTATCATTAATTAGAAGATAATCACAGAATATACATTGTTTATAGGCTTTTGACTCTGTGTTTAATCCCTGTCTTTCACACGCAGGACAATTCTCAAATTTGTCATATGGAGAATCAGGAAAGTCTAGCATATTTATAAAGTAAAACTTTACTTAAACTGAAATTCATCTATACTTTCAGTTGTATATTACCATCGATATCGATATACTTTTTTTCATTATCAGATTCAACGACAACATTTTTTATATTAAAGGTAATTTTAAAATTATCGTTAACTACTATTGAACGAAATGTCATTTCACCTGATATATTAACATCCTTTATTTCATCAAGATTTACATCTTTCGGGTTGTTGAAAAAAATACAAATTTCTCCTTGCATATTACAGATGGTCTTATCTTTTCTTTCTCAAGCTTCATCCATAAGGTTTTTGTTCTTTGATACTTTTTCTTGTTTCATTGCTTTTTCTAGTTTTGAATATATTACTAGAAGGAGAGGAGAAACTTTTGTTAGAGATACTTTAATTGATGTTCTACCAGGTATACTAAAAGCCCTTCCACTGAAGGAAATTGAAGAACTCATATTATTTACCATAATAGTTTTTATCCAATAGTTGTTATATTTATCTTTGTTCAATTTTACATCCTTGACATATTTCTCAGTATCTTTAACAGATGAAGAGATTGATTGAAACTTGTCTTTTGTGTCTTGAAACATTGTATTTATTAAGTGAAAAAGTTGGAGGATAAAATGTTTTTAAGCACAGATTCACCTATAAATTAAACGAAATTTTCATCAAGAAAATTTTAGTTTAAGCAAAGTTTTATTCTATAAATATGGTGAATACAACGTACTGCGATGTTTGTAATCACGAATATAAACATTATAGAAAACACCTCCGAACCAACAAACACACATTTAATCTATTTCATCAAATATCTCCTCTTGAGTTGGAAAGAAAACATTGTGATATCTGTTCAAAGGATGTTTTGAAGAGTAGTTATAATCAACATCTTCAATCACAAAAACACAAGAAAAATGAGTTTAAAGTAAAGGGAGACTATTATATTAAAAACACTGATGAGGCATTTAAAGGGCATATAAAAATAAGGATTTTTCAATTTGGAGAACCCGGTCCATCATCAATAGCTGAATCAATTGAAATAGTGAAACCCGATGTTGAAAAATTTATTAAAAAGACATTAAAAGAAATGAAAACTTTAAAGTTTTATATGGGAGTGAAAATGAATATGAAAAGACAAGATGAAGAACAAACTCCTTATATGAGAACAGATCTTCATTTTATAACATCATTTCAAGATTTTTTGAATAGTGGGGTTTATGAAGAACTATCAAGACAAGAGGAGGATGTTGATAATACAGTGGTAGGAAGTGGATTCAATATTAAAAAAATCATCTTTGTAGATATACACATTCTAAAATCAAACCCTCTTAAAGCTTCTTCTTATATTGAATTACCAAAAGAAATAAAACTAAAGAAGGCAGTTGTTAATATTAAGAACAATGATAATAAATGTTTTCTCTGGTCTGTTCTTGCTCACTTACATCCACCAAAATGTAATTCAGAAAGAGTAAAACAATATATGAAATATGAGAATACCTTGGACATTAAAGATTTTAAATTCCCAATGCCATTAACAGATATTCCTAAATTTGAGAAAAAGAATAATCTTTCTATTAATGTATATGGATTAACGGATACAAACAAAGTTCAAATATTAAAAATTTCAAACAACTATAAAAATGAAGAAACACACATTGACCTTTTATATTTTAGTGTTGGAAAGAATTCACATTACACATACATCAATAATTTATCAAGATTAATCTCTTCTCAGGTATTCAGAACAGCAAACAAAATATATCCTTGTAAGCGATGTCTTAATTCATTTCATACAAAAGAACGATTAGAACAACATTCAAAATATTGTAGTAATCATAAATCAGCTGTAATTACAATGCCTAAACCTGGTGAAAAGATTTATTTTGAAGATTATAATAAATCTATCATGCACCCATTTGTGATATACGCTGATTTTGAATGTATCCTTAAAAAGATAAATACTGCTTCTCCTAATCCAAAAGAACCATATACAAATAAATATCAAAAACATATTCCTTGTGGTTTCTGTTATTATATCAAATCATCTGTTGGAGAAAAGTATAACAAACTTGAACATTATCGTGGAAAAAATGCTTCACAAGAGTTTGTAAAACGATTAGAAAAGGATTGTATAAGACTCACTAAATTAATGAAAGAAACAAATGAACCGATGAAATTAACCAAAGAAGAAAAATTAGAATTTAGAATGAACAATATCTGTCATATTTGTGAGGGGGAAATTAAGGAGTCTAAAGTTAGAGACCATTGTCATCTTACTGGTAAATATAGAGGTCCCGCTCATTCCTGTTGTAATCTTAATTATAAATTACCTTCTTTTATTCCAGTCTTTCTTCACAACAGCGCCAACTATGATACACATCTATTTATAAATGAACTTTCAAAAACACCAGGGAATATTTCTGCTATAACAAACACAAGTCAAAAGTATATTTCATTTTCAAAAATGATATTCACAAAACCTTTAACTCGTATTAGGTTTTTAGATTCTTACAAGTTTATGGGAACACCACTAGCCTACCTCGCATCAAATCTAAGCTCCACGGACTCTTTTCCAAATCTTAATTCATTCTTTCCAAAAGAGGAAATTCTCACTCAAGAGGAAATTCAGATTAAAGAGAGAATTCAAAGTAAAGAGGAAACTCTAATTAATGAAGAAATTCTAACTGAAGATGAAATTCTAATTATAAAGAAAATTCGAACTAAAGAGGAAATTCAGATTAAAGATGAAATTCTGATTAAAGAAGGAATTCTTACGAGAGAGGAAATTCAAACAAGGAATGAAATTCAAAGTAAAGAGAAAATTCTTACAAGTAAGGGAATTTATCCTTATGATTATATGGATTCATTTATGAGATTTAAAGAAACACAACTTCCTTCAAAAGAAAGTTTCTATAATAACCTTTATGAAGAAGAGATAAGTGATAAGGAATATAAACACGCACAAGAAATATGGAAAATATTTAAGATAAAGAACCTTGGAGAATATCACGATTTATATCTAAAAACAGATGTTTTATTGTTAGCTGATGTGTTTGAAGCTTTTAGATCACTCTGTCATAATAAAAATTGTTATGGATTAGATCCTGCCCACTATTTCACAGCTCCTGGTTTAGCTTGGAGTGCAATGTTGAAAATGACAAAACAAGATATAGATTTAATCAGTGATGTGGATATGCTTTTGATGATTGAGAAGTCCAAGAGAGGTGGAATATCACAAGTATGTTCAAAAAGATATGCTAAAGCAAATAATAAATATCTTCCAAATTATGATAGTGAAAAAGATAGTAATTATTTGATGTATTTTGATGCTAATAATTTGTATGGATGGGCAATGTCTCAATCTCTGCCTTCTGGTAAATTAGAGTGGGTGGAAGAAAAGGATTATGAAAAGGCTTTGATGAATATTGTTATTTCTTCTCAAGAGGAATTGAATGACGAAGAAGAAGGTTATTATTTTGAAGTTGATTTGAGGTACCCGAGTGATCTTCATAATAATCATAAAGATCTTCCTTTTGCATGTGAGAAAGAAACTCCAAAGAAAGAATGGTTAAGTGATTATCATAAAAGTTTTAATATTAAAGGTAAATCAACAGAAAAGTTATTAACAACATTCTATGATAAAGAGGGATATGTTTTGCATCAGAGAAGCTTAAAACAGTTTTTGAGAGAAGGATTGAGAGTAGCTAAAATTCATGGAGTTTTAAAATTTAAACAAAGTCCTTGGGTGAAAAAGTATATTCAATTCAATACAGATATGAGAGCAAATACAAAAGTAAAATTTGAAGGGGACTTTTATAAATTAATGAATAATGCTGTATTTGGAAAGACTATGGAAAATGTTAGAAACAGGCAAAACATTAGATTCGCAACATCTTGGAAAGAAGCTTCGAGATTGATAAATAAACCAAGTTTTGAGAGAGAAGAGGTTTTTTCAGAGAACTTTTCTGCAATTCATATGAAAAAGGAAAGTATTGTAATGGATAAACCAATTTATATTGGAACAGCAGTTCTTGATTTATCAAAGATATTGATGTATGATTATTTGTATAATGACTTGAAGAAAGAGTATGGTGAAAATGTTTCATTGTTGTATATGGATACTGATAGTTTTATCCTAGATATAAAAACTGATGATGTTTATGAAGATATGAAGAAAAATATTGGAGTATATGATACAAGTAATTTCAGCAAGAAGAGTGAGTTATTTTCCAAAAAGAATGAAAAGGTTATTGGTAAGTTTAAGGATGAGTTGGGTGGAAAAGTAATGAGTGAGTTTATTGGATTGAGAGCAAAGGCATATGCTTATAAGTATGGTGAACAGATTGATAAGAGGTTAAAGGGAATAAAGAAATATGTAATAAAGAAATCAATAACTTTTAGAAATTATTATAATTGTTTGATGAATAAGAAAGAAGAATATAGGAAAATGAATACAATAAGAAGTTATAAACATAACATATATAGTGAAGAAGTAAATAAAAAGGCATTAGGAGCCTTTGATGATAAGAGATTTATTTTAGATAATGGAATAGATTGTGTTCCATATGGATATTGTATGATAGAGTGTATAAAATAGATTATGTTTTAACGATGGGAAGATGGGTTAGGGTTTTTTAAGGGCTAGCGCCGAGTTTTTTCACAATATATAAATGGTTAAACCAAGTATTAATCAAACTAAAGAGTGGAGAAAATCTCAGTCTTGGTATATAAATGGAAAACATAATGAATGTGAAAAATATCAAATAAGTCTTATTGAAAAAATAACTAAAACAAAGGTAAATAAAACAAATAAGCGAATTAATTTAAAAACTAGTAAGTTAGAGGATGTAAAGAAAAAATGAATATCCTTGAATGGACTGAAAACTTTGATGGTTATCAATTGAACAATGAAAAAACAATTTACTATAATCTCAAAATGATATGTGGCTCAGGAGGTGGTCAGATGAGAGCATTAAGAGAAGTTTATCATTTCGTAATGGCACAAATGGGGTATCTTAAAAAATATAAAGATTCAAATGTTTTGTTTGTCAATATTTTAGATGGGGATTATTGTGCAAAGAAAATTAAACTATTGAAGGAATTTGAGAATGAACAAATCTTTATAGGTTCAATGAGTGAGCTGTTCAACCCCCAGGTGTTCAATTCAATGAGGTTCAACCTCCAAGTTAAAAGGGGAGACAAATAAATATACCTTGGGATAAAAAGGGGATTTATTTTTAGGGAAAAAAATATGAATCGCTGAAAATCCCCCATTCATTTACATGGGGAAAAGTGAGCCAGAATCAGTATTCTTACCCTACTCACACCGTTATCGCTTTCATCCCATTATTGCATTTATTTCGATATCGCTTTCATACCACTATTGCTTTCATAACGTTGTCGCTTTCATTCCATTATCGCTCTGATTTCATTCATCCCATCATCGCTTTCATATCGTTCTCGCTTTTATACCAGTATTGCTTTCATACCGTTATTGCTTTCATTTCCTTCATACCATTATCACTTTCACACCATGATCACTTTCATTTCGTTCATACCGTTCTGGCTTTCATACCATTATCGCTTTCATACCATTATCGCTTTCATACCGTTATCGCTTTCATTTCCTTAATACCATTATCGCTTTCATACCGTTATCGCTTTCATTTTGTTCTTACCATTATCGCTTTCATACCGTTATTGCTTTTATACCGATATTGCTTTCATACCGTTATTGCTTTCATTTCCTTCAAACCATTATCACTTTCATACTATTATCACTTTCATTTCATTCATACCGTTATCGCTTTCATACCGTTATCGCATTTATATCGATATTGCTTTCATACCGTTATCGCTTTCACACCGTTATCACTTTCATTTCATTATAACTTTCATACCGTTATTGCTTTCATTTCGTTCATACCATTCTCGCTTTCATTCCATTCTCACTTTTATGCAAATAATGCTTTCATTCCACTATTGCTTTCATACCGTTGTCGCTTTCACACCGTTATCACTTTCATATCAATATTGTTTTCACACCGTTATCACTTTCATATCAATATTGTTTTCACACCGTTATCACTTTCATATCAATATTGTTTTCACACCGTTATCACTTTCATATCAATATTGTTTTCACACCGTTATCGCTTTCATATCAATATTGTTTTCATACCATTATCGCTTTCATATCAATATTGTTTTCATACCGTTGTCACTTTTATATCAATATTGTTTTCATACTGTTATTTCTTTCATACCATTATCACTTTTATATCAATATTGTTTTCATACCATTGTCGCTTTCATACCATTCTCGCTTTCATATCAGTATTGTTTTCATAGCGCTGTCGCTTTTATATCAATATTGTTTTCATACTGTTATTGCTTTCATACCATTATGACTTTTATATCAATATTGTTTTCATACCATTGTCACTTTCATACCATTGTCACTTTCATACCATTATCACTTTCATATCAATATTGTTTTCACACCGTTATCGCTTTTATATCAATATTGTTTTCATACCGTTATCGCTTTTATATCAATATTATTTTCACACCGTTATCGCTTTTATATCAATATTGTTTTCACACCGTAATCGCTTTTATATCAATATTGCTTTCACACCGTTATCGCTTTTATATCAATATTGTTTTCACACCATTATCGCTTTTATATCAATATTGTTTTCATACCGTTATCGCTTTTATATCAATATTGTTTTCACACCGTTATCGCTTTTATATCAATATTGTTTTCACACCGTTATCACTTTTATATCAATATTGTTTTCATACCATTATCGCTTTTATATCAATATTGTTTTCACACCGTTATCACTTTCATATCAATATTGTTTTCACACCGTTATCACTTTCATATCAATATTGTTTTCACACCGTTATCGCTTTTATATCAATATTGTTTTCACACCATTATCACTTTCATATCAATATTGTTTTCACACCGTTATCACTTTCATATCAATATTGTTTTCTCACCGTTATCGCTTTCATATCAATATTGTTTTCATACCATTGTCGCTTTCATACCATTATCGCTTTCATATCAATATTGTTTTCATACCGTTGTCGCTTTTATATCAATATTGTTTTCATACTGTTATTGCTTTTATACCATTATCATTTTTATATCAATATTGTTTTCATACCATTGTCGCTTTCATACCATTATCACTTTCATATCAATATTGTTTTCACACCGTTATCGCTTTTATATCAATATTGTTTTCATACCGTTATCGCTTTTATATCAATATTATTTTCACACCATTATCGCTTTTATATCAATATTATTTTCATACAGTTATCGCTTTTATATCAATATTGTTTTCACACCGTTATCACTTTTATATCAATATTGTTTTCACACCGTTATCGCTTTTATATCAATATTGTTTTCACACCGTTATCGCTTTTATATCAAAATTGTTTTCATACCATTGTCGCTTTCATACCATTATCGCTTTCATATCAATATTGTTTTCATACCGTTGTTGCTTTCATACCATTATCGCTTTTTTATCAAGATTGTTTTCACACTGTTTTTGCTTTCATACCATTATCGCTTTTATATCAATATTGTTTTCACACTGTTATTGCTGTTATCAATATTGTTTTCACACCGTAATCGCTTTTATATCAATATTGTTTTCATACCGTTATCGCTTTTATATCAATATTATTTTCACACCATTATCGCTTTTATATCAATATTATTTTCATACAGTTATCGCTTTTATATCAATATTGTTTTCACACCGTTATCGCTTTTATATCAATATTGTTTTCACACTGTTATCGCTTTTATATCAATATTGTTTTCACACCGTTATCGCTTTTATATCAAAATTGTTTTCATACCATTGTCGCTTTCATACCATTATCGCTTTCATATCAATATTGTTTTCATACCGTTGTTGCTTTCATACCATTATCGCTTTTATATCAATATTGTTTTCACACTGTTTTTGCTTTCATACCATTATCGCTTTTATATCAATATTGTTTTCACACTGTTATTGCTGTTATCAATATTGTTTTCACACCGTTATCACTTTCATATCAATATTGTTTTCACACTGTTATCGCTTGCATATCAATGTTGTTTTCATACCGTGTCGCTTTCATATCATTATCGCTTTCATATCAATATTGTTTTCACACCATTATCACTTACAATCAATATTGTTTTCACACTGTTATCGCTTTCATATCAATGTTGTTTTCATACCGTTGTCGCTTTCATATCATTATCGCTTTCATATCAATATTGTTTTCACACCGTTATCGCTTTTATATCAATATTGTTTTCACACCGTTATCGCTTTTATATCAATATTGTTTTCATACCGTTATTGCTTTTATATCAATATTGTTTTCACACCGTAATCGCTTTTATATCAATATTGTTTTCACACCATTATCGCTTTTATATCAATATTGTTTTCATACCATTGTCGCTTTCATACCATTATCGCTTTCATATCAATATTGTTTTCATACTGTTATTGCTTTCATACCATTATCACTTTTATATCAATATTGTTTTCATACTGTTATTGCTTTCATACCATTATCACTTTTATATCAATATTGTTTTCATACTGTTGTTGCTGTTATCAATATTGCTGTCATACTGTTATCAATATTGTTTTCACACCGTTATCACTTTCATATCAATGTTGTTTTCACACCGTTATCGCTTTCATATCAATGTTGTTTTCATACCGTTGTCGTTTTCATACCATTATCGCTTTCATATCAATATTGTTTTCATACTGTTATTGCTTTCATACCATTATCGCTTTCATACCGTTGTCGCTTTCATACCATTATCGCTTTAATATCAATATTGTTTTCATACTGTTATTGCTTTCATATCAATATCGCTTTCATTTTGATATGAAAGCGATATCAATAATCGCTTTCATACCGGTATCAGTATCGCAGATCACTGACTCGGTTTGTTGGTGATATACTTATTCGATTTGTTGGTGATATACCGGGAGGGTTTTTATATTGATTATTTTCGGTATACCTGTCTATTCAGAATTGCAATACTGGTATGTCGATTTGAAAAACTATATCGATATAACCGGTTTAGTGATAAATCGCCAGACCCTAATACATACAGGCATACAGAGAATGGCCTTCTATACCAATAAGTGTGTGTGTGTGTGTGTGTGTGTGTGTGTGTGTGTGTGTGTGTGTGTGTGTGTGTGTGTGTGTGTGTGTGTGTGTGTGTGTGTGTGTGTGTGTGTGTGTGTGTGTGTGTGTGCGTGCGCCAATGTGTCTCCTCCATAATGCCAAAACCATGAAAGTTATGAAACTTTGCATGCATACTCAGGAAACTCCAAGGAAGTGCAAGAGTGAAAATTAGGTGTTTGGGTTAATTAAAACACCCCTCTTGAAGATAATTAATGGAGTTATTTAATTATATCCTTTAAGTGATCTTCGGCCACCTCACTCTATTTGGGGTATTAAGGTGTATCCTGGGTAACCTCACTGGGGTCTGAAGACACCATGTTTTTGGCCTGCTATACCATGCCTGACTAAGAACATGCCGCAACGATTTCTTCATGAGAAAGTCATTTTTTTCTCACTTTCCTTACTCATTATTGAATGCCTGTTCATCATAACTGAATCGCTGGGCATATTGCAATGCTTATAAACATGTGGAGATGACAATGTTCATGGCTATATTTCATTTCCGCCAATGTGATAACCTCGAGAATCTCATGAACTGAGCCGAATTACAAAATTTAAGCTCCAGATTTGAACTCAGCAGCAGTTCGATGCAAAAAAAATAGTGTTCATTTGTCAAAATCGGACATTGCTTGGGTGTTTCTGGGTGCATAGTTTTATCAGCAGCAATTGGAAATAATCACTTACCAAGCCAGGTGTTCCATTGGAGTGCTTTCTTCAGAGCTTAAGCCACTTAGAGAGCATGAACAAAGCTGCTTGATTGTTCAAGGCCACCAGAAGTAAGACCTGCCACTTTGCTGATGGAAATACCAACCTTTGCGTCATTGCTAAAAAAAAAAAAATCAAAAACAGAATAAAAATGAACTTTCACCCTTTAAAAATCGTGCGAATAAATAATTGAAATATTCGCTGCTTTTTCATGTGCTATTCTCATCTGTGTTGCAAGTAGAATGACCTGCTTGTGATGCTTTAAAAGGCGTTGTATACTCAGCACTTTCTGAATCTAATTAATATGAGAAACAGGATTGAATGAGACTCACATCATTATAAGTGAAAAAGAATATGGAGGATGAGATTTTCGACCCAGTTTTATACAGAACACGGTGTTTAAAGAAAAAACACTATTTGGGCGCATTTTAACACCCCTTTAATGCCCTGGTATGCTGCCTACCATCACCTGACACTTCCTTCCCTTACTCTTGCGCTGCCTTCATTCCCATCATGATGGTTCGGTGATTGCGAATCGCATGACAAGCGAGCCGTTTCTTATCGACTGTTTTGTTGGAGTGATTAAGCCACTTGATGAGTGCTCCACAATATTCACACTGTCACTGAATACTGTATGTCGATTGACTTGAACAAAGTTCAGGGCCACTCATGTGTGTTGTTGGTCACGTGTTGTTCTGCGGTGAAACAGGTGGTGGCTAACTTGCTGAAAAAGTGAAATTTTATTTTCCACGACATTTCCCCTTTTTGTTCTTCCATTATATGACCTGTCACTTCAGCATAGATAAATACAAAGAAAAGTAAAAACGTTTAGCTTTTAAAAGTTTCTGGAAACCGTTTCATTCATTGCATGGTGAAGCCACTTGGAGCGTTTTTCAAGTTTCAATTGTGATACCACGGTTCTATACCGGAGGTAGGAAGGCAAAATAAATTATGTGATCACAATGAGAAAAAATGTTTTCAGTTATGAAGTAAGGAATCACCACATCACGCAGGAAAGCCAAGAGGTACGCATGGTTACTCTGTGTCGCCTGGATCTGAATCCCGACCCAGCTATAAACTGTCCTCCCGGTGTTTCACAGGCAGGGTGATTCATCAATGTGTGTGTCATCTCTCATATGGATATTAAACTGGGAGTCACATCTGCCGGAATCCCTAAATCCTCTCCCTCCCAACCCTACCTCCTCTCTCCAACCCCTCTCCCACTTTCTGACCCTGACCTCTCTCTCTCTCTCTCTCTCTCTCTCTCTCTCTCTCTCTCTCTCTCTCTCTCTCTCTCTCTCTCTCTCTCTCTCTCTCTCTCTCTCTCTCTCTCTCTCTCTCTCTCTCTCTCTCTCTCTCTCTCTCTCTCTCTCTCTCTCTCTCTCTCTCTGTCTGTCTATCTCTCTCTCTCTCTCTCTCTCTCTCTCTCTCTCTCTCTCTCTCTGACCACTCCCATCTCCCCCCTTTCCTCTTCTCTCCCTCTCTCACAACACTACCCCTGGTCCAACATCCTTCTACCTCTGTTAAGGGGACTGTAGCATGAACGAATCAGATTCGGAGTGAGCCGACCGGTAGGATGCAAAGGTTGCTGCATGTACGAGCATGCATGCATGCAGACCTTTGCCAGGAAGATAGCGTGGATATTAAATGCTCCCACCCCAGGTCTCAAAGTGTGTATGTGTTTGTGTGTGTGTGCATGCGTACAAGTTGCTGTTGTTGCGTGCTCTCTCCACGTGTGGGTGGGTTTCATCAGGAGGTGAAACAGAGACCTACCAGGTCTCAAAGTATCCACCTCCATGTGTGTAACTACATATGCGGGTTTCAGAATGTGAAATGGAGTCCTCCCAGGGTAGGCTCAAAGTATCCACCTTCATTTCAGTAAGGGGTCACAAGTCATGGATCAAGATGTGAAGTTTTCTGTTCTTAAAGTTTTGTGCCTTGGGCTCTCTTCAGGATCGTCGCTGAGCCCCGGACAGCTTCTAACTGTAGTTCGTTTGTGGTAATATTCCTAGGGATGGTTTTTAGCTCGCCAGTTCGAACAGAGAGCTATAGCGATACCCCCAGCGTGAGCGTGAGCGTGAGCGTGAGCATCAGCGTCAGCGTTAGCATCAGCATGAGTGTGAAAATGTTAAAGTTTTTGGTGCAAGTTATTTAGAAGCTTGCCATTCATTTAATATGTGTACAAGGATGCTGATATTTGGCATGGAGGTTCCTTTGGGGTATATTATTGATGTAGTGAAGTTGAAATTAAAAAAAATAATTTCAAATGTTTTAAATTTTTGACCTGTTTTGAACTTAACTTTTTTGTAGCACATCAACGTTAAAGTTTTTGGTGCAAGTTATTTTTTTAGAAGCTTGCCATTCATTTAATGTGTACTAGGATGCTGATATTTGGCATGGAGGTTCCTTTGGGGTATACTATTGGTGTAGTGAAGTTGAAATTAACAAATGATTTTAATTTTTTTTTTATTTCAACCAAAGATGGTGTCAAAGCCACCCAATGCTCGCCTGTTTATACTAGACGCTTGCCATTCATTTAATATTTGTACAAGTTTACTGATTAAAATATACAAATATATATGTTGTTTTAAAATTATTTGGATGAGACTAGACTGCAATGCTTTATATAAAATATTATGACTAGTCTTTTAAAAACGATAAATGTATAAACAGGCAAGCATTGGGTGGCTTTGACACCAACTCTAGTTAATATATCTGTGAGGTTCTTCATCATCATTCACGTCGCTCCAGCTATCACTGGTACAACTTTGGCATTCTTCAGCTTCCAGGATCTTTTCACTTCATTCTTGAGGTTTTGGTATTTGGTCATTTTCTTGATTTCTGCATTGTTTAGTCCAAAATCACTGGAACTAACACCTCACTTCGGAATGCCTTCTTTCTTTTTTGCACCGAAGTGTGATATCTGGTTGCCACACTTTTTTTCCGATGTTCATGCTCGATGGAATCATTAGGTCGTACGTGAGCGATACTTCAATGTTTTCAGTGCTTGCCTTTGGTTAAAGTTCTCACAAATTTTCTGGAACTGGGATATCAAAGCGTTTACAGATGTACCTGTGGTTAACCTTACAAACTCTGTTGTGCTGTTGTGTGTACTTCTGTTTGAGAAACTGCCTTCATGAGATTGCTTAATCCAACTCTTACCTCTGGAGCTTCAAGCAGAAGCTGCATGGCCATCACCTGTCATCCCCCATCCCTACACACAATTTTTTTCTACCCCCATTAGCCTTCCATATGAAAATCCTCTTACTTGCATGTTACTGTGTTTCCTTTGAGCCTCACCATCTGTTTACTAGAGTCACGGGATGCTTTCCATCTTCTTAAACCCCATCCCCTTCGGGAAAGGGTGCTGAGCACCTGCCACACGATACCTGGGCTGCTCATGACGAAGACCACTCGGCGGTCTAAACATCAGACATGGGCCTCGCTTACTGGGCAGTGATACTTGATCATTGTACCTTCAGATTTGAACACACACACAATCACTTCAAAATCAAATATTACTTATACTTTCACCAATAACAACACACTGCGTTAACACTAATAGTCAGTTTAATGTTCGAGAGTATTCTTGTTGTTATTGCAAGTGTTGTTTTCGATTTTCGAGATTGATTTACCATTGCATTCCACATTCCGTGTTTGTAACTCAAGGCAGCGACAGATAACAAGGATTTTGAAAGGTTGCAGACTGAACAAGGAGACTGTTCAATTGGCAACAAAGTCATAATGGAGAGAGGGAGGGAGAGGGAGAGAGAGGGACAGAGAAAGAGAGGGGGAGAGAAGGACAGAGAGGAAGAGAGAGGGAGACAGGGAGAGGGGGGCAGGGTGAGGGAGAGAGAGGGAGCGAGACAGAGGGGGAGGTGGAGGGAGAGAGAGGGAGAGAGAGAGGGAGAGAGTTGAAGTTGTGAAACGATCACTAAATTCACAAAAACCAAAAAAGAAACCTGGTTGGAAGCAGCATGCTTTCATCTTCATCATCGGAAAGAGTGCAACACAGGTTTAGAGAGGATGTGAAAACTCCAAATCGCTCACCTGATCCATGTCGATTCCAAAGCCTCATTTATGGTACAAAGATACCAGGGTGGCCCGGCCTCCTGAGCTCCATGCATCTGTGATGGTGGAGAAAAATCAAACGGGAAAAATCTGTCCGAGGCAACGTATGATACATTTTCAAACTTTAATTGAGGAAAGAGCTCATCTCCTCTTTCTCAAGGCAGAAAGAGCTCACCTCCTCTTCCTCAAGGCAGAAAGAGCTCACCTCCTCTTCCTCAAGGCAGAAAGAGCTCACCTCCTCATCCTCTGGATTGTAAGAGATCACCTCCTCATCCTCTGGGCAATAAGAGCTCAGCTCCTCATCCTCTGGGCAGTAAGAGCTCACCTCCTCATCTCAAGAGGTAAACTCAACTCCTCCTCTGTGAGGTAAGAGCTCACCTCCTCTGATAAACAGATAAGTCTAAACGATTGCATTTACGATTTACCTTGGACGTGATTTCTTCATTAAAAAAAAGGTTGAAAGTTTCAAATCATCAGTATGACTTCAAATGTTGCAAAATGGATTCATTTTATTCCAACTTGTGACATCATCTTAGTGATGCAAAATAATAATAATAATAATATGTTGAGAAATGAATCGAATGATGTTTTGCTTTGAATTATAATGTTTGTGCATTTCTATTTCCACCCAGGTGTAGTTTCATGTTCATGTTCCAATTTTCAACATGTCTGAGCAGCTCTTTTCTTTGAACAGCAAACTTTGGACGACTACTCCATCGTCTTTGACCAGCACAATTATTCCCATCTTGGTGCGGGGTCGGCTGAGAAAAGTTTTTGGCCCAAGTCTTTCACGAACCGGCTGGTCAGGCCTGATGTTCGTTTGAAGGTGATTTGGCAATGAATTGGTAATTTGCTCAGGGTGTGGGAGACAGCTCGCCTCCGTTTTAACGAAAGACACCGTGGGACATTTATCATCAGGCAGCTCCTGCTAGCAGATGCGATACCCAGCTTAACATCCGTCTGAGAGATGGTGCCCTTTGTCAGGTCAGTCTTCCAGGCAAGTACCAATCCGCGAATTTGGAGTCGGGGCGACAATGGAACCCAGACTCGACAGCAAAAAGGTACGTTTGCTGCTTCTGCACCGTCGTGTCAGACATTGGCGAAAGAGGTTTGCAATATCCACAGCTGTCACTCACCAACAAGAATGCAAACCAATTGAAATCCAGCGATTCCAAAAATTCCTCGCCCACGTCAAGTGAAAAGTTTGGTTAAGCAATTGGTTCACTTTGTCTGTCCGTCTACCCACAAACATCAGTTTATGAATGATCAAGTGACAACTTGATTTCGATTGAACGTGATATTTTGCATAATGAATCGGAAAATGAACTTGCAGTTTAACAGCATTTTGGCTATGAATTCGACATACTGATCAGGCATGCGCAGAGAGGAGTGAGATAATGGTTTTACTCTGTCTGTCTGGGGGTTAAACAAAACTGAAAATCATTCCAAACAGGAAACTTACTGTTTTTTAAGGACGTTATAAAGGACACAAACAACTGGCACGACAAACTAATGTAAGGTGGCGTATAAGACGCTGCATCAATGGCGGTAAACTTCCAAATTTTGTTTTCTTTCTACAAACTTTTGAAATCTTGAGTTTATTTCAATTTAATTATGTGCTTGAACACTGGAGGACACAAATCGCCCTTTTTAGCCCATTCAAAACCCCTTCCGTTGAACAGTACTTGGACAAAAGTTTGCGCCGTGTTATGTCATCACGACCAATCAAATTTGTCGCTCGTAGACCCCGCCCTTGTTAATCAAGACTGCTTGGGGTAAAGCGTTCTATGAACTCTCTAGTTAGTGAAGAAATATTTTTCTTCCTATAATATAGATTTAAATACACGTATATTTTGTAAAGTAAGTAAAACGTTGCTGTGTCTTCTGCTGTCGGGAGAATCTCCTTTGCGGTACTTCGCGAACACCCCAAATGTGGATGGCTAGTTTAAGAGACAGAAACTTTGCACAACCAAGTCATGTTGCAGCAATTAAAATGAACGTTTTACAAGAGAGTAATTTATTTTTTAAAGAAAAGGGATGCAAGCAATTTTGAGAAACGTAAAAAACAAAACAATGCCTAAGGCCTAGAATAAGTCTGCAACATAAATCCTGAGCTTATCCAAAACAGTAAAAAAAAAAGAAGATAATCAAGGGTCACTTTGGGTTAAACTTTTGTAACAAAGACAAAAGACAAGTGCTGTATCTCAGCACAGCCGGGATGTAGTGGCAGCTCCTCTGAAAGCCTTTGATAAGTCACCCTGATTGAACGTCACAAAAGCACTGCTTAATCTTCCCCACCACGGGACGTTCGAACAACTTGACACCACTCGGGCAGTTCCCCTCGAACAGCTGCACAGAAAATCCCACGCAACGATAACCCCACTCAGATGCTGTCACATCTTTGCATTGTAACTGACACGGCTCTTAAACTTTCTTTGCCATTGCACCGCTCGCTTCTTACCCCCACCGTTGCTTCTCCGGTTCCAGTAGGTACAGGGGAAACACGTCCTGCCTCCTTATTAGGCCTACTCCGACACCAATTGCCAATTCAGGCCGAATGCTCACGCGTAATCAGTGCCAGCTGGAACGTCTCCCAACGAGTCCCTGGATGGATCCGGTGCTGTCAGCTCACAGCTCAAAAAGCAGCAATCCGGGATGTGCCGTTACCACCTCGTCACGAGGAATAACCATCTGGTGAATCGTGCATTATGAAGTACAATTGTTATTTTGGCAGAGCTTTCAAAATATTGTTTGTTGTCTTGTCACTAAACTTCACGACACGGCCAATAACATTGATGGTTCCAACAATCGCAGTAACAAGAAGTATGCAGCTGCAATTATTTGAAATGTATCCATCCATGTGGTGTCTCAGGAAAGTGTAAAAAGCTTGTCGAGACAACTACTCCATGACGATGGGATATGAAGGCTCCTGCATACGATTTTCCAAAATTAAAATGAAGCTAGAAGGTGGTGGAGGCCAATACTCTTCACGACAGGTTGTGAACCAATCGAGGACAGGTCACCGCTGAATTGTAAGGTGCATACATGTCCACTGATCAGCCATGGGAAATCATTGCAAACACTAGTAAGGGCAAAGCAACAAGGCCTTACAGTTTCACCCTCACCACTCCATGGAGCTGCTCACGAGAAAAGACAATGAACAAATAAACAAAGTAGAAAGGATTTGTAACTGGGGCCCCACCATAACAAGGCAACAGGTCAACCCAATTTCTTTGGCATTCCCATCCGAACACTTGCTTGTTCGGCCGATAATCGTGAGTGATCCTTTCAAATTTCATTCGAATCTTCGCATCGTTCTATTTCTCCAGGCCTTCCCGTGATCGCCTTGATATACCGGATATTCCAGACATGAAAGAAGTTTACCATCCATCATTTCACCACCAAAAATGAAATCTGTATGAAAATGTTACTCTCACATAAAGCATGCCACCTCGATAAGAATCTCGCAAGAGGCACATCAGAGGCCAGTACTCCACCAAATACACACCCCGATATTCCAACCTTCTGAAAGTAGTGTTGATTACAAAGGAAAGCCCAGACAGGGAATTTGGCCATGGCAGTAGCACACACTGGCCTATTATTGTCATCGAAAGATGACATCGATCTTTCGTGATCACAGCATCAATGCAGACTGAAAAAGGGAGCTTTAGGTCCCTGTCCAAAGGCTGGCCTGCTCCGAGATGCAGTTGCTCCAGATGGTCGCAGTTATCAAACGTTAGTCCAATGCAAAGTGCACATGATCGAACCCTAGTTAAACAAGTCAATCTTCTGCTTTTTTCAAAGTTGCACAAGGCTGCGTGGTAGCATCATTGGCTGAGGGCGTGGCTGTGCCGCTGATGCAGCACCCTCTGCTGGTTAGGGCTGTAATTTGTAATTTGTTCAGGGTGTTGGTGATAGCTCGCCGACTCTTCCTGAAGGACACTGTGGGATCTTCAACGTCGACCTACGAAAGCGGGCATATGGGACGCCCGGTTTAACGTCCATCCGATGGACGGCACACACATCGATGAATCACCCGGCCTGTGAAGCACCGGGATGACAGTTCGTAGCTGTATCTGGATTCAAACCTCGGCGACATAGCTTCGAGGCGAGTACCTCGAGGCCATGCCGCCAGCCCAACAGATCAATGAGAAGCACGTTACCAAATTTAGCTTTCCTGCCACACAGTTAATCTCATAATAAGATAACATAGCTACCTGCTTTTGAAAGATACGGTTAAAGAGACCCGCCATTCCCAAAAGTATTTTCATTTGAAGTGTTTTCCTCAGCAGTTTAATCCCACTTCATTACACAGATCAGCTTCCATCCATCCACGTCGTCACCGGAGCAAGCCTATAATCTGTTTTCAACAAGGCCGAGGCTTTTCCATCGGCATACTTCAAAGGCCTCTTCTGCATTACACACTGCTCCTCCAATGTAATCCCCCAAAATAATAGCAATCAAGTGGGATACCGAGCTCTAAGTACTTGTTTCGCTTTGGGTTTGTCATTTTCACATGAAATCGTCGGCCCAATACGTGCTTCAGGCTGGTGGAGATTTTCACAACCGAGCTGCTGCGGCCTAAGTTTGTGCCTACAAGCTCAGCACAGCCTTCAACAGCTTGATAAACAGCCTGGATGTGCAAATGCAAGTGGTTCTTAAAGTGCCTTCTCCACGGACAAAAGCTAATCTACTTGGGTTTAAAATTCCTGCTCATGGCGGAAATTGTGCGGTTTCACGCACTGGCCAGCTCAAACTCCTGGGGCGGGGGGGGGGGGGTAGGTAGGCCTCAAGGTTTAATCGTGTGAAGTGTTTCGCAGGCTCATTATATACTTCACCCACATCGAGGTGAACAATTTGATCAATGGACAACAAATCGACAAATACATTTGGCCTTTGCAGCACAATTTGGGGGAATATAATGGAAGCAAATTTTGGGGGAAATAGAGGGGGGAAGGTGAGAATCAGATGCAATGCAAATATGCAATCAAAAATGCTTGGAGAAAACACTTAATACAAGTCACGGGCTCAAGGAAAAGGTCATTTGAGTTTGAAGCAATATTTTTGGTGGGTCGGTGGAGGCCGGAGGGTGGTGGGTGGAGGGAGGGAGGATGATGTGCATCGCTTTGAAACGAACAAGTTTCTGCAATTAATCTCCAACACCATAGAGCAAGCTGCATCATCTGCAAACAGGTTTCAACCACAAAAAAAAGAAGAAATAAAAAGCAAAGGAAAAATGGATCTGCCAAAGCAGCTTCGGAATGCATTGTATTGTCCCAAGCCATACTAGGCCTGCGGTCTTCGCTTTAAGAGCGGCCTTTCGTCGGCGCATTGATTATAATCCAGAGGCAGGATCATTTGTCAAGGAAGCCAAATTGGTGTTAATACATCTGTGTCAGGGAACTGCACGGTTCGTAGGCCTGGACCAACCCAAAATGGCTCTCCAACCATGGTCTCAACCCATGAACCCCGATAAATAATGCACGCTCCCTTCGGAGCGGCGCACGGATAATGGACAAGAAATGGGCTCCTCTGCTAATACGCCGAGGTTATAAAGCTCCGGGAAGTGCATAATTTGGAAGCGTTCTGAAGCATCCCATTGCTTGGTTCATTGTCGAAAACAGGCAAGCAACCAAAGTGAGAGGGCTGAATCGACATTTTGGAGGGCAGTCCAAAAACAGCCAATACAAAGCTTTTGGTTCGACACATTAAAAGAGGAACACAATGGCTGAAGCCAAACAGTGATCTTGACAAATATGTCTCCAACAACATACAGATTGGTTCGTGTATGCGACTCGGTAAACTGTTATGAGCAATTGCGCTTCCTGTTCACACGGACGTCTTGCTGAAGGCCTCTGGAGTTGAATGTCTGCAGGCGCATCCTCCCCATTTTTAAAGTACAATGTCGAGGCTCATGGAGGAGCAAAAAACATCAAATGGATGAGGATGTAACAGAACAAAATAAACTGCAGAAAGAGGGGTCGGGGACACCAGCAGCAGGAAAAAGACGCAAAATAGAGGGTGACTTGAAGAAGTAAGTGATGTGAGGATGGATGAGGGATACAAGAGGACACAGGGAGGAGGACAAGATGGATAGAGATGCAAATTCTCAAAAAAAAAAATTGGAAATTTGGAAAGAGGTGGGCTTTGGGGGTATTAAGGGGTGGGTAGAAAAGATCATGGTTTTGGATGGAGGTTGATCTGAGATGGTGGTGCGCAGCTGTCTTGAAGACCTGGGGGAAAGGATGAGATTGAAGAGGATGTGAAAGTTCGTTTGACATTCAGGAAAAAAAAAGAGGGCCAAATGAGTAGAGGTGAGCAGTGATTCTGCATTTTGGGAGATTCTGGATTTCACCGGAAGGAGGTTGATGACAGACCATGTGTGCCCTACAAAAACCTGGGGGTGGCGGAGGGAGGGACAGAGCATGAAAGAGCAGAGGTTGCAAGACCAGAAAAGGAGGTAGTAGAAGGCAGAGAGACACACATACTACCTGTTTGATGTGACGGAGATAGGCCCATAGACTCAGCTTCATTGTGGGAGATTCCAATGATCTTGAAGGCCTTGGTTTCCACGGCGGTAAGGTGAACAAGGTGTGAGGCAGGGGCGCCAACCGAGAGGGGAGAGCAGTATTCCATCAAGCTGCGGATGAAGGCCTTGAAGGTGGACAGGGGGTTCAGGTATGCCAAGGAAGGACTTTGCACGATGGAGGATGCCCAGTTCACGACTTTCCACAACAGAAGATGACTGGCTTTAGAGGCCAACCTCAAAGTGTGGTTTGCCCAAGAAAGGTCATGGTTGATGGTGAGGCACAAAAGTTTGAGTGATTGAACTTCTTCAAGAGGATTGTTAATCAAGTAGATGACAGGGCTTACCCAGAGATAGAGACAGAGACAGAGAGAAAGAGAAACAGAGTTATCAGGATTGAAAACCAATGTAATCGGGTTCACAGGTTCACCCCTTGCTTTAAATGTCATCAAGTTCACAGGTGTCATCACGTCAAAATCTGTGGCCGACACACCTCGTCATATGAGAACACTTTGCAGAAATGCAATGGAGCATTTTCTCAAGACGTTGGATGTGTGAAACATGATGAACAGTCGCACGGATTGAACCAAAAGCTAAAGCAGGTTGTTCCTAACAATGTAGCTCTCCGACTCACCTTTTCGTTTGAAAGTCCACTTTCTGAAATAATTCCACTCTTTGCATTTCTGCAATGCGGTTTGCTTGGCTGAGAACTTCGCGAACCGCTGTGATTGTCTTTCAAGCAACGACCACGACACAGAGCGGGCTTGCCATCGTTAACATTATGTGCTGGCGTTTGGCCGTCACTTGAACCGAATCATAATTAATTAAATGACCGTGTGAGGTTGCCTTGCTCATTGTTCAACGTTTGTTATTTGGCCCAAGAGAAGCAATTTCAAACTGCCAGTGCACATCGGTCGGTTTGTAAGAGTCAACTGTCAAAAAAACTCAACCACGTATTACCAACAAGGTATTGCCCATGAGAAAATAGTGGTGAGCCAAAACTTCCTTATCTCTCATCTTACAGGCGTCTCTCGTCGAAATTATCACCATTGGTGCGACTACTCATGTAGAATATTCTAATGATGATTATGACGTCACAGATCACCTTGTGGCAGCCATATTGGAAAAACGGAAAAAAAATTGGACCTCTGTATCTCTGAAACCCCACCAAGGAAAAAAATTGAAACTTGGAACATGGCAAGTACTCCTCGTGGGGAATGAGTTTGATTTTTTTTGATGAAGTCATGGGTGCCTTCGTTTTTGACGTCATAATTGCACATGTAGAACACCACATCCGATCAGTATGAAAAATTTTGAGGGTCATCGAGGGATAAAATGGTCCAGAGAAAAAAAATTAATTACTTCATTGATCACGTGATTCGGCAACCATATTGTTTAAAAAAAATTTTTTTTAACTTTCAAAAATCTCTGAAGTGGCTGAACAAATCGAGGCAAAACTTTACACGTGTGACCACCTGTCCACGAGGAACAAAAGGGCCACACATAAGTCATATCATAGGTCACATAGATGGCAGCCATATTGGATTCACCCTAAAACACCACTCAACAGAAGTCCTGGCGAGGGTGTGCAATCTCTGATTGCTCTTTTTCTTGTTCAAAAATGCCCGATATGTTCTCGTGGATCCAGGTATTACGGGGTGGAGGTATGCACTCTACCGAGTGCCATTCTAGTTTGCTAATATATTTAGTACCGCAAATAATACAGCGATACCCTTTGTTTTATATGATACAGAAACTTGTAAAGTTTTCTTTATTTTCAGGTCTGGTGATTTAATATAAAAGACTACATGGTATGGAAGGAATCTGCCATCACGGACGAGTATCAGAGAGTGGTACAAGTGGTTTAAGGAGACTGGAAGTTGTCAGAAACACAAAAGTACGGGTTGACCAAGCACAAGTGCAACAGATATTGAACGAGTGTGTGGTTTTCTGGGACTTTGTTGAAATGATTCAATTTGACACGCATCCAGAGAACTGGGACTACCAACTACGAACCACCACTGCACACAGGATTTTCAATAAAACACTGAAACTTTATGCCCATTAGGTGCAGATTCTGCAGGAACTCAAGCGAAATGACAGACCCAAACACAAGGTGTTATCCTTGGAAATGCTCAGTCACATCGAGGATGACGAAGATTCCATGACAAAGGTCATGTTCACAGAGGAAGCTTCTTTTCATGCATCGGGGAAGGTCAACCGGCACAATGCGAGGATCTGGGGCTCTGAAAACCCCGACATGGTCATTGAACACGTACGTGATAGTCCAACATCCAATGTGTGGTGTGGCCTTCTTTATGACCATTTGGTGGGTGCATTTTTCTTTGCGGAGGATACAGTGACCTCAACAATTTACATGAACATGTTGGAAGGATTTGCCTTCCCACAGATTGAAGACCTGAAACCTGATATCATTTTTCAACAGGACGGCGCTCCCCCTCATTGGGCCTTAGTCGTTCGAGCCGTCCTGAATGAAAAATTTCCAGGTCGCTGGGTTGGCCGAGACGACCAACTGCCTGACCACAAGATCACCAGACATAACCCTCCTTGATTTTTATTGGTGGGGGTTTGTTCAAGATATCGCCAAAAACACCAAGGTGGCAAGCCTGCAGGATCTTCGTTCTCGGATCACAGCTGCACGCGCACTGATGGACGTAAACACGCTGGGCCGAAAATGGCAAGAACTCATGTATGACCCCATGTATGACAACGATGGCAGGACACATCGGTGTACGTATACATTCATTATATTCAATTTTCTTGGGAGGTGTACGGTCAGTCGCACGGCTTCCAAAGAGATTAGAGATTCGACACAGGATTTGAACCTGGGTTCACAGGATTGTGAGCAACGTTCTCAGAAGTTCACACCAAACAAGCAAATCCAACTACGAAGTGTCACATGGCTTTCTCCAGCTGTGCAATCTACCAATCAGATGCCATTCCTTGTGCATTCTGGGATGTGGATTTTCATTCATTCCCACCAAAGTGTCGCACTTTGTATCGCGGCCGACAATCCCAAACATGAGCAAGAACATCTCCGGCTTGAGATTTTCAAAATGCTCTTCTTCCCGTTTGAGCACCGAACAGATCATGTTTCGTCAAAGCTGAGCAGAAACAGGTTGAATGCTTTGACATGAATTTAAATAAAGCAAAAAGTACTGAAAGTCATCTGCTCTGACCCCACATGGTTAATATATTTATTATAAGGGGGGGATGTGGATGGGATAGAGACAAGACGTGAGAGTAAGGGGAGGGAACTGGAAGGAATGGGGTTTGGTGGGAGGTGAGGAGGAAGTAGGAGAGTCAGATCACACAGAAAAGCCTACACACACCCTTACATGTTGTTATGAATCAAGATAATACAAATATGGGACCGACAGGTAAGCTAAGGCAGCATACTCACCTTTGAGATATCTACCCCGAGTTTGAATCCAACCCCAATCACACCTACCTTCCCCGTGCTACACAGGGATCATTGAGTCGTCCATGAGATGTGACGTTAAGCTGGGGTCCCAAAGGCAAGCATTTCCTGCTATATCTATCACAAGGACTGGCCAACTTACAATCCTCTGCCCTATCAATGAGAGGGCAAAGGCAAACAACCCAGTGTGTCCACGAAAAAAACATGGTAGTTGAGGACATCAACATTAAGAATGACAGCACTCCCAACTCATTCAGCTGCCGAGCAGGAAAACCTTAGATCCAATGTATTTATCACTGAACTTCCTCCGGGACTGTGAGGGCATGATCTGCCAGGTGTTTTGCCCCCATCCCAAAGGGGAGGAGGGCATTGATCATGAAAACAACAAAACTTCTCATCACCGACATATTGAGGTCACCCGATGCTCCTCGCAACGAGCCTCCCCCCATTTCGGATACTTAACACCTGCATAATCCCAGATGGAGACCACCCAGCAGTCGAAACCTCGGTCCTTTGCCCCAATTGACCTGGAAAGTTATACAAGTTGGTGAAGCCAACATTTTTGTACTTGTGCTCAGTATATTCCTTCCTGGGTGGCTCTTTCAGCAGCAATCGTGCCACGAAAAGGGATACGACACATCATCAATGTATGGCATCTTGTATTTTGTTAATGTGTTTTTAAGGTCCAGCTTGGACTTTAAAAAAAAAAAAATTGTCAAAGGCAATGAACACTTTCCTCTCATATCTGTGGATCGATGAACAATCACTTGCACGCCACTGCAGGTGTTATACTGAGCCAGAGATAACAACCGAGTATAGGAGGTGTCAGACACTTCACAATAAGGAACAGGTAGATGTAAGTGACAGAGGAAGGATTGATCACTGAACTTGAGCTCCACCATTAGCGATATTGCTGGCTGGCTGGCTTTGCTCTCAGTCTGGGATTTATTGGTCACACTGTCCGAAGTGCATTACACTCCACCTGATATTCTTGGCATGATAGCTTAGAGGTAGAGAGGTATACAAACTTACCTTTTAGCTGTCTCACTTGGTTTCTAATCTCGACCCAACTAGAAAATAAGCTTTCATTTGGTGTTCTGCATGCAGGGCGAGACATCAATATGTGTGCCGGCGATTGGAGCGATGTTAAGCTGGAGGAGCTGTCTGCCAGCACTGGATGTAGGTGTACGTTAAAGATCACGTGTTGTCCTTCATGAAGGGTAGGCGAGTTATTGCCGGTAACCTGATCATATGATAAACGATTGCACTGACGACCAATTGGAAGATGATGGAAACAGCTCAGTGCAATCCTTCACATGGTTGCTTTGGCAGCACTGCACTACAGAGAGGGTAAGAGAAACATAGAGAGGGACATACTGGATAGACAGATGCAGAGAGAGGAGAGATGGTGAGAGATGGTGAGAGATGGTGAGAGATGGTGAGAGATGGTGAGAGATGGTGAGAGATGGTGAGAGATAAAGAGAAAGAGAAAGAGAAAGAGAAAGAGAAAGAGAAAGAGAAAGAGAAAGAGAAAGAGAAAGAGAAAGAGAAAGAGAAAGAGAAAGAGAAAGAGAAAGAGAAAGAGAAAGAGAAAGAGAAAGAGAAAGAGAAAGAGAAAGAGAAAGAGAAAGAGAAAGAGAAAGAGAAAGAGAAAGAGAAAGAGAAAGAGAGAGAGAGAGAGAGAGAGAGAGAGAGAGAGCTTTATTGCGTGAGAAACCCTGAAGTTCATGAAGGCCACATGCTCACATGCTTGCCATACCCACCTGGTGTATTTTGGCTTCACAACACTGCAAAGTCTTGGGCAGGAGTGTTGCTCAAACGTGGGTTCAAGGCACGCTGCGTGTTACAGTCGACATGCAATCACTTCTTGTGTATGGTGTGTCTTCAAGATAAGTGTGTCTTGAATCTTCAATGCTGCACTCCAGTTCAATATCAGTGTGGAGTACATCTGGGAAAAAGAGCTTAAATCTCACAGCTTTGTGGCTATGATCAAAAGATCACATGTACACACACTCATAGTGTGCTCACTGTGACATCTGCCCAGAGGGTGGACTATCTTCAACGTCTTAACTTCTTGCAGAAGGTCCACCAGTTGTCCCTTCTTTGTGCCAACAGTGACAGTTTCCACGTATTATCGGAATGACTCTGAATGATGTGCAATGTTACTTGTCAGAATTGAGCTTACCGTACTAACTTTGCCAACATGACAAACTGCCTGAAAGAGATGATATTATTCCCTTTTGCCTCACCACCAACAAATTGTGGTGTTTAAGAGGTCTGGAGTTTGGAGAGCAAATTAATGTTAACGAGTGTACATTACATCTACAAGGTATTTATTACATCTACAGTCAAGACTTGTGGAAGAGGCAGTACAGTACAGTACAGGTCAGGAGATAACAGGAAAAAAGGAATAGAGAGGGGAGGGGGGCACAAACAGCAGAGTTGAAGGAGGAGACTTGAAGAAACAATAGGTGTGGGGGAGGAATGGGGGTTGGGGGGGGGGGGGTAGAGAAGGATGCATGGGTTGGTTGGACAAGATGGATCAATAAATTCTCAGGAGCGAAGACTGGAAATTTGGAAGGAAGGATTGGTGTGGAGGAGGTGGGGGGTTAACGAGGGCATAAAATACCATGGTTTTGGATGGGGGGTGATCTGAGATGGTGGTGAACAGCTGTCTTGAAGACCTGAAGGGAAACATGAGATTGAAAAGAATGTGGAAGTGGGTTCCACAGGTGGGAAAAAGCGGAACAAATGAGTGGAGGTGAGCGATCATCCTGGATTTATGTAGTTCCACCAAAAGGGGGGGCAGCTTGTCTGTTTAGAGGGCATCACAAAAAATTGTGCATGGATTTGGACAAAATGTGATGAAGAAGTTCGGTGAGTGACAAAGACGAATCGATTCCATTTTGGTGAAGAGGTGAGGGGGAAGTAGTGAGTCAGATCACACGGAAAAGCCTGAATGCACCCTGACATGTTGTTATGAATAAACATATCATGGAGGACTCTGGAAGGAACGATCGTATCATGATGGAGTGTGATTGCATCATGGAGTATGATCATACGTCATATGTCGGGATGGCATGGGGGAAAAAAAATGGCTGCCCATTCAAATGTATACAAAAGGACAAGCTTTAAAACGACTAAAGGGTGAAGTCATATGCATTTAAAAGGCGCACCTATTAATCTCAAACATTTTCACAACGAACAAACATGAAATTCACTCACGGACTCTGCAGGTAACAAACCTCATTTGAGTCTCTCTCAGCAACCGCTCGTTCAACACAAAGTCTGACCAGTGATAGCCAAGGATTCTCCGAAGTTACCTGGTCCCGAAGGGGTTAAGTGTTGATTTCAGATCCTTTGTCAGAGTCCAAGTCTCACATGCGTAGAGCAAGACTGGAAACACCAAGGACTTGAAGACTCGGACTTCGTCCTCCTGCACAGGTACCGACAGCGCCACACCCCATGATCCAGTGAATCCATGACTCCGCAGGCCCGACCCACATGTCAACTGACCTCCGGCTCACAACCTGCAGACACATAAATATCACTGCCGAGGTAAATGAATCTCTCCGTGACCTCAACGTCCTCACCATAAAGAGGAACAGACAAGATAGCAGCATCCAATAAGTCAATGAAAGCTTGGATTTTTGTTTCGACTCAGGAAACCCAAAGTCCCAGTGGCTCCGATTCCTCATTCAGTGCCTCAAGGGCACCAACAAGGACATCAGGTGTTTCTGCAAGGATGACTGCATCATCTACGAAATCAAGGTCAGAGATATTAAGCGATGCATCGCAGCTTGATCTCTGTGACATCTTTCCCAAAATCCAATCAATACAAGTGTTAAAGAGTGTGGGGGCCAATACACACACCTGACAATAAGTCAGAGGTGGAAACCACCACACCTCACAGGACTCTCAGTTCCAATCAACTTTGGTGGAAGCCCGCGAAGACCGAGAACCCTCCAGAGGGCGTCCTGATTCACTGAATTTAATGCTTTGTAGAGATCAACATAGGCTGTGAGCAGCCCCTGCTGAAACTCTCGTCTGCGTTCGGTGAAGACCCGGAGAGTCTTCTTCAGGATTCCCCATAGCACCCAGACCCCCCCAAATCCCCTCTCAGCCTGTTTGCAAACTTCTCAGCTACTCTCTCATTCTTGAGCTTGCCAACATCCAGCCTTGGCTGGGATGGTACCATACTCTTGGATATAAGCTGCAACTTCAGAGTTGCTTCAACACCCCTGTGGTCGGTATTGAGTTACTGAGCACTCCCGTAGACCCTGCAGTTCTGAATCATCCTCGAGCACCCAGCAACGAGTACAAGGCAAATATCCTTTGCCAAACCACCAGCGTTGGAATACCAAGGCCAGCGATGAGCCTGCAGGCGCTGAAACCATGAACCAGCCACCCTAAGTCCACGACTTCTTCAAAAGTCAAGGTCCGGATGCAGATCCAGCCTATCAGTGGGATACCAATTGTAAACAGTTCAGCCCACCAGAGGTGTATGCTCTACTGAGTGCTGTTGTAGTTGATTGTCCGAACAGAAGATATCGCTCTGATTATTTGTGGAAGATTTCATTTCACTGCATTGAATGAATGATTTTTGTTGTATAAATGACTGACTGGTACTTCAAGACGATTATTTTACACTCACAAATATCACCCGTCACTTCCCTGATGGGGATACAAAAGGGGGGAAGGAGAAAAAGCAGGGAGGGGTAAGAGTAAGATATGGGTGGGGAAGAGAGAGCGGGGAGAATGAAGAGGTGGAGGGGAAAGGAGAGAGGAGGGGTGGAGGAGTGAGGAGGGGTGGGGGAAGGGAAGACAGTGTGAGGTGAAAGGAAGGGAAGGCAGATGTGTGGTGGAGCGTTAATTACGATTCATACTGTTTCATCAAAATGATTTTGCATAGAATAACAGTGAAGATGGAAACAAAATAATGTATGAAATTCATATTCTACTGGTTATGCTATAAATATGGCCGGACGCATCCGAAGCCAAGCCATCCAGACACAAACACTGTTCGGACACAACCAGAGGCAAACTCCCGTCCAGAGACAAACTCCGGTCTGGAAATAAATGCCGTCCAGATGCGTCCGGAGACAAACACCGCCCGGACA
>NC_140961.1:4374288-4394288 GCF_056783735.1 Eptatretus burgeri | reverse complement strand
TTCACTCCAGATTTTGACATGCATTTCGTCCATATGATATCTGATCCTCAAAACCGAAATAATATTTTGATGATATACTTTAATTAGTCCGTGAGAGTAGTTCGTGGAAAATCGTGTTCATATAATGCAAGAAATCACTCCAAGCTCCTAATTTGAAAACTATCGCACTTACAAAAGCGATGTACACAGCGATTCGTAGCTTTGATGAACAGGTATTCGATAATATGAGTGAGGAAAGTGAAAAAAAAACTTCATCTTTTAGAAATTGTTGCAGCCTGTTCTAAGTCACGGCATGGTTGAGAAGGCCAAAAAACATGGTGGCTTCAGACTCCAGCGAGGTTACCCAGGAAATGCCTTTCGACCCCATACGCAGCGCTGACCAAGGATGCGCCTGATGAAGGATATAATTAAATAAGGCCGATAATTATCTTCAAAAGGGGTGTTTTAATTAACCCAAGCACCTCATTTTCACTCTTGCATTTCCTTGGAGTTTTCTTAGTGTGCATGAAACGTTTGAGCCTGATAGGTCTCATGGTTTTGGAGTTATGGAGGAGACTCACTGACACACATTGGCACACATTGACATTTATTAGTATGGACAACTTAGTATGCATATTACATACAAAGATGGCAGATATTTTGGTTCCCTCTCCCACCCCCATATCTATTCCCATTCTCTCACTTCCAATCGCTGCCTTTTACCAAATTAATTTTCTCAATTCAAGCCCTCCATCTTCCCCTCTTGCACATGTAACACTGAGACGGTACCCTCACTGACGAGAAGTCACCAAATACTAGGCAGTGTTTCCAAATCAACATATCAATCCCAATAATCCTATCCCATCAGATTTTTCCCGATTTGCTCTTCCTGGCTGTTCAGCATTTCTTCTCCTTGTTTCCTCCTCCATATACTCGAAAGCTTGGGAACAGGTGGCTTTACAGTACACTTGGAAATTGAATCACAAGACCTCCTTTAAAGCACAAGTTGATCAAAATGTCAGTGTTCAAGTGTCATAGCTCAGCTCAAATCCCAGGGGTTTTTCATCCATTATGCAGGACATCACTTCTGGCATTTTGAGTTCAGGAAGCAAGACCTTACGGCAAATGCTTGTACAGAATAAAACCTGACGGAAACCTTTCATCGCGGACTCGTCTCGCTCTATCGCTTTTGCAAATTGCCCCTGCGAACACGTAGTGCTTGACAATTCAAAATTTCTATTTGTCTTATTTCTGGCCACTTCATGCAAGTTTAGACTTACAGACAGCCACCGGGACAGAGTGACCTTCGTGAAGGTTCTTCAAAATATTCTACAGGCTCAGCTGTTCCTTCCTGCACATCGCGATGCCTGAACCCCAGACCGTCCCAAACTCAATGAATGTGTTAAAAATGTAATCATCACGCATTGGGGACTTCAAACAAAAATCAAAGGGAAATTAAACATTTTGCAGGCCAAGCACGTTAAGTTGTCGAGCATTTTGTTTGCTTTGACCTAATTCAGTTTCTACGTTGGTCATGGGTAAATAAATGACAATTAAACAGTGTGCTGTTGAAAAAGTAATGCCAAGGCAGCTCTTTTACCTCAACATAAAGTACTACATGAGTATATTCCAGCAATAAGCATGAAAATACATTATATGTATTTGTTCGAGGCGTGTCATCGCAAACGAGAGGGTCCAATCGACGATATCGGGGAAAAGATGTGTCACGACCCCGATGGTCTCAAATGTTCCACTCACTGCGATCCGAACCCAAAAATGCGCGTAAAAATCCTCCAATACCTATAATCACAAATCGAGTGGAGATAACTTTGTGCAGAGGTTTCCAAAAAAAGATAGAGCACAAAGGGTGTGGACAACAGGAAATGGAGATCGACTTCTCGAGGTCAATCGTTTCACCTAGCTGTTGATCGCACAATATGCAGGTGGTAGTTACGGTCTGAGTGCTGGACAGGCAGAGAGGTCGAGCAGGATCGAGTTGGGAAAGTTTAGCTCACAATTTCTCCAATGGGATGTATGGAAATGCTGGGTGTCAGGCAACAGTAGCTTCAGGCCCATCTATAGGAGCATGGATCTGGTGTTGGTAAAGTCACAACATGGCAGAAAGGCTTCTTGTGACAGAGAATATCGCTGGGATTTCATCCCAGCTCCACCATCTCACAACCCTGACTTTCGGTAACTGTAGCTACAGCTTAGCATTGACTTGCTCTGTCCACACTCTTTCACCCTGTCGCTCTTGTCCTCCGCTTCCTTCTGTCTCTGTCTGTGGTTGTGCATTGTCCTTTATCACAGATTCGCAATCCCAAGTGAGCTTTACCAGAGCGAGCCAATCAGGGGTCCAGCATGGCCTCAAGGGTGTCATAGAAGCAATTCAAAGGTGCAGTGTTGGTAGATTATTGATTTTACCATGACCCCCAAACTAATTTGGGCATCCATACGAGCTAGCCTCAGGTACCAGCCACGACATCATCTTAAGGCAACAAAATGATAACAGTGGACATGCGCTCTCGTAATTAATTATGGGTTTGACTTGTGACCTCCAACATTCTCCTAATTTTTAACGACACCAAATTTGTCATATGTGGTGCAAAAAGAGATAAATAGCAGGAAGGAATGAGGAAGGGTGCATGTACAACATGCTTGTCAATCAATAATAATTACCTCCGCCACCACCAAAGGTGGAAGGAGGTTAGGTTTTCATCCCTGTTTGTCTGTGAGCAGGATATCTCGAAAAGTTATGGATGGGTTTGGACGAAACTTGATCCAGATACTCAAATTTAACAAATTTCCAAAGTGATTCTTCACCATTGAGTGATCGGGATAAAACAGATACATAGCACGATATGCCAAAAAGTTGTCGACAGGTTAGGACGAAATTTTGTGGATGAGTTGGCTCGGTGAGAAGAACAAGCCGATTCGATTTTGGTTCAGGTCTTGATCCAGATTGAGATGGGGCCTATTAGTAGGATACAAAACATACACTGTTCAGCCTGGCGGAGGCATGCGCTCTCTTCCAGTTTGTCCGTTCATGATCAACATGTTCATGTGGACACTTGCTGTTATTATTAGTCGAAAATTTGTCAAAACAACAGGAGAAGTTGAAACTCTTGGCACAACAAAGTCATTATTTACTCAGGCCTCATACTTCGTGCATTGCAGTTGTGGTCTAAAGAAAAATCCAAAATATGAAGTCGAAACAGGAAACCCATTTAATCAAATGCTTCAGAGCCTTGCATCAAGTGTTTCGGTGATAAACTACCCGAATGGAAATGCAGAGTTGATTGAAGGAATCTACCCGAAGTCATTTCTTTGAACGTCGTACGAAACAATTTGTTGAAGAAGGTCGTGCGATGTTGATGAATAAAATTTTACTCCATTTGAAACAGATGGAAGTTATTGGACACAGATAAAAAAATGTCGTCCAATTCTGCACTCTGTTGGCATGACTCTGCCATCATGGTGCTGAAGACGGCCTGCTGCCATTATGCCTTGCGATGTTTCCAGGTGCAAGTCACCAAGCTATATTTTGGCGCCGCACCATCGGTGGCTCAGACGTATCACGTATGCAAGGAAAGGATATTAAGGGGGGGGACGGTGCCAATTGTGAAAAGTGGACAGAATCCTCATTACATCACTAAAACATGTTTGCTCTGCGCATCCCCCATCTCAACCGCTGTGTATCCGAAGGATGTCACACTCATTGATGCGATGTCCTGCCTGCGAGGTACCAGTCTGACAGCTCTTAGATGGGTCAGGAATCGACCCAGACAAAAAGGAAGGACAACCTTTAGGCTTCAAATGGAAAGCAAGCACACAATACGGCATCACATTGGATGTGCGCCAAAACACCTCTGTTGTGACCAGTAAACGTGTGCCACCTCCATCCTCAAACTCACCATGTACAGGTGGCAGAGGAAAGGTGCTCTCTGATGACTCGTTAATAACAGGAGAATTTGCATAAAAAGTCCTAAAGTTCTCTTCTTTGTGGAAAGGTAGTCCCTATTGCATATTGCGGAAGACAACCGTCAGGGTATTTTAAATTGTAGGATATCTCGTTTAATTGCAACGCGTGGATGTGTCTTTCAAACAGAAATACACAAAAATAAAAATAAATCAAATAATGTAAATAAAGCAGGATAGCCTGTGGCAAGTAGATGTATGTGTCTTAACCGAGGATATCCTTATGTACAAAGGTGGATCTTCCAGATGACACCAAGAACATGTTATTTCAGAGGAACAAAGTGCAATGTACCCACTAGTAAGAGCAATCAGAGATTGCAGACCCTCGCCAGGACTTGCTTTGTGTGGCAAATAAATGGAAAGGTTTACGAAATGAAAGATCATCGATTGCAAATGAAAGGTCTCACTGGTTTAAAGGGCAAAGATCTGAAAATGGTCTAAACGGTAGACAGGGGACTCTGTGATGGCGAAGTGACAGACCCATTGACTCAGCATCGGGGGGAGATACCAATGATGTTGAAGGGCCTGGTTTTCACAGCGTCAAGCTGAGCAAGAAGTGAGGCAGGGAGCCAGCCCAGAGGGGAGGGCAGTACTCCATCAAGCTTCAGAAGAACGCCTTGTAGGTGGATCGGAGTTCAGGTGTGCCAAGGAAGAACCTTGTATGACGGAGGATGGCCAGCAGTTGGCTTTGCGGGCCAACTTTGAAATGTAGCTTGCCTAAAAAAAGACATGACTGATAATTATAAGACCCAGGGGTTTGAATGACTGAACTTCCTCAAAACTTTTGAGTCAAAAGGATTGTTAAGAAAGTAGATTGGGGGTGGGGGGGGGGTTGCCAGTCCTTTCAGGGAGAGAAACTGAGAGCGTGAGATTTGTCAGGACTGAAAGACATATTCCAAGTATTTGACCAGCTTTTGATTTTTTTTTTCACGGTCTCAAGAGAAGGAAGAGGCTGCAGCCTGCCTGTCTGAAGGATGAGGGACGTCATGGCAGAGGGAGGAAAGAGTCGATGAGAGTTGTTCTGAGGAGAAAGGGGAACACGACGGGGACTGCTGAGGAGAATCGAGTCTGAGCTTTCTCTGAGGAGGTCGTCCTGCCTGCCTGCTTCTGCCAGCCTGTGCCTGTCTTTGTCCTTTGCCTGTGTGTCCTGCCTCTGGTCATTTCGTCGTTCATTCCTTGCCTCATTTCGTTAACCTGCCTGTGTGCTTCGTCTCATCATCCTGCTCCTCATCCCTCGCCTCCAGAGAACTGACTTTATGCAACGCCAGCTGCATTTTCCATCCGATTATCACATGACTTTGCTCAAACATTCTTCATGGGTAGTTGCCCCTCAGTTGAACATTTCACGTCAATCGCTGAAGCGATTGTGGAGAAAATGAATTTAAAAGCGAACAAGCCGAATACCACGGATGACCCCGACGTTGAATGAAAGCCGATTACCAAATGATGTTGATACTTGCGCAGCCGATTACCAGACGATACAAGCTGAATACCACGGATGACCCCGACGTTGAATGAAAGCCGATTACCAAATGATGTTGATACTTGCGCAGCCGATTACCAGACGATACAAGCTGAATACCATGGATGACCCCGACGTTGAATGAAAGCCGATTACCAAATGATGTTGATACTTGCGCAGCCGATTACCAGACGATACAAGCTGAATACCATGGATGACCCCGACGTTGAATGAAAGCCGATTACCAAATGATGTTGATACTTGCGCAGCCGATTACCAGACGATACAAGCTGAATACCACGGATGACCCCGACGTTGAATGAAAGCCGATTACCAAATGATGTTGATACTTGCGCAGCCGATTACCAGACGATACAAGCTGAATACCATGGATGACCCCGACGTTGAATGAAAGCCGATTACCAAATGATGTTGATACTTGCGCAGCCGATTACCAGACGATACAAGCTGAATACCACGGATGACCCCGACGTTGAATGAAAGCCGATTACCAAATGATGTTGATACTTGCGCAGCCGATTACCAGACGATACAAGCTGAATACCATGGATGACCCCGACGTTGAATGAAAGCCGATTACCAAATGATGTTGATACTTGCGCAGCCGATTACCAGACGATACAAGCTGAATACCATGGATGACCCCGACGTTGAATGAAAGCCGATTACCAAATGATGTTGATACTTGCGCAGCCGATTACCAGACGATACAAGCTGAATACCATGGATGACCCCGACGTTGAATGAAAGCCGATTACCAAATGATGTTGATACTTGCGCAGCCGATTACCAGACGATACAAGCTGAATACCATGGATGACCCCGACGTTGAATGAAAGCCGATTACCAAATGATGTTGATACTTGCGCAGCCGATTACCAGACGATACAAGCTGAATACCATGGATGACCCCGACGTTGAATGAAAGCCGATTACCAAATGATGTTGATACTTGCGCAGCCGATTACCAGACGATACAAGCTGAATACCATGGATGACCCCGACGTTGAATGAAAGCCGATTACCAAATGATGTTGATACTTGCGCAGCCGATTACCAGACGATACAAGCTGAATACCACGGATGACCCCGACGTTGAATGAAAGCCGATTACCAAATGATGTTGATACTTGCGCAGCCGATTACCAGACGATACAAGCTGAATACCATGGATGACCCCGACGTTGAATGAAAGCCGATTACCAAATGATGTTGATACTTGCGCAGCCGATTACCAGACGATACAAGCTGAATACCATGGATGACCCCGACGTTGAATGAAAGCCGATTACCAAATGATGTTGATACTTGCGCAGCCGATTACCAGACGATACAAGCTGAATACCACGGATGACCCCGACGTTGAATGAAAGCAGATTACCAAATGATGTTGATACTTGCGCAGCCGATTACCAGACGATACAAGCTGAATACCACGGATGACCTCGACGTTGAATGAAAGCCGATTACCAAATGATGTTGATACTTGCGCAGCCGATTACCAGACGATACAAGCTGAATACCACGGATGACCCCGACGTTGAATGAAAGCCGATTACCAAATGATGTTGATACTTGCGCAGCCGATTACCAGACGATACAAGCTGAATACCACGGATGACCCCGACGTTGAATGAAAGCCGATTACCAAATGATGTTGATAATACTTACATAGCCGATTACCAAATAGAATAACAAGATGGCAACTATGCGCGACCCATGACCCCTTGTATGTCATGACGTTGATTTCTTCGATAAAATAAATGGGGATACAAATTCCTGTCAGCTTGACGACAAAATGTAAGGTGATATTGCAGTTAAAGATGTCAGAAACACAGATCAATCCATATCCTTACGAAGACATGTCCAAATGAAGACATGTCCTTTGTGCGTGACCGTTTAAACAGTGAAGACGGACTGACCATGTGCCTGGGCCTGGCCTAACTCCATGATTGACAGGAGCTCTGAAGCGCTCGAGCTGTGAATGGTCGTCAGACCGTCCACGAGATCAGAAACCAATCACAGCAATGACGTAAATGTGAGGAGGATGAGGAGCAGAAAACAATTTGAAAACCCCTTCTATTGACAGTCAAACGTCAGGGTAATAAAGATGAAAAATGTGGGCGGAAGAAAAAAATCTAAAAAATAAAAAAGGACAAAGTGATCAGCTGACATTTCCACAATATGGTCAAGGATGGTTGTGCTTGCCTATTACTATTACTGGTGATAATGATAATGATAACAATGACAAAAATAGGACCAAATCTCACTTGGATCAGGAGCAACAGTCACTCAAACTGCCCGCAGACCCCCCCCCCCCCACAAGCACCCCTTCCAACCTGATGTTTTTTTTTAAATGCCGTGAACAAACGTTGGTACATCATGGGTGATGAAGGTTGTGGTCAAGTTTCATAGAAATTATGTGTGAACTTTCAGAGAAGAAAGCAAATACCTGTTATATTGGGTTTTTTTTGGGGGGGGGGTCAACACCCCCCTCCCCATAGACCCCTTTAATTAGCACAAATAATGATGCGGTCGACACACTTTGGTACATTATAGGTGATGAAAGTTGTGGTCAAGTTTCATCAAAATCGTGTGTATTTTTGGAGAAGAGAGCACAAATCTATTTTGGGGTTTAAAGGGGAGGCCAGGGGGGGGTTAAAACTGTCCCACAGACCCCCTTAATAAGCACAGATTTTTATGCGGTCAATAAACATTCGTTCGGCATCAGATATGAATGTTGTGGCCAAGTTTCATCAAAATTTTGTGTTTGATTCAAGCGATAATGACTGGTGTTTATGGACTGACTGACTCACAAACTGACTGATTGACTCACTCACCTTTGGACACTGCTTGATCGCATAAGTTCACCTGATGAAAGTCAAGGTGAGTTCATAATGGACCATGGTCATAATGGAATGTGAGTATATCTATGAATTATGCAATATTGAAATGTGAGTTTGTCCAATAATTGTTTGCTATTGAAATGTGAGTCCGTCGATCAATGACAGTGTCCATAAAATATTCACACCCCTTGACTTTTTCACATTTTGTTGTGTTAAACACTGAATTTTAAATGCATTAAAGTTTTTTTTTTTTAAATGTCACCAATCCCACCAAAATATCCCAGAAGTGAAAACATGTTTTTGGAATTTTTTAACAAATGAATTAGAAATGAAAAGCTGAAATGTCTTCCATCAATAAGTATTCAACTCCCTGAGTCAATACTTTGCAGAAGCACCTTTGGCAGTGATTAGAGCTTCGAGACTTCTTGGGTTTGTCTGTATCAGCTTTGTACATCTGGATTTGGGGATTTTCTCCAATTCTTCCTTGCAGATTTGCTCAAGCTCTGTCAAGTTGGATGGGGGAGCGTCGGTGAACAGCAATCTTCAAGTCTTTCCACAGATTCTCAATGGGATTCAAGTCTGGGCTTTGGCTAGACCACTCAAGGACTTTCACAAACTTGTTCTGAAACCATTCCAGTTTTGCTTTGGCTGTGTGCTTGGGGTCATTGTCCTGTTGGAATGTAAATCCTTGCAACAGTCCAAAGCCTTTTGCACTCTGAAGCAGGTTGTCAAGGATTTGCCTGTATTTGGCTCCATTCATTGTTCCCTCTATCTATACAAGTCTTCCAGGCCCTGCTGCTGAAAAGCATTGTCATAGCATGATGCTGCCACCACCATGCTTCATGGTAGGGATGATGTTAGATGGGTGATGAGCTGTGCTCGTTTTACACCAGATGTTGTGCTTTGCATTCAGGCCAAAGAGTTTCATGTTTGTCTCATCAGAACACAGAATACTTTGCCTCTTGCTCTGAGTCTTTCATGCGCTTTTTGTAAAACTCCAGGTGTGCTGTCATGTGCCTTTCTTTCAGGAGTGGCTTCCTTCTGGCCACTCTCACATAAAGTCTGAATTTGTGAAGTGCTGCAGAGATTGTTGTCCTTCCAGCAGGTTCTCCCATCTCAGCTGAGGAACTCTGTAGTACTGTCAGGGTGGTCTTTGGGGTCTTGCTCACCACCCTGACCAAGATCCTTCTTGCCCAGTTGCTCAGTTTGGTCAGACGGCCAGCTTTATGAAGAGTCTGGGTCATTCCATATTGTTTCCATTTCCTAATGATGAAGTTCACTGTGATCTTGGGAACTTTCAACTCTCGAGAAATTGTTTGAGACCCTTCCCCAGATCTCTGCCTTCTCACAATTCTATCTCGGAGTTCTACGGCCAGTTCCTTGGACTTCATGGTGGAGTTTCTGCTCTGTCGCGCACTGTCAAGTGTGGAGGTCAGGTCAGGTATGGGAGTATGTGCCAGAACAGCGCGTCGCTGCGTCCACTTTCCGCCGGTACTCCAGGGGCCATTCCCCCATCCCCCCAGGCAGATACCAGGCCCATCCCCATCTCCTTGAGATGATGGTCAACCTGCTGCAACCATGAGGCACGTGGTCGGCCCACTGGCCTCCTCCACTCATGAGACTCCCTCGCTGAGAGAATCTAGTGAGCAGGATCAGCGTCAGGAAAATGAGCCACATGTCCATACAGCCGCAACTGACGCTCACGGACTATGCAGGTAACAAATCTCATCCGAGTCTCTCTCAGCAACCGCTCGTTGGACACAAAATCCGACCAGCGATAGCCAAGGATTCTCCGAAGAGACCTGGTACCAAAGGAATTAAGTCTCCATCTCAGGTCCTTGGTCAGAGTCCAAGTCTCGCACCCACAGAGCAAGACTGGAAGTACCAAGGACCTGAAGACTCGGACTTTCGTCCTCCCGCACAGGTACCGGCAGCGCCACACCCCATGATCCAGTGAATCCATGACTCCCCAGGCCTGACCCAGATGTCTATTGACATCTGACTCGCAGCCAGCAGAGACATGAATATCACTGCCAAGGTAAGTGAATCTCTCCACGACCTCAACATCCTCACCACAAACAGACACAGACAGGACAGCAGCATCCAAGATGTCACCGAAAGCCTGGATCTTAGTTTTGACCCAAGAAACCCGTAATCCCAATGGCTCCGACTCCTCATTCAGCACCTCGAGGGCCCCCAAGAGGATGTCTAAAGTCTCCGCAAAGATGACTGCATCATCTGCAAAATCAAGGTCCGAGATCTTGACATTGCCAAACGATGCAACGCAACTTGATCTCTCCGACATCCTCCCTAAAATCCAGTCCATACAAGTGCTGAAAAGTGTGGGGGCAAGTACACATCCCTGACGAACTCCAGTAACAACTGGAAATCAGTCAGAGATGGTACCACCACACTTCACAGCACTCTCAGTACCAGAGTAGAGTTCAGACATCAGATCGATCAGTTTTGGTGGCACCCCACGAAGACCAAGAATCCTCCAGAGGACATCCCGATTCACTGAATCAAACGCTTTACAGAGATCAACATAGGCTGCAAGCAGCCCCTGCCGAAACTCTCGTCTGCGTTCGGTGAGGACACGAAGTGCAAGGATACGGTCAATCGTTGACCTCTTTGGTGTAAAGCCTGACTGCTCTGGACGCTAGTGCTCAAGCAGATGGTGGCGAACCCTATCAAGAATTATCTGAGCAAAGACCTTGCCCGGCACTGAGAGCAGCGTCACCCCTCGGTAGTTGTTGCAGTCTTGGCGATCACCCTTCCCTTTCCAGAGAGGGACAACAAGGCCCCTCTTCCAATCAGTTGGGATGATGCCTGTGTTCCAGGCAGAGCACAAAACTGCATGCAACGACACGAGTGCAGCATTTCCACCAGCCTTGAGAAGTTCAGCATGGATGCCACAGATCCCTGGAGCTTTGCCCCGTTTCAACTGGTTCACCGCAGTCCGTGCTTCCACAAGCGAAGGTGGACCACAGTTGATTCGAGGGTCAGCAACAGGGATTGTAACATCCTTGACGTCCAACTCGACAGTTGGGGGATCAGCCTGGTACAACCGCTCAAAGTAACCGGCCCAGCGGGCCTTCACTTCAGACTCCTCTGTCAAGAGCCTACCACTCTCTGCTCGAACTGCAGTGCTCCGAGGGATGGGCTTGGATGAACGTAATGCGCGAATTCCCCTGTAAGCGGGATGAGAATCACCTGTCCACAGGTGATGCTCTACCCCCTCACAGATTCCTCGCACATAGGCCTCCTTGTCCACCCTCAGTGCACGTACAGTTTTACGCCTCAGCTCTCTGAACAGCTCAGCTCTGCCATTCAGCCTGGCCCTGCGACTCTGGTCAATGGTATCCAGTGTCCCTTGAGAGACAAAATTCTTCTTTGCCCTGCGGTGAACTCCAAGGCATCCACCGGCAACATCAAGGACGGTGGTCTTGAAGGCGCTCCACAACTCTTCAGGACCCCCCAAAGCACCCAGACCCCCCAAGTGTCCACTCAGCCTGTTTACAAACTCCTCAGCTACTCTTTCATCCCTGAGCTTGGAAACATCCAGCCTAGGCTGGGATGGTACCATTCTCCAGGATTTAAAGTGCAGCTTTAGAGTTGCTACAACAAGCCTGTGGTCAGTATTGAGGAACTGAGCACTCCGGTTGACCCTGCAGTTCTGGATCATCCTCCAATGACCGTGAATGAGGACATGGTCAATCTCCTTTGCCACACCGCCAGCATTGGAATACCAAGTCCAGCGATGAGCTTGTGGGCGCTGAAACCATGAACCAGCCACCCCAAGTCCATGACTTCTTTCAAAGTCAAGGAACTTAGTACTATTCTGGTTCATAGTTCCTGACCCATTGGGACCAACACACACCTCATAACCATCCCAATCAGTTCCAGTCGATGCATTGAAATCCCCCAAGAGTAGAAGTGTATCTCGTCTAGGGCACTGATCAACCACAGACTCGAGTGTGGCGTAGAATGCATCCTTCACGGTGAGATCACTCGCCTCAGTCGGAGCATAAACAGAGACCAGGGAAATGACACCTAAGGAGTGACGAATCCTTAATCTCATAATACGCTCGTTGACCGGTGTTACCTCAATCATCACTGGGGTCAGCTTATTGGACACAGCTACAGCAACTCCTTGGGTATGGTAACCATCAGAGCGACCAGACCAATAGTAGGTGTAACCACCCACCATTATCTCGCCGCAATCCGGTCTCCGAACCTCAGAGAGAGCTGCAATCCCGATGTCCAAACGCTTGAGCTCAGATGATACCAGAGACAGGTGATCATCCTCTCTTCGGGATAGGACATTCCAGGCACCCACCCGAATGGACCGCCTCAGGTTAACCCAAGGAGACCGCCGTCTGGTGGACGACACCTCAGCACCACTCCGACACACTCTCCCGCAATCTGACCCAGGGATGTTACCCCGTGGTTTCCCTCCTATCATCAAAGATTGGGGGTCCCGAAGGCTTTGCCCCAATCCCGTCATCCGGTGAACCTTCCGTCAAGTGTGGAACCTTATATAAAAAGCTGTGTTTCTTTATAAATCATGTCCAATCAATTGAATTGATCAAAAGAAATTGGATGCACCTGAGCTCGATTTGGAGTGTCATAGCAAAGGGGTTCAATACTTATTGATGTGATATTTTAGCTTTTCATTTTTAATTAATTTATAAAAAAAATTTAAAACATTGTTTTCACTTTGTCATGATGGAGTATTTTATGTTGATCGGTGACAAAAAAAAGCTGAGTCTATGAGAACCATCACATCACCATCGCAGACAAGTCGGTGGTCTCTGCCCTCTACCGCCTCCTTTCTGATCTTGCACTCTCTGATCTTTCTGTTCTTTGTCCTCCCCGGATTTCTGAAAGGCTCTCACGAACCACCATCAACTTTCTTCTGGCAAAACTACCTAAATCCAGGCTCACTACTCATCTCCACTCATTTGTTCCTCTTTCTTCCCCACCTGTGGAATCAACTTCTACATCCTCTTCAATCACCTTCTTCCCTCCAGGTCTTCAAGACAGCTGTTCACCATCATCTCAAATCATCCAAAATCCAAAACCATGATCTTTTCTACCCTCATTTACCCAGCCCAAATCCATCCCTCCAATTTTCTAGTTTTCTCTCCTTGGAGTTTCCTTCATTATCCATCTTGTCCACCCCATGCATCCACTCCTGTCCCCCCATTCCTCCCCACACTCATTGTTTGGTTGCCTCCTGCTGACTTGGCTTTCACCTCTGCAGTTGCCCCCCCCCTCTCTCTCTCTCTGCTGTTCCTTTTGCATCCTTTTTAGCAACCCTGCTTTTGTCTGTTATGTCCTGATCCATTCAGTGTACGAGCTCTTCCATGAGCCGAGACTATGTATTCCAATATATATTCCATTATCGTTATCATTTCAATGGTTTGTAATGATCATTTCTGTGCAGACAAACAAACAGACAGACAGATGGCTGATCGATGAATTGAAGCTCAAGACGTGAGCAGCGAAGCCAAATAAACCTGATATTTGCATGCCAATCATCTCACAATGGCCGCATCGAGAGACGCATGGACAGCGTAATACAATCGGATTTCCTGGAAGAATCGACCATATATTATGTCCTCGAAGAAAAGCAAGGCAGGGAAAGCCTAAGAGACGTCACAAAACCATCACTGCATGTAACCTGCGACACATATGAAGCTGAGAGCAGGCGGCACTGTTCTTGTAATGGCGGTTGGAGGTGTCTGTGAGCCAAAAGCAAGAAGGAGAAGTCACATATTTTGAGAATGCATATCGTTGTGTGTAGTTTTGTTGCTCTTAAGGTTAAGAGATGGTTAAAATACGAGATATTTGTGCATCATATTCAAATATATAAAATCATCATGAAAATGTCAAGCTTGACCATGAAACCATCCGTCGTTCTGTGTATCTCCAGACACCATCGATCTTTTAATTACGACATCAATCAATTCACGATCAATGCATTGCTCTGACAAAGATATCCTCCTGAAGTTAAATATCAAATATGGAGAAGCAATACGAGAGCTTAAGGCTTTCAAAACACAATTGCTGTAATAAACGTAAAGTAACAGAGTCCGGGGGTCTCAATTGGGAATTCCAGGCAAGAAAGCAAATGTTCAGGTCCATCGGTTTAAAATAAATAAAGCAAACATCTCAACAATTTTTCACTTGATGTCCATAATGCTTGAAAATATAAATCGCAACATTCGGCAACAAAAACAACTTCAACTTGCCTGAACAGTTGACGCTTTGTATCCCACCGACAGGCCGGATCTGGATTCGGACCTGAACCAAAATCTACTCGGCTTGTTATTGTCACCAAACCAAGTCATCCACCTCGTTTGTCGCGATGCATTCAGAGCTGTTTGAGATGTCATACTCACAGATAGACAAACAAGCAGATAGACAAACAAATAGGGCTGAAATAACTTCCGTCTACCTTCTGTGTCGGAGGTAATGAACACTCGAGTAATTTCTCAATATTTCCAGGTAATTACATCCACCAACGAAGGTGGACAGGTGTGAGGCTCATGGAAGCGCAAGAGTAGAACTGACAGTAGGAAAAAGGAATTAACGAACAGGTAAGAGGAGGGGAAGAAACTGAAACTCGTAAATAAGATGGTGGTTGGGTTAATGAGGGTAACAAAGATCATGGGTCAGAACTGGGGATGACAAGACATGGCATTGTATTGCTTTCTTGAAGTCCTGTGGGGTGGGGGGAGGGAGTGAGAACAGCTCTGGAAAGTGGTTCAGCCTCTGGAAGGTGGTTAGCTTCTTCACTCTGCAGACTTGGATAAAATCACAAGTTGGTCCAACACTTGGAACATGTCCTTCAATCCTGACAAATCTCGCACTCTGACTATGTCTCTCCGAAAGGACCCCCTGAAACCAACCCCCCCCTCACACCCCCATCTACTTTCTCAACAACCCCTTTCAAAAAAGTTCTTTCATTCAAGCTTTTGAGTCTCATTATTTGCCACGATCTTTCCTGGGAAAGCCACATCTCCAAGCTGGCCTCCAAACTGGGCATCCTACTTCGTGAAAAGTCCTTCCTTGGCACACCTGAGCTTCTAACCACTTACAAAGCTTTCATCTGCAGTCTGATTGAGCACTGCTCCCCCCTCTGGGCTGGTGCTCCTGTCTCACACCGAGCTCAACTTCATGCTGTGGAAACCAAGGCTTTTAGGATCGTTGGTATCTCCCGAAATGATGCTGAGTCTTTGGGCCTCTCACTCTAATACCAGAGGCAGGTCGGTGGTCTTTCTCTCCTCTACCATCTCCTGTCTGGCCTTACCCTCCCTGCTCTGTCTGTGATCCCCCCCCACCCCCTATATTTCCGCAGGGTGTTCAAGGTCCGCCAAAAACACCCTTGTGTTGAAACTGCCAAAATCACAAATCAATGCTCACCTTCACTCCTCTTTTTTCCCACCTCTGGAACAAACTGCCACACTCTCTTCAATCCCACTCCTCCTTCCAGGTCTTTAAAACAGCTGTTCACCGCCATCTCATATCTTCCCCCATTCAAAACCTTGATCCTTTCTACTAGCGTTAATCCACCCCAAACCCACCTCCTTCAAATTCCCTGTTTTCCTTCCTGAAAGTTCCTGTAGTACCATCTTGTTTACCCCATGTACCCCACACCCCCATCCCTCTCCCTTCCACAGATCCCCAATTGTCTTTGTTCCCCACTACTTCATGCTTCCCTCTCCCACCCCCCTATCCCCTGCCTTGTTATAGGTTTCTGTGTATTAGCTCTTACATGAGCCTCGACTTGGTATACAAAAACAAAAAGTGAGGAATAAAAGAGTTGAGGTGAGCAGTAAGCATGGATTTTGAAATTTCACCAGGTGGGGATTAGTGGAAGAACAAATGCATCCTGTAGCAGATGGGGAGGGTAGGAGGGCTGAGATACCAGAGGGAGCAACCCTGGAAAGAGGAGGGAAAACAACATAACATGGAAGAGGAGGGAAAAAAACATAACATAAAAAAATAAAGAGGAGGGAAAAAAACATTAAAAAAAAACATAACATGGAAGCCACTGACCTTTCTGAGATGTGAAATCAACAGGCCTTGTGCTGCCTCATCACAGGAGATGCCTTGAGATGACACAGATTCCACAAGAGACAAATGTGATGCGGGGACTTGGCCCAAAGTGGAGATAAGTACTCCATTCAGCTATGGACAAAGACTGATAACATGGACAAAGTACTCCAGTCTGATGCTCGCTTTAGAAACTAGCTTTGCTATGTCATCGGAACAGGAAAGTTCATGACTGATGGTTCGGCCTAGAAGTTCAAGAGACTGCACCTCTTCCAGTAGATGACAAAATTAATAGATAAGTGGGTTAATTTGATGATCGTTCAAAGCGATAGGGCGAGACTGTGAGATGTTGTACACCGCTCCTTCCCAATTCCAGGTCCAGGGGATGCATGACGTCATCGTCAGGTGCCAAACGAAAGGAGTACTCGATTTTTACTCCATTCGTTTATCTGTCCGGACGATAGCTCAACCACCCTTTGAGCTAGGAAGCTGAAATTTAGGAATAACAATGAAGATGTGCTTTGGAAAAAACGGTATTTTTTTATTAATCAATTTATTGATGAGTGACTCAATTATTATCGATTTATTAATTCCTGATTAATTTTCTTTCTCATCTGGGCTAATATTGTTGTGGGGCCGAGTCTCGATGGCGAGCACGACCGCTAGAGGGAGCAGTAGAGTCGTCTCCACCGAACACCCGGAATTTAGGTCGTGACCCTCGGATTAGTCTAAAAGGCACGGGTCCCTTACAGGACCATGAATCGCCAATAATTCAACCGCGTGGAGTAGGGTTAATTGCCAAACTTCAATATACCTAAGTACCCACGCAGCAAGATACCGGAGAATTCACACCCTTGGCAGGCCTCGAGCGGAACGAGCCGTTACCGTGCTTGAACCGTGTATAACCCGAGTGGATGGTTACTGAGGCCCGTCGGTCCAAATGCACAATTAAGGCAACAACGGCCTTCCTGATCCCCAATACGCAACCTGGTAAACCAATGGCAGAAATGACAAAGAACGAGCTGTTACATTCAACAAGAGGGGAATTTATTTATAACAATAATCGGGGAGGGGAACACAGAGCAGAGTTATCACGAATAAAGAAAGGTACCAAATATACAAGCAATTCCTTAAACAATTCTACTTAGAGACAGGGCCCACGGTGACACACACACACACACACACACACACACACACACACACACACACACACACACACACACACACACACACACACACACACACACAAATACCCAGAAAGAGATGGACCTCGAGATCTTTATTGCCCCTTGAGCTCGGAGGGAAGACGAGCTGAAGGAAGAGAACGTGCTGGCTTCCGGGCCACGTTCGTGCGGCTCGACGACCGCACCTTCCCGGAGCACCAGTCACCAAAGAACGAACCAGGGCAGCCGAATCCAGAGGAGGCGAGACGAGGTTATCTCCCGTGATGAGATGGTCGACCGCTTCCAGTAATGTGCCAGGCGAGACACCTCGGATGCGCATGATGCAGTCAGCCGCAAACCCAGGCGCTCGAGCAGACGGGACGCAATCTTCAACTCTTTTTCCATGGCTTTTGGGGCGCGGTCCCCTCCCCCGTCGCATGCTCTCATTGGGTGGATGGCATGTCACGGCTCCGCCTTCTTGCAAAGGACCGCCCCGGCTCTCGTCTGTGCATCACCCATTGGGCGGGAAATGACGCATACCCTTATTTGGCACGCAGCCAGAACGAAACGCTTCGTGACCATATTTGGTGCGAAATCCACACTGCCTGGGATATGGAATTCCGCCCACGCACACGCCCGCATGGCAGTGAGCTCGCGAAGAATGCCACGAGCAGACTGTTGTTGTCGTTGTTGGAGTAAAAATCCTATCTATAAAATAACTGCGCAGCGCACGTACACTCAATCACCCATTAAACATAGGACGGGACCCTACCTAGAAACACATACTTACCGATATAACTGATCTATAGGACCTGGCTGTTGTGTGCGATGGGTTCCAGATTCGTAACAATATCTCAGGCACCTTTTGAGTGAGGAAGCTGATATTTTGACACGACAGTGAACAAGTATTTATGATTTAATGATGAATCAATTAACCGATTAATTATGCATTTTTCGATTAATTACTACATTTTCAGGAGTCAATTTTCAAAACGCTACAGATTCGGATGAAACAGTGGTGGTTTATGTCTGCAATTCGGCAATTGATTGAGAAATCAATTCTTTTATGATTATTATTTATTTATTTTAATGACGCAATTAATGAATTAATCAATCAATTATTGTACACTGCTCTCTCCCAATTCCGTCTCCACGTGCTGCATGGCGGCGGCGCCGGGCAATGTCACGCGCCAAAGGATTTATTCCCTCCACTACCGAAGGTGAAGAAGGTGATGTTTTCACCCCTTTCTCTCTGTCTGTTTGGTAATTGCAAAATCAAACATTTTTCAAGTACATTGGTGAGTCGATTTTGTCATTCTGTCTGTCTATCGCCTACAGGTCACAATTTTAAACCGATCGCCACAAAACGCCACCACATGGTAGAGTTTGTCATCCGGAAGAAGCCTATTGTTTTTGAGGTCAAAAGGTCAAAGGCCAAAAGTCAAAGGCCAAAGGTTAACAACTTTGGTGAGACTACTAAAATCCTCAATTTAAATCTGATTGACTTGAAATTTGAAGAGGATTTGTATTTCATGTCAATGAATTCAATCAGCCAATTATTATTGCGGACAACATGGTCCAAAAGGTCAACATAGTGCCAAGGTCAACAACTAACGTGGTATTTATAAAATCCTCAATTTTCATCCGATTGACTTGAAATTTGAAGAGGATTTATATTTCAGGTCATTGAATTCAACCAGTCAATTATTTTGGAGGTTCACATCGGCCAAAAGGTCAACATAGGCCGGATTTCTAAAATTGTCAATTTCCATCTGATTCACTTGAAATTTGAAGAGGATTTGCATGTTTGGTCATTGAATTCAATCTCCACTTATTTTTGAGGTCAAATTTGTTTTATGGATTTTGCAAGAAAATATATAAGGACATCTTTTTGTTTGTTTGTGTGCAGGATATCTCAAAAAGTTATGGACTGATCCAGATTAAATTTTGTGGCAGATTGAGTGTGTGACAAGGATGAACTGATTAAATTTTGGTGAAGATTCGGATCCAGATGCCAGAATTTTTCAAGTGATTCTTCATCATTGGGAGATAGGGCAAAACTAATATACAGCACGATATCTCAAAAACTTGTCGACGGATTCGGATGAACCTTGGTGGACACGTTGGGTGTGTGGTAAAGACGAATTGTTTCGATTTTGGTGAAGATCTAAATCTGGATATGGATACGAGAATTATTTAATTCTTAAAAAGATTCTTCAACATTGAGAGATTGGGCCAAAAACGATATTGTATTGTCGAGCATGATATTTCAAACATGTATGAGGCCCGATATATTCTCGTGGATCAGGCATTACGTGGAAGAAGTATGTGCTCCACCAAGTTTCCCCTTCTAGTTATATATTTATTTGGCATGGGGATGGTGATCTTTGAATGTACCTCCACTTGTTTTCTCCTAAATTCCTTTGAGAGACTGCAGAGAGAATAACAATGTCATAAGGTGGTGTCTCCTCTACACAAAGTGCACCT
>NC_140961.1:4359288-4369288 GCF_056783735.1 Eptatretus burgeri | reverse complement strand
GCCTCACTATCCAAAAACATGGACCAACTTCTATCCTCTCATCCGAACTCTCTCTCCCTCATATGTGGTGACTTCAATTGTCATCATGCCAGTTGGCTAGGTGTGGGGACCTCTCTCACCTGTCATGGCACTTCAACAAAAGACTTCTGCGACTCATTGGGACTGAAACAATCTGTCAACTTCCCGACCCGGGTCTCAACCAATGGTACTCTATCTCTTCTGGATCTGATTTTGATAAATTTCCCTGAAAATATCTGTTGTTTTTCTTCTGCACCAATCGGTTCTTCTGACGACGTGCTTGTCAAACTGGACATCTCTCTGGCTGTTATCAGAGAACCACCTCAGTGCCGTCGAGTCTGGCATTTCACTCAGGCTAACAGGCAGGGCTCCAAGCAGCCATAAAACTTCTAGACTGGTCTCCCATTGCTACTTTCTCCAACATCAACTCATCCTGGGAATTCTTTCAAAGAAACTTGCTCTCCCTCATGCACAGATACATCCCATCTCGTCTTCAGTGGTCCTCCCCTTCCTCCCAACCATGGTTCACTGACTGAAGCTTGTGGTGAGGGAGTTGTCCTGAAACAACTTGCCTTTGCCTCATGGAAAGCAAACCCAACTGACGGTAATCCCAGTTCCTTCCATAAAGCTCGGAACAAGCGTGTGTCTACCCTCAGGAGAGCCAGAACACAACATCTTTCTCATCTCAACTTTGAACTCTCAAGCCTCTCTCCCTCCTCCAAATCCTGGTGGCGTCCAATCAAATCTGTTTCTGGTGTATGTTCCCCCTCCATCCCTCCCATTCCCTCAAATGGCCGCACTGGTGATACCACACGTGAAAAGGCTGAATGCCGTTTGCATCAAAATCTTGTGTCCCAAACCTATCGCTTTCTGTACCCACCTTACCCAATCGCACCCAACTGTCCCTGGACTCTATGTCCTTTTCTCCTGACAAGGTGGAGAGTTTGCTGTCAAACCTCGACTCAGATTCCACAACCGGTCCAGACGGAATCAGCTCACGTGTCCTAAAAACCTGCTCCTCTGTTCTTGCTCACCCTCTCTCTATTCAATTCCTCTCATTTTCTCAAGCAACCGCTTTCTGGTAAAACCACCAAAATCACGAATCACTGCTCACTTTCACTCATTCACTTCTCTTTTTCCCCGCCTTTGGAATAAACTCCCACACTCTCTTCAATCCCATTCTTCCCTCCAGGCTTTCAAAACAGCCATTCATCACCACCTCTTATCTTCCCCCATCCAAAACCTCAATCTTTTCTACCCCCATTAATCCACCCCAAACCCACCTCCTTCAAGTTCCCTGCTTTCCTTCCTGAAAGTCCCTGTATTGTCCATCTTGTATACCCCGTGGTCCCTCTCCCTTCCACAGATCTCCTGAATGTCTCTGTTCCCCAGTTTTGTCCTTCCCTCTCCCGCCCCTCTTGTCTCATGCCCCCCCCCCTTGTTGTGCGTTATGCGTTTGCTCTCATACGAGCCTTGACAATGCATAGAAAAAAAAAGACATCGCTGTGTGATGACGTCATGCGTACAAGGTCTTTTACATACTTCACATGGAAGCAAACACAGGATATTCACTGCAAGTTCTGGTGAGCAAACATCGAGTTCCAAGCGACACATCATCGTCTCGCAGAAAGAAAGTAACTGCGTTTGACGTCCCACAAAGTTTTTCTTTTTTTTTAATGCAACATCACCATTTTCTTTCCTCTGCACAATAAAAATTAACGTACCTTCATTGGGCGATGGGTATTCGACAGCTGCCGCGATCGCTGCGGACAAGACCTTCATTACCTCCTTTGAGTTGTAATGAAAATGTTAATTTTTTCCCCTCAGAACGGTATCTTCATGCAATGATAGAATATGCGTTATTCAGTCTTCAAATATACACAAGGCCTTGAAAACAATCTGAGCTACGTGGAGAGAAACAAGCTCAAATGAGCTGAGATCCTCATCCTCTTAATGATGACGTCATAAAAACAAATATGACGTCATTGTGATGTATCAGGTTTGCGATAAATTATCTCTGCTAATGCCCTGTTCGATTCCCGTAAACAGAATTCAAAAAGCTTGCCTAGTTTCGGAGATAATATTTCAGGCGATTTCCATTAGCGGAGATATTTTGACGTCATAACTTTATTTTCTCGGAGGAATTTTCAAAATCGGAGATGGTTACTCTCTGCGCAGGGAATTTTTTTACAAAAAAACGCCAAGTTTCAGGAAGTTTCGATGAAAACTGTAGGCTGTGAAACAAAAAAGTCCACAAGAAGAAGATGAAGAACAACAACGTAAGTAAGACTTCGAGATCCTCCAAGAGGATCTAAAAAAAGATGGTGGCGATTTCTAGAGGCTGAAGGGGGCGTGGCCTGTATAATGGGCGGCGTTTATGACTCACAGACGGACAGACAGACAGACAGACAGACCGACCGACAGACACGAATTCAGCTTTATATATTAGATATTATCAAGACAAATGTTCGTGTTCAATAAAATAAAAATTAATGAGCTTGATCACTGCAGAACAAACAACCTTGATGGATACAGCCCGTCATTCTCAGCCTCAAGATACAGCACCATCAAGTTTGTTGTAAGAAAGAAAGAAAGAACCTCCATTGCCTTTTTAAGTACCGACAATAAGAAAATCCATTATCATTTTAAAATAGGCTGGTAATGGGAGGACAGGTGAACCATATCATGTCCCATTGCTGAGCTGTCAGTCTATGCTCCCATCGATTAATGAACAAATATAATAACCGACCCGATGATGCTGACGCAGCAACATCCCCGCTTCAAGGAGTATCACACGTCCCATGTTGAGAGACAGTGAAGACACGAGTTGAATTCATTTGTGAAGGTCAAGGAACTCCACCTTTAAAAAAAAAAAAAGTACAAGATATTTCATTCCATGTGGCAAATCTACTAAATACCACGTGACCTTTCGCTTGGATAAAGGGAGAGGTTTCGAAGTGTCTTTCGTGGTAGCAGAACAAGTAAACAAGTTTGTTTGATCAGTTAAGTCATTGTGAAGGTTGAAACGAAATGAACAATCAGTTGGTGAAATGTTTTCAATCCAATGGTACATCAAAGGCTTACACTGACCACTAAGAAGGGACACAAAGAGTGCGGTTGCGAAAGACAATGGCACATTGTTCTTCACTTCAGGAAATAAAATAATTCAGAAAGGAGTTGTCTCACTCTCTCCTGATTTGTAATGGACAAGGTGTTGGTCTGACAAACAAAACATTTCATGCAAACGGGGCAAATCTCAGAGTCACCTTGTCACTCGCTCTGGAAGGATCGTGAAACAAACCAACCTATTTCCATGGTCAGCCATCAGCCATACCCTCTCCTGATCTACCCACATAGCAAGCTCACCACCAAAGCCAGACCCAGAGTGGACATCCACCATTATTTTCATGAGATTAAACCACTCACATCCGACAAACAACGGTTTGATTTGTAAGTCAATGGAGTACTGCACTGCACTCCCCTGTGGCCTGATATGATGTCCAAGCTTAACATTTGTCTCTTGTGGATTCTGTAGAATCTGAAGCTCTCAACATTTTTGGCATCTCTCGTAATAAGGCCAAAGCACAAGGTCTGGTGCTCTTACATTGCAGGTCAAGTTGGTGACCTCTGTGTTTTATTACCAACAAATTTTTAAGATGCCAGCTGTAAGAAAACTAAACATTCTCAGAAACCCACTTATTCTCAGAAACTACACACACACACAATTGTGAAGAAACCTGACCACGACCTTCATCTCCCGTGATGTGCCAAAGTTTGTTCACGCTATTGCAAAAATGGAGGTCTGGGGGATTTATGGGGGGGGGGGCAGGGGAGAAGGGGTTCAGGTCAGGTCAGGTTTCAGAACATGCACTGGAACAGCGCGTCCCTGCATCCACTTTCTGCCAGTACTCCGGGGGTTTCCGTCTGGCAATCCGCCAGGTAGACGCCTCGACCATCCCCATCTCCTTGAGATGCCGATCAACCTGCTGCAACCACGAGGTACGCGGGAGGGGCGATTAGCCTACTTCACTCACGAGACTCCCTTGCTAAGATAAACTGGTGAGCAAGAACAACGTCAGGAAAACAAGCCACATGCCCATGCAGCTGCAGCTGCAGCTGACACTCATGGACTACACAAGTAACAAATCTCATCTGAGTCTCCCTCAGCAACAGCTCGTTGGACACAGTCTGACCAGCAAAAGTCAATGATTCTCTGAAGAGACCTGGTACCGAAGGAGTTAAATCTCCGTCTCAGATCCTGGTCAGAGTCCAAGTCTCACATCTGTAGAGCAAGACTGGAAGCACCAAGGACGAAAAGACCCGTGTTTTCGTCCTCCTGCAGCGGTACCGACAACACGACACATCATGATCCAGTGAATGCATGACTCCCAAGGCCTGACCCAGACATCTATTGCCCTCTGGCCCACAACATGCGGAGACATGAATATCACTGCCAAGGTAAGTGAATCTCTCTGTGACCTCAACATCATCACCACAAGCAGGCACAGACAAGATAGTAGCATCCAAGACATCAAATTTAAAGCCTGGATCCGAGATTTGACCCAAGCAACCCGTAATCCCAGGAGCTCCGACTTCTCATTCAGTACCTCGAGAGCCCCCATTAGGATATCCAGCGTATCTGCAAGGATGACTGAAGCATCTGCAAAATCAAGGTCAGGGATGTTGAAGTTCCCAAATGATGCACCGCAACTTGATCTCTCTGACATCCTCTCCATAATTCAATCCATAAAAGCGGTGAAATGTGTGGGGGCGAGTACACACCTCTGATAAACTCCAGTAACAACTGGAAATGAGTAAGAGATGGAACCACCGAATCTTACAGCAGTACCAGAGTATAGTTCAGAAATCAGTGATCAGTTTTGGTGGCAACCAACGAAGACAGAGACTCTTATTGAGGGCATGCTGATTCACTGAATCGAATGCTTTGCGCAGATCAACACAAGCTGCGAGCAGCCCCTGCCAAAACTCATTTGCATTCGGCGAGGACCCGAAGAGCAAGGATATGGTCAATTGTTGACCTCTTTGGTGTAAAGCCTGACTGCTCTGGACGCTGGTGCTCAAGCAGATGGTGGGGAACCCTATCAAGAATTATCCGAGCAAAGAACTTGCCCGGCACTGAGAGCAGCGTCACCGCTCGGTAGCTGTTGTAGTTCTGGTGATCAACCTTCCCTTTCCAGAGAGGGACAACAAGGCCCCTCTTCCAATCAGTTGGGATGATGCCTGTGTTCCAGACAAAGCACAAAACTGCATGCAACGACACGAGTCCATGTCCAGCGTTTCCACCAGCGTTGAGAAGTTCAGCATGGATGCCACAGATCCCAGGAGCTTTATCCTATTTCAACAGGTTCACCGCAGCCCGTGTTTCTACAAACGAAGGTGGATCACAGTTGATTGGAGGGTCAGCAGTTGGGAAAGTTACTCTCCTGACATTCAACTCAACAGCTGGTAGGTCAGCCCAGTACAGCCACTCAAAGTAACCTGCACAGCGGGCCTTCATTTCGGACTCCTCTGTCAAGAGCACAACACCCTCTGCTCCAACTGCAGTACACCAAAGAGAAGTGCTTGGACGAACACAATGCACAATTTCCTCTGTAAGCCGGACAAGAATCACTTCTTCTTCTTCTTTTTCTTTCGGCTGCTCCCGTTAGGGGTCGCCACAGCGGATCAACCGTATGATCCGCATAGTGATTTGGCACATGTTTTACGCCGGATGCCATTCCTGACGCAACCCTGGTCGCCTCTTACGACACAGGGATATGGTACACCTATTTTAACCGGGGTATACACCGGCCCAGTACACTGGTACTCATTTCGCCGACCTCGGAAGGATGACAGGCTGAGTGAACCCCCTGGTGTATTAATTCAGTGGCTCAACGGGGCTTGAACTCAGGACCTTTTGGATCCCAAGCCGCTGCCCTAACCACTGCGCCAACACCAGGCTCAGGACAAGAATCACTTGAGCACAGGTAATTCTCTACCCCTCACAAATTCCTCACACGTAGGTCTTCTTATCCGCCATCAGCACACGTTCAGTTTTATGCCTCAACGCTCTGTACAGCTCAGCTCTGTCATTAAGCCTGGCCCTGGGACTTTGGTCGATGGTATTTAGGGTCCCTTAGGAGACAAAGTTCTTCTTCCCCTGACGGTGAGTTCCAAGACATCCATTGGCAATATCATGGATGGTTGTGTTGAAGGCACTCCACAACTCTTCAGAATTGCCCAAAACACCCAGACCCCCAAAATCCTCACCCAGCCTGTTTGCAAACTCCTCAGATACCCTCTCATCCTTGATCTTACCAATATCCAGGCTAGGCTGGGATGGTACCATTCTCCTGGATTTAAGCTGCAATTTCAGAGTTGCGACAACAAGCCTGTGGTCAGTATTGAAGAACTGAGCACTCCGGTCGACCCTGCAGTCCTGAATCATTCTCCAGCGACCATCATCGAGCAAGTGGTCAATCTCATTTGCCACACCACCAGCATTGGACCATCAAGTCCAGCGATGAGCTTGTGGGCGCTGAAACCATGAACCGGCTATCCTAACTCCACAACTTCTTGCAACGTCAAGGAACTTAGTGCCATTCTGGTTCACAGTTCCAGACCCATGGGGACCAACACACGTCTCATAACCATCCCTATCAGTTCCAGTAAATGTATTGAAATCCCCCAAGACTAGAAGAATATCTCGCCTGGGGCACTGATCAACCACAGACTCGAGCGTGGCAAGGAATGTCTCATTCATGGTGAGATCACTCGCCTCAGTCGAAGCATGTACAGAGACCAGGGAAATGACACCCAAGGAGTGACAAATCCTCAGTCTTATAATATGCTCGTTGACCGGTGTTACCTCAATTATCATGGAAGTTAGCTTATTAGAAACAGCTACACTAACTCCTCGGGCATGGGAACCACAGAGCGACCAGACCAGTGGTAACCCACCATGATCTCACCACTATCCAGTCTCTGAACCCCAGAGTGTGCTGCAATACCGACGTCCAAACGCTGGACCTCAGATGATGGCAGAGACAGGTGATCATCCTCTCTTTGGTGTCGGACATTCCAGGCACCCACCCGAAGTTAACCTGAGGAGACTGCCGACCGTTGCACGACGACTCGGCACCACCCTGACACACGCCACTGCAATCCGACCGTGGAAGGTTACCCCATGCTTTTCGTATCATTAAACAATGGGGGTTCTGAAGGCTTGACAGTCATCCTGTTTTTTTGGCCCCCCAAAATAGATATTTGCTATAACATTGGTTCATTGTGACATTTTGCTGATTCCATCCCACATTGACTTCCTCCTCAGTATCATTACTCTCCCAAGTGAGTGCCCAGGAGTATTGCCCCTATTTTTATTCCAGTTACATTTACGATGCCATGTAGAATAACAGTATTTATTTTGCACATCTAATGGGCATTGGTTGCCAACTATGCCCCAAACCTTTTCATAGCTTATGGTAATTAATACTCGTTCCTGCACTCAAAATAAATGGATGACAAAATTGTTGATTTGGTAGGGAGCTCCATTACCTGAGAACTTATATCTTTCCAGGGAAATCGACAATGCTCACATTCTCATCAACCTTCATTGTTTCTACAGCCCACTGTACTCATGAGAAGTAGTTCAACTGCAAGGGGAACATGCTCCACAACCGAGACTTAACGGGCCAATTGCAAACTGAGATTGCCAATCAGGAAGTTAAAAGCGACACCTACCTTAACGATTTCTTAACCATTTGAACCGTCGTGGCTGTTTTACCAGCCGCTCTTCAAACCTCCATACCCCTGAGCGGCTGGAGTTTTCTCCAAGGAGCCCAGGGTGGGGGAGCCGAAAGTCCAAGGACCTCTGGGTTCAAAGGGTTAAAGAATTAAAAATTGCATTTTCAGTTTATCACCAAATATCATCCTTTGTGACATCATTCTTGATGTGACATCATGTTTCCTGTGTTCCACAGGAAACATAAGAGGGGGATTAAATAATGGAGGAAACCAATAAGCTTCGACTTGGGAAGCGTAAGCCAGGTATTTCTGTTGAATACATGCAAACTGAAGGGGAAGTGATTATTGGATCTGTAGTTTAGATAGTGGTATAAGCAAGACCTGAAGATTGCAAAGATAGACAGGGAGATAGAAAGAGAGATATAGATAGATATAGATAGAGATGTGCAAAGGGAAAGAGACACCAGCACAAGCATTAGGCTTTTGAAAGTGGGTAAAGAAAAAAAAAAACAGGGAAGAAGATCAATGAGTCTGGGATATCCTGCAGAAGAAATGTTTTTGCGAGACAGATGACATCTGGAAATAAGAAAGCCTGGAGGGAGGAATTAATAAGGTTGGAGCATAGGCTTCCGATATTTGTGGACCAGAGAGAAAAGGTTGGATGACGCATAGCTGGGTGATTGAGAGGGGTGGTGGGTGAAGGAAAGGGGAGACGGAGCAGAGGCACAAGTTAGGGTGACAGCTGAATATGCCGGAGGAGGCTGGAGGCATTGACGTGTATCTGCATAAAAAATGATTTACTACCTTATTGGTTGTGGGGGGGGGGGCAGGTGTAGGAGATCTGCTTATAACCTTATAATTTGCCTTCAAAATGTTTTATGACATTTAAACTTTCACAAGAATGTGTGATGGCAATTTTATCATGTACACTCACTGTGAACGCACTGCGGTGTCTCAGACGACATCATTCTGGAACTGCACATTCAGCCAATTTGACAAACCACATAAGAGGTACTTATTCATACAAAATGCACAGATTGGAAATATAATTTCAATTGTGAAGCACTTATTTTATCTTACCTGCCAAGGGGCCATGAATTTTCGAAGAGTTTCTTACATATATATATATATATATATATATATATATATATATATATATATATATATATATATATATATATATATATATATATATATATATATATATATATATATATATATATATATATATATATATATATATATATATATATATATATATATATATATATATATATATATATATATATATATATATATATATATATATATATATATATATATATATAATCGGGCGTAGTGGCGTGCGCCTGTAATCCAGCGACTCGGAGGCTTGGGTTGGAGGATCGCTTGAGGACGGGGGCTCTGCACTGGGCAGGGTGTAGAGCAGCCTGGAATCGTGGCGAAACCCAAATCCTGATCCCTGTGTCGTAAGAGGTGACCAGGGTTGCGTCAGGAAGGGCATCCGGCGTAAAACCTGTGCCAAATCAGTATGCGGATCATAACGGATGATCCGCTGTGGCGACCCCTAACGGGAGCAGCCGAAAGATGAACAACATATATATATATATATATATATATATATATATATATATATATATATATATATATATATATATACATTAATTTTTTCCTTGGTTGAGTAAAGGGTTAAACACTTCACAATTCAGCTTCACCATCCTGGCCCTGAGCTCAATATGATCATGTATCAAAACTACCAGATTGTATTTCTCGTCTTAAGGCTTTCATTGTTGACACTTTTCACAATGATGCCGTCTGCTCCTCAGTTTCTTTCCACTTTTAAACCGATAAATATGAAGACGAGTGGATTTGGAACTCCTAATGACAGAATTGCAGGACAAACGATTCCAAATCTTTCAAAGCAACAACAACAGGCCCTGAAGGCTGCTGGTACAGTTTTTAAGAAATTGCAAAATTCTGTCGTGCATGCTTTGAAAAGTGCTTCGAGAGGAGAATGCATCATGGGTAAGAGCAGAAGTATAATCGTGCGATTGAAATTCTGCTAGACTCATGTAAGTTATACCCTGACAAGTTAACATCACCATTTCACTTTATCACATCCACCAAATCGACTGCTGCCCCCCAAAAAACATTTTTAAAAAGAAAGTTGTTTTTTTCTTCCTCTAACTCATCTGAAAATGCATTTCCCATGTTTGGGATTCCAAGGAAGATTCTCTTC
>NC_140961.1:4336788-4356788 GCF_056783735.1 Eptatretus burgeri | reverse complement strand
AGAGAGAGAGAGAGAGAGAGAGAGAGAGAGAGAGAGAGAGAGAGAGAGAGAGAGAGAGAGAGAGAGAGAGAGAGAGAGAGAGAGAGAGAGAGAGAGAGAGAGAGACAGACACACCAATTGTTGTGTCCGCTTTGTGAAATGCAATTAGGGGAACAATCTTCGACAATAAGGAAACGGTACAATCTCGAGATGTCGAGGAATGGTTGAGTAACACACACCATTGTAATTATGAACATTCCATATTTAAAGATCCACATCATGAACATTATCACAGGTGATCTCAGAATAGTGAACTATAGAAAATTCCGTACATTACTTACAAAAGGACCAAATGATGGAGAAAATAAAAGAATTAACTGGAATAAGTCAACAGAACCCACAAGGATAGGACTCCCAGGTCGAAAAACCAGTTAAAACCAGTACCCATTTTCAACTGGTCTCTATTGGTTCTAATTGGTCTTTAACTGGTCTCTATTGGTTTCAACTGGTACCAGTTAAATTCAGTCAGAATTCCAATTTCCCAGTTGAAAAAACCAGTAGCTCATATTTGTACCAGTTAAAGTCTTACTGGTTCCAGTTGATACCAGTTGCAATGTACTGGTCCCAGTTGATACCAGTTAGTTAAATACATGTATTTCAACTGGTAATATATCACTCTATTCCAATTTCCATATTAAAACCAGTAAGAAACCAACTGGCTTTACTGGTACCAGTTGGCTACTGGTTTTCAACTGGTACCAGTTGACCAGTAAGCTACTGGTCTTTACTGGTTTTTTGACCTGGGCTGGCAGAATGGATGAGAGAACAAATTGATAAACACAAAGTACCAAACATACAAATGGATTCATGTTTGGAGGTGGTAGAGAAACATGTGAAAAAGAGAATTATTGATTTGAAAATGAAAGTTTACATTAATAATCCAAAAGTAATTTTAAACAATCCGGAGACGAGTGATTATTTAAAACACTTTCAAACACCATGTTTGGGTTCCAACTGACAAAGCAAATAATAATATTGTATTTCTTTGCGAAACATTCTCCATTCAAACAGTTTTGGAAGAATTAGGCTTTCAGACTGAACTCTCAAAGACTGACAAATTAAGTAATGTAAATAAAAAATAGACTTGATACAACACCATATATGTACATCACTCAATAGTGAGAAGATTGTTCGTTCCAGATAAACATTATAAATTACCATTCATTTAGTGGATCCCAAAAATGCATAAAAACCTTTTAAGATGAGGTTCATCATCACAAGTAGAGAATGCAGTTTGAGACCATTGTCAAGGAGGATTACAGCATCGATGAAACCAATTTATAAGTGCTTGAAAAACTACCATGAAAAGGTGAGGTTTTATTCTGGTATTTAAAAAATTTCTGGATCGTTGATAATTCCAAACTTATAATCAACAGTATCCACAACATTAATACCACGGGTAAGGCTAAATGTTTATCAACTTGTGATTTTTATACATGATACACAAACATTTCGCGTGACAAGCTCGTAACCGCATTGGACAGAGCGGTAGATAAAACATTTACAGGAGGTAATAAAGTATACATTAAAGTCTATCAAAAAAAAAAGATCAAACTGGTCTATAAAGGAAAATCAACTTTCATGTGGTTTTTTCAAAAAAATAAACTCAAAGAAAGTGTTAGATTTCTCCTAAACAACAGTTTGTTTTTTTTTCCATTTGGCAACAAGATACTCCAGCAGACATTGGGGATAACCCGTGGGTTCAGATCCGGTCCCTTTCTTTGCAGATTTGTTCCTGCACATGTACGAGTCTGACTGGATCCAGAACATGTGCAGGAATAAGTTAATAACTGTGAGCAGGTGTGGAAACATCTTCACATTCATTTAATTATTCGTATGCAGCCTGTAGATGTTTGGCTGCATCATTTTCTGTGGTCACGGGGCTGTGCCGCTGATGTAGTGGCACTGGTACCAGTACGCTGGTACTCATTTTAACAACCTCAGATGGATGACAGGCTGAGTCAGCCCACCTGGTGTTAATTCAACGAGAAAAACAGGGGCTTGAACTCAAGACCCAAAGATCTGTAAGCCAGCCACCCTAACCGTTAAGCCAACACAAGGCTTATTTGTCTATTCATTGATCATTTACAAAAAATGTATGAGTTTGTATTTGATCAGCTTCATGATGATATATAATATATCCAAAATAACAAAATAAAAAAGGAAAAGTAAACTCACTTCGGTTTCTCTTTTTTAGAATTACAAATCGAAACCAATAATAAATTTCACACCAAATTATTTAATAAACAAGATGATTTTCCATTCCTTATTGTACGAATGCCTTTCTTCGACAGAAACATTCCGAAGAAGCTATTCTATGGTACGGTTGCAGGTGGAACTAGAAGGGCACTCGGAAGAAAGCATACATCTGCCAGGTTGATTAGTTTACATTTTGCATCCCACCGATTTGGCGGATCTGGATTCGGACAAGAAACAAAATTTAATCTGTTTGTTCTTGTCACCTAATAAACTCATCCACCATGTTTAGTCTAAATCCATCCATAACATTTTGAGATACCATGCTATACTGTATATCTGTTTTAGTCCTACCACTCAATCAATGGTGAGGAATCACTTAAAATTCTCATATCCGGATCTTCACCAACATAGAATCAATTCTTCCTCGTCACACACCCAACCTGTCCACCAAGTTCCATCCGAATCCATCTACAACTTTTTGAGATATCGTGCTTTCTATCGGTTTGGCTTGGCATTCACTCTGTCAATAGTGAAGAATCACCAAAAAAATTAGAGTAGCCTGATCCGGATTCGGATCTTCACCAAAATCGAATCAGTTCGTCCTTGTAACACACCCAACCTGCCCACAAAATTTCATCCTAATCCGTACACAACTGTCAAAGATATCCTGCAAATAAACAGATAAATGAAATTGCTCGTTGAGCAAGGAATTGCCGGAATAACTTTGTCATATCTCCATGACCTCTGAAAAAACAAAAACCTAGAAATCAATTTGGTTCTTATAAGTCGATAGTGCGACTGTTTAATGAGTTTTTGCACTTAGTTTGGTCATAATCATAACTTGGAAGTCAATCGGACCTGAAATGGCATTTTTATCGCAATGTGAAAGTCTTGACCCGACCCCCTGACATTCGACCCCCGACCGCGAAGAAGGGTGTTGGTGTGACACCCCAATGAGACATATGGTTCGATGCAGAATTGGAAGATGCACATTTTGGATTTGGTTTGAAGTCGATACGACCATTTTAGTGGACGTTATTGCGAAAATAAGAATTTCGGTTTTTTGGTTACCTTTACCTTGACCTTTGACCTAGATTCACCAAAAATGACAAGTGTCTAAGTTGGACTATGGCCGTTGTCTGTACCCAGTTTGGCATGATCGCTGAAACGGTGTGGTTGCTACAGGCTAAACAAACACACAAATAGACAGACAGACAGACAGACACACAGAATGACGCACACAACTGACCAACATAATTGTTGAAATCTGAAGGATTCCAGCGTTTAACAAGAAAAAGATGTCGTGCAGAGCATAATACTTGCAAAATCCACCCCTCTACAAAGGTTGCCATGGATACACCCAATTGTCCATTTCATCAAGATTAAAATTGACAATCTCAATCAAGGCTCAGGTCAATTGGATGAAAATGATTTTTCAGATTGAAATTGATGATTTTAGAAGTTTGACCTTGAGGAGTTGACCTTTGACCTTTTGACCTCAAAAATAGTTGGTTTCCAAATTCATTGATGCACTATGCAATTGCCGCTAAATTTCAGGTTAATCAGATGAAAAATTGATGATTTTTTCTCGATGAAATTTGATGATTTTAGAAGTTTGCCCTTGATTTGACCGTTGACCATTTTACCTCAAAAATAGTTGCTTCCCCAATTCGGTCAGTGATGGACTGTGCGAATCCTGCAACTGTCAATTCAATTGGATGAAAAAATGTCGATTTTCGAAATTTGACCTCAAGATGGCCTTTGACCTTTGACCTCAATAGGCTTTTCAGTTGAGACGACCTCCACAACTTGGAAAAGCTTCATGATGATCGGTTTAGAATTGTGACCTGTAGGCGATTGACAGACAAACAAAACAACAAAATCGACTAAACAACATCTTGGAAAATTCTTCAATTTTGCAAGTAACAGACAAACAAACAGACAGACACACACACACACACACACCTTCGGTCGGCGGAGGTAATAATTAGGACCGTGAGAGCAACCAAACACAGCACTGAACTCATCAATCGATTAATACCACTCGTCAGACGTTTACGAACACAGGAATGAACTTATCCAGTGGATTAAAACACCGAGTCAGATGTATGCTAACACAGGGAGCTACAGTTAGCAGATTAAAACAAGTTTTCTTGAAGATCATAAAACGACATCAACAAGAATATTAGTGAAACACAATATGAATAGTAAAATTATAGAGATATTTCTATAAAAGCATTATTAAAAAATGTTTTATTTAAATACGCCGTTATAAATAACCGTTTGAATATTTGAATACCAGTTAGGGTTAGGATCCAGATGAGTGGTGTGGTCGTGCTGGTTGGTGGACGTGTTATATTTAAGGTAAGATGTGCATGATTTATGCCTGGTGTTGGCTTTATGGTTGGGGTGGTGGGCTTGGGTTCCGATAGCCCTGAGTTCAAATCCTGCTTGGCTGTTGAATTAATACCAGGTGGGGTTGACTCAGCCTGTCATCCTTCTGAAGTCAGCAAAATGAGTACCAGCTTGCTGGTATCCTGTGTTGGAGTGGTGACCCATCCAGGATTGTGCCAAATAGCCAAGAAGACTGCTTCTGCAACATCAACGCTCTGCACAGAGTATGGTCCCGATGGATGGATGGATGTGCATGATTTAATGTATTATCATACAATAGAATGTGAGATTGGAGTTGTGACGATGTGATAATACATTAAATCCTGAAGCGAGTAAAGTCTAATTTGTGATGTTGCATTGATGGGTTGACTGACTGCCTGGACGTAACTAAGGTTGTGGATCTACTGATGTAGGTAATCTACTGATGTGGATCCGTCGCTGTCCTCCAACCTCAATTCAACATCCCTCCTTCACCCCATTGGTCCATGGGCTGTATGAGGTGAGAGAAGGAGTTCACCCCACACTCCGTGCTATTCTTTTCTTCTCAGTTCTTCTTCTTCTCCCTGGATTGAACGATGGCCATGTGTCTTTTGTGTAAATAAGATTGTATAGTAATATGTGCTTTGGTTAAATCTGCTCTTCTGTGCCTTTTGCCTGTAAATACTCACTTTTAAATGATAGCTTGTGTGTGTGTGTAAATAAATAATTGTTGGCTAACATTTCAGATTTGTCTCGGTTGTTCTTTCCTTCATTGGTCCGGCAGTGTACAAGCATAGTTAGACGTGAAGTTTTACCCCACCTGATTGGCTCTCATCGTGAGCCAGTGTATGCTCACTGCATCGCTCAGCAGTAACCTGAGTGTGAAGTGAGGGCACGGAACTCAGTTAATTTAGTCACCTCCTCGGGGAAACGGAGTCCGACGGATAACCCTGTTTAAGTTGATGAGGTTAATTGGTGTTTGTGGTTGCTTAGCAACCTGCCAGACTGTGGAGTTAGCTGCAGCTGGTGAAATATCTCGTCCACAACTTTTTGAAATATCATGCCATTCTGTACATATCGTTTTTGGCCCCATCTCTCAATGGTGAAAAATCACTTATAAGATAAATCCTCATATCTGGATCCAGATTCGGATCTTCACCAAAATTGAATCACTTCTTCCTTGGCACACACCCAACCTGTCCACCAAGTTTCATCCCACTCAGTCCACAACTTTTTTGAGATATCCTGCTCACAGACAGACGGGTGAAAACATAACCCCCATCCACCTTCGGTGGTGGACTTAATAAAGGAAGATGATTTGTCACACCAGGTGACATTTACGAAAGGTCACGCTATTTCCGCCGCATGTCAATTTTGGAGTTTCAGTGGCATGCACGTTTTCTCCATTATTATAAAGATTGTAAATAAAGATTGATTTTCTATCTCCAGTATTGTGGCACGACTTGTGTGTTATTGGTATTGGGTTGAACGACCTCAGCCGCTCGGGATCCTCGTAACAAACGGCTCTGTGACTCGCGATGTCATCGCTCATCTTTTGGGTCTGCTCATCTGGAGTACAAGCCATGATTGGTTGTGACTCCCGAGTATATGACTATATGCAGTCTATTTGTGCTCACATCATGGATTGCTTTTTTTTCGTTTTTAAGTATATTTACAATCGGGTGGGGGGGGGGGGGGCGTTCATTTTATTCTGGTAGGACAATTGATAACGTTTACTCCAATGGATGGCAACAAGGCAGGTGAGGAAATTAAACAAAAAGTTATTCATTCTTCAATAGTATTGGAAATGGAATTCAATAAAACGACAGACGCGTCTCATAACAGGCGGCTGACCGATAAGGTTGGATGAAGCACCATGAAAGATTCTGTGGCAGCAACAACCAAATGAAAAAAGAAAGAAAAGAAATAAAACTTTTCCTTGAAAGGCGGTCCACGTGGTATGCAAGAAAAATAACCGCGTGCGAGTTATCACAAGCTTGGAAAAGTTTGACTTGAGAAATGTTAAAGATCTTATGAATTCCATCAATCGGGTGACGTTTAGCGGAATTGCGAGGGTGCTTGGAAAAGCGGCTCAAAATGGTGTACTTCCATTTCTCCATTGGAGACAATGCAAAACTGTAATGGAATTTCAAAAAATTTGCGAAACAAATTTAAAACCTTTTAAAATTCAAAAGCCTGTTTCTCCGCTGATGCTTCCTCTGGAACAGACAAAAAAAAATCACTGAAATCATCTTTCTACGCATGATTCTTCGCATTCCCCACTCATCCAAAGGTGGAAAAAGGTCTTGTCCCTCAAGTGGTTCTCTTATCATTGTGCTTCCACCGTCTCCTTAAAAAACTGCCTCTTCAAAGCCTGGAAAGCTTTGCCTTCACATTATCGTCGTGGTGCTTATGTGAATGCCTGCAACAACTGCAAGTGCATCATCTCCGCCGCCAAAGCCACCTCGATATGGTAAGCTCGCTTCTCTCTGACAAACAGCGACCGTGCCCGTCATCTTTTCCTCCTCTCAACGACCCTGATGGCTCCCTCTCCAACCCTCCTAAATGCAACACCCTTTGCCCCACAGTTTTCAGACAACTCTCCTTTGGATAACTCCAAAAGAACTCCTAATGCTTTTCCTAAATCAAACTCCTCATGCCTTTCATCAAATCTTCCACTCACAAGGTTCGCCAGACCTTACTCTCCAATGTTACCAACAAAGCCAATGGTCCAGATGGTATTCCTTAAGTTGTCTCTCATCAATGAACAAGTTTTTACCCACCTAAAATCCTGCTCTCTCCTCAATGACAACCAATATGGCTTCTGCAAAGTCAAGTCCACTGGTGACCTCCTGGCTTACCTACATTGCCAATGAATAATCTTCAGCTCTCAAGCACGATGGAGAAAGTAGAGTTGTTGTGTTGGACATCGGCAATGCCTGTTCACAAAGTCGAGCACAAAGGGTTCCTGGAGAAGCTCCCAATATATCGTATTCAGGACCAGCACATCTGGTTTTCCAGCTTCCTCACTGGGTGTATCTCCAGCTACATTGATTGTGCCCTCTCTGACCCTCACCACATTAATTCTGGTGTCCCTGAAGGCTCTTTCATCTCACCCTCCCTCTTTCTTCTTTTCAGGAACTACCTCCTCACAGCTACGAACAACCCTGTGCATTGCTTTTCTAACAACTCTACCCTCCATTCCTCCACTAGTTACAAATCCCAGTACACCTCCTCTCAGTCTCTTACTGCGGATTGCCTCAAATGTTGTTTCTATCAAGTGTGACCTCAATCTCATCCCCCAATGGAGCTCTGGCAACCTTGTTTCCTTCAATCAGTCAAAGACTCAAACCATCCTCCGACCCAGCAAGATCAACACAGCCACTCCTCTTCTTCTCATGTCCAGCTCTCAACTCCAACAGTCATGCTCTATTAATATGCTCGGTGTCACCATCTCCAACAATACCCTGGCAGTGGCAAGTCCTCAATATCACCAAATCTGCCTCCAATAAACTAGGTTTCCTCTTCAGAGCTCACAAGTACTTCAACTCTGATCAGGTTCTCACCCTCTAAGAATCTGAAGTCAAACCAGTCATGGAATACTCTCCTCTGTCTGGAGCAGTGCTCCTCCATCATCAGCGATATTCTGGATAACATTCCAGCAAAGGCTATACAACTGACTAATGATCCTACTTTGGAGAGCCATCTCCAACCTTTCACCCACCATCAAGCAGTCCATTCGCAGTGCTACTTCCAGACTGCTAATACCACAATCAGTCCTCTGCCAAACTGTTTCTGTCCCTCCTCCTCTTCGCTCTGTCCGTAACACCCATCAAGCTTATACTCGTCACCCTTTCTGTGTAACTCTCCCTTCCCTTCACACCAATTGCCATGCCTCCTCCTTCTTCCCCTGCACTACCTCTCTTTGGAACAGCTTCCTCAGTAGTGGGTTCCCAACTTCTAACAATTCAAGTCAGGAATCAATTGTCGACATCTCATTTAATGATTACATTTTCTGATCCCTCCCTCGGTACACACTGCCAACAACTCTCCTGACCTCCCGCTCTCCTCCTTCATCTTATCCTCCCCTACCCCTCTTGAAACCAGCACCTCCTCCGCTCCCTCGTCCTTAATGGTGTGGACCTCACACATCCAGGCCTTCACTCGAACCAGACAGATTTCTCCATACAGGTTGTCACTAACAAACCAGACATAATCTGTTTAACATAAACTTTCCTCCTTCAAGATGGCTCTGCTCCTCAGCTTCTCTCACTGGTTACTCCCTCCTCCGGTATGACAGACCTGAGCCTCATCCTGTCGGCAGAGTTGCTCTCCATCAAAAACGTAATTCCTCACACTCCATGTACTGCCCCCACTTCACCAAACCCCCAGGAATACCTCTGGCTACAGCTTCCCCCCCCATCCCACCTCATGTTTATATGAGTACTGTACCGTCTACCAAACAGTGAGGCCTCCATTTACGCCTCATTATCCAAAACCAAGGACCAACTTCTATCCTCTCTTCCGAACTCTCTCTTCCTCATATGTGGTGACTTCAATTGTCATCATGCCAGTCGGCTGGGTGTGGGTACCTCTCTCACCTACCATGGCATTTCAACAAGAGACTTCTGCGACTCATTGGGACTGACATAATCTGTCTACTTCCCGACCCGGGTCTCAACCAATGGTACTCTATCTCTTCTGGATCTGATTTTGACAAATTGCCCTGAAAATATCTGCTGTTCTTCCTCCGCTCCAATTGGTTCTCCTGACTTTGTGCTGGTCAAAGTGGATATTTCTCTGGCTGTTATCAGAGAAACACCTCAGCACAGTCGAGTCTGGCATTTCACTCAGGCCGACTGGCGGGTCTCCAAGCAGCCATCAATCTTTAAGACTGGTCTCACATCACTTTCTCCAACATCAACTCATCCTGGAAATTCTTTCAAAGAAACTTGCTCTCTCTCATGCACAGATTTATCCCCCCTCGTCTTCAGTTGTCCTACCTTTCCTACCGTCCATGGTTCACTGTAGCTTGTGACGAGGCAGTTGTCCTGAGACAACTTGCTTTTGCCTCATGGAAAGCAAACCCAACTGAGGGTAATCTCAGTTCCTTCCATAAAGTTCGGAACAAGTGTGTGTCTACCCTCAGGAGAGCCAGAAAACAACATCTTTCGAATCACAAGTATGAACTCTCAAATGTCTCTACCTCCTCCAAATCCTGTTGGGGTCTAATCAAATCTGTTTTTGGTGTATGTTCCCCCTCCATCCCCTCCCTTACCTCAAATGGCCGCACTGCTGATACCGCACGTGAAAAGGCTAAATACTAAACTCGGTGTTTGCATCAAAAGCTTGTGTCCGAAACCCATCACTTTCTATACCCACCTTACCCAGTCGCACCCAACTGTCCCTGGACTCTGTTTTTTCTTCTGACAAGGTGGAGAGGTGCTGTCAAACCTCACCTCAGATTCTGCAACCGATCCAGGTGGCATCAGCCCAAGTGTCCTAAAAAGTTGCTTCTCTGCTCTTGCTCATCCTCTCTCTGTTCCATTCACCCTCTCATTTGCTCAATGTCATCTGTCATCTGCTTGGAAATCAGCAAACATTACCGCTATACAAAAAAAAAGTTTCAAAAACAGATCCCTGCAACTACAGACCAATCAACCTGCTCACAATCATCTGTGAGGTCATGGAATGCATCATATATTCCAATATTAAATCCTTCCTCTTCTCCAATGGCTTTATTTCTGATCATCAATTTTGAGTCAGACCAGGTTACTCTACCCTGAATATGCTGCTTCTGCTTTCCCAACAATGGATTGTTATCCTCAATGCCAAGATCAAAGCCATCTCCCTTGACATAATGTGAGCTTTCGATATGGTCTGGCACTCTACCCTGCTCACCAAACTCTCTTCTTATGGTATCCATGGAAATCTCCTCTCATAGCTCGCAGATGTCCTCTCGTGTCGTAATTAATGTGTGGCTCTTAATGGAATTCTCTCATCTCCTCTTCCTGTTCAGGCTGGAGTTGCTCAAGGCAGTGTTCTGAGCCCAGTGCTTTTTATAATCTTCATCAAAGATCTCTCTGACTATCTGGAAAATCCTTTTTTTCTCTCTGCTGATGACTCCACCCTATTCCATACCATCTGTCATCCGTCTGATTGGCAGGCCTCTTCACATTCTGGAGATCTGGATAAAATCACAAGTTCGTCAAACACTTGGAACATGTCCTTCAATCCTGACAAATCTCACACTCTCACTATATATCTCGGAAAGGACTCTCTGCAGAACACCCCCTTCCTTCTACTTTCTCAACAATTCTCTTGAAGAAGTTCTGTCTCTCAAGCTTTAGGGCCTCATTATCTGCCATGATCTTCCCTGGAAAAGCCACATTTCCATGCTGGCCTTCAAAGCCAGTCACCGACTGGGCATCCTCCATCGTGCAACATCCTTTCTTGGCACACCTGAGCTCTGAACCAAATACAAAGCTTACAACCACAGCTTAGTGTGCTGCTCTTCCCTCTGGGCTGGTGCTCCTGCCTCACACCTAATTTGGCTTCACGCTGTGGAAACCAAGGCTTTTGGGATCATTGGTATCTCCCACAATGAAGTTGAGTCTTTGGGGCTCTCACTCTCACTCTCTCTCATCGCAAGCAGGTCGTTGGTCTTCCCATCTTCTTCCATCTTCTCTGCGGCCTTCCCCCCCCCCACTTTTTCTGTGATCTGTCCCCTCAAAATTTTCACAGAGCGCTCAAGGACTGCCAGCAACCCCCTTTTCGTGAAAATGCCAAAATCAAGAATTACTGCTCACCTTCACTCCTCAATTCCTCTTTTTCCCACCTTTGGAACAACCTCCCACACTCTCTTCAATCCTACTCTTCCGTCCAGGTCTTCAAAACAGCTGTTCACAATCATCTCTTATCTTACCCCATCCAAAACCATGATCTTTTCTACCCCCGTTAACCCACCCAAGCCCATCTCCTTCAAAGTCCGTTTCCTTACTGAGTCCCTGTAGTATCCATCTTGTTTACCTCATGTACCTCACCCCATCCCTCTCTCTTCCAGAGATCTGCTGATGTCCCTGTTCCCTACTGTTTTTGTGTTTACCTCTATTGCCCCCTTTTGTCTCCTGCTCCCTTTGATGTATGTTCTCTTAGTGTCTGCCCTTAAATGAGCCTCGACAAAGTATTTAAAAAAAATATGCTTTCTTTTTTTTCACCTGAGCAAATGTTTTTTTTGGGGAGGCGGTCCTTTCCACGAACAAGGCCTTCATCTGCATCTTCATGGAGTACTGCTCTCCCCTGCCTCATGTCTTGCTTGGCTTGATGTCGTGGAAACCAAGTCCTTCCAGATCATTGGAATCTTCCATGCTGTAGCTGAGTCTTCGGGCCTATCACACCACCATCACACATAGGTGGGTGGTTTCTGTCTTCTACCGCCTCCTTTCTCTGGTCTTCCACCCTTTGCTTTTCACAACCATTGTCCCTCCCAGGTTGCTGTCGGGCTCACACGGTCCACCATCAACCCTCTTCTGGTGAAACCACGTAAATGCAGGATCACTGCTCACCTTCACTCATTTGTTCCTCTTTTCTCCGACCTATGGAATCAACATCCACATCTTCAATCTCATTCTTCCCTCCAGGTCTGTCGAACAGCTCGGTTTATTCAAGACAGCTGTTCACCACCGTTCGAGCATCCCCAATCCAAAACCATGATAATTTCTACCCTTTTTCTTTTCTAATGGGGGTAGGAAAAAATATTTTTCCACCTGGCCTAGTTATCCCCTCCTGCACAGTGGTCCTGTGAAGAGGTTTCTTCGTTTCAGGAGTTGGTGAAGGTTTTGCCTGTTTCTCCTTTTCTTCTTTTTCTCTGTAACCCTTCGCATTTAGTCGCTCTCAGCATTGTTTAGAAGGAATTTCAATTAAAGAAGAAAAAAAAAAAAAAACTTGTTAACTCCACCCAAATCCCTCCTAATTTTCCAGTTTTTCCTCTTTGGAGTTTCTTTCTCCATCCATGTGTGTCTCGGGTCCTGTTTTTTGTCAGTTACATCTTTATCAGTTCAGTGTGATTGCTCTTCCACGAGCCTCGACGATGGACACTAAAGAAAAAGAAAATTTATTTTTTACCGTTTTGGCATCAAAAGCATGACACACAGAGATATCAAATGAGTTTTACAAAAAGGACGGTGAATATCGAAAGAAACATTTGTTCGAGCGGCCGCTCTGAGTCTGCGAGGTCAGTGGTTCGAACCTGGCCGAGTCATCCCAAAGAATCTAAAAACGGCACGCACCGCTTCCAGTTGCTTCGTGCTGAGCATTTAAAAAGTATGGAAAACGGATAAACAATCAGAGGTTGGCAAAACTGGCACAGGCTTTTACGGGTCGAACGGCCCTAATGGCCTCTTTCTGTGTTGAAGTTTCTCGTATAATAACCCATGGTTATTTTGCTACAGTTCGGCACAAATTATTCCAAATCGGTACGCAGTTGTCGTGAATATACATATTCTGTGGGTGTCACATTTAAATATGTGATAAACAGCCATTCTATAATACCCAACTGCGCAAAGCTGAAAGCATCATGAGAAGGACTAGCTTGCTGTGATTTATAAGAAAAAAAGTACCCCCCCCCCTTCCCAACCCAAAGTACCCCCCCCTCCCCCCAGCCTCCATGCTCACAAAACGCACAAAGGCGTGCTGAGTCAAAGCTTGCCAACATCATCATCGTCGTGGGATCAAAGCAAAAACCAAACTGCCTCGGCCAAAGCTTCGGTCCATGCACTGCGTGACGTCTCCCCGCACAATGAACACAGGGAGGATAAATTTTCAACTCATCTCCGATATGAAAGCCAAAGCAATCACGCACTGGTGCTTTCAAATACATTGAGCATCAAATCAGCATAAACCAACAACGGGAACTCACAAGGTGTTTCAGCTTGTAATGGAGAGGATCATATTCCTGTGTGCTCTGCTGGAGTTATGGAACTTGTGAAACTTTCTTCTTAGCAGGGGAGTTCGGCTTCAATGGTACTTGCGATAAATCAGGGGTGTTGATTAGAAGCAGGATGGCGTGGAGGTAGTGCACTCACCTTTGAGCAGTCAATAACGTGGGCTCGATTCTCAGCCCGACCAAAAACTGTCGGTTTGACGCCACGCAGGCGGGGAGGGTTGTGGGCCATCTCGTGGACCGACGCTCGACGGGGACCCGTCTGCTGGATTTGATTGCTGGTGGAGGTTGAAGATTTCTCGGTATCTTTCCATTGAAGACTAGGCGAGTAATCTGTGGGCACCCCAGAGCAAATTGCAAATTCATGGCCAAACCTGGTCCAAGGACGAGATTTCGGCACCGATTGGTCTATTTCCCAGTGGAAAGTGCAAAATGCCTCTGCCCCCGAACAACTGCTCGGTCATGGGATACATGAAAGCTTCAAAAATAGAAAATAAAAACATGGGGGCACAACGAACATCACCCGCTCGAGGTTCATTTCATGCATCTCTTTGTAAGGCAAAACGAGCAAGTGCAAAATGCCACTCTATTGCAGACTCACAAGATCGCTTCCTGCTAGAATACCAATCAGCCTGCTGTATCTCACATGTCAACAAATGCATAACAACAAAAAAAGATATTTCAGGAATCACTTTGCACCACAGTCACGACTGCTCTTTAACAAAGCTGTGGTTTTGGTGGAAGAAAGAAAAATAAACTTCCGTTTAAAACTTTGTTTTATACTCATCTAATACATGAAAAAGGCCAGTTCATTCTTGGACTATGTATGCACGTATGTGTGGACGGAATGCCTTTTCCCCATTGGTTGGACAGCTGGCCCGACTCCAACCACAGTTGTCACCTGATAAAGAAAATCATACGTCCATTTTGAGTCGGTGTATAGGTCTCTGGTGTCAGTACATTGCCCAATGCAATTGCAATTGTCTGAACTGTATAACCAAGATGCATTATACATGCACAAAAGCAGGAGTGAGGGGAAGAACGAGGAGGGAGGAGGAAGGAGGTAGGGTAAGTGAAAGCGGGGGAAGGAAGGAGGATGGGAAAGCGAGGAGGATAGGAGAGTGAGGAGGATGGGAGGAGGAAGTGGGGAGAGGGAAGTGTGCAGAGGGGACGGGCATGTTCTGGACTTGTGCTTGGGAGGGGGACTTGATGGGAAGCAATGGGGGGGGGGTGGGGGGTAGAGGGAGGATGGTCACGTGTGCCGGCATTAGTACAGGATTGAGAGAAATGGGGTACGTTAAAACAGGATAGCAATATCACCCGTCGCTTTCAAATAGCACATACCATGTTGATAGAGAGTATAACATGTGATTCCCTTGAGGGATGCAACTCGAACTGCAGATGCCATCTTGTGTACCCGCTCTGGAACTGGAACTCTCCGAGGTGAAGGTGACATTTTAAAATTTTGTCAAATTTAACCAAGACACCGGAACCCATGTTAATACTGGATATGTACTTCGTTTGCTTTATCACCTTAACATTGTCTATTTACAAAAACAACAACCGCTGTTAACAAAAAAAAAAGTCAACTACACCGCTGTTGACTGTATAACCATGGCTTACAGACATCGGCTGATTAGGAACAGCTGCGATTAGCAATGTATACAGCGATTCGTCGGTACGAAGCTCCATCGCACCTGTGTCAGAAGGAAGCTGTGCAGTGAAACTGCTACACCACTTAAAAAGTAGCCCCATGGGGACTGACGGTTATTTTCCCAACAGGAAAAACAATCAGCCCCAAACCAAACAACAACACAAGAATACTAAACAACAACAAACTATAACTGAACGAAACACGGTGGGGGGTAGAAAGTTTCTTCTTCTTCATTTTTTACGGACGGATGGAAGGAAGGAAGGACAGTCGAGGAAGATCGAAGCAAATTTGCACCAATTAAAAAAAATCCATTTCTTCGTGCACGACTCTTGTACCGTTCTTTGAATGGATAATTTTCCCCGTGTCGAGTACACATGCAAAGTTTCAGGCCACTAGGTTTCATGGTTTTAGATTTACTAGTACGTGCCCGTACGTTAGTGGCCATACGTGCAACAAAAATAAAAAATAATAATAAATAAACTTTCAAACCACGTGCCAGAAACAACAACCACACAGGCCATTCCTTCGCTCTCGCGTGGCCGTATGTGCAACCCCCCCACCCCCCCACAAAAAAACTTTCAAACAACCACACAGGCCGTTCCTTCGCTCTCGTAAATGACGACTGGGTAGAGGCATTGTGTTTATCTTTAAATGCGCATAAGAAATTATTAGAATACAGTAAGTCATCACTATCCGGAAGTCTGTACGTTGTAACCCGTAATGGGGAACGCCGCTGAGGATCTCTTCCCCATCGGCCACGCCTACGCAGCAACGTGTCCTGTCATTGGAAACTAAATGGCACCCTTTCCCCATCAGCCACGCCTACGCAGCAACGTGTTGGTAACTAAATGGCACCCTTTCCCCATCGGCCATGCCTACGCAGCAACGTGTCCTGTTTTGGTTTGGTAAATAAATGGCCATAACTTGGGAAGCACTTGTCCGATTAATATAAAACCTTGAAAAGGCACATCGACAGGGCCCCAGCAATATACCTGGAAGTTTCAATTAGATCGGACCAGTGGTTGTCGAGAAACAGCGGTCACACACACACACACACACACACACACACACACACACACACACACACACACACACACACACATACATATACACACACACACACACACCCACACACACACACACACACACACACACACACACAGCTGGAATTATAGATAGATGGAGCGTACACACACACACACACACACACTGCTGGAATTATAGATAGATGGAGCGTACACACACACACACACACACACACACACACACACACACACACACACACACACACACACACACACACACACACACACACACACACACACACACACACACACACACTATTGTAGATGCACATAGGCAGTTTGAATGTTTTTTCCCTCAAACACGGGATATTTTCCATTTTTGGAGCGATGGTGTCTGTTGCCTTATACACCACCCAAATAACTATGTGGCTTTCTCTCGAACAAGGGCTTTTGCCACGGAGGGTGCGCAGGTCCTTGCTATTTTTTTTCCAACTATCTTGCGAGATTGGGAAATAAAACATCCATCATTTCTGACTTTTAATGATGTGTATGCAGTATATGTATAAGGAAGAAGATAATTGGTTTGGGGTCGTTTGTTGACACAATGAGGTTGCTCATGGTCACTTGAGAGTATCAATTCCACAGGGTCTCTGCTATCTCGTGGGATTGTGAGTTGGACAGGCGACTGTGATGGACCATGACATGTTGGAGCCATGCTGTTGCTGTTTCGATCATGATTTTCGTGAGGTTGGTGATAGCATGATGAGGGAAGGGTCAGGTCACGTATGGGAGCATGCGCCAGAGCAGCGAGTCGCTGCATTCACTTTCCACCGGTACTCCAGGGGCCTCTGTCTAGCCATCCCCCAGGAAGATGCTTGGCCCATCACCAACTCCTTGAGATGCTGATCAGTCTGCAACCACAAGACGTGTGGTTGGCCTATTGGCCTCCTGAACTCACAAGGCTCCCACGCTGAGAGAATCTTGTGAGCAGGATTAGAATCAGGAAAATGAGCCACATATCCATACAGCCGCAGCTGACGCTCACGGAATATGCAGGTAACAAATCTCATTTGAGTCTCTCTCAGCAACCGCTCGTTGTACACAAAGTCGGACAAGCGATAGCAGAGGATTCTCCGAAGAGACCTGGTACCAAAGGAATGAAGTGTCCATCTCAGATCCTTGGTCAGAGTCCAAGTCGCACATCCTTAGAGCAAGACTGGAAACACCAACGACCTGAAGACTCGGATTTTCGTCCTCCCGCACAGGTACTGGCAGCACCACACCCCATGATCCAATAAATCCATGACTCCTAGGCCCGACCCAGACGTCTGATGACATCTGGCTCACAGCCAGCAGAGACATGAATATCACTGCCAAGTAAGTGAATCCATCCACGACCTCAACATCCTCGCCACAAACAGGCACAGACAGGACAGCAGCATCCAAGATGTCATTGAAAGCCTGGATCTTAGTTTTGACCCAGGAAACCCGTAATCCCAGCGGCTCCGACTCCTCATTCAGCACCTCGAGGGCCCTCCAAAATGATATCTGGAGTCTCCGCAAAGATGACTGCATCATCTGTGAAATTAATGTCAGAGATCTTGACATTCCCAAATGATGCACCGCAGCTTGCTCTCTCCGACATCCTCCCGAGAATCCAGTCCATGCAAGTGCTGAAAAGTGTGGGGACCAGTACACACCCCTGACGAACTCCAGTAACAAATGGAAATAAGTCAGAGATGGTACCACCACATATCACAGCACTCTCAGTACCAAAGTAGAGTTCAGACATGAGATTGATCGGTTTTGGTGGCACCCCATGAAAATCAAGAATCTTGAAGAGGGCATCTCGATTCACTGAATCAAACTATTTACAAAGATCAAAGCAACCGGCCCAACGGGTCTTCACTTTGGACTCCTCTGTCAAGAGCCTACCACCCCCTGTTCTAACTGCAGTATACCGAGGGACGGGCTTGGAGGAACGTAATGCGCGAATTCCCCTGTAAGCGGGATGAGAATCACTTGACCACAGGTGATGCCCTACCCCCTCACAGATTCCTCGCACATAGGCCTCCTTGTCCATTCTGAGTGCACGTACAGTTTTCAGCCTCAGCTCCCTGAACAGCTCAGCTCTGCCATTCAGCCTGGCCCTTTGACTCTGGTCAATTGTATCCAGTGTCTCTTGAGAGATAAATTTCTTCTTCGCCCTCCGGTGAGTTCCAAGAGAGTCACCGGGAACATAAAGAATGGTGGTCTTGAAGGCGCTCCACAACTCTTCAGGACCCACTAAAGCACTCAGACCCCCCAAATCTCCACTCAGCCTGTTCGCAAACTCCTCAGCTACCCTCTCATCCTTCAGCTTGCCAACATCCAGCCTTGGCTGGGATGGTACCATTCTCCTGGATTTAAGGTGCAACTTCAGAGTTGCGGCAACAAGCCGGTGGTCAGTGTTGAGGATCTGAGCACTCCGGTCGACCCTGCAGTTCTGGATCATCGTCTCGCGACCATCAACGAGCACATGGTCAATCTCCTTTGCCACACCACCAGCGTTGGACTACCAAGTCCAGTGAAGAGCCTGTGGGTGCTGAAACCACAAACCAGCCACCCTCAGTTCATGACTTCTTGTGAAGTCAAGGAACGTGGTGCTATTCTGGTTCACAGTTCCAGACCCATGGGGACCAACACGTCTCATAACCATCCCTATCAGTTCCAGTCGATGCATTGAAATCCCCCAAGACTGGAAGTGTATGTCGCCTGGGGCACTGATCAACCACAGACTCGAGTGTGACATGGAATGCATCCTTCACGGTGAGATCACTCACCTCAGTCGGAGCATATTCAGAGACCAGGGAAATGACACCCAAGTAGTGACGGATCCTTAGTCTCACAATACAAAAGTTACATATTCTGCTGTTTAAATGATCGATCTGGGAATGCCAAGGGGTAAGGGAGGACAGAGACTTGGGGAGGGGAGGGGACCAAGGTGGGACAGAGTTGAGAGGGGGAGGTTGAGGGTTTGTGGGTTTTGAAGATTTTTGAGTGATGGAGTGGGGAGGTGGGGGTGGGGTGGGGGGGGGTGGGGAGGGTGTTTGAAGGCAGGGAGTGGGGAGGGGATTGAAGTCTTGGGGCTTGGAGAGGGAGGTTGAGTACTTAGGGTCTGTGCAGGGAGGGGGTTGATAACTTGGGGTTTGGGAGGAGGTGAGTTGGGGGAGGGATGAGTATTTGAAGTCACATTTTATATTGGGAGGATGTTCCATGGGTTCCTGCTTGAAGTTTTAATCGTATGACATACTGTAGCATGAATGGCGATCCAAGTAATCAAACCTCACAGCAGGAATACGTCAGGTGTTTAAGAAAGAGAAAGTGTGCGAATCTTGCGTGTGAACACTAACTGCTCCAAGAAGGCTTTATGTCTGGGTTCATTGCCCCAAGGAATGGTGTGTTCGAACAAAAACCATCGCTTGCGCGTGCGCACGCACACGCACACACACACACACCCTGCAACTGCTTTCAGGGGATCAGTTTATTATGTATGCACCAAATAATGGGATGGGCTGAATTGAGAAATTTTAATTTGATAAACAGATTAAAAGGAGAAAGATTCGGAGAGAAGAGAGAATGCCGAGGAGTGGGGGAGAGAAGGTGACGCATGTTGGGACAACAAAAGAGTAAACAAACTGGAAGCAAGAGATTCACGAGTTGCGCAGGAGACGGCGAGTGGAAGGAGATGGTGGAGGGTGATTGAGGGGGATTGGGGGTGAGGAGTAAA
>NC_140961.1:4290340-4336288 GCF_056783735.1 Eptatretus burgeri | reverse complement strand
GTTGATTAGAAGCAGGATGGCGTGGAGGTAGTGCACTCACCTTTGAGCAGTCAATAACGTGGGCTCGATTCTCAGCCCGACCAAAAACTGTCGGTTTGACGCCACGCAGGCGGGGAGGGTTGTGGGCCATCTCGTGGACCGACGCTCGACGGGGACCCGTCTGCTGGATTTGATTGCTGGTGGAGGTTGAAGATTTCTCGGTATCTTTCCATTGAAGACTAGGCGAGTAATCTGCGGGCACCCCAGAGCAAATTGCAAATTCATGGCCAAACCTGGTCCAAGGACGAGATTTCGGCACCGATTGGTCTATTTCCCCGTGGAAAGTGCAAAATGCCTCTGCCCCCGAACAACTGCTCGGTCATGGGATACATGAAAGCTTCAAAAATAGAAAATAAAAACATGGGGGCACAACGAACATCACCCGCTCGAGGTTCATTTCATGCATCTCTTTGTAAGGCAAAACGAGCAAGTGCAAAATGCCACTCTATTGCAGACTCACAAGATCGCTTCCTGCTAGAATACCAATCAGCCTGCTGTATCTCACATGTCAACAAATGCATAACAACAAAAAAATATATTTCAGGAATCACTTTGCACCACAGTCACGACTGCTCTTTAACAAAGCTGTGGTTTTGGTGGAAGAAAGAAAAATAAACTTCCGTTTAAAACTTTGTTTTATACTCATCTAATACATGAAAAAGGCCAGTTCATTCTTGGACTATGTATGCACGTATGTGTGGACGGACTGCCTTTGCCCCATTGGTTGGACAGCTGGCCCGACTCCAACCACAGTTGTCACCTGAAAAAGAAAATCATACGTCCATTTTGAGTCAGTGTATAGGTCTCTGGTGTCAGTACATTGCCCACTGCAATTGCAATTGTCTGAACTGTATAACCAAGATGCATTATACATGCACAAAAGCAGGAGGAGTGAGGGGAAGAACGAGGAGGGAGGAGGAAGGAGGGAGGGTAAGTGAAAGCGGGGTGAGGATGGAGGATGGGAAAGCGAGGAGGATAGGAGAGTGAGGAGGATGGGAGGAGGAAGTGGGGAGAGGGAAGTGTGCAGAGGGGACGGGCATGTTCTGGACTTGTGCTTGGGAGGGGGACTTGATGGGAAGCAATGGGGGGGGTGGGGGTAGAGGGAGGATGGTCACGTGTGCCGGCATTAGTACAGGATTGAGAGAAATGGGGTACGTTAAAACAGGATAGCAATATCACCCGTCGCTTTCAAATAGCACATACCATGTTGATAGAGAGTATAACATGTGATTCCCTTGAGGGATGCAACTCGAACTGCAGATGCCATCTTGTGTACCCGCTCTGGAACTGTAACTCTCGGAGGTGAAGGTGACATTTTAAAATTTTTTCAAATTTAACCAAGACACCGGAACCCATGTTAATACTGGATATGTACTTCGTTTGCTTTATCACCTTAACATTGTCTATTTACAAAAACAACAACCGCTGTTAACAAAAAAAAAGTCAACTACACCGCTGTTGACTGTATAACCATGGCTTACAGACATCGGCTGATTAGGAACAGCTGCGATTAGCAATGTATACAGCGATTCGTCGGTACGAAGCTCCATCGCACCTGTGTCAGAAGGAAGCTGTGCAGTGAAACTGCTACACCACTTAAAAAGTAGGCCCGTGGGGGACTGACGGTTATTTTCCCAACAGGAAAAACAATCAGCCCCAAACCAAACAACAACACAAGAATACTAAACAACAACAAACTATAACCGAACGAAACACGGTGGGGGGTAGAAAGTTTCTTCTTCTTCATTTTTTACGGACGGATGGAAGGAAGGAAGGACAGTCGAGGAAGATCGAAGCAAATTTGCACCAATTAAAAAAAATCCATTTCTTCGTGCACGACTCTTGTACCGTTCTTTGAATGGATAATTTTCCCCGTGTCGAGTACACATGCAAAGTTTCAGGCCACTAGGTTTCATGGTTTTAGATTTACTAGTACGTGCCTGTACGTTAGTGGCCATACGTGCAAGAAAAATAAAAAAATAATAATAAATAAACTTTCAAACCACGTGCCAGAAACAACAACCACACAGGCCATTCCTTCGCTCTCGCGTGGCCGTACGTGCATGGCCGTATGTGCAACCCCCCCCCCCCCCCCACAAAAAAACTTTCAAACAACCACACAGGCCGTTCCTTCGCTCTCGTAAATGACGACTGGGTAGAGGCATTGTGTTTATCTTTAAATGCGCATAAGAAATTATTAGAATACAGTAAGTCATCACTATCCGGAAGTCTGTATGTTGTAACCCGTAATGGGGAATGCAGCTGAGGATCTCTTCCCCATCGGCCATGCCTACGCAGCAACGTGTCCTGTTATTGGTAACTAAATGGCACATTTTCCCCATCAGCCACGCCTACGCAGCAACGTGTTGGTAACTAAATGGCGCCCTTTCCCCATCGGCCACGCCTACGCAGCAACGTGTTGGTAACTAAATGGCACCCTTTCCCCATCGGCCACGCCTACGCAGCAATGTGTCCTGTTTTGGTTTGGTAAATAAATGGCCATAACTTGGGAAGCACTTGTCCGATTAATATAAAACCTTGAAAAGGCACATCGACAGGGCCCCAGCAATATACCTGGAAGTTTCAATTAGATCGGACCAGTGGTTGTCGAGAAACAGCGGACACACACACCCACACACACACACACACACACACACACACACACACACACACACACACACACACACACACACACACACACACACACGCACACACACACACACACACACACACAGCTGGAATTATAGATAGATGGAGCGTACACACACACACACACACACACACTGCTGGAATTATAGATAGATGGAGCGTACACACACACACACACACACACACACACACACACACACACACACACACACACACACACACACACACACACACACACACACACACACACACAGCTGGAATTATAGATAGATGGAGCGTACACACACACACACACATTATTGTAGATGCACATAGGCAGTGGGAATGTTTTTTCCCTCAAACGCGGGATATTTTCCATTTTTGGAGCGATGGTGTCTGTTGCCTTATACACCACCCAAATAACTATGTGGCTTTCTCTCGAACAAGGGCTTTTGCCACGGAGGGTGCGCAGTTTCTTGCTATTTTTTTTCCAACTATCTTGCGAGATTGGGAAATAAAACATCCATCATTTCTGACTTTTAATGATGTGTATGCAGTATATGTATAAGGAAGAAGATAATTGGTTTGGGGTCGTTTGTTGACACAATGAGGTTGCTCATGGTCACTTGAGAGTATCAATTCCACAGGGTCTCTGCTATCTCGTGGGATTGTGAGTTGGACAGGCGACTGTGATGGACCATGACATGTTGGAGCCATGCTGTTGCTGTTTCGATCATGATTTTCGTGAGGTTGGTGATAGCATGATGAGGGAAGGGTCAGGTCACGTATGGGAGCATGCGCCAGAGCAGCGATTCGCTGCATTCACTTTCCACCGGTACTCCAGGGGCCTCTGTCTGGCCATCCCCCAGGAAGATGCTTGGCCCATCACCAACTCCTTGAGATGCTGATCAGTCTGCAACCACAAGACGTGTGGTTGGCCTATTGGCCTCCTGAACTCACGAGGCTCCCACGCTGAGAGAATCTTGTGAGCAGGATTAGAATCAGGAAAATGAGCCACATATCCATACAGCCGCAGCTGACGCTCACGGAATATGCAGGTAACAAATCTCATTTGAGTCTCTCTCAGCAACCGCTCGTTGTACACAAAGTCGGACAAGCGATAGCAGAGGATTCTCCGAAGAGACCTGGTACCAAAGGAATGAAGTGTCCATCTCAGATCCTTGGTCAGAGTCCAAGTCGCACATCCTTAGAGCAAGACTGGAAACACCAACGACCTGAAGACTCGGATTTTCGTCCTCCCGCACAGGTACTGGCAGCACCACACCCCATGATCCAATAAATCCATGACTCCCTAGGCCCGACCCAGACGTCTGATGACATCTGGCTCACAGCCAGCAGAGACATGAATATCACTGCCAAGTAAGTGAATCCATCCACGACCTCAACATCCTCGCCACAAACAGGCACAGACAGGACAGCAGCATCCAAGATGTCATTGAAAGCCTGGATCTTAGTTTTGACCCAGGAAACCCGTAATCCCAGCGGCTCCGACTCCTCATTCAGCACCTCGAGGGCCCTCCAAAATGATATCTGGAGTCTCCGCAAAGATGACTGCATCATCTGTGAAATTAATGTCAGAGATCTTGACATTCCCAAATGATGCACCGCAGCTTGATCTCTCCGACATCCTCCCGAGAATCCAGTCCATGCAAGTGCTGAAAAGTGTGGGAACCAGTACACACCCCTGACTAACTCCAGTAACAAATGGAAATAAGTCAGAGATGGTACCACCACATATCACAGCACTCTCAGTACCAAAGTAGAGTTCAGACATGAGATTGATCGGTTTTGGTGGCACCCCATGAAAATCAAGAATCTTGAAGAGGGCATCTCGATTCACTGAATCAAACTCTTTACAAAGATCAAAGCAACCGGCCCAACGGGTCTTCACTTTTGACTCCTCTGTCAAGAGCCTACCACTCCCTGTTCTAACTGCAGTATACTGAGGGACGGGCTTGGAGGAACGTAATGCGCGAATTCCCCTGTAAGCGGGATGAGAATCACTTGACCACAGGTGATGCCCTACCCCCTCACAGATTCCTCGCACATAGGCCTCCTTGTCCATTCTGAGTGCACGTACAGTTTTCAGCCTCAGCTCCCTGAACAGCTCAGCTCTGCCATTCAGCCTGGCCCTTTGACTCTGGTCAATTGTATCCAGTGTCTCTTGAGAGATAAATTTCTTCTTCGCCCTCCGGTGAGTTCCAAGAGAGTCACCGGGAACATAAAGAATGGTGGTCTTGAAGGCGCTCCACAACTCTTCAGGACCCACCAAAGCACCCAGACCCCCCAAATCTCCACTCAGCCTGTTCGCAAACTCCTCAGCTACCCTCTCATCCTTGAGCTTGCCAACATCCAGCCTTGGCTGGGATGGTACCATTCTCCTGGATTTAAGGTGCAACTTCAGAGTTGCGGCAACAAGCTGGTGGTCAGTGTTGAGGATCTGAGCACTCCGGTCGATCCTGCAGTTCTGGATCATCGTCCCGCGACCATCAACGAGCACATGGTCAATCTCCTTTGCCACACCACCAGCGTTGGACTACCAAGTCCAGTGAAGAGCCTGTGGGTGCTGAAACCACAAACCAGCCACCCTCAGTCCATGACTTCTTGTGAAGTCAAGGAACGTGGTGCTATTCTGGTTCACAGTTCCAGACCCATGGGGACCAACACGTCTCATAACCATCCCTATCAGTTCCAGTCGATGCATTGAAATCCCCCAAGACTGGAAGTGTATGTCGCCTGGGGCACTGATCAACCACAGACTCGAGTGTGACATGGAATGCATCCTTCACGGTGAGATCACTCACCTCAGTCGGAGCATATTCAGAGACCAGGGAAATGACACCCAAGTAGTGACGGATCCTTAGTCTCACAATACAAAAGTTACATATTCTGCTGTTTAAATGATCGATCTGGGAATGCCAAGGGGGTAAGGGAGGACAGAGACTTGGGGAGGGGAGGGGACCAAGGTGGGACAGAGTTGAGAGGGGGAGGTTGAGGCTTTGTGGGGATTGAAGACTTTTCAGTGATGGAGTGAGGAGGTTGAGTTGTGGTGGGGTGGGGTGGGGAGGGCGTTTGAAAGCATGGAGTGGGGAGGGGATTGAAGTCTTGGGGCTTGGAGAGGGAGGTTGAGTACTTAGGGTCTGTGCAGGGAGGGGGTTGATAACTTGGGGTTTGGGAGGAGGTGAGTTGGGGGAGGGATGAGTATTTGAAGTCACATTTTATATTGGGAGGATGTTCCATGGGTTCCTGCTTGAAGTTTTAATCGTATGACATACTGTAGCATGAATGGCGATCCAAGTAATCAAACCTCACAGCAGGAATACGTCAGGTGTTTAAGAAAGAGAAAGTGTGCGAATCTTGCGTGTGAACACTAACTGCTCCAAGAAGGCTTTATGTCTGGGTTCATTGCCCCAAGGAATGGTGTGTTCGAACAAAAACCATCGCTTGCGCGTGCGCACGCACACGCACACACACACACACCCTGCAACTGCTTTCAGGGGATCAGTTTATTATGTATGCACCAAATAATGGGATGGGCTGAATTGAGAAATTTTAATTTGATAAACAGATTAAAAGGAGAAAGATTCGGAGAGAAGAGAGAATGCCGAGGAGTGGGGGAGAGAAGGTGACGCATGTTGGGACAACAAAAGAGTAAACAAACTGGAAGCAAGAGATTCACGAGTTGCGCAGGAGACGGCGAGTGGAAGGAGATGGTGGAGGGTGATTGAGGGGGATTGGGGGTGAGGAGTAAAAATCACACCATTTTGCATATGTAATAACAAGATGACCCCCTTATGCAAGTTTAAATGATGGGGAGTTGCAGTACAGAGCCCCTTGACTGCAGGAGGCAGTCGTTGCCAGAGGAACACTCAGTGAAATTGACAGCCATAGCATACTTCAAGAGGCCACTTCATCATGTTCCTGCCAAAGTAAGCACTTCACAGCCTGCCTTCAGGACACACGAGTGTCCTCCTCTTTATCGTAACCTACATCCCACGGAGGTTCACTTTTAGTCTCCTATGCATTCTGAGGCGTCTCAGCATTCACTTCAACATGACTTCACATTACCCTCTGTTCATAAATTATCTCTCAGCTCACAAGGACTACCCCTCTGAAATTCCATTCGCCAACATAATCACACCGTCAAACGCAAAGGTGCTTACTTTCATTTCCACGATCTTTATTCATTCCCATTGGCTTGACAGTCATGGCACAGAATCCTACATTGAATCCAAGCAGTTAGCAACAACATCATCAACAACAACAAATGCACAATAGATTTTACAATAATTCCTTTGCAATTGCAATCCACAGCTTTACACGCAGAAAGATGTGCAAACATTTTGGAGATTGAGAACCAGAATCATCGCCCTGTGGGGGGTGGTGGGAGGGGGACTTACGCGTTTCTGTACGAAGGCTCAAGGTATGGCAGGCCCAGGTGCGTAAAAATTCCCTCCTCTGTGTTTGCATGCAGAAAGGTGTTCTGAGAGGCAAAGGTCAATTGCTGTGATGAACTACTGCACATTCATGGATGCCATACTTTGCTAAAGCTCAGGGGGAGTTCGTACAAGGATTTACTGTCACATGATGTGGCCCATTTGACCAATGGCAGCGTTCCAGTCTTTGCAGGTGCTCATTGCGCGGCAGTTGATTACCAAGGGGGGGTTTTAGACAATATGCAGGTACGCAATTGGCCTACACTTTTTAATCACGTGCAAGAGTCATTAAAGTGTGATCAGTGCAAAGTGTGGGAAATGGTGAGCACACGTACCTGCTGCTTGTCAAACAGGTGATGACTAGAAAGGATCATGGCCTTTTCATGGCTGGCATATCTGCGCAAGTCCCGTTCAAACTGCTATGGGTTAGAGAGACAGAAACCAAAGCGCAGGTAATCAAATTCAGGAGTGAAGGAAACACTCAACAAAAACAAAGCCACATGCAACAAATCTTCCTCAATCTCGTCAGGTCAGTGTCGAAACATTCTTAAAACTTAATATAATCATTTCCTCAACACGAACCTCTGCAATATATATATATATATATACACACATGCCAACACTCGTACTACAGCTCATACACACACGAACATCTTGTTGAATAAATCAAAGGAAGTTCAACGGACATGGGACAAGGCCGAAGCTTCCAAAGCCGGTTAAACATGCCTCGTAGGGTGACGTGCTCCGGAGTGAACCCCACGACGCCCTGTGGACCTGTTGGAAATGTAAATCGGATGGAATTTCAACCAAGGATGTAATACAGCAGCGTACGACTTGGGGGCATACACCACCACGGAGCATTTTTTGCATCCCTTCCTCCCTTTGATCACATGTTTGTCAACAAATAGCAGCGGGATACAAAAGAAGCGTTCGGTTTTTTTCTGCCGCCGACTGGATGTCAAAGGAAAGGAAGGCCATCTCAGATGCATCTCAGCGATTCATCCTGCCTTTGAACCCCAATCCAAGGATGGTGCACCCGAGCTGTCCCACTGTCTCCAATTTGCAGTCACAGCATTAACGACCGCTCTCATTTGCGCTGCTCTGATACGTGGCAATGCACACGCGTCTGAACACCCCGGGCGGAACTTCACGGCGATTTTGGTTTAATGCTGCACACAGCTTTAAAAAAAAAAAAAAACAACCCCTTGTGCACACAGCGGAAAACAGATGCACACAAATTCACTAATGGGACCAAATCATTCTCCTGCATTCCAAATGATCAAAATTGGTTCCTGAGCTTCCCACATACGACAAGCTGTGCATGGCAATGCAGCACGTCCAGAAAACGAGGAATGATTCTCCCCCTCCCATCTTATCCCCCTTTCTCCTCTCACACACAGCACTCTTTTTCCATGCTTCCTCTCCCACACCACTCTCCACATGGGCATGCTGGTCTCATAAGTGTACTGCAACGGCATTCAATAGGTTGTGTGCACTAAAATTTAACTCGAGAGACGAGTATGAAGGATTTGGCTTCAAACGTTTCGGAACTCAGGGTAATTAATGCGTGGCGATTGGACCGTCGATTAAAAACACACAAACGGCTCGCTCACCAATATGCCTGGTCAGGTCTGGTGTGCACGTTCAACCAGTCCACACGTCACGGTGGGCTCGTACATCTCTGGGCAACTTGGGATGGGCGCTACAATGGTGCCGACATGAAAGGTAGCGCCGCTCATCTTCCTCAATAAATAATAAAACACGACAGGAGGTAGAACTACATCCTGTGGCTCATCGGTGAGTTGATCTGCGAGTTGAGAGATGCCTTTGTCATTGTGGGATCATCCCGGTCCAACCCAATCTGCGCTTTCAATCGGCAATGCTCCAATACAGGAAGAACGGTACATTATTGACGACGGAGGTACTTTGCCACGCAAGTGTTTTCATTGCATCTTCATTAGTCACTGTGATACTTCCGTTGTGGCCTCCAAAACCTATTTTCTTTCCAACCTTGCTCTGCAGCAGTTTGTATCTTCCTGGCTCATCCACCTCCATTTCCTGTTTTTCGGTCTAAGCAAGCAGGCTAAGAAGATTCTGGGCCATTAATCTCTGAACTCAACAATCTTCAGGCATTCGCAAACATCATTCCGGTGCCAGTTCACATGACAGACGCCTGTAACTCTCCTCCCCAATGGCCAAGTTCACGGCAACCGGTGGCCTGGGTTTGGATCAGGCACGACTCGGTCACCTTCATCGCAACAGAAGAATCAAATTTGAGAAGGCCCGATTACGAGGCAACGGTTGTCGGAAACTCCCAAACTGGACACCATGAAGATAGTTCTCGTGCAGCTCCTGTGGGACATTTGTTATTACAGGAATGAGTCCGCGTCTTACATCCTCGAAGCCAAAATGGGAAAAAAAATTTACACATGCCCTGGCACCATAGATCACCAGGTGTGGCTCCATGACAGTTGCAACACGTTAAGCTCAAGAAGCAACACGATTGGTGGGTCTGTCTAAGGTTTTGCTTCCAAAATCCAGCCGGTCCATCAGCATTGTAATAAGGAACTGGAACAATGCCTTTCCACAAAACCCAATTAATCTTCCTTTGAGACGACGAGACTTATCGAGAGGAAATTGCATTCCTACCCAAATACGAATGCCCACACAAAAGGAAATTAAGACAGAATGTTAAAAAGAAGAAAAAAAAAATTAAGGCAACTTTAAGAAAGCCGAGTGAATGATGAGTTACAAATTCAAATACTAACTACAAGATATTAGGCAACACCAAGGGAATGCCAATTATCTGTGTCTTCCTCTGCATGCAAACACTTCCCCACATGACAATACGTACAACCCTTCAGAACGATACAGGGGGGGGAAAGAGGGGGACGGGGCAAAGCTTACCTGTAAAATTACATTAAGGTCTTAACTAGACCCCTCGTGCAAAGCACACAGCTATCATTTATCGGTGCGCACGTGCTGAGACCTCCCATGCCAGCCATTAATTGATAAACTGTGTTCACTCGATACTTTGTCGCAGCCAGCCATGTGATTGCTCAAGCACAAGTGCGTGACATAGCTTTTGAAAATGACACCGACTCGACATCTCAATTGGACGAATCGTGCGTTACAGTCCAAAGGTAGCCCATCAGGCCACCCAGTCGGAAACGGAAACGTGCGCACTCCAGCGGTAGCATCCTGGCTGGCATCGAGGTTGAATAGCTGCTGAAGATCCCTCCAAATCAGTCTCTCGTTCATCGAGTATAATCTCAACAGGACGTTGATTGGAGCATGCCAACCGCCGTGGGAAGTGAGGAAAAACGACGTTTCAGATGTTAATGCACTTTTGCTCCAATGAAGGGTTAACGTGTGAAACATCAGCTTTTCCTTGCTTTCCCAGATCAAAGTTCTGTTGATTTTGTCCATCGTTCTACTTGTCCACGGACAGAGATCGACGCCAGCCATCGCCTGCACGACTACTTTTTTCATTCTCGTTCGTTGCCTTTTTCATCACTTGTAAAGAGAGTTACCAAATTCCCGACAAGATATTTAAATAATGGTGGAGAAGCTCGAAGAAAGGGAAACATTTTTAAAAATTTAATCTCACCTCATCTTTTATTCCTTGTGACACGTTTAAGTCTTGGAGGCAATCTATTTATTACTTATGCCAGTAATGGCAGAACTTTTGACATCTACCCCTTAGCAATATGCTCTACACAAGCCCTTCCTCCCTTCGCTCTCCACGCCTCCCAAACTCCTTTTCACATCTTCCTTATGTTCACGCAACACCTACAGGTTGACACGGGTTACCTCTGGAGGTGGTGCCGTCTGGGTTTGATGCCCAAACCGGCGAGCAGCTTCATACGTCACAAAGTGGTATTGGTGGACGTGTCGTCCCTTGTAATTCTGCTCGTGTTTGCTGGTGGATGTTAAAGATGCCAAGGTCTTTCGCAAGAGTGGGTCAATAAAAATGATAAATCGTATGAAATCATCGCGTGGATAAATAACAACAGTAATGAAGCCTTCTGGATGATGACCGCCGTCTTGGCAGCGAGCACTCGATCATGGTTACATTGTGCGGACACCATGATGGCATTTACCCAAACGAGTGCGATTTCAGGTATCATTTGAAAACCAGTGGTGTGGTGCCAACTTTTGAGCTACCCGAGCCCTGCAAAAATGTCGGCAGTTATGTCATCACCAGAGCTGTTCGGGTTCGGGTTAGGCTAACCCTCACACCCCTAACCCTAACCCCACCATCACATCGAGTTTTAACAAGACATTAACCATTGGAGTTTCCAAAATGAGTGTTGAATGAAATATGCATATTTTAACATGATAAACAAAAGCTCAACACTCACACCCACTTCATCTCACAATGCAGAATCCCATTTAATAATAATAATAATAATAATAATAATAATAATAATCATACTAATAAAGGTCAGATCGGAGAGTCGAAAGCCATTGTTTTTCAACAAAACTATCTTTTTAAGAAATTTTTTTTTTTTGTTTTTTCTTCAGTCAAGAGGTACACAAACTCGCCTCAAAGCTGTCTCGCCTGGGTTTGAATCCCGACCCAGCTATAAACGATCATCTCGATGTGCCACAGAGCAGGTAATTCATTAACGTGTTCCTCAGATGAATGTTCAACCGGGTGGTTCCATCTGCCGGCATTAGTTGTTTCGTTGCTCTTTTACACATTACTCGGTGCCTCTGTTGGGGTTGACGAAGAAAGATAAACTTTGGGGCTGGATAAACATCCCAGAAGAGTATTGAAGGAGATGGCAGAACAGATAAGCATGATGTTAACATGTGTCATGTCATGCTCATCTGCTGTGCCAACATGAATCCGTGTCAGTGATGCATGATAGGCCGAGCTTTGCTCGTACAACGTGATAGCCATTCTTCACACGAACAGCCACATCATTGATCCACCCAGACTTCAACTGGTTGTATGCATCCAAACTTTTCCATGCCTTGACGTCCTTCCAGGGTGTAAATATTTTTAGTGAACAAAAGATAATTCACCAAATCTGGATATTAAGTCGTTGGAAAGTTTGTCTCACTTCTTGATGTATTCAGCATTTGCTGATAACCTGTATTGGTATAACTAGTGTGGACGGTACACCGCAGCAGGGGCATCTTTGACCGCGCCTGCTTTCTCTCGGAGTGAGGGAAAGGGGGGGGAATGGTGAGTGTGGGTTAGTGGGGGGTGATGGTGAATCGGGGAGTTGTGAAGGGAGGGGGGAATGGTGAAGGGGGATTGGGATGGATTGTGCTTGGGGTAGGGAAATGGGGGGGGGTGGTGGGGAGGTCAGCCAAATATATTTTGTGCTCTGACTGAATATATACTGTAAATCAGAAGTCAGAATGCAATGTGTATAAAGAAAAAGGAACTGAACACATTTATATTTATTTACAGCTATTAGTTAGAGCTGGATGGCAAAGACAACAGAAAATCAACAACTGGATGGGAAAGTTGAACTGCCAGCCGTACAGAGCAGATGTACCCCCAATACACCGCTTCCCTTGGACTTCCGGCTGGGTTTCTAAATCATATGTTTTCTTTGGCCCGTATCTCGACCTCATATCTCGAATAATCAAGTCAAAGTAACAACAACAAAAAACAATGGAGGCAATACCTTTGGGTGCTCACCTGGTAGCGGCTGGATAAGAAAATCAGGGAACCACAGGTGCACGTGGAAAACCCACAAAATATGGAACGGAGAAGAAAGGAAATCCCGATGTATTCACTTTTAATTGTGTGAACAAACTTTGGTACATCACCGGTGATGAAGGTTGTGGTCAAGTTTCATCAAAATCATGTGTGTAGTTTCTGAGAAGAAAGCAAATACCTCTTTTGGGGGGCAACCCCCCCCCCCCTTCCTCCCGTAAACACCCTTCGACCCTGATTTTTAAAATAGCATGAACAAACTTTGGGACATCACGGCTGATGAAGGTTGTGGTTCAGAGAAGAAAGCAAATACATATTTTTGGCGGCAACCTCCCCCCATTAACCCCCATAGACCCCGATTTTTTCTGTGGTATCTTGTGTTGGAGTGGCGAGCCGTCCAGGATTGTCCCCAATAGCCAAGGAGACTGCTAAAACAGCACCAACGCTCTGCACAGAGTATAGTCCCAAATTCTCTCTCCCCTCTCCACCCCCCCATAAATCCCCTTAGACCCCGATTTTTAGCCACGTCTCGCGTAGCGAATGCTGGCTCGAAGAGAGCTCCGCATTCTTCTTCTTCTTCTTCTTCTGGTGAAAACAACACCTTTAGGACGCGGCTCTTTTATATACAGGATCCGGATCTCCTTAAATACTAAACACCTCTACACATCCTCGCATTGAGGGTGCCTTTTGAGAGCGTCTATCATGAACTTTTAAATATATTCGGACATTTGCTTTAAAGTTTCGAAAAGTTCACGTTACTATTTAAAGATTATTCCATTTAATGTGTTGTAATTTCGTAAATACACTATTTTCTCGTCATGAACGAGGAGCCTCCATGACGGGTCTCGCTATTGGCTCCATCAAGGCACGTGACAAAATATCGGAAGTTGTTGTTCTTCTTCTTCTGGTGAAGACAAAACCTTTAGGACGCGGCTCTTGGACACATTTGTCAATGTGATAAATTGTGCGAACGAACTTTGGTACATCACGGGTGATGAAGGTTGTGGTCAAGTTTCATCAAAATTGCGTGTGTGGTTTGGAGAAGAAAGCAAATACCTCTTTTGGGGGGGGGGAACCCCTGTATAATCCCCTCGGGCCTGATTTTTTTTTAATGCCGTGACCAAACTTTGGTACATACCGGGTGATGAAGGTTGTGGTGAAGTTTCATCGAAATTGTGTGTCTCGTTTCAGAGAAGTTGCAAAAGTTTGTGGACAGACGGACGGACAGACAGACGATGCGCCATCCCATTAGCTTCGCGGAGCTACTTTCAGGAGCGTTAATTAGCACTGATGAATGCAGGTAAGTCATGAATGTGTTTCTTAGGTTCGATATATATATATATATATATATATATATATATATATATATATATATATATATATATATATATATATATATATATATATATATATATATATATAGATAAAAATAAAACATGGCAGGATATTTTGAAGAAAATTTGAAGACGACAACGTTTTGGTCACAAATATACTTGCATAACCACGTACGTTTGCTCAATTATAATACGATATCACTCCTAACACAAAGTGTCCAACGTATCGACATGTACAAGGTTGCGGACAAGCTTTAACCGCAATTATTTCACCATGAAAGCACACAAAGTGCAACAACTCAACCGATTGTGAACGTGGGTGTATTTTTGTTTGTTTTAAACTGTTGTGGAGCAAATTTCCGCCTCGGATGGATCGAGGTGCCGGAGCGGCACTCCGGTGCCCTCAGGCAGTACCACAGCCCTGGTTCAAATGCATACATACGAACAGAACTGTCGCCCAAATCGGTCAGTGTCATTGACTGTCAATGTTATCATCACACTTGTAATTATTATCGGTTTTACTCATTAATTAGCCACACAGCTTACCTGTGAACCTGTCCAACCCAGCAAGGCAAACGCATACTGGCTGTAAGGACACACCACAAAATCGACTCTCACAGCCCTTTCTCCAGGCTCGGGGATCTTCTTCCTCAGATTTGTTGTGTAATGGCTCGTTACAGCCTCGTTAACTTCTTGTCGCCCGGTGACCTTATCATCTTTGTGGCTGGTGACGCGAGGAGACAGTGGCAGCCGGAGGATGGTGAAGCACCGTTCAAAGCGGTCCATGGTGCTTTTGGACTCGTTAAACCCTGCAGCGTTTGTCTCTTTGTACGTGTTGTCCCTGTAGTCCTGAAACATGACGGAACCCTGAAAAAGAGAATCGAGTTTGAGTGGATGGCAGTACATTAAACCAAAGACAAAATAAAAGGAGCGCCTCATCGTGTCGTGCTCACCATAGTTATGTCTAGTGTTGAGTTTGATGTTTGATAGATTCGGTTCCAGCAGGGATATAAACGTTTTTGAAAAAAAGATGTGCTTCCCTTAATGCGGAATCTCTGTACTAAGTATTTGAATGCTTAAGATCTCTCCACAAAAATGCTCATTCTCTGTACTGTGAACAACTGCACAGTGGGTTGGGTGAAACTGTGGTGGTACATTTGGTGCAATTACGATCCCAGTGCTTCAAAAATTATCTCATCTTTACCTTCCAATGACTCTGCTTCATAGAGTGCCATTTGTCCTTCAATCGGATATTTGTACTCGCACAATCAAGGAAGAAATAGACGTCCGACTTCTAGCATCCAGCAAATAGCTCGGAGCCACTCGCGATCCGGTCCGACGTTCAGATATTTCACAAACGTAAGAACGGTCGAGGTCGCTCGCAGTTGCCAACATTTTTATGTCGAAATGCCGGGTGCCTGGTTTCAAAATTAATGACAATTACTCTCTCTATCAAGTGCAGCCTGTGGCTGCTGGTTGCATCATTGGTTGGGATGCGGCTATGCCGCTGATGCCGTGTCCCCCTTACCAGTACACTGGAACTCATTTTGCCGACCTCGGAAGGATGACGGGCTGAGTCAAGCTCCTGGTATATTAATTCAGCAGCCAATGGGGCTTGAACTCAGGACCCTAGGATACCAAGCCAACACCCAAACCACTAAGCCAACACCAGGCTAAATGACATTATTACTGAAGCAAAATAAAATAAATAAATAATAGAAATGAGGCAGCCTGCAGAGGGTGCGAAGATGGCATCGATAATGTGGGAATGTAAAGCTGTTCGAAGCAGAGCGATGGGTTGAATCGACGTAATATTGATCGGAGTATGCAAACCGCCGTGGGAAGAAAGGATGAGTTGATGTTTCAGAAATGAACCCTTCGTCGGAGCAAAAGAGAAATCAGGGTTCACCCGAAATATCAGTTTCTCCTTGCTTCCTTCCCCATGGTAGTTGGCATACTCGGATAACGTTCTGTCCATTCCATCCACCATTCTGCCCGTCTGTCGATGCAGGCCGACACGAGCCTCGTGTCGACTCGTTTTCCATTGCTAGTTGCACACATCACTCGATTCAAAGATTTCTGCTCAAGAATTGGGAAGTTCTCCTGTTGATTTTTCCCAAGCAAATTCTGCTGACAGATCAGGCTAAATAGTGAGGTATCGTGTCCGTACACTTCTTTTTTCCCTCCAACTTTGCAGCATCGATTGCTGTATCTGTGAAATGGTGTGGCTACAAGGACATGTGGGCATTTCATCGATGTGGACAATGACGGGAAACGATCAAAACTCGAACACAAATCAAATTTATTCAAATTGTATGAAGAAAAGCATCCAACGGTAGTAATCTCCTGAAATGATGAGTTTGAGAATGGAGGGATGACTTTGTGGGGCCAAAAGTGCCAATTTGTGTTTGAGACTTGCCCTGAAGAATATGCCGTGGTAACAATAATAATAATAACGACTACAGATGACTACGATCGTCTCTCAGAAAATGAAGAGCCACGGAATAGCACGTGAAAGTACATTATTACATCGAACTGGGAAGCTCAAGGGAAACTGATCGAGTGCCATCACCAGGTTACAAAGTTTGTTCCTCCTGCTCAACGTGCGAGCACGCAGATCACCGAGCTTTGCGTTGATGCACAGCGGCGAAATGAAAAATAGGGAATAACAACTGTTGGAGTAATTCTCAGAAGAAAAAAAAAACATTTAAAGCATACGAAGAACAACAAAATATTCCCTCCTAATAATCTATTAATATTGCGAAGTGTGGTGTCTGTCCATGTGTTCAGATGTCTCCCGTTTACGGCGGCCGCTTCCCACACTGCATTCGAATAGCTGCGCACGCAGGCACAGCTCAACATTCACTTTGTTTTATCATCCTTTCTAGTGATATTTAAATGAAGATGAATTTCTGGTTTAAAGTAGATTTCATACGGATCTTCATGGAGTCGCGCACAATTTTGAAGACGTACTTTGTCCTCTTTTTAGACAAATCCAACCTCCGCTGCCCGATGTTGCACCACCATACCATTTGGCGGTGGGCGGTATAAGTCGTTCAAAGCTTTGGCCCTGAGTGAAGCCAAGATTGCGACACAATAAACCTTTTTAAAGTCCATGAAATAATTTTAATTAATCGATTCCCTTAACTTTTCCCCATCACTGGGGACGAATACTTTCGCAAGTTAACTATCAAATGTACAATGGCCAAACTTTGCACATCTTTCTGTATTGTCTGCATTTGCTATGGAAAAATGATTGGTCAAACAGTTTTCATGCAATAAGAGAATTGTGGTGGAAAGGTTACACGTAGCGAGCGGTGTGATGGTTGGAGAGTCCGCTCCAAGTGTGGGAGGTCGGCGGTTCGAACCCGAACCCCGTCCGAGTCATCCCAAATACTTTTTATAAAAAAAGGGTACGTGCTCCTTCCTTGTGGACCTTCATCAATTAAAACCGATAGAGCGCAGACAAACAAATTGGGTTCGTATCCCAAAGAAGTGTGTGTGTGGGGGGCGGGGGGTTTGGAGGGTGAGGGAGGTGGGGATTTCTCCTCAATTGCCCCACTAACTCAGAAGAGGAAAGCGATGACACAAGATGGAGTCGCCGGAACCGAGAGTGCACCGGAGAGTGATGTCACTTTCTGCGTGGTCATTGGCCGTGCTCGTTTCGAGTCTCGCTCGGTTTTTCCTATTGTCTGCCTGTCGGTAACAGCTCTTCCATGAGCCTTCGAACATTTATATAAAAAAATGAAACAGAAAAGTGAAAATTTAACTTTTTCCAAATATCTCCTAAAAATGAAAAAAAAATTTTTTTTTTAAATGGTCGACAGGTGAAGAATGAAGGTTGAGGATTAAATGTAGCAATAACTGTTTTCATCCAACATATTTACACAAAATGTATTGTCATAATAATTAAATAACACATGTAATTAATAACAATCGGCCTTTCCATTCAGAATAGAAAGACTTAATTAGTGTTCAAGGGTTTACGATGATGGGACAACACAATTTAAATGCCAAGCATGATCATACATCCCACACTCATCATTCTTTCACACTACTTTTTTGCTCATCCACATATTATATACATGGATATTTGGGATGAGGAGTGTTGGGGGTGGCTGGGGGGAGGAGGAGGAGGAGGAGGTGTTTCATGTTTAAAAATACAATAAAACAATAAGCGGTTCTTCGTAAGTGGTTTCAAGAGGAGATAATTGTGCTGGGAACGTCCAGAAACGTAACGGAGCGACTCAAAAGGAAAATTATATTTCACAAAGAAAACCCTTTGCTTTAATAACTGCAACACGAATGACTGTGAGTGCCTCCTTTGAGGCTTGTCACGAGCAGGAACCAAGCAGACCCACCTGCTCGTTCAAGTGTTCAAGCAATTTGGACAGCAGCCCGACTTCACCACCTTCATCGGGGTGAGTCAAAAGGAGGTCGACATCATGCCCAGCATCCTTTCCCCTGTGGTCGTGTACAAAAAAAAGCAAAATGCCCCCATTATCTTTCACAATCACAAAACAATGCCACGGCTAAAAAAAAAAAACTCCCAAAAGCAAGGCTTCATTTACAGGAAGGCATATCCTCAAAACAAGGATAGGTTTTGAAAAAAAAAAAATCAAGGAAAGCATTAAGCTCATTAAGAGATAACATCAAGGTGCTGCCAAGATTCCAAATAGTAGTTAATTTGCACAATAATGGAGCACTTTCGAAAGGATCCACCGAGGTTCCACACCATGCCTTTCGGTCGCTTGAGAGAGCCTCAAAGCAGCTGGAATTACACAAATGCCGCAAAAAGGGAGGTTTATGCTATAAACACCTGCGAAACCCCCCGGTGATGGTGATGAAAGAATTGGGCAACAAGGCACGTATTGCAGCAGTAATGGTATCGGCTTCGACGTGGCTTACGGGCCTCGCCAGGTCACGGTAATATTCAAATCCTGAAACAGATAAGTCGTTAAGTCAGCTCATTTGCCTGCTGATTGGCTGAATATTTGTATTCCATTCCACGCACGTCAAACTGTTATAATTAACAAACAAGTCACCAAATATACTTCGTCTTTTCACGGTCATCTACATATTATGCAAGCAAGAAAGGTGAAATCTTGAGGCATGCCTATCCTACATTCCGGTATCATCCAAACAGACTACACCAGATCTTTATACCTTGGAGAGTCCTTTATGAGCAAGACCGAGCTCGACAGAACACTTTTAATCTTTAACCTCCGCCATCGAAGATGGATGGAGGTTACTGTTTTCACCCCTTTCTGTTTGTTTGTTTGTTTGTTTGTTTGTGAACAGTATTATGGAAAAACTCCTCGACGGATTTCGACGAAACTTGGTGGGGGGCGGGGGGGTTAGGTCTGGTCCAAGGATCATGCCATGAGATTTTGGACCAGGTCCAAAATCCAATATGGCCGCCATGGCGGCCAGTTTGAAAAAATATTTGAATTTTTATTTTTTTTGCATTTCTACATGTTTTAAGTGATTTCCAACAAAAAAAAACATGCCAAAATTATAATTGCAGCTGATTTTGGAACTTCAGGTGGATATACCCACGTAAAATCAATTTCTGTCTCAAGGAATCTAGTAATGACGAATTAATTGAGTATGTAAAAGTTAAAAGTAAAAGGGAAAGTTGCAAACTATAACTCTATGAGCACTGTTGACGTCAAATTGAATGAATAGGATATCAGGTTCAGTTGAGTGACATAGCAGTATTGGCGGCAGAGGTTTTGCACTTGACCGAGTGCTCCCCCTCTAGTTAAACCTTTGAAGAGTCCAAAAGACATGCGTCAAGTGCACTGGATGATGTGGAACGGGACAAAGCAGACAAGCAATGGGACATTTTTAAATTATTTTTTACAAAATGGCAGAAATATCAATTCCTCAAACCCCCTATTAACCCCCCCCCTGTCTTTCCTGCAGGTTAGGTTTGTTTTAAGTGCAGTTTGTAGCTTCAAAAGGAGAATCCTTATTAATCCCCCAAACCATGTCCGAAGCCATGCATGACATCAACAGAATGCCTATTGTGCTATATACTAACTGCAGTGGGGAGTGAGGGGGTGACGTTTCGGGTGTTGACCCTTTGACGGGCACCCTCTTTTGCTCCGATGACGGGTTAACGTCCAAAACATCCACTTCTCTGTTTGTTTGTCCGCACAGGACCCTCGTGTTTTTCTCCACAACCGCTTGTCAGATTGAGACAAAATTTTCACCATTGGTGCGACTACTCATCGAGAATGTTTCAATGATTATTATGACATCATAGTTCACGTGGCATGGCAGCCATTTTGGAAAAACGGAAAAAAAAAATATGTAGCTCCATATCTCTGAAACCGCACCAAGGAAAAATTTGAAACTGGGCACATAGCAAGTACTCCTCAGGGGGAATGAGTGAAATTTTTTTTAATGACATCATAGGTGCCCTCGCTATGACGTAGAACGCCACATCCAATCAGCATGAAAAATTTTGAGGGCCATAGTCACACAAATGATGTCATAGGTCACATGATTTGGCAGCCATATTGGATTTACCATAAAACCTATAAAAATAGACCACTCAAAAGAAGTCCTGGCGAGGGTTTGCAACCTCTGATCACTCTTTTTCTTGTTTATAGTTGCAACTGCATCACCAAAATTCCCCAAACAGACAACACTTTAAAAAGTATGCACAAAATGCCCTTCACACCAATGTATTAGCATATAACAGCAATTAATTGTTCCTTGTATTGAAAATATATCTCAGAAAGAAATGAGAATTATCACTTGTGGTCTATATAATAAGTTGTTCAAAATAATATAGAAAGTACAATTCCCAATACATACCACTTATATGACAATTAATGTCAGTAAAAGGCATATATTTTACTCAATCACTTCAAAGAAGTTGGAAAATTCTTCAGCGTTTTTTAGAAGTATGGAAACTTCAACAAAAGGTCAAAGAGTCATGGTTATCGGGTTGGCACTGTGTGAACAAGTGCAGCAAGACAAGTAATGCGAGGGAAACATCAAGGCCGTGGTAAAGCTGTTTGGAAGCAAGACTGCAGTTTAACTGAAAGACACCACCCAAACATGTAAAATTGCAGAAATGCGAGGATGACAGAACCACAATTACTGTCAGACAAAGAGCAGGCAGGCATTGTGAATAAAATTGTACATTTTTAACCGGATAATGGGTGAGGATTGCTTCTGAATAACAGCAATACAGCTGAGCGTTCTCAGCTTCATGTCTAATCATAAGAGCTGTCATGAGAGGAGGACATACAAACCTAAAGTTACCGAGACGACGGCAGATAAAAATGTGATATGCTTGGATCAAAGGCACAAAAAAGAATAATAACTGGATGGGCACTCAGAAGAGCGCATACCTCTGCCACGTAATGCCTGATCAATGAGAACATATCGCGCCAAATACATTTTTGAGCGATCATGCTACTTATCGTTTTTGGCCCCATCTCTCAAAGGTGAAGAATCACTGGAGTAAAAAATTATGGGATCCGGCTCCGGATTCGGATCTTCAACAAAAAATAATCAATTCGTCCTTGTCACGCACCCAACGTGTCCACTATGTTTTGTCCGAATCCGTCCACAACTTTTTGAGATATCGTGCTTTCTATCGTTTTTGGCCCCATCTCTCAATGGTGAAGAATCACTTAAAAATTATGGTAGTCAGATCCGAATCCGGATCTTCACCAAAATCTAATCAGTTCATCCTTGTCAGACACCCAACCTGTCCACAAATTTAATCCGGATCCGTCCACAACTTTTTGAGATATCCTGCACTCAGACAGACAAACAGACAGAAAGGGGGTGAAAACACAACCTCCTTTACCTTCAGTGGCGGAGGTAGTAACTCGAGCGAAATCGACGGCATGCCATCGCAAATTCCCAAACTTCCCACCTCAAGTCAAGTTGAAAGATTGCAAACAGTTCCACCAGGAATGATCCAATATCAAATTTTGAGTTTGAAAAAAGTCTTCAGTTTTGACCCCTGTGACCCTAAGTCCCCACCCACTGGAGCATGAACTGGGGGTCAAATCTCAAAAATTGTTCAATATTTCATGCGCCCCCCAATGTTGATTGCATTTACAAAGTTTTATTTTAACAGGGTTTAAAATGTGCCCGTAACTGCATTTTTACCCTCGCCAGAGGAGAGGGTATTGTGTTTAGGTCCGTTTGTCTTTGTTGCTTGTTTGTTTGTTTGTCTGCACAGAACGTATGTCGATTAATTATATCCCACTGAAATTATAATGGTAATGATAATGATACATAACGATGATAATGATCATGGTACAAAATGATAATGATACTGGCAATGGTTAATGATAATGATTCACAAGAATAATGATAATTATAATGACAATGATAATAGCACATAATGATAATGATAATGGTTAATGAAACATAACGACAATGAGTATGAAATGATAATGTTACATAATGATCATGATTGATGCATAATAATAACAATAATAATAATAATAATAATAATGATGATGATTTTTACCCTCACTGAAGAAGAGGGTGTTGCGTTTGTGTTTATTTGTTTGTCTGCATAGAACTTTCGTGGTTTTCTCCGCAACCGCTTGTTGGTTCAAGACGAAATTTTCAACATAGGTGCATCTACTTATATGTAGAATGTTGTAATCATAATTATGACGTAATAGGTCACGAGGTGTGGCAGCCATGTTGGAAAAACGGTGAAAAAAATTGGACTTCTGCAGATCTGAAACTGCACGAAGGACAAAAAATGAAACTTGGCACACAACAAGTTCTCCCCATGGGGAATAAGTGTGATTTTTCATGGGATAAAATGGTCCACAGAAAAAAAAAAAAACTGATGATGCTGTCAGTCACATGATTTGGCAGCCATATTATTGTTTAAAAAAAAAAAAAACTTTTAAAAATCTTCTTCTCTGAAATAGCTGAACAGATCGAGGCAAAACTTTACACGTACGACCGCCTATCCGTGAGGAACAAAAAGTTCATACATTTGACATCGTCAATCACAGGGTTTGGCAGCCATATTGGATTTACCCAAAAACCTATAAAAAAAATCTTCCTCTCCAGAACGACTGGACAGATCGAGGGGAAACTTCACACAAATGTTCCCCAAGCCATGTGTGTACGAGTTTGTTCAGGAATAATTGAAAGGTCATATGGTTTGGCAGCCATATTGGATTGAAGAAAAATATTAAATAATGTATTCTCTGGAACCACTTAATCAATCGACGTGAAACTTCACAATTATGATCGAGTGGAGATGTGAAATAAATGTTTTAAATTATAACTTGATTGAACACACAGCAGAATTCTGGCAGCCAGAATTATTTGATTTTTTTGATCTGGGTTCTTTTTTGCTTTTTTAGATCTTTGTGGAGGATCTCTAAGTCTTACTCACGTTGTTGTTCTTCATCTTCTTCTTGTGGACTTTTTTGTTTCACAGCCTTCAGTTTTCATCGAAACTTCCTGAAACTTGGCATATACATGTAAAAATACCCTGTGCAGACAGTAACCATCTCCGATTTTGAAAATTCCTCCTAGAAAAAAAAGTTATGACGTCAATATATCTCCGCTAATGGAAATCGCCTAAAATATTATCTCCAAAACTAGGCAAGCTTTTAGAATTCTGTTTGCGGGAATCGAACAGGGCATTAGCAGAGATTAATTACTGCACATATGATACATCACTATGATGTCATATCAATTTTTATGACGTCATTCCTATTTTTTGACATTTTTGGTTTCACAACCCAGAGTTTTCATCGGATCTTCGTGAAACTTGCCATGTATATGCAGAAAGCCCATGCACAGGCAGTAACCATCTCAGATTTTGGAAATTCTTCCAAGAAAAAAAGTTGACGTCATAATATCGCCGCTAATGAAATCGCCTATACCATTATCTCCGAAACTCGGCAAGCTGTTTGAATTTTGTTTGCGGGAATCAAGCCGGGAATTAGCACAGATAATTTATCGCAAACCTGATACATCACAATGACGTCATATTCGTTTTTATGACGTCATCATTAAGAGGACGAGGATCTTAGCTCATTTGAGCTTGTTTGAATAAGGCTCACTTGGCTGTGCCTGGATGGGTTTGTGGGTAGAGGAGTAGCAGCTGAAATGTTAATCTATCTAGGTTCCTCCTGATGACTTCATCTTTTATTTTTGCTTGTTGGGGTTTCCTTTCTGATGACTCCAATGCAGCGCTGTACCTATTTAGTCTTCCATTTGATTAGAATTGAATTTATTTTAATCCCATTCCAAATTCAGTTGAATAATAATTTTTTTAAACATCATGGTCAGGGTCTGGTGTCCAATAAATGTGGGACATCTTTGTACCCAGTCTTCACTGCCAGCATTTATAAAGTGGAAGTTTGAATTATGTCTCTTACTCATTATGTAACACACCAGCACACAAACACCACATAAAACACACTACACAAAACAAGTTCTGGCGAGGGTCTGCAATCTGATCGCTCTTTCTAGTTTTTAAATCATTGATTGTTTTTACATGTTTTAAGACCCTTTCGACCCGTTGGAGCCCTTGAGACCTTTCAACTTTTCAAATATTTGCCCTTTATACCATGTAGACATTTCATTTGCAATCAATGACCTTTCATTTAGTAAAGCCTTCCATTTATTTGCCACAAAAAATACACCACACACACAAAAAAAAAAAAAAAAAACATTCCTTGGCGAGGGTCTGCAATTTCTGATTGCTCTTTCTAGTTTGGCATTTTATTTGGTATCTGATAGTCTCGGAGGAGATAGTGTGACGGAGGCAGACAGACAGACATAGTCAATTACAATACTCCCCCCTCCCCACCCCGTTTATATTTAAAAGTATGGGGATAATAATAAACTCCATAAAGAAGGACATGATAAAACAGCTTTGTATCTTTTTCATCCATGGATCATATACAAAGTGGCAGAGTGGATGGTTACCTTATTATGTATGACGTATAGACAGTGACAAAAAAAATTACACAAGGAGAGAGTTAATAGAACACTTTACCCCAGCACAGTCTTGAGAAACAAGAACATGGGCGGGATCGACGAGCGGAAAATTTGATTGGTTGTGATATCGTAAAATGCCGTAATATTTTGTCCAAGTACTGCTGAACGGAAGGGGTTTGAAAGTGCCTAAAAGGTGATTTGTGTCCTCCAGTGTATATAATTCAATTGAAATAAAATAAAGATTTTAAAGGTTGGAGAAAATTTTTTGGGGAAGTTTACCACCGTTGATGCAGCGTCTTTCACACCACCTTATTGAACATGTTACATTAGTTCTTCGTGCCTGTTGTTTGTGTCCTTCATGACGTCCTTAGGAACAGTAAGTTTCCTGTTTGGAATGATTTTCAATTTTGTTTAACTAACATGCAGGCAGAGAGAAAAAAATAATAATCTCACTCCTCTGTGTGCATGTGCGTTCGGGACCAATTCAGAGCCAAAGAACGGTAAAATGACAAACTCGTCTTCCTATTCATGTTCAGATTCATGTTACAAACTATAACACTGAATTTAAATAAGTTGTTCCTCGATCATAAACTGATAAGACGGACAGACAGATGGATGGATATGTACCAATTGCGTAACCCCGCCTTTCGCTTCGCGTGCACGGGATAATAACAGACAGACCAATGAAACGGATAATGAAACGGAAGACCAAGAAGGAACCCGAAGAAGTAAAGAGCAAAGATGGAGTCATCAGGAGGAAACAGATAGGATTTGGGTTTCAGCCGCTACTCCACTACCCTCAAACCCATCCAGGCGCAGCCAAGTGAGACTTACAGAAAAAATTTCTTCAAGAATTAACTTCTCCTGAGACATAGATAACAAAAGAGAGGAAGAGATTAAAAGAGATAAAAGATAAGAAAAAGCAAGAATTAGAATTGTGAAAAAAAAAATGTGAAAGTAAAAAAGAACAAAGATGTCGGGAAGAACCCGGACAGATAGATTTCAGCAGTTACTCCCCAGGCTCAAATGCAGCAACATGTACAAGCAATCTGCTAGCTCATTCTTGATCACGACTGTCCCATTAGCATATCATGGTACAACCAATCTCGAGTACTTGTGAACGTTTGATTTAACAAGTAACAAAGAGACAAATGCACCCACATGCAATGTCCTCCCCTATGGTGAGGGGAACTAAATATGATATTCCGAACATTTCAAGTCAAAAATTACCTGCTTGCTGCATCCGCGTGAGTTTAACGGAAGGACTTGCACGGACTTCGCTCAGACTCCGAAGACCATCTCGGTACCAACGTGTTGCGGTTTTCAGCCCCACGCCCCATACACTCATAAATACCTGTATGACACACACATCGATAACCTTTTGACATTTTTACCTCCACCGTTTCACCCTACACTCTTATCCACAACCAATTTTGTGAATTTAATTAGGCAACAACCCACCCATATACCAATGCAATTGACGATTTATTGTAACTCACGTTTCCTTCGCGTAGCATTGAAATGTTCCACCGCCATTTGGGAAATTACAGTTGTCAAATAATGGAGCAAGAAAACCAAAAACACATCTGAAAATACTTTAAACTTATATTCCTTTCAACCAATCGGCCAATCCAAAGATATACCATATCCTATCCATCAAAATAGGTAAATAACCACAATCCCGACCGCAGTTGTTACGCCTGACCGCAATCCAAACTCCTGGTTGATGGGCTGTGAGGCAGAGGCAATGTGCTCCTGTGGTAGATGGCCATTGTTGCTCACAGATCGTGCAGCTTTGGCTGTTTTGGGATGCGATCTGTGCCTCGCCGCTCCCTCAATCTCGGAGGTTCAACACAACATCAAACTGACTTGCTTTACATGGTCACAGGTAAACGATTGTGTGGAATGTCATCCGAAAGAGCCCATAACAAGGTGAAAACCATGGTCGGTGACTCCACTGTCCTTCAGTTGTGACCTTTAAATCCTCGATCTTTAAAACAGACTCGAGTAGGCTCTGCTGAAGTCATCCCGATCCCCATGGATGGACGTAAGTCTTGTGCATGCGCACACCAAAATGTCACCTCCGACATGAAGGCATCAGCACGGCCTCTCATGTGAAAAGACAGAGATTATATGGTCACCATTGGTTGAACATCAATCAAACCCACCTATCCAGATTTTGGGCTTATTTACCTCTTTTGAAGGCACCTTTTTATATTAAAAAAAAAGAAAAAAGAAATCAAACATTTAAACAGTTTTGGACATGCACCTTGCTTGACCCCATGGCCAAAGTACACATGACAACAAGACTGTCCCCTTAGCATAAGCATGCACCTCAGCCTGAAGGCTGAAGCACGTGGTCAATCGAACACACACATTCTAATTAACTCTGAAGGCCCAGAATGCATAGTCATACAATTGGGCCCCTCCTCCATAGGAGTCAGTCCTCATGATGCCAATGGTCTGCGATCCTGAATTCTGTTAATGATGGCATAACATATCAATATCTCATCAATGATGACAACATCCGTTGTTTAAATTACAATCATACCTCCTGGCTGCAATGGTGAGCATCAGCTGCGGACTACATCTCACCCGGTGAAACTGCAAAATCTGCAAAGAACAAAAGCCTGTCTGCCACTCAGACGATCATTCCTGCTCATGCAAACCAAGAAACCAGAAGGCACGTGCGATCGAGCGGAGATTAAACGAGTGAAGTGGGTGGTGCGAGCAGGAGTGATGTAGGTATCAGCAGCCCCAGTCCATTCCAAGGAAGCAGCGAATGGTTTGACCATTTCAAGAAGCGGTATGGTCTCCACAACGTCAAACTGTCAGGTGAGCATGCCTCTGTGGACCAGGAGGTGGCTGTAACGATCCCTGCTCAACTGGTGCAGCTCATCAAGGAGAAGGGGTACCTGCCAGAGCAGGTGTTCAATGCTGACGAGACTGGCCTGTTTTGGAAAAAAAAAGATGGAACACAAACTGTTATCTCAAAGCGCAAGGGGACAGTGTTGTGGTTCAAGGCCGCAAAGGACCGGGAATCTCTTATCTTCTGCGCAAGTGCAAAACGGGACTGCATGATGACACCTTTGATGCTGTAACCGTTCCCTGAACGCGTGTGCTCTCAAGGGCAAGAAGAAACCCAGGCTGCCCATGTTTTGGATGGCCAACAGGAAGGCGTGGTTAATGGCAGCAATTTTCATGGACTGGTTCCATTCCAGAATCGCTGGGCCGAGGACTCTGGGTTGGAAGTGACGATTTGGTGTAGGACTATGTCCAATGGAGATCAGGAGAGTACTCGTCACACTCCACATGTTTTTTATTTATTCGCTGATCGCATTAAGTGCCTTCTGGTTGAATGGTTTCCATGAGCGGGAGCAATCGTCTGGTTGGCAGACGGCCGGTTGTTCTTTGTGGATTATGCAGTTTTACCATGTAAGATATAATCCACGGCAATGCTTACCACAACAGTGAGGAGGTGCGTCTGATGTATAAACGATGATTGTTGTCATCATTCGTTAGATATTTATCAGTATACTGTCCTGATGTGGGCAAACAAGCCCAAAATCCAGATAGGCGGCTCCATTTGATGTTTTAAAGCCGAAGTCACATTTGCTCTATGGCAAGGATATGGTGGCCGTACCCCCCTGAATTGACAGAAAGGGTGTGGTGGCCGCAGAGTTTCTGAGGTGGCCTCAGGGTGGCCCTACGCTGTATGGCTATCTTTTACAGGCCGTAGGGGTTGCCGTGGAATTATAGCATGGAGTTATAACTTTTTTCATTTCTACGTTGGCCGTAGCAGTTCGACAAGCCAAACTGTGACGTAGAGGTGTTCCACGTCGACCTATGTAGGGCATACGGTGGGCTTGCGGTATTCGTGTGGCTGCCGTAGGCTCTTATCAATAAAAAATGAATTTTGCCAACCCCCAAAAAATGACGGCCACACTATTTCCACGGTCGCCGTAGGGTAGTCCTAAGGCGTCCCTGTGTTCAACGTACGGTGGCCTTGCGATCTGTGTGACTACCTGCGGCCAACGCAGGGTCGACGCACAGTTCCCCTACGCCCGCCGTGTGTCCTACGTACAGCCTCCATGGCAGTCTGCATCGACCGTGCGTCCACCAAGCGCTACCGCTAGAGATCGGAGTATAGGTGTTTGCCTATATTCCGAACTGGTATATTCAGTTATATGTATAATAGTTATAGTATATATATATATATATATATACATACTGGTATATTCCGAACTGTTATATTTTTATTTCAGTAAAAAAATAACTGGTATATATACCCACTCGTTACCGTTCGTCTGGCCGCACGTTCGCCATAGGGTCCCCCTGCGGTCGCCTTGCGGGCACCTTGAGGCGACCTTGTGTCTGCCTTGAAAATTCTATGGCCGCCGCAGGAATACCCTAAGGTCACCGTGCGACATCAAATCAAAGACCACATGGCACCCCCACGTTTTCGGTATCCACAATTTCTAAAAACGCCGTGCGGCTCCCCGAAAAATAAAAACATATGTGACTGCTACATAATTGCTCATGGCCATAGATTTTGTAGACCCGACGGCCGCCGTGCCAAATGTGACTTTAGCCTAACTGGTGTTGACCGTGTCATCTTCGTCTGTTTGACAGAGTCGCCGGGCCAAGGCCTCTAGGTTGGAGGTGACGCTTTGGTGTAGGATTATGTTCAATGGGAATCGGGGGAGTGCTCGTCACACTCCACATGTTTCGAGTATGTATATATATTCACTTCTAAGTTCGTCCATTGGAAGGGATGTGCCACTTATACACATTCATCCCATTGTAAAGAACTGGTAAAGTTACTTGGGAAACCAACCATGCCCATGTCTCAGGGGACCATTGGAAGGGATGTGACACTTGTACACATTTACCCCATTGGAAAGTACTGGTAAAGTTACTTGGGAAACCCATGTCGCTTGTGACTGCAGTCATGGATTTGTGAAAAAAACAAAGAAATCACTGTTCTCATGGTTTAAGTGGTGGGGATAAGAAAGTGCTATCACAGACGTGGCATTTCGTTTCAACTTCCCACGGAAATTCCAAATCGAGGTTAATATGGAATAGTACTCCCATGAGAGATATCAAGGAATATTTGTGAACTGTGGACCGTAAGGAAACAACTCAGAACTGAACACAAAACAAGTTGAGCTACTTGCTGCCCATCAACATTATACTTCACAATGTATGCATTATGCAAGGCATCTCAACGATTCTTCCAAGGCTAACCAAATTTTCATTGGCTTAACAGCCTCAAATTATTGAAAACCTCAACACAAAGTTCTGTAGTTCTCAATACAAAGACGGTCCGATAAAGACAACTAATCCATAAATTGGCTCCAAAAGTGTACATGGCAGAAACATGGCAGATTCCCTCCTCCTCCAGCGACCCAATCCAACGAAGAAGCTGTAACCATGGCGCGAGGACTTGCCTGCCATCCATCCATCCATCCATTGGAACAAGACTCTGTGCAGAGCATTGGTGCTGCCTAAGCAGTCTCCTTGGATATTGGGCACAATCCTGGACGGGTCGCCACTCCGACGCAGGATACCAGCAAGCTGGTACTCATTTTGCTGACCTCAGAAGGATGACAGGCAGAGTCAACCCCACCTGGTATTAATTCAACAGCCAAGCGGGATTTGAACTCAGGATCCTCAGATCCCAAGCCCACCACCTAACCATTAAGCCAACACCACCTGCCCCGTCTCCATATTTCCATGAATGCACTTTGCATGAAGTACACAAATGAAAGGTTCGCAACACTTATTACAGAATCAATGCCCTGACTTGTTAAACTGCAAAAGTAATTCTCATTTATTTTTGTCCAATCAGCGATTGAGTTTACGCTCTGCGCAAGTTTTTCTCTCTCTCTCTCTCTCTCTCTCTCTCTCTCTCTCTCTCTCTCTCTCTCTCTCTCTCTCTCTCTCTCTCTCTCTCTCTCTCTCTCTCTCTCTCTCTCTCTCTCTCTCTCTCTCTCTCTCTCTCTCTCTCTCTCTCTCTCTCTCTCTCTCTCTCTCTCTCTCTCTCTCTCTCTCTCTCTCTCTCTCTCTCTCTCTCTCTCTCTCTCTCTCTCTCTCTCTCTCTCTCTCTCTCTCTCTCTCTCTCTCTCTCTCTCTCTCTCTCTCTCTCTCTCTCTCTCTCTCTCTCTCTCTCTCTCTCTCTCTCTCTCTCTCTCTCTCTCTCTCTCTCTCTCTCTCTCTCTCTCTCTCTCTCTCTCTCTCTCTCTCTCTCTCTCTCTCTCTCTCTCTCTCTCTCTCTCTCTCTCTCTCTCTCTCTCTCTCTCTCCGACGCTGCCAGTCATACGGCCCTTAAATAATCAACGATTTCCTTTGAGCTGCACCTCATGCAACATAAGCATTGCCTCGGCATCGCGTACAATTCGTCACGTCAGTCGACGCACTCTGCCCATTATTCATTGGAGTCTCACGTCCGAGTGCATAACCTTCGAAAACAGCAGGCGAGATCAGCGCCTGACAAACTGCAGCCTCTTAAAAAGCAATTCATTGGCAATGGCAGTCATCCTCGAGCGAAGACCGAGAAGCACTCCAATTGTTCCAAACGCAATTTCACCCCTCGATCGACGGCTTCCGATGGAAGAGAAGACAGCAGCGATTTGGTGAAGATTACAATGGTGTTGTACTTCAAAATGACCTCCATTTTGTGCGTCTACGAATGTGTGCCGATTCCAGCTGCGGGGCTGCGCTACTTCTCCGTTCAGAGCATCCCTGCCATCTGCTGGCTGTACTTTTGATGGTGATGGAGGCAAGAATTTTTTTTTTTTCAAGACTGCTGTCAAAATTATCAAAAACACCATCACCAACGATTTCATCAAATGCAATTTGCGCATGAACGTGCAATTCCATTTAAATGACAGGAAAACATAATTGCTTGTTGCGTTTGCTTCATAAGAGTGCACTCGATGGAATATGAATCATTTCGGTGAAACGCCCATACGTCCCACTTCTAACGCCTGTACAAAACAACATAAACAAGGGAAAAGGCTGCTCGTTCGATGGCATGATTATTTCGAGCATCACATCAACATCTCATTTCTTTAAACCACAGGTTGGGTTTAGTGGGCTTTCATATCAGGCCAAAGAATGAGCATTTAAGCAGTGCTGCCACTGAATATGCTTGTGATTTGTTTGTATCTTGCTGGACTCGCTAAACTATTAAAGTGGCCATTTTTTTCCCCCAAAGAGAATGGTGGCGGGCAGCCTGGCAGGATAGCCGAGATGTAGAGGTACGCACACTCACACTCAAGCTGTCCAGCCTGGGTTTGAATGCATGTGCCATCCCTTGGATGGACGTTAAGCGGGCGTATCATCTGCCGACATTACTTGGTGGACGTTAACGATTCCACAGTGAAATTCAGGACGAGTAAGTGAGCCATCGCCGGCACACTGGCCAAATCCACAAATTTCTGCGAAAACCTACAGGGGGCACGACATCAACAACAAAGTTGTGCCCCCCGCAAATTATGCTACCTGCAGCCATGTGCTACACACAAAATAAGAGTAACAATAAGAAGAGGAACAAGGAGGAGGCTGAGGAGGAGGAATAGGAGAAGTAGAAGGAGAAGAGGAAGAAGAATATGGCTGACAGTTCAGCTCAGAGGAAGCATACTCAGCTTCAGTGTGGTCCAGTCTGTGGCTTATTCTCAAGCCGACTACAAACTGTCATCCCGGGGATTTACAGCTACCGCGTTGCATCAATGTCCCCTTTGCTAGCATTTCCTAGTGGACGTTAAAGATTCCACACAGGGCCTATATAAAAGAGAAGGCCTTTGTCTGCTGGTAGCCAAACACCAAATTGCTGTTCAATGAACAGGGGCATTGCATCAGCAGCACAGTCGTGCCTCGGTGATGATGCAACCATTGGTTAAAACTTGTAATAAAATCACAGTCCTGCATGAAAAAGAGAATAGTCAACCTTAATCCTTAGCCACACAACAAATAAAGCATCAAAATTTAGCCTCAAAATCAGAAAAAAAGTATTTTTAAAGCATAACATGAGGGTTTAAATGACTCTCAATGCTGTTAGGTCTGTGGTCACGTGCAACTCCATTCTTAACAATAGTGTTTCCTTTGTGGTCATGGATAATTCAATTCCGAACAGCACTGCGATTTGTGATCACGTCACTGAATTCCGAACAATAGTTTGCTTTGCGGTCACGTGCTACTCATTTCCAAACAGTTGTTTGCTTCATGGTCACGCAAAACTCGATTAAACAGCCTCGGTGGTGTAACGGTTAGAGAGTCTGCTTTGAGTCTGGGAGGTTGACCGTTCAAATCCATGAGTCTGGTATCTGCCGTTTCCTTGCTTGACCCTCAGCATTTGAAAGCAAACAGCACGGACAAACAGCGCTTGGAAGGCTATGGTGAACCACCCAGCATAGACCTTGCCAAGACACTGCTTCGGCAGCACCAAACGCTCAGTGAAGAGTATGGTCCAGTTAACTCAATATCGAACAATTATATGCTTTGTGGTCACATGCCACTCATTTACCAAGAGTTACATGCTTTGTGGTCCACTGCAACTCATTTGTTAAGTGTGTGATGAAAAAAGTTAAGTTAAGTTGGATTTCAATAGTTGTCTTTCTCTCTTGATATCTATTTCTATTTCTCTCAAAGTGTTCAATGGGGTTGTAAGACGTGAGAAAGAATTGGGAGAAAGAGAGAAAGAAATCAGAGGGGAAGGGGGCATGGGAGGGAGGTTAAAATGAAACTATGTATATATATATATATATATATATATATATATATATATATATATATATATATATATATATATATATATATATATATATATATATATCCGATGCTTCTCTTCCACCTGCACCAAACATACCTTCATGACCTTGTTCATCTCATTACTTCTTATCTGCTCAACTTCCTTGCACGCTCCAAGGTCCAGTAGTTCCTGTATGTAAATAATGGTCGTCAAAGATGTCCAAACGTAATATTTTTCACTTTTCTGAAAGCTAAAGCAGAAGAAACTAGACCCGATCTCTCAATGGTGAAGAATCACTTCAGTTTGAAAAATTCCAGTGTCTGAATCCTGATCCAGATCTTCACCAAAATCTAATCACCAAACCTGTCCACCAAGTTTTATCCGAATCCATCCATAACTTTTGAGATATCCTGCGCACAAACAACAAACAGACAGACAAACAGACAGGTGTGCAAACACAACCTCCATCTATTGCAGACGGTGGAGCGAATAAAGCCTGTTTGAAAATCATGGTTCTTTGTTACGCTGTGGGACTGCATCATATGAAACGAAAAGCAAAAGTGAAGGTATGGCCATTTTGCATCAGCACATGGAATATGTCGTTTTCTTCCAATAGTCAATGAATGCAAATACAACTCGTCAGCAAAGCGACGGCAATAATAAGGGGGGGGGGGAGAGGAGGCAGGTGTAGGGGAGGCAGAAAGGATGAAGAAGGGGGAACTATGAAAGGGAGAGGTGGGGAGAGCGACACCTCACCAAACATTGCTATCCACCGTGAGAGGGAGGGAGGGGTGCAAGAATGGGGTGGATGGATGAGAGAGCGAGAGAGACAAACACAGACAGACAGAGACAGCAAGAGAGCGACAGAGGTGTGGGAGGAGAGCGCTGCATTTTATTTGGAGGGAGCGAGGAGGGACAGAGAGAGAGAAGGGTGGAAGGGAGGAGATGGGGGGGGGGATAAAGACAGGTGAGGGGTGGAGCTGGGGTTAGCAAAGAGAATGATATGCAATGCTTAATGATCATACAAAAAAAACATGTCAGAAGAGGTGTACACACAACCACACAACAGAGTTTACAATGTGATCCGCTGACACATCTGCACACTTTGATATCCCAGTTCCAGAACATTTGTGGGAACAGGAACCAAAAGCAATCACTGAAAACATGGTAGTACCGCTCACGTACGGCCTAATGATCCCATGGAGCATGAGCATAAAAAGTAAAGCGTTGATACTCCAATGAAACGGTTGATAAGAAACGGCTCGCTTTGCATGCAATTGGCAATCACTGAACCATCATATTAAACATACACCCCCCGGATGCTGCGATTCTCGTTGGGAGTGAAGAGGATGGACAGGATTAAAAATGAGTATCTTAGAGGGACAGCGCAGGTAGGACGGTTTGGTGACAAAGTGAGAGAGGTGAGATTGAGATGGTTTGGACATGTGCACAGGAGGGATGCGGGGTATATCAGGAGAAGGATGCTGAGGATGGAGCCGTCAGGTAGGAGGAGAAGAGGAAGGCCAAAAAAGGAGGTTTATGGATTTGGTGAGGGCGGACATGCGGGTGGTTGGTGTGACAATGGAAGATGTGGAGGACAGAGCGAAATGGAGACGGATGATCCGCTGTGGCGATCCCTAACGGGAGCAGCGAAAAGAAGAAGAATAATAATCCTCCCTTTCAAATCCTGCCCCTCACTCCCCCTTCTCAAAGCTGCCCCCCTTCACATTTACAAAGTTGCCTCCTTCCCCCACCTTCTCTCTTCCAGCTCATTCTACCACCTCCTCCAATCTCCCACTTCCCTTTGCCCCCTCTCATATGACTTCCCACTTCCACTCATCCTTTCAACACCGAGCCCTTTGTCCTCCTCCCCATCCAACCCTTTCGCCTAGCTCTTCCACAATCTGTCATCAACTGTCAACAACACTCACTACCTCCACCTCAGCTCCCTCACACTACCCTCCCCCTCCCCTCCCCTGCACCCAAAGCCTCCTCCCCTCCCTCTTCCTTAACAGTGTGGACCTCAAACATCCAGGTAACTTCCACTCATGTCTCGCAGACTTCCTCTCCTGTCGCAGTCAACGCATGGTTCATAATGGAATTCTCTCATCCCCTCTTCTCGTCCAGGCTGGAGTTCCTCAAGACAGTGTTCTGGGCCCTGTTCTTTTTCTGGTTTTCATCAATGATCTCTCAGATTCCCTGGAAAATCCGCTTTATCTCTTTGCTAATGGCTGCACCCTTTGCCCTACCATCTCTGATCGGCAGGCAGCAGCCTATTCACTCTCTGCAGAACAGGATAAAATTACAAGCTGGTTAAACACTTGGAATATATTTTTCAATCCTGACTCATCTCACACCCTCACCACATCTCTCCACAAGGACCGTCTGGAAAACCTCCCCACCGACTTTATCAATAAACCCCTTGAAGAACAACCTTCATTCAAGCTTTTGCGCTTCACCAACTGCCACGATCTTTCATGGGAAAGCCACATCTCCAATCTGGTCACCAAAGCCAGTCACCGACTGGGCATCCTCCATTCTGCAAAGTCCGTCCTTGGCACACCTGAGCACCTGACCAAATACAAAGCTTTCGTCCACAGCCTGGTGGAGTACTGCTCTCTCCTCTGGGCTGGTGCTCCTGCCTCTCACCTTTCTCGGCTTCACGCTATGGAAACCAAGGCATTTAGTATCATTGGTATCTCCTGCGAAGATGCTGAGACTTTCGGTCACTCACTCTCTCACCGCAGGCAGGTCGGTGGTCATTCTGTCTTTTACCATCTCCTCTCCGGTCTCGCCCCCCCCGCCCCCTCTCTGTCTGCGAAATGTCCCACCCTAATTTCTGCAGGGTGCTCAACGTCCGCCAGCAACCCCCTTCTGGTAAAACTACCAAAATCAAGAATCACTGCTCACCTTCACTCTTTCCATTCCTCTTTTTTCCCACCTTTGGAACAAACTCCCACACTCTCTTCAATCCCACTCTTCCATCCAGGTCTTCAAAACAGCTGTTCACCACCATCTCTTATCTTACCCCATCAAAAACCATGATCTTTTCTTCCCCCATTAAAACACCCCAAACCCACCTCCTTCAAATTCCCTGCTTTCTTTCCTGAAAGTCCCTGTCGTGTAAGGACCTGAAATTCCCTGTGGTGTCCATCTTGTTTCCCTGTGTACCACGCACCATCCCTCTCCCTTCCATAGATCTCCTCATGTCTTTTCCTTCCCTCTCCCATGCCTCTTGTGCCCTGCTCCCCTTGTTGTATGTGCAGTGTGTAAGCTCTCAGACGAGCCTCGACATTGTATCCCAAAAAATGAAAATAAAATAAAAACCTTGTCCACCAACCTTTGGGATTCACTTCTAACATAACCACATTGGAAAACTTCTCCTTTGGCATTGTATTTCTCTTTCGAATGACCATCGGTGGTAACTTCCCACCATCTGCTGAACATGAGAGAACCACTGTGAAACTGGACTGCTCATAGCTCATAGTCCTGATCGTAACAGTCTCCTTCTCTTTGGACTCAACTGTTCTGTGCATTGGAATATCAAATGTCAATGGCACCTCATCCTTGTTGATCACCTTCAACATATCCAAATTGTCCTCCTGGGTTCTCATCTGTGCAGATTCATGCATGTTGTCCAACTTCTCCTCCAACTTCTCTGGCAGAGCGACCTAATTCAAATGCTTTTCTATGTATAAAACTGAAGCACCACGAAGGATCACCTCTGAACCTTTCAACTCCAAAATCAGTTGTGATTTGTCTGGCCTGTAGTCTCAGGTACACAGTATTAATTCTTGACAAGCGGCACGTTGAGTCAGACCACATTCCCCCAACTTATCCTCAATGTTTGTCCACCTGTCTTTGGAGCCACGATTAGTCGTCTTGGTTTTATTGGAAGTCCGCAATGTGTCCCTTGCTTTATTGCCAGTCTCAAACACATTTCTCGCTGACACAGTATTGCCTGTGCACAGCCATATTCCCACCATTTTTCTCAGTGAACTTAACAACTTCCAACTTAAAAGCTGCCATGTATGACTTGTGTGATTTCACAGGAGGCATTTTGAGATGACGAAGTAAGGATGGATGGATATAATTAGGATTGAAAGGGATGGATCAAACGTTATTGGAGAGTGCATGCTCGGTATTGATAGGATAATTTTGCATGCGTTAGTGAGCAGATTTACGTTTGACTACAGAATCGGCAAACGTTTCGGGAAATGATTTCTGGAGTGTGTCTTTAACTCACAATTATACAATATATTTCAGAAAATATCACACTTTGCAAAAAATAAAAGCTTTCATCGATGCATTTAAATGTCATAAACCAAAGATTAGTCAATTCTGAATACAAGTGTCTCCATTCCTGAATACAAGTCTCTGCTAAACTCTCCAGACCTCCCACTGGTCGATCCCCTTGATTAATGTATTATCATCTACTATCACGACTTTAATGGGTGCAATTATTATCACCATCTTGTGGGATAGGCAAGGGAACTTTGCGATTTGGGCAGGACTGTAATTTGTTCACGCTCCCGGAGATACCCTTCACAAAGGGCACCGTGGGATCTGTAAAATCTACCAATGACCAATATTGGCATATGGGACTCCTAGTTTGATGTCCTCCCGATAGACGGTGCATACATTGATGCATCACCCTGCATGCAAAACACCAGGATGGATTTATAGCTGAGTTGGATTTCAAACACAGGTTAGCAGGTCAAATGCTGCGCATACCTCCAAGCTATCCTGCCAGTCATGGTTCATGTCGTGTACATTCGGTAAAGTGAAAAGACTCTCACAGCAGTCTCTTTATCCCCAGTTGAAAACTCAAGGAAAATAAACAAACGAGCAAGGAAATTCAGTCTTCAACACAAAATGTCAAAATGCACCAAACACCTGGATAATCCGGAGCGAGTGCTTCCCGAGGCATGGAACTCCTTGCAGTTGCTCGATTTTGGCGACACGAAAAGGAAGAGATTTCAAAACGGATGCAGCTCTCCGAAAAGCCAGTGCACGACCATCGCTCTCTGAAAACTCCGCACCTTCAGCCAATGCTTCAAGTGCACACTACATGGAAACAACAGTGAACTGGAACTGCAGTCACAAAATTCAACAGTGAGTTATGTTTTGTTATGCCATGTTTTAACCATGTGCATATGCAATCGGTTTCACGACGATACGGCAGATGTCAAATGCTGCAAAAATACAGTAACTCACAAATATCACAGGGGTTACGTTCCTGGAAAATGCCGCAATAGTTAAAACCAGGATCATGGAAACCAAGGACCAATGGGAAAAAGGGGGATAATTTCCTGAGCTTTGAGAAAATAGAGAGGAAGGTCAGCGACAACAAGAAAAAAAAAACATTAAAATAAATATAAAGCCTGCTAACATTGACAAAAACATGTAAAATAAATAAGTACAGTATAAAACAAGAAGGGTCCTCGATAATGCGCATACCTCCACCACGCAATGCCCGATCCAGTAGAACATATTGGGCCCAATAAATTTTTGAGATATTGTGCCACATACAGTGCCTATAAAAATAGCACCGCAAAGCGGGTGTTACCCCTCAGCCCCTTGACGCAAACTAATTTCAAGATGGTGGCCATATTGAAAATCACAGCACACCCATTTTTGAAAGGAACCTTCCTCCACTCAACCCCAACACACCCAGCAAAAATGGATTTAATCGGACAAGGCGTTCTCCTCGAAATTGACGGAAACCAATTTCAAGATGGCTGCCGTGGCGGCCACAGTGAAAATCGCAGCGTGCCCATTTTGGAAAGGAACCTTCCTCCACTCAACCCCATTATACCTCACCAAAATAAAATCAATGTGTGAAGCCGTTCTCAAGTTATTGTCCAGAAACGAAATTCAAGATGGCTGCTCCAGCCGCCATATTGGATATCGGATTGCGCTGAATATCGAAAGGAAACTTCCTCTAACCACCCCCATGAAAATAAAATCGATCTGTCAAGCCGTTCTCAAGTTATTGTCCGGAAACCAAATTCAAGATGGCTGCCCTAGCCGCCATATTGGATTGCGCTGAATATCGAAAGGAACCTTCCTCTAAACACCCCCATTATATCACACAAAAATGAAATCAATAAGTCAAGCCGTTCTCAAGTTATTGTCCGGAAACCAAATTCAAGATGGCTGCCCTAGCCGCCATATTGGATATCGCATCGCACTGATTATTATCGAAACGAGCCTTCCTCTACTCAACCCCAACATACCCTGCAAAAATGGATTTAATCGGACATGGCGTTCTCCTCGAAATTGACGGAAACCAAAAGTTGACAGACGCCCGGACGCCCGCCAAATTCAAGATGGCTGCCCTAGCCGCCATATTGGATATTGGATTGTGCTGTATATCGAAAGAAACCTTCCCCTAACTACCCCCATTATATCCCCATGAAAATAAAATCAATCTGTCAAGCTGTTCTCAAGTTATTGTCCGGAAACCAAATTCAAGATGGCTGCCCCAGCCGCCATATTGGATATGGCATCGCACTGATTATCCAAAGGAACCTTCCTCTACTGAACCCCAACATACCCTGCAAAAATGGATTTAATCAGACAAGGCGTTATCCTCGAAATTGACGGAAACCAAAAGTTGATAGACGCCCGGACAACAATACCCCTTTTTCAGCCCAATTCGGGCAGAGGGGTAAAAAGTGTACACCCGCTTTCAAATTTTTCACCTTTTGTTGCCTTATAGGCATTAATTAAATTACATTAAATCAGACTTTTTCCACCTTTATTTACACATTGTAACCCACAACTTCCAAGTAAAAAAGAAATTCGACAAATTTCAGAAAATTAATTTAAAATACAAAACTAGAACATCTTGGTTGGATTCTAAGGATTCGTCACTTCTTGCTTGTCATTTTCATGATCTTCCTGAGGCATGGAATTCCTTGCATTTGCTCGATTTTATATGCTCAGACTGAGGCGAGTGATCTCACTGTGAAGGACACATTCTATGTTGCGCTCAAGTCTGTGGTTGATCAGTACCCCAGACAAGATACTTTTCTTGTCTTGGGGAATTTCAATGCATTGACTGGCACTGATAGGGATGATTATGAGACGCGTGTTGGTCCCCATGGGTCTGGAACTGTGAACCAGAATAGCACTAAGTTCCTTGATTTTGGAAGAAGTCATGGACTTAGGGTGGCTGGTTCATGGTTTCAGCACTCACAGGCTCTTCGCTGGACTTGGTATTCCAACGCTGGTGGTGTGGCAAAGGAGAATGACCACTTGCTCGATGATGGTCGGTGGAGAACGATTCAGAACTGCAGGATCTACCGGAGTGCTCAGCTCCTCAATACCGACCACAGGCTTGTTGTAACAACTCTGACATTGCAGCTTAACTCCAGGAGAATGGCACCATCACAGCCAAGGCTGGATGCTGGCAAGCTCAAGGATGAGAGAGTAGCTGAGGAGTTTGCAAACAGGCTAAGTGGTTATATGGGGGGTCTGTGTGTTTTGGGGAATGCTGAAGAGTTGTGGAGTGCATTCAAGACCACCATCCTTGATGCTGCTGGTGGATGTCTTGGAAGAACTTTGTCTCCCAAGGGATACTGGATACCATCAACCAAAGTCGCAGGGCCAGGCTTAATAGCAGAGCTGAGCTGTTCAGGGAGTTGAGGCATTAAACTGTACGTACATTGAGTGCGGACATGGATGCCTATGTGGGACAAATCTGTGAATGCATAGAGCATCAACTGTGAAGTAATTCTAGTCCTGCTTAAAGAGGAATTCATGCATTGCGCTCTTCCAAGCCCATCCCTCGATGTACTGAAGGTAGAGCGGAGGGGGTGGGGTTTTAAAAGAGGAGTCCAAAGTGAAGGCCCGCTGGACAGGTTACTTTGAGTGGCTGTATGAGGCTGACCCACCAGCTGTCGAGTTGGACATCAGGGGTATTACTATCCCTATTGCTGCCCCTCCAATCAACTGTGAACCACATTAGTTTGTGGAAACACAGTCTGCGGTGAATCATTTGAAATGGGGTAAAGCTCCTGGTATCTTTGACATCCATGCTGAACTTCTCAAGGCTGGTGGAAATGTTGCACTCGTGTCGTTGCATGCAGTTCTGTGCTCTGCCTGGAACACAGGCATCATCCCAACTGACTGGAAGAGGGGGCCTTGTTGTCCCACTCTGGAAAGGGAAGGGTTATCGCCAGGATTGCAACAGCGACAGAGTGGTGACGCTGTTCTCAATGCCAGGCAAGGTCTTTGCTCGGATAATTATTGATTGAGTTTGCCACCATCTGCTTGAGCACCAGCACCCAGAGCAGTCAGGCTTTACACCAAAGAGGTCAACGATTGACCGTATCCTTGCTCTTCGGGTCCTCACCGAACGCAGACGAGAGTTTTGGCAGGGGCTACTTGCAGCCTATATTGACCTGCACAAAGCATTCGATTCAGTGAATCAGGATGCCCTCTGGAAGAGTCTTGGTCTTCGTAGGGTGCCACCAAAACTGATAAATCCGATGCCTGAACTAAAGTCTTGGACTGATAGTGGGGTGAGATGTGGTGACACCATCTCCGACTTATTTCCAGTTGTTACTGGAATTCGTCAGGGTGTGTCCTGGCCCCAACGCTTTTCAGCACTTGTATGGACTGGATTCTGGGGAAGATGTTGGAGCGATCAAGCTGCGGTGCATCGTTTGGGAATGTCAAAATCTCTGACTGATTTCGCAGACAATGCAGTCATCTTTGCAGAAGCACTGGATATCCTTGTCGTGGCCCTCAAAGCACTGAATGAGGAGTCGGAGCCGCTGGGATTATGGGTTTCTTGGGTCAAAACTATGATTCAGCCTTTCAATGACATCTTGGATGCTGCTATCCTGTCTGTACCTGTTTGTGGTGAGGATGTTGAAGTCAGGAAGAGATTCACTTACCTTGGCATGATATTCATGTCTCCGCATGTTGTGAGCTTGGAGTCAACAGACATCTGGGCCGGGCCTGGGGAGTCATCGATTCACTGGATCATGAGGTGTGACGCTGTTGGTAGCTATACAGGAGGGCGAAAGTCTGAGTATTTAAGTCCTTGGTACTTCCAGTCTTGCTCTCGGGGTGTGAGACTTGGACTCTGATCAGGTATCTGAGACGGAGACTTGGTGCAAGTATGCTTAATGATGTAATAATGTGGGTGGAGGCATATCTTCGAACATCTTGATGTCGAAGTGTGTCCTTCTCGTTTTCTCATTTCGAGAAGTATTACGATGTATAATTTTGTGTGTCCATCACAATTTATTCCAAAGGGTTACTGCCGTGGTAGATGAATGAAAATTGTACCATTGGAACTGCTGCATTAAGCTCCAGGTCCTGTATGAAGTGTTGTCATCACTAATTCATCACATTTACCAATCAAATGTAATTGATGACTCAATGTCAGGTAAGCTCCGTCAGGATCAATTTTTTTCCAATATCAAAATATCGGTGGGCTCATGCCAGTACATCGATTACAAAACTTTTTTGGGGGGGTGAGACCATGGGGGCAGCTGGAAAGGCCACCGTGCATTTTACATTGGCACGCTGTGTGTGTAAAATACATTAAGCTTTCACATGCTTCTCACAAAATTAAATGTATGGCCTTACTGACCACGTGTGTGCTGCTCAGCTATAATTGGCACACGCGATGACGACATATTATGTACACACCCATATTGGCACACACGATGATGTACAGTATTGATATATGATCAGCACAGGCAAATGACGATATAACCACAGGTCAGTTTTTAAATTAAAGATGTCAAATATTAAGCATGACGATTTTCGTTGTCATGGAAATGTACTTTGTTCAGTTGCAACGCATTGTTTAAGTTTTTTAAATGTACATAAACTCAGAGGTGATTAACCACATGTCCATCGATATCTCCATTATAATACCAAGCTTGCACACTAAAAACTCGGCTCGCTATCACACGATCCCTATGAAATTGCTGTGGCACTTAGCGGACATGCCGACAATGTTTGGGAAGTCTTGGCGTTCCATAGTACCACTTGCATTTTGCACAATGCGTATTTTTGTCATTCCCCGTGTACGGTCTGTCGTCTGCTACCAGCTATGTTGTACTGCTATCCCGTGCAAGTGCACGGGTATCGCTCGTATAATTATATTGTTGTGGTTCTCGGAACCGCATGCATACAACAGATAGGTGTCCCAAGACAGTTATTGCATTATTATACGTGTAGATAGTCCCTTTCCTTTTGTTTCGCGGGACAACAAGGGAGTGCATTGTGATGATCCAATAGCTGGGGTTGCTTAAATCATTTTTTTCTCCTTAATTTCGTCCCCACTCTTCTTTACGTCTGATTATTCCTGAGGTAAATCAGCCACGTGTGCCTTCGCTGTAAGGTGGGGCCTCATGGAGGCAAGCACGTGCGGCACCACTGTGAGGGAACTGCTGCACAGAGATCCTCATTCCCGGGCGAGCCCTAAACCCAATGTGTGCAGCGAGTCATGTGGTGCGCTTGGCGGTGCGAGATTATCGACTTGAGCTTCCGATGATCTGGGGAAGATTGCCGGTTGCATTAAAAAGACATGCGAATGAATACCTCTTAAGAGGCTAGACGAATGGAGTTTTTCACAACACAGGAAACATAGCCAGCACGACGCCCACGCTGCACGATACGCATACGGAGGCCGATAAAGACGACTCCACATCATGTTGGGCGGGATACGAGTGTGCAGAGTAGAAGCGGCTTGTTCCTTTTCAACTTCAATATCCGACATGTATTGGTGTTCGCCCCGCGCACACGCCAGCGGAGTCGTGTGAACGTGAGCGCTGGCCACGTGCGTAATGGCCAATCCGCGCGCACTGTATGGAATGTGTTCGAAGGCGGACACGTACGCCGCTCGTGAAACGTGCATGCATTTATCCATGGCAATGTACCTTCGGACCTCGCTGGCAACAGCAGATTCCCCACGGATGGTGAATGTCTTCTCGTCTCTACGGCCAGTGAAGCTGCGATCGAGCCGGGGAAAGTACAGTGTGGGTTGCATTGGCGCGCGCGTTAATAAACGCTGGTCGGGCGCCCGGGTGGGCATGCGGGACCCTCGGCCGGTTGCCAGGGCACGGCCCGAGGGTTTTTGCAGGACGATTCGCTTGCCAATTTTGGTGTGGGCGATTCATGTCGTCTCGTGGGGTTGGAGCGGAATATTCCCGCTGTCTGGGATGGCCTTGCCGGAAACGAAGTGAGGTGGTTTCCAGCCAAAGTTGGCGGGTCACTTGAGGGGTCGGGGCCAATCAGAATGTCCAATTCAGGTGATGACATTTCGATTTGGGGTGGCCCCTCCCCCCGAGCTGCAAGTCCTTTTAAGGTTGGAGCAGTCCCTTCCCCTCTCTCCTCTTTTCTCTTTTGCCCGCTCGATCTGGCCCCGCCCTCGTCCCTTGGCACGAACCACCGCCTGCTTTCTGCACGCCGCCTCCTCATGTCCGTCCACATGACGTCGACCCCACCCGCCTACCACCCTGTCCTCGCATTCTGGACTCCGCCCCTTCTCCACTCACTCAAGCTCCTCCTCACGAACAAGGTCTCCACACATGTGGCTGAAGCCAGAGATGACGCGCCCACTGTCGGGTACCCCACCACGGAGCATTCCCCCCCCCCAGAAATGTATTGGTGGCGCGTCGTGCTATCGGGCGCAAAGGTACCAAGATCATAGCCTCAACTCCTTTCCCTTCCTGTTGCAATACTCCCTCTTCATCGGTGTGTGTGTCTGTGTGTCTGTGTGTCTGTGTGTCTGTGTGTCTGTGTGTCTGTGTGTCTGTGTGTCTGTGTGTCTGTGTGTCTGTGTGTCCGCCACCTGTCTGCTGAAGTAAGAATGCAAAAGATCATTATCATTATTATTATTATTTTGTAATTATTTTCACATTAAGTCTGCTCTGTGTCCCCTTTTGGAAGTTGCTTGTTTATTTGCTGCACCACACCTCTCCCCTATCTCTGCACAACACACCCCAATAAATCTTTATCGTGCCACATACCATTCCTCGCCCATTGTGAATAAATCATTATAAGGAATGTTCCCAGCTCGTCTTTGTGGTTTCTTTCATTGATCCAGCATGGTCTGAATCCTAG
>NC_140961.1:4080340-4280340 GCF_056783735.1 Eptatretus burgeri | reverse complement strand
TTTTTTTTCCATCACTGCTCCGGGGTCCTCGCATTCTTTTTTAGTAAATATCAAATTCTCCCAATGACATATTCTTCATTGCACAGATGTTGTTTCAATGCACTCTGATTCTTTTTAACCAATGGCACCAGCTTACATTGTTTTCTGTTCTGCAATGATCCTTATTTAATTAACTCTGTGCAATATCAGATCATGATTGATCAGGTGTAGAACTTCTGGGTGCCTGTTGAAACCTTTTGAACCTCTGCTCACTACATGTCTGAAATATGCGTTGTAATAACAGTAAGTGATGGGTCAAATGTGTGATTATATCAAGTGAGGTTATTTTCCTTTCATTCCATCACTGCGTATTGTACCCAAGTAAAAGTCTATTTTGGGAGGCCTTAAATGCAATTTTAAATTCTTTTTTTTTTCAGCAAGCACACGGGAAGCAAGAAATGGGGGTTAAGCACTTGGTTCACTTCTGTCTGTCAATCTACGAATATCAGTTTATGATCGAGGAACAATGTAATTTAAATTGAAATGTTGTATTTTGAACATGAATCGGAAAATAAACTTGTCGTTTAACAGTACTTTGTCTGTGAATTTGTCCCAATCACACATGTGTTGAAGAGTGCAGAGGAGTGGGATAATATTTTTTTACTCTGTCTGCCAATCAACCAAAATTAAAAATCATTCCAAGCAGGAAACTCTCTTTTTGAGGACGTCATAAAGGACGTGTAAATACAAAGAACAGGTATGAAGAATGGACGTGACATGCTCCATGGGTAGTGTAAAACATGCTGCATCAATGTTGGCACTTTTAAAACCCTTCCGTTTAGCACTACTTGGACAAAATATTATGGCATTTTAAATTATGTCAACCAGTCAAATTTGCTGCTCATGGACCCCACCCATGTCCTTGTTTCTCAAGACTGCACTGGGTTATAGTCCAAGAGCTATCGCACTTCAATTTCATGTCCGAGGCCAAAATGTTTGAGAGTGCTTTCTGAACGAGAATTTTGTGCTGAATCTGAAAATCCACTTCTTAATTACTGCATCCTCTGTATTTTCGGTGAAAAAAGCCATTTTTAGTGTTGCCGGAAGCAAATTCTCTCCAAAAACTGAAAGATCGTATTTTATTTACAGATTTACTAAACATGAAGTTACACATACAAGTGAGTTATCAAAATGAAAGTATTGACAAGGCAAACACCGCCACTTGATAATAACACATAAAACTAATTTTCCATTGTTGCACGTACAAATTTGTGAAAAAGTGCTGAAAAAAGCTTTGGTCTGGACACCATTGTTCGTGAATCACTTTATGCATGTTTGTTATTATCATATGTAAGGTAGTGGTATCCAATCAATATGTTGACAGCATTCAAGCAGCCACACATAACAATTGGCATGGACTGGTCACTGGTATTAAGATATGCACCCCTGCACCCTTACCCTATTATTTTATTAACATAACGTCAGTGAGCTACAAATACGCAGATCATCATATACAATCTCTCACGGAATATGTACCAAAACATATGTAACAACTGTGGCACTGAGTGGCTTAATATTGTTTGTTTGTTTTTTTCAGTTTGATGACATGATGGAGACATACTATACACAGGCCAAGTGAGGAATAGATGAGATGAAACCATTCAACAAGAAGTAATGGAAGAAGGTCCTGGGTGCGAAATTGAGCGGAGTGACGACTCGTACCTGTTTTCTTCACGCAGGCCAATTGAGCAATTGGGCAGGAAACAACTGATGGTGAGCAGGCAGTGAAAGATGCTGCTACTAGACTTCAAGAGACAAGACTCCTTGCAAACACTGAACATGTGAATTTCATCAAAAAAAAGTAAAGTACCACCATTCTTGCTGCAAAACATAAATTAACAGAGTAGAATTTTTTGGCCTGCTCAACAATGCCTTGAGTTGGAACAGGCCGCAACAATTTCTCAACAATAAAGTTGTTTTTTTTTTCACTTTCCATACTCATATCATCGAGTGCCTACTCAACATAACTATGAATCGCTGGATACATCACAATGCTTTTAAAAACTTCTCAATTTTTTCTCACATTTTTACCTGTGACAATGGAAAATTAGTTTTTTGTGTATTATTATCATGTGGCTGTGTTGGCCTTTTCAATACTTTCATTTTGATCCCTCACTTGCATTTGTAGCTTTATGTTTAGTAAATGTGTAAATAAAAAAGATTTTTTAGTTTTCGGAGAAAATTTATTATGGGTATTATCCTGGAATGGCCAACGTGTCCCAATTTTGAATAAATTTGAGCATTTTTTATATAATGGGCATTTTAACCAACAATTGCAAGATTTTCAAATCACTTTTTCTTTAATTTAAAATACTACAAATGCGGCGGTAAAAACGGTGCCTTTTTGACAAAACCACACGTCCCACCAGTCCGGGGAAGAGGCCGCTCACCCTCTCCAGCGGAGATGATGCAACACATGGGTGGAGAATAAATATGCACGAGGTAAAACATGAATATGCATGGGGAAAGACATACATGGAACATAATATACCATTTACATTCAAACTTGGCTACATCATAGGCATAACGAAGAATGGCCTTTTTTGCCAGAAATGCAGAGTATGCGGCAATTAAGAAATGGATTTTCGGATTCAGCACAAAATTCTGGTTCATAAACCACTCTCAAACCTTTTTGCCTCAGACATACAATTCAAAGTACCGTAGCTCTTGGACTACAAGGTGTTCTTTGAACACTCGAGTTTTTGGAAAGAGCAAGTTTTGTGAAACATCCATACAAGATTTATTTACCCAACTGAATGTGAAATTTTGCATGCTTGTCATGAAAGCCAATGTAACACCTGAATGAAGGTTGGCCCAATCAGGCCTGGCCACAATGGAAATGTAGTGTTGGGACCAATACCACTGCTGCATCATGTCTGGAGTCATGAAAGCAAAGTGTCATGTTTTTTTAAGAACCAACAGTTTAATGTGAATGTTATGCATCCCCAAAAAATTGATTAAACCCTGAGACTCATGCAACTTTGGCATGACAATGAAAAATTAAAAATAAAATTAATGATCAAAAAGGCCCAAATCGTTATCCACAAGCTCTGTCACAGTGCACAATAAAGGTTTGCATGCCTTAAGACGATGCCGATCTTCCACAGGTAACCGGCAGCCAGACTCCATGCAGTCGGTCAACCACGAAATGTCCAAAACCTCTGGCAGGACCTCCAAGCCACATTTCGCAGAGACCTTTTTCAGCCAGATCCAAACATCCTTGGGCTGATTCCTCTCAGCTACTACGTGCGTAACGGATGTGCTGCACAGGGAGAAGTAAAGAAAACGTTTGACACAGGACTCATTTGCACTCAGCAGTCTGATTGGATGAAAACGGCAACACACACATATTTCCACAAAGTACAACCTCACCAGCCAAATGAACAAAGCATCTATATCCTATTCCTTCCTAACAGAGGACCAATCAGGATGGTGCAGCTCACTATTCAATCATGCTTAATATTGAGATGCTCAGTCTAGGTTTGATTCCTGACACAACTATGCACCACTGGATTGGAGCTCAGCAGGCAGGGCATTTCATCATACAGTGCACCGTCCCTCAGATGGATGTTCACCTGGGTATCCCATCTGCTAGCATTCGTTGGTGGACATTAAGGATCCCACAGTCACTTTTGCGAAGAGTAGGTGAGTTATCACCATCGTCACCCTGAACAAATGACAAATTCCTGTCCAAATGAAATTTAGTCATCTGTCCGGTCTGGCCAGCCAGTTCGTGAAAGATTTGGACAAAAACCGATACCTGGCCACCCCACAAGGGAGGATCATTTGGGACCGTTAAAGTAGTTAATAGTATCTAATAGACAATGCTAAAGTTTGCTTCACACTTTACATATTCCTTATCCTTCTCCTCTCTTGAACTTGTACTGAACTGAAAACAGCACTTTCTTTTAACAGCCTCGATCAATCCAGTTTGAGATCAATATGATACGTTTCGTGACACACATCAAGCGTTTGGTAAAAGTCCCCTTAGTGGAATGTGGAGTCGAGCAATATAAAGGCTTCAGCAAAACGTGTGCATTTTAAATGGTACATGTCTTGCTGACAATATCAGGAGACAGAGACTTTCAAACGCTTGCTTGAACACAGCCTCAGAGCCATAAACAAGTTTGGTTACCTGGTCAAGATCGAGATGTTTAGAATCGATTTGTTGTTTATAGCTGGAGGAAAACCAACTCGTGTGCAATGCAACAACGATGGGCCAAGTGGCCTCCTCATTTATTTAAGGTTGTACAGCAAGGTACAACCACTTGTTACACTCAGTGTGTTCCCATGGAGACTGTGGACCTTTGGTATAATAATTTCCATTCCACATATGGGATGTAAATCTGTAAATGCAATTGGTTCAGTTACCGATGGCACAAAGACCTTCGAATGACCAAAATGTGGAGGCGTGTGTGTGTGTGTGTGTGTGTGTGTGTGTGTGTGTGTGTGTGTGTGTGTGTGTGTGTGTGTGTGTGTGTGTGTGTGTGTGTGTGTGTGTGTGTGTGTGTGTGTGTGTGTGTGTGTGTGTGTGTGTGTGTGTGTGTGTGTGTGTGTGTGTGTTGTTGATATCTCTATAATTCGGGTTTCAGAAGGAGAAGGTGGAAAGGAGTCCTTCCAGGAGTCGAAGTATGCAACTTCGTTTCGGTGAAGGATCATGATTCGTGGCCTAAGTTGTTAAGTTCTCAGAGTTTTGTTCTGAGAGATCTTTTCAAGATCATCAATGAGCCCCAGACAGCCTCCAACTGTAGTTTGTTTGTGGTAACGTTCCCAGGGATGGTTTGTGGGATCTTTGTGAGGTTCTTCTGTTTCATTCCCGTTGCTCCATTATCACAGGTACAACTTAGGCGTTCTTGAGCTTCCAGGATCTTTTCACTTCATTCTTGAGGTCTTAATATTTGGTCATTTTCTTGCTTTCTGTGTTATGTGAACCAAAATCAATGAGTACTGAAACCTTAATGAGCAATGCCTTCTTTTCCTATTTGTTTCCGAGTCGGTCCTGGACCAGAGTAATGTATATAGGTTATTGTTAAGCCCACCTCGGTATGTGTTTAGTTCAAAATTCTAGCAATGTAACGTAACGCTGTCCATGAGAGTCAGATAGTTCAGTACACAACATATTAGGTTTCATTATTTTCGGGACATGTATGGAACTGTTGAAATGGCACTCAGGAATCTGTATGTAATTGTCTGAGAGGAGACTGACTACACCTGCATGTGTATATGATGACCTGTCGAGTGAAGGTATTGGGGGAGTGTGACGGTTCTTGGAACCAAAACCCCAAGGCAATGGCACACAAGATACAGCTGTTCCTGAGTGGTATTTCTTCATTACATGTTGCAGATGGGGTCCTCCCCTTGTGTCTGATGGGTTACAAGGGGAATATGGGTTGTGAGGGATGTTAGGTTTTTTTTCCCCCATTCCTCCCCTTTATCTTCTCTACACACTATTTTCTCCTCACATGACCGAGCACTCGTTGCGAGCAGCCTAATTTGCATAAGCATACCCAAACCCGGTTTGAATTTGAGTGCCATAACCAAATTGCCATTTCAACCACAAAAGCCTTCTTCACCACAATTCTCCTACATGCCAGTGATAACCACCCTGCTTGCTTCAGACACACACCAGACTATATTTCCATTCAACACTACCATTCAAACTCGGCTTTCTAGCCATCCTCCATTGTCCAAATAGCTATTACCCAATTACGATGCTTTGACTCCACAACCACACTGGCCTCACATGTCTCACCACTGCAAACCGCCATCTCACACCTTGAGACCATCATTTCGCCTGGCCCACGGACACCTTGGGTTCACGCTTGCACACAAGCTCGGCACCGCCACAAACGGAGCCTTTACACCAAGGCGCAAGTGGGCGCTTTCTGTTCCATCACGTTCCTTGATCAGCAGGGACTGCACTGCTATCCAGCAGGCCATCCACGCCATTCCCGGGCATTCGAGCGACAGATGGGGACCACTGCATATCGGCGCCATGTTGAGTCGGGAGCTTATGTGCATGGCATGTTCGGAGGACGACTAGAAGCAATTTCAATCCAGCAGACTCACGGAGAGGGTGACGTCATCCAAGAGCACGTCTGGACCAATGGGCACAGTATGCTCAGAGAAAAGAGGATTGTGCGTGACCCATGCTCCTGGGAACCACACCTACAAGAGACAGGGATTCACCCTTGCCCCCTGTTAAACTCCACCCCTGCCGAGACCCTTAAATATCAGAGCTGGTCACTGGAAAAGAGCTTGAGTGGTGGTTGCCAGGTTGTTACTGGATGGAGTGGTTGCAAGAGAAGTCCTTGTTGCTTGCTGCTGAAGAGGAAGGAATGGAACTGGACGCTGATGATGCGAGCGGACCGAACACCATCCAGTTTGGGTGCAGTATTGGGTGAGAGGTGAAATTAATAACCACACATGACAGGCAGTTCTAATTCTAATGCATTCTTTCTTTCTTTTCCTGACTCGTCGACTGTGGATGCATAAAGAGCCATCAGCGAAGGCAAAGCGCGAACAACCATTCTTTTTAGAGCAACCACTGACTCGTATCCTGTCTTTCTCACTCGAAGCACAGACACCACACCCCACTCATACCAAGCTTCATCCCACACCCAGACATCCCTCTTTGCTCTTTCTTACCCCCAAACCTTACCTTCCCTGCACCTTGGACGAGCACGTGCTGGATAAGCCAGAGGCCGCCAATGCCTCAGCTTTTTCAATCTCTCTTGCTGATGTACTGTTCTGTGAAGTGATTCTGATGGTGCCTATCATGTTAATCTAAGTAAGACTGTATAAGATAAATTGCTCAGGTTAACTCTGCTCTATGTCCTTTTATTGCATGAATCTATCATTGTATGTCTTTTGCTGCACCATATGAACACCGTATGTCCCTGCTGCATGAATACGCCCTGAAAATAAACACCTTGTCTTCACCGTGCCACACGCTTTTCCTGATCTTTATAAATAAACCCTTGTAAATGTTCAGTTCAACCTGCTCGTAGTGTCCTTCTCTCCAATGGTCCAACACAGTCCACAGTATCGTTAGAGGGGAAGTTTTTTCCCATGTGATTTTGCTCTCGTTAGCCAATGTATACTCACTATTTTGCTAGGCGGTAGTCCGAGTGCACGCTGAGCGCACGGACCTCGTTTAATCGAGTCAGCTTCTCAGGTATGCGTTGTCAGATGGAGAACCCTGTGAGAATTGAAGTTAATTGATGCTCGTGGTTGCTTCGCAACCCACCAGGCCGCGGAGTTATCCAGGACACGTCGGCCTACAGGGCAGGGCATATGGGAGGAACCTGAGTGCTTTCCCCTCATGGTGGTCCCAGAACCCCAAATCCATGACTACACACTAATATATATATATATATATATATATATATATATATATATATATATATATATATATTGTTGCGGACCCGGGGTCAGGGGCAAGAAGACCACGAGGGGTGGGGGGGAAGCTACCTCGGGTTCCTACCAGACTCTCCGGAATCGCAGGCTGTCGCACACGGATATTTCTCCGTGACACGGCAGATCGCTAATCGACTGTGAATGCCAATAACTCAACTACGTGACTTAGTGTCCTCCATCTAATGAATACCAGTTACCTAATGGTCATGTGATTGAATTACCGGGGGACACGCCCTCGGTATGCCTTGTTCAAACCGGATCACCTTACCGGATCAGATGCATCCGAGCGTAACTGCCCAAGGATGTACCGACTAGAAAATAGATCGTTGGGGGATAACGTCCCAGCTGAGCTTGGATACGAACCATGCTGGACCAATAAAAGAAAAGACTAAAACGAACTGGGAACATTTCTACACAAGCATTTATTTACAATCAAGTGAGGAGAAAGGTATGTGACACAGTGAAGGGGGTTTATTATTATGTACAGCAGGGATAGCAAGGAATTTGTGGGGTGCGACAAAAGGGAAGCAATTTACAAAGGCAGATACAGAGCAGACTTATCCCGTTATATCTTCTACAATCTGAACTGATGCTATGACAGGAGCCATCACATACACACCAACACACACACACACACGATAAAGATTAGATAGCCAGAAGGAAAGAGAGCAGATGAGGACAAACGGCCTCGCAATACCTGGCACGGTCGGCCGACCAACGCAACCCAGCAGGCTTTTGGGGAAGTAGGAGGGAGAAATACTGGTGTCTAAGGTGTGGGGATGGGAGGTGTGGTCTACTGTAACATTGGGGTGCGGTGGCATGCCAGAGGAAGCTGATTGCGAATCAGTAATGGAAGCTCTTTTGTGTGTCCAAAGGGGATGAGATAGAGGGTGGAAAGAGAGAGAGATAGAGATAGAGATAGAGATAGAGATAGAGATAGAGATAGAGAGAGAAGAGAATATGCGTGAGGCAAAATATTCCTAACCTCGTCGTACATAGGTCTGTGAGTGCAGCCCTCCGTGGTATGCTCTGCTTGAGCGTTCCCACGGTCTCAAGAGTCAGAACGTTATCACCTGCTTCGTCACTTTGCTGGGGCTCACGAATTTGAGTGCTCCGCACTAGTCCCAGAAGAACGTCGTCACACACCAACCATGAGTGTAGATCCAGCGCTGGGCACACAGCGAGGAGCAGTGAAGAAGATGGTGGAGCAGAGAGGCAAAGGAGAGGGTGAGGCAGGCAAGTGAAAAGGAGGGCAGACGGCTTCACAATCCGCCTTATATAAGCCCCAGGTGAAGGGTGGGACAACGATCAGAAGCAACGCGCCATGACCCGAATCGCGCTTCTCTATTAGGCCACAGCGGTTCGAGCCATGTCCTGTCAGGCTCCAGGGGCTGGGAGCGGTCTCATTTGCACATCCAGCACGACACGGCCCGGAGCTCTGTACCGGACTCCCTGAACACTTTTCCCGTGACCTCCCCCCCCTTCCTCGCCACCCGTCATGCCATATTCTGGCGACTGGAAGAGGGTCGTATCAATCCCGCGTGCCCATTCGGGACACCCCGGGCAAGATGCAGTTGGTGCTGATAACGTTCTTGGCTTGTTCCCGCATCACACGGACCGAGTAACCTGAGCCGTGCAGCACGCCTCTGTTTAGTGGCAAATTGTATCGATACAGAGGTACAACGAGGCGCGGGATTTTTTTCCCCGTGTGTGGGAGAAGTTGGTGATCGAGATAGTGAGTTTTGGTGAGCGAAGGGTGAGCAAGGTGAGATGCCATTATAAATTGGCATGCAGATTTGAATAAAAGAGCGTGCCATGCGCACGCCGGGCAGCATCTTCGTTCTTGTAGTGATTCTTTCACGGGTGACTGCGCAGGTGTCTCTTATTCCTTTCGTTTGTGTTTGCTTGCTTGCTCAATTTTATTTGTACCATGGATAAAAGGAAAGGGTTGGAATAGAAATCAGGATTGAATGGAAGATAGAGATATAATTAGACTGAGCTGTAAGACCCATGCAACACACTTCGTCTCGTTAACCCACGAGACATGAGGGGAACATCTGACTGCACGAAGACTGACGAAATAACTGCCTAGGGATCACTGTATGTTGGGTTCCATTGCCTTAGAGGCATGCGGTATTACAGAACCGCAACAATATATATACATATATATATATATATATATATGTATATATATATATATATATATATATATATATATATATATATATATATATGTATATATATATATATATATATATATATATATACATATTGTTACAGACCGGGGGGTCAGCCACCAACCGACCGCTCTGAACGGAGCCGCAAGTCGAGTCGGCCCGACCGATCGCCCAGAATATAGATCGCCGCCCGGATAAATCCGAGCGACGGGTCCTTGTACAAGAACCGAAATACGCCAATCGGCAGATCACGTGGGGTAGGGTCGATTGCCAATCTTCAATTTAACTAAATACCCACGTGATCCAACTTCGGGGGTATTCCACCCTCGACGGAACTCGTACGGAACAAACCGCCGAGGCGAGCTTGTCAGTGCGCGATTCTGAGCGGCGTAATCGCCGAGAACCGTCGGTCCAAATGTCCCCCTATTACGGCAAACCAACGGCTTTCCAACTCCCAACACACAAAATGTTCAATCAATGAGGGAATGGACGCAATAAGCAGGTTTAGATTCACACAAGGACATTTATTATAATGAAACACGTATGCAATTATACAAGCAATAAAAGCACGACAAAAGAACGACAACCGTCTACTTATTATGTACAGTCATTTACACTTAACAGCAGTTCCTACTTATTAGACGGGCCCACAGACACACATACGCACGCACGCACGCACGCACACACGCACACACAAAACGGTGGCTGAGGCCTTTGATCACGAGCTCCAGCTCGGAGGACAGGTGAGCTGAAACTCAGAGCTTGACTCGAACCTTTCCACCTCGTGTGGTCTTCAACTTGTCCGGACCCGGGCTTCAGCGAGAACGAACTGGATCCAATCGCCGCGATCCTTCCCGAGCTCCCGCGAATCCTCCCACGCTTCTCAACACGTACCGGTGAGACGAGGCACCGATCCTTCCTGTCGATTGTCGCTTCCCTGAGGATCCAACTCCAAGAAGAGGCCGATGCGTCGCACCAAGCCGGGAAACAAAATGGAGAACGAAAAGCTCCACGAACCAAGAGGAAGAGGAAGAAGAGGAAGAAGCCTCCACTCGCAGCTCGAGCCGAACAACCAGCTCAAGTTCCTTCCAAAACAAAGCAGCAGCCGAAGCTCACTGAGCCAGCCGAAGCAAAAATCTTCCGAAGGCCTCAAGCCAAGCAAGCCAAGCAGGACCTGATGGCTGAACGACTGCTCTCTCCGAAGCAAAAAAGCTTACTCCTCCCACGGGACTCAGCACACGAACTCTGCCCACGGGACTCAGAACGGGACTCCCACGAACTCAGCTCTACCATGGGACTCTTTACGAACTCTGCCACGGGACTCCCACGAACTCTTTTCGAACAAAGAAAAGATGTCCTCTTTATCCTTTGCACCCCTTCCCCGCACACGGCATGACTCATGCCCTCGTGATCCACCCCCCGCTTAACCACAGGTGGGAGGGAGTTGTTGACGTCACCGCAGGGTTCTTCTTCCTCTTCGCAGAAGAGGGGGAGGGACGTCTCCATTGTTCGCTCCCTAACTATTAAATCGATCCGCAGCGCATCTAATCGATTTCAAAACATTTAAACAATGGAAGGTGAGCTATCTAGGGAACATGCACTTATCGACGAAGGGAACCTGTATGTTGTGTGCAAATTCGTAACAATATATATGCATACATTCAGTGACGATAGAAAGTCTAAATCTCCTTTTCAATATATATCTTTTTTTGTATATGATGTTGAGGCTCGTGTAAGAGCTAACACACAGAACATATAACAAAAGGAGAGCAAGAGACAGGAGGGGCTGGAGAGGAAAGCACAAAATAGTGGGGAACAGAGACATTACGAGGTATGTGAAAGGGAGAGGGATGAGGCGAAGTTCACGGAGTAAACAAGGTAGTACTGTTGAAGATTCGGCGTCACTTAACAGCACCACTGTCTGAGGGGTTATAATGCCGGCTAGTTCCGCACAGATCTCGGGTCACGTGCCTCAGATCACGATACCAACGTACCCCTGGGCCGTACCAGTTGTGGATATAAACCCCGGCTACATACTGGGTGTGTCAGAGAACGAGCGAAGTCTGCCAGTCCGTAGCCCGTTTTGGTTTTATATACAAATCGAGCGGATTGTTCCTCGGCACGGCACGAATAAATTCAAGGCGGCAACTTTCATATGAATCAGCCAGATTTATTGGGGACATATCGGGGAAACACGACACAAGCAAAGCATTCACGAACGTTATCATTAATCTATAACCCGCTCTTAACTAGGGAGCTACGGATACGGGTTTCGAAGGGAACCCTAGCAAGATAAACCTTCGGCCTGGACGACATGCAGACAAGACACGGAGTACTTGGTGATGCCTCATGGACGAGAGAAAAAGTGTCGAAGGCACGAATGCGGCTCGTGACAAGCCGATGTTGTCGGAATCGAGTGCCCACGCTCGAGCATGCAGCGTGGCAAGATGGTCCTCGTACTCCTTTTGGTACCGCTCGCGCATGCCGCATGGCAAGATGGCAGCGACGTACTCCTTTTGTCGGCACCGCTCACGCACCAGCCTCGTCGTGTCCAGCCCCCATAAGGTCGACGGCACAGGAGAGAAAGATCTATGGTGTGTTCCAGCTGGTTTCTCACAAGGTCCAGTATGCGAATCCAGGCCTGGCCCGTACACCGGACAAGGCCAATTCCGGTGTTGGGCCCCGCAGGCGGATCAATGGGATGAAAGACGTGTCGAGCCGTGCAGGGAGTCAGGACAGTCAGAGGCCCCGTGACTGGACTCAGGATGAACCTGTGTATGACCTCAGGCTGGATTCATAACCGAGGAGGAACAGCCGACCAAACCACTCCTCATGAAGCAGATTGCAGACTGACCTCAGGCAGTAACTCATAACGCAGAACGCAGACTCACAAAGCAGTTCCTCTTGCCTTTCGGGGTGGGCCTTTCTCACAAAGCAGATCGCAGACAGACCTCATGCAGTTACTCTTGCCTCTTTGGGGCGGGCCTTTCTCCGGACCGCCTCCGGGGACCCGTGATTGGTCCATCGTTCGAGATTGCAGTCGCTCTCCGCCAATGGGTTGCTGACACATCTCGTTGACTGACTCAGGGCGCTGGGTGGGGGCTAGTTAGGAGGGGGGAAGGAAAAAGAAGCGCCTCGGTACACCACCACTGTATGAACATTGGACAGCCTGCTACACCTCCCGACACACATGTAACGTCCGATTACCAAACAACCTGGCTAAACATGCATTGAAGGGGGGATCTGGGCTAATCGTATATTAAATAACCCACTAAGGGCCCATTTCCGTAACAGTACTACAGGGACTTTCAGGAAGGAAAGCAGGGAATTTGAAGGAGGTGGGTGAGAGGTGGATTAACGGGGGTGAAAAAGATCATGGTTGTGGATGGGGGAAGATAAGAGGTGGTGGTGAACGGCTGTTTTTAAAGCCTGGAGGGAGAATGGGATTGAAGAGAGTGTGGGAGTTTGTTCCAAAGGCGGGAAACAAGAGGAATGAAAGAGTGAAGGTGAGCAGTGATTTGTTATTTTGGTAGTTTTACCAGAAGGGGGTTGCTGGCGGACCTTGAGCGCCCTGCGAAAATATGGGTGGGGGAGGGGGGTATATCACAGAGTGGGGGTTAGGGGGCAAGGCTGGAGAGGAGACGGTGGAAGAAAGAAAGACTACTGACCTGCCTGCGGTGAGAGAGTGAGAGGCCCAAAGACTCAGATTCATCGCGGGAGATACCAATGATCCGAAATGCTTCCACAGCGTGAAGCCAACAAAGGTGAGCGGTGGGAGCACCAGCCCGGAGAGGAGAGCAGTACCCCACCAGGCTGTGGACGAAAGCTTTGAATGTGGTCAGGAGCTCAGGTGTACCAAGGAAGGACTTTGCATGACGGAGGATGTCCAGTCGGAGACGGGCTTTGGAAGCCAGCTTGGAAATGTGGCTTTCCCAAGAAAGATCATGGCAGATAGAGAGACGCAGAAGATTGAATGAAGGACTTCTTCAAGAGGATTGTTGAGAAAGTTGATGGGTGAGGGTGGGGGGGGGTTCCAAATGGTCCTTTCAGAGAGACAGTGAGAGTGTGAGATTTGTCAGGATTGAAAGACATGTTTCACATGTTGGACCAGTTTGTGATTTTATCCAAATCTGCAGGGAGTGAAAAGGCTGCTGCTTGCCCTAAGGGATGAGAGATGGATGGTGTGGCAGAGTGGAGTCATCAGCAAAGAGATAGAGGATTTTCCTGAGAGTCGAAGAGATCGTTGATGAAAACCAGAAAAAGAACAGGGCCCAGATAGCTGCCTTGAGGAACTCCAGCCTGGACAGGAAGAGGGGATGAAAGAAATCCATTTAGGGCTACACAATGGCTGCCACAGGAGAGGAAGTCTGTCAGACACGAGTGGAGATGACCTTGGATACCGTTGGAAGAGAGTTTGGTGAGAAATTCATGAAAAATGTCGGGAATGGCGAAGGCGCGAATGTAGACATCGTGTCGGTCTCAATGAGTCTCAGAAATCCTTTACTGAAGAGCCATGGCAGGTGAGGGAGGTACCCACACTGAGCCAACAAGAGAGAGAGAGAGAGAGAGAGAGAGAGAGAGAGAGAGAGAGAGAGAGAGAGAGAGAGAGAGAGAGAGAGAGAGAGAGAGAGAGAGAGAGAGAGAGCAGGTTTCTGTGGAACAATTACCAGGCTGAGTTAACATCAGAGGCATTAGATATGAGACCAGTCCTGAAAAGAGAGAGGGCTGCTTGCAGTCCTTGCCAATCTGCTTGAGTGAACTGCCAGACTCTGCCAGAGAGAAAGAGAGAGAAAGAGAGAGAAAGAGAGAGAAAGAGAGAGAAAGAGAGAGAAAGAGAGAGAAAGAGAGAGAAAGAGAGAGAAAGAGAGAGAAAGAGAGAGAAAGAGAGAGAAAGAGAGAGAAAGAGAGAGAAAGAGAGAGAAAGAGAGAGAGAAAGAGAGAGAAAGAGAGAGAAAGAGAGAGAAAGAGAGAGAAAGAGAGAGAAAGAGAGAGAGAAAGAGAGAGAGAAAGAGAGAGAGAAAGAGAGAGAAAGAGAGAGAAAGAGAGAGAAAGAGAGAGAAAGAGAGAGAAAGAGAGAGAAAGAGAGAGAAAGAGAGAGAAAGAGAGAGAAAGAGAGAGAAAGAGAGAGAAAGAGAGAGCGAGAGAGAGAGAGAGACCGAGAGCGAGAGAGAGAGAGCGAGAGAGAGAGAGCGAGACAGAGAGAGAGAGACAGAGAGAGACAGAGAGAGACAGAGAGAGACCGAGAGAGACCGAGAGAGACCGAGAGAGACCGAGAGAGACAGAGAGACAGAGAGACAGAGAGACAGAGAGACAGAGAGACAGAGAGACAGAGAGACAGGTTGGATGAGTGAATAGAAGTTGGTCCATGTTTGCGATGAGCAAGATGTAAATGGAGTCATGACTGTTAGGTGGACAGTACAACACACAGACAAACAAGAGGTGGAAGCGGAATGGAAGCCGTAACCAGAGCTATTCCTGGGGGTGTGGAGGAGTGAGGGCAGTGCATGGAGAGTGCAGAATAGAGTTTTTGATAAAGAGAGCAACTGCCACCAGGAGGTGGCTCAGGTCTGTCATACCGGAGGAGGGAGAAACCAGGGACAGATAATAAGGAGTCAGAGATGTCTTGATGGAGGAAAGCTTCTCTGAAGCAGATTGTGTCTGGTTTGTCAGTGGCAGCCTGTGTGGATAGATCAGTCAGGTTCGAGCAAAGGCCCCGTATGTTTGAGGTACACATCTGACTACACATTGTTGAGGAAGAGGGAGGGGAGGAGACTTTGGGTGCATGGGAGGGGATGAGGAGGGGAGGGGGAGGGGAGGGGAGTGTAGTGAGAGGGAGGAGAGGTGGAAGTAGTGAGAGTTAGTGACAGTTGATGACTGATTGTAGAAGACTTAGGGTAGAAGGGCAGATGGGGAGGTGGACAAAACTCGTGCTGGTGATGGGATGAGTCGCAGTGGGGAGTAATAAGAGAGGGGGCAAAGGGAAGTGGGAAATTGGAGGAGGTGGAGGAATGAGCTGGAAGAGAGAGGGTGGGGAAGGAGGCAGCTTTGTGGATGAGAAGGCAGACAGCTTTAAGAATGGGGTGTGAGGGGGGATATTTGAAAAGGAGGGGTGAGCAGGGAGAATTGAGGGAGAAAGGTGTGGGGGGAGGTTTTGAGAAGGGTGATGGGGAAATTGGGGGGTGGGGGAGGAGAGTGAAGTTTGCTTTGAAGAGGTAGGTGGTGGCTGAATTGAGAGGAAGGGTTGAGAGGGAAGCTTTGTGAGGAAGGGGAGATGATGAGAGCAGGCATGGTCATGGGGGGGGGGGGAGAAGGGAAGGATGGGAAGAGGGGGGGATGAGACTGGGTAGTGGTATGTTAGAGGTGGGAGCGGACGTGGGTAGGAAGAAGATTTGAGTGAGTGGGAAGAGGGGAGATGTGATGAGAGGAAAGAGAGGGCATGCTCGAGATATTGAGGAGTGTGCTGAATGAGAATGAGACATTTGTTAGGTTGGAACGGAGCCCACAGATGTCTGAAAACCATACAGTTTTGGATAGAAAGGAAGTGGGATGAATTTGCACTGAAGTTGGAAAAAAAGAACGATTAATAATGGAAGATGAACAAGTATTGCAAAGTGGGATTTATTAAATCTGTAGGAGAAGAAGAAGAAGAAGAAGAACCAGGTGGCAAGGGGAAGTTGAAGCATTGTAAGAGACCTTTTTTTTTTTTTGAAGAGTAGGGAAGAGGTTGGGGGGGGGAGTAAAAGAAGAATTTGTAGAAAAGGTCATGAAGGAATGTGGTGAATAGCTTCATGATCAGAGTGGGATTGGGAGGGAGGAGGGAAGAGAAGGAAGAAGAGTCGGTAGAGTAAGTCACGTGGTTACATGTGGTATAAAGTGAGAAGGGAAAAGGGTTTTTGGGGTTTTTTTCGTATTTTTTAAATTTTAAGACATGAAACAGAGGGTATTAGTTGGGAGGGATAAGAGGAGGGTGGAGGGAAAAGTGGAGAATATAAAAACTCATGGTAATAAGGAGGAAATACAAATAAACACAATCGTGCAAATAGACGGGAAGACGGGTAGGCCACGGGGAAACCCAATATGACAAGACCGACGAATACTCACCAAATATCACAAGTTTTGAAACAAAACTGAACGAGGAACAAACAGTAAACATGGACGCAACAAAACAACATCCAAAATGCGGCAAACAACGACCGGAAACTTATCTTTGAGAAAGTCAGCAGAGACCCCTGGAGAGAACCAACCATCCAATCATCATGTATCTCGAACATTAATCATCATTTATCATCATGGTGTATCATTAACCAGGATATAATACAAGTACAGGTACATTCAAAGTACACTGCCCCCATGCTAAATAAATAAATGCATAAATAAAGAACCTACCCTCCAGCACGTGACATCGCCGGGGAGCCGATGGCGCCCGACGATGCTGCCGTACAGCACATGGAGATGGAATTGGGAAGGAGTATCAAACAAGAGTATCAAGAGATTCGGGACTAATCTAAGATGAGAAAGAAAATAAATAAGAAATTATTAAATTGATAATAATTAAGTTGTTCATCAATTCATTGATTAATCCCAAAAATAATTTGAAGAGATACATAACATTTCTCAAACTTTTATTTACTTTTTTCGTTTCCAGTTATCACCTGTGACACGTGATGTCACATTTACTGCAAATTGCGTCCTCGCAATAAAGAGCAGTGTTTTCTGGTTTATAATTGGCAAGTGATGATAAATGGTGATGAGTACAATATGATGATCTTGATAAATCTTGACAATAAAAGTTTGAGAAATGTTGGTTCATTCACAAGCATCAAACCGCATCATCCTATCCCATTTCATTCACGTTTTTATTACCGTCTGAATTTGGAACGGCAATTTGTGGACATCATGTATACGAATGAAACCAATCCAAATCGAATTGTACCATTCAGAATACTCGAAAGTACTGATAAATATCACAATAATAAGTCAAAGAACGAAATGGAAGTGTCGATTCGGGGTGACGACAAATGGTAGACAAAGTGACAAAGCATATAGTTGAGAATTTTTCTTCTTCTTGCGCATGGCAGCTTGGCAACTATCATTTTGTTGGGGCGTGATGATGCTGCTGATGCAGTGTCCCTTTGCCAGTATGCTGGTACTCATCTCGCCAACCTCAAAAGGATGACAGGCTGAGTCAACCCCACCTGTTGTTAATTCAAATGGTGGAAAAGTGACAATGTATACAGTTGAGGATATTTCTTCTTCTTCTTGCACATGGCAGCTTGGCTACTATCATTTTGTTGGGGCGTGACGAGGCTGCTGATGCAGTGCCCCTTTGCCAATATGCTGGTACTTATGGGCTGTTTCTCAATGAGGGTACCAAGTTTGTCTCACAACCACTAAAAATTCAAACTCTATTTTTATATTTTTATATTTTCCAAATCCAACATTGTTAATTACAATACTTAAATCCAAATTTTTTGAGCATCTGAATGAATATTTCTTATTAAAAATAATACCCCAAGGATGTTAGGAGAGTATTTTTTAAACTACAACAGTCATAAATACAATTCAACTATAACCACAAAATAACAACACTATCAAACTTCAGTGGTTTCCATATGTTCCACAAGTATTATTCCATTACTGGAATTATGATTCAGTATACAAATGAAGTATATTTGTAGAAATATCAATAAAAGACTGAACTAAGTTTCAAATATTCAGAAAAAATGTTTTAATTACCACCGTCACTAATAGCACTGCATATGATGGAATTTAGCACAAAATTTTTTTCTGAAAAAAATATTCATATTACATATTCTGAAAAAATTACTAATTTATCTCTGAAAATAAAAGTTTACCACCACAATGAAAAATGTGAAGAAAATCACATATTTCTTCTGGAGAGGACATAATTTTTTGACATGAAGAAATACATTCTGTCAAAGATATAACTGCAAAGTAATACATTTATCTTATAATGCCAATACAAAATACACCTAGTAAGTGAATCTAGACGGGATTTTGACACTTTTTAAAACCGGCTGTATCATTTAGCCCAATGGTTTCTAAAGATGCGATAACTTTGAGATGTATTAGTATTCAGACATTTATTGGATAATATATTTTAATTAATTTCGTAATAGAATTTAAAGATATATGCAAAATAGGACCTGTCCTTAAAGAAACAGCAGTTTATTCCATCCACTAAATTCCTAAAAGTTTCTCAGCATGTTAAATATCATTTGGAAATTCCCCAAAATGCTTCCGGAGAGGACATTTTTGACATGGACATTCAATCAGTGTTGTAACAAGATAAATTACAGAAATGTAAATACCTTTTACTGATAATGGATATTCATGACCATGTCAACCATATTACAAAATATCAAAATTTACAGCCAGCAAGTAGGTTCCTTATAACTCGTGGCAGTTTAGGTGTTTCCGGAGAGGACACATTTTTGACGGACACATGTAAGGCAATCAGTGCAGGCCATGCAAACAGGTTATTGGTTACACTCAAACTTTGTAGCATAATATCAGTGCAGGTATATACACAATTGGTAAAACACACATTAAACATTTAAAAAGACCCTTTATTTATATAAAATAATTCTTCTACAATATTCATTTCTGGAGAGGACATTTTTTGACGGACGAACAGTGGGACATATTTATTGAGGGTGAAATAAATATTCATAGTCTGAAATGAATAATATGTTGTGGACAAAGTACAGAAGAGGTATTAAATTGATGCAACAACAAATAAAAGTCCCAATTTCTACTTGTATTTGTTTATACACTGTGAATGCAGTGTACCTGGAGAAAATGAGACAGCTATTTGTCAAAAAAAAAATGGCAATTTTTATGCCATTCTGCCAAAAATTGCCATTTTTTTGTCAAATAAAAAGTGGTCCAAGTTGTGCCATCACTAGTACCAACTACTGGCCCTTATGACAGAGATACTACAGCCTCTCATTTAGCTATTTAGCATGCAAGGGTACAAAATACCAGAAATGACCATGACTGTGAAACAGCCCTTATCTCACCAACCTCAGAAGGATGACAGGCTGAGTCAACCCCACCTGTTGTTAATTCAAATGGTGGACGAAGTAATAAAGCATACAGTTGAGGATTTTTCTTCTTCTTGCGCATGGCAGCTTGGCAGCTATCATTTTGTTGGGGCGTGACGATGCTCCTGATGCAGTGCCCCTTTGTCAGTATGCTGGTACTCATCTCACCAACTTCAGAAGGATGACAGGCTGAGTCAACCCCACCTGTTGTTAATTCAACAGTCACAGGGCTCAAACTCAGGACCTCAAAATCCCAAGCCAGCCACCCTAACTCCAACTCCAAACTAGATGAGCATTGAAGGAATTGGTCGGTTGGGGAAAGTTAATGACGTCACCCAGCCAATCGAGTCAGTCTATAAATAAATTCATTAAACTGCAAGCTTTCATCCTGGTGAGGCACAGCTTTGCTAGGAAAAAAATTGTTAAACTTCCATTCTGCTTTCTTTCTTTCTCGATCGATTTCAACATATTTTTTGGAACAGAAAGGAGAATGACGGACGCTCCATGACCATTAAAATGTATGGAATAAAGGAAAAACGTGAACCTGAATGAATCCGCAACGCCGAAGCCCTTCTCACGAGCGAGAGCCGAGATCATTGCTCGTCTACTCGAACCCATTTTGCTTTCACGCACAAATATCATCACTTCAGGAAACTTCGTGCCTGGTCGGTCAGCACGCTGGGCCCCTGGATCGCCCACCCGCCGTCTCTTTGTCGAACAGGCCGGATCCATGATGATGATGATGATGATGATGATGATGATGATGATGATCTCTCACATCGCGCCACACACCTCCACCACTTCTTCATTGCTTGGTTGTTTTTGGATTATCGTCCGTTATAACGGCGTGGCTCAATCAAGATATCGGTTAATGTGTCCTCCTAACACAATACGAGATACTGTACTGAAATAGTACAGTACTAAAGAAAAAGGAGTGCGTTAGCGTTTCGCTGTGTTTCCTATACACCGCCCGATATAAAATAATTAACGTTTCAATTTCTTGGATCAATATCAAATTGCCTATTTTATCACGAATATTCTTAACTGTCTGTTAAATGCCCCTATTTTGATATTCTAAACGCAGGTAGCAATCAATGGCGCCATTCATCTGGACAACAATTCACGTCCCCACCGTCGACGTGAAACGATCACGTGATGGGAAATGTCGTGGTGCGGCACGGTCCGTGAGGTCCAATTGATCGTCTCGTCGACGGTTCCCAAAGGTCTCGCTCGCTGCGCATGACCAGCCGAGCGGATTCGCACTTTTTACTCCCCCACAGTGGTCAGTCCTGTATCGCGGACTTTGATCGTCGACTTCGGGAAGAGTCGCTCGAATCACAATGACTGGAAGCATCCGCTCACTGTTTAGTTCCACCTTTACACAGGCTCGTTTTAAATGTCTCGTTTTCGATACGACTGTGGTGTATTTACAGCCTTGCGTATTGATATGTCGTGTGGAATAAAATAGTTCCTGCCCCGCTATGTCCCGTGCCTGTCTTGATTTTGTGGAGCTCCACTTTATCCTATCGCGGACACAGCTCTGGAGGCCAGAGGAGTCAACCGATTTTGATGAAACTTGACTGGTAGGTTCATACCAGGATCTAGTTGTATGCTTTTGAGCATCGTTGCTGTGGACGCCACCGTTGCCTCGCAACGGGACTTTGAAATCTTTGAAAAATCCCCCCCCAAAAAATATCGAAAATCAAAAATCGCCTTCCGCGCTTTTATGCGCACTATAATCACCCTCTTTGTCAAAAAAATTTCAGCCCGATCCGTCAAAAACTTTATGACTAGTATGCAATTATGTAGCGACCATGTCAGGTCAGGTTCGATCTGTGACCTGCTACAGGTACCATGTAAACCTGTACTAACCTGTTCCATGGTCGGGTTGTCGGCGACTAAACCGTCTCCCCCACCAGGTTTTCTGGTGAGGAGGGTGTTTGGATATGGACACCCAGCAGGATTAAAAACAAAACCTGTCAAAGGGCGGAGGAGCTCCTTGTGAGCCAACGGCCATCCATATCTAGTGCCCAACTGTGTCTGCAGACGTCCTCCTGCAGTTGGGTTACTTCTTATTAGGAGGTTGGTGGCAGGATTTGCACTCCAGCCACCGTAAAACGCTTCATTCCGCAAACGCAAAAACGCAAAAAATCTGAAAACCCACTCCGTGGGAGTACCTCCTGTGCAGCTTCCCTTCGCAGGGCAGCTCACCGGATGATGGGATTGGGGCAAGCCTTCGGGACCCCCAATCTTTGATAGGAGGGAAACCACGGGGTAACATCCCTGGGTCAGATTGCGGGAGAGTGTGTCGGAGTGGTGCTGAGGTGTCGTCCACCAGACGGCGGTCTCCTTGGGTTAACCTGAGGCGGTCCCTTCGGGTGGGTGCCTGGAATGTCCTATCCCTAAGAGAGGATGATCACCTGTCTCTGTTATCATCTGAGCTCAAGCGTTTGGACATCGGGATTGCAGCTCTCTCTGAGGTTCGGAGACCGGATTGCGGCGAGATAATGGTGGGTGGTTACACCTACTATTGGTCTGGTCGCTCTGATGGTTACCATACCCAAGGAGTTGCTGTAGCTGTGTCCAATAAGCTGACCCCAATGATAATTGAGGTAACACCGGTCAACGAGCGTATTATGAGATTAAGGATTCGTCACTCCTTAGGTGTCATTTCCCTGGTCTCTATTTATGCTCCGACTGAGGCGAGTGACCTCACCGTGAAGGATGCATTCTACGCCACACTCGAGTCTGTGGTTGATCAGTGCCCCAGACGAGATACACTTCTAGTCTTGGGGATTTCAATGCATCGACTGGAACTGATAGGGATGGTTATGAGGTGTGTGTCGGTCCCCATGGGTCAGGAACTATGAACCAGAATAGCACTAAGTTCCTTGACTTTGCAAGAAGTCATGGACTTAGGGTGGCTGGTTCATGGTTTCAGCGCCCGCAAGCTCATCGCTGGACTTGGTATTCCAACGCTGGCGGTGTGGCAAAGGAGATTGACCATGTCCTCATTGACGGTCGTTGGAGGATGATCCAGAACTGCAGGGTCTACCGGAGTGCTCAGTTCCTCAATACTGACCACAGGCTTGTTGTAGCAACTCTAAAGCTGCACCTTAAATCCTGGAGAATGGTACCATCCCAGCCTAGGCTGGATGTTGCCAAGCTCAGGGATGAGAGAGTAGCTGAGGAGTTTGCGAACAGGCTGAGTGGACACTTGGGGGTCTGGGTGCTTTGGGGGGTCCTGAAGAGTTGTGGAGCACCTTGAAGACCACCGTCCTTGATGTTGCCGGTGGATGCCTTGGAGTTCACCGCAGGGCAAAGAAGAATTTTGTCTCTCAAGGGACACTGGATACCATTGACCAGAGTCGCAGGGCCAGGCTGAATGGCAGAGCTGAGCTGTTCAGGGAGCTGAGGCGTAAAACTGTACGTGCACTGAGGGTGGACAAGGAGGCCTATGTGCGAGGAATCTGTGAGGGGTAGAGCATCACCTGTGGACAGGTGATTCTCGTCCCGCTTACAGGGGAATTCGCGCATTACGTTCATCCAAGCCCATCCCTCGGAGCACTGCAGTTCGAGCAGAGAGTGGTAGGCTCTTGACAGAGGAGTCTGAAGTGAAGGCCCGCTGGGCCGGTTACTTTGGCGGTTGTACCAGGCTGATCCCCCAGCTGTCGAGTTGGACGTCAAGGGTGTTACAATCCCTGTTGCTGACCCTCGAATCAACTGTGGTCCACCATCGCTTGTGGAAACACGGGCTGCGGTGAACCAGTTGAAACGGGGCAAAGCTCCAGGGATCTGTGGCATCCATGCCGAACTTCTCAAGGCTGGTGGAAATGCTGTACTCGGCCGTCGTTGCATGCAGTTTTGTGCTCTGCCTGGAACACAGGCATCATCCCAACTGACTGGAAGAGGGGCCTTGTTGTCCCTCTCTGGAAAGAGGAAGGGTGATCGCCAAGACTGCAACAACTACCGAGGGGTGACGCTGCTCTCAGTGCCGGGCAAGGTCTTTGCTCGGATAATTCTTGATAGGGTTCGCCACCATCTGCTTGAGCACCAGCGTCCAGAGCAGTCAGGCTTTACACCAAAGAGGTCAACGATTGACCGTATCCTTGCACTTCGTGTCCTCACCGAACGCAGACGAGAGTTTCGGCAGGGGCTGCTTGCAGCCTATGTTGATCTCTGTAAAGCGTTCGATTCAGTGAATCGGGATGTCCTCTGGAGGATTCTTGGTCTTCGTGGGGTGCCACCGAAACTGATCGATCTGATGTCTGAACTCTACTCTGGTACTGAGAGTGCTGTGAAGTGTGGTGGTACCGCCTCTGACTTATTTCCAGTTGTTACTGGAGTTCGTCAGGGATGTGTACTTGCCCCCACACTTTTCAGCACTTGTATGGACTGGATTTTTGGGAGGATGTCGGAGAGATCAAGTTGCGGTGCATCGTTTGGCAATGTCAATATCTCGGACCTTGATTTTGCAGATGATGCCGTCATCTTTGCGGAGACTTTAGACATCCTCTTGGGGGCCCTCGAGGTGCTGAATGAGGAGTCGGAGCCGTTGGGATTACGGATTTCTTGGGTCAAAACAAAGATCCAGGCTTTTCGGTGATATCTTGGATGCTGCTGTCCTGTCTGTGTCTGTTTGTGGTGAGGATGTTGAGGTCGTGGATAGATTCACTTACCTTGGCAGTGATATTCATGTCTCCGCAGGTTGTGAGCCGGAGGTCAATAGACGTCTGGGTCGGGCCTGGGGAGTCATGGATTCACTGGATCATGGGGTGTGGCGCTGCCGGTACCTGTGCGGGAGGACGAAAGTCCGAGTCTTCAGGTCCTTGGTACTTCCAGTCTTGCTCTATGGGTGCGAGACTTGGACTTTGACCAAGGATCTGAGACGGAGACTTAATTCCTTTGGTACCAGGTCTCTTCGGAGAATCCTCGGCTATCGCTGGTCGGATTTTGTGTCCAACGAGCGGTTGCTGAGAGAGACTCGGATGAGATTTGTTACCTGCATAGTCCGTGAGCGTCAGCTGCGGCTGTATGGACATGTGGCTCGTTTTCCTGACGCTGATCCTGCTCACCAGATTCTCTCAGCGAGGGAGTCTCACGAGTGGAGGAGGCCAGTGGGCCGACCACGTGCCTCATGGTTGCAGCAGGTTGACCATCATCTCAAGGAGATGGGGATGGGCCTGGCATCTGCCTGGAGGATGGCCAGACGGAGGCCCCTGGAGTACCGGCGGAAAGTGGACGCAGCGACGCGCTGTTCTGGCACATGCTCCCATACCTGACCTGACCCATGTCGCCTTCCGGCTTGTTTGAAGTATGCTGAGCTGCCGTACAAGTCCAAGGCCCATTGAGCTTCGCTGGAACAACAAGACAACGTTGTAGGGCCTGGAGCATCATATCTGTGGAACTCAGACTTAGTGAGCGCCATTTGTGTTGTGTCACGAAGATGTGGCAGGCTATACCGGGAGCATGCAGCCGTTCGATGGAGGGCGGGAAGACTGGCCAGCATATTCGGAGAGGCTGGAGCAGTATTTTCTGGTGAATGGCAGGTGCCAGCATTTCTTAGCCCAGTTGGCAGCAAAATGTACGGGCTGCTTCGGAATCTCACCACACCGGACAAGCCTTGCACAAAGCCTCATGGGGGGGAATTGGTGAAAATTCTCCAGGATCATTTATGCCCAAAACCCGGCATAGTTCCACAGCGATTTCAATTCCACAAACGTGATCAGCATGACGGAGAATCGATCTGTGATTTTGTCACCGAGTCGAAAAGGTTGTCTCAGCCCTGCGACTTTGGTGACGATCTAAATGACACACGATGAGACAGGCTCGTCTGTGGATCGATGAGTGAGGGTATTCAGAAGCGCCTGTTGTCGGAAAGTGAGTTTAGTTCCAGAGAGCTGTTGAACTCGTCATTGCCATGGAAACTGCTGCAAAGGACTCTGTGGAGTTATGGAATAAGGGAGGACCCGAGGTCCACAAGATGACTACTAAGCCTTGGGCCATGCCTTCCAGGTCGTCTGGTGCCCAGAGTGGTGGAAATTACAGGGGTCTTGCTTCTGATGCGAAAGGAAACACCACCCTGATGCTTGTTATTTCCGGCACGAGGAGTGTTATAACTGTCACTTGAAGGGTTATTCTGCAAGAAGATGCCGGAAGCCTAGTAAGAAAACGAACACAAATGTACATACTGTGACTTGTCGCAACCGTAACAGTGACTAGGAAGACTCATTGTAGCTAACATTGGAACCAACCATGTCAACAAGCTGGATGTCATCTGGATTCACCCTAAAGTGGCAGGGAGAAATCTGCGTATGGAGTTGGACACTCGCTCGTCAGTCTCCGTCATTTCATTGTGCGAGTACTCCAAACTGTATAAACATCTGAGACTGAAGAACACAACGGCTGCACTTCGTACTTTCACCGGTGAGCAAATTAAACCATCGAGAAGCACCCGCTCCCTACGGGAGCCGTCAAGGGGGTCATGTTATTATATTTATGCCTATTTTACTCCAAGGGGTCTCAGGATTACATACCCCAAAAATGGTTGCGATCGGTTCAGCCGTTTTTGCGGTACCTGGGAACAGACGGACGGACAGACGGTGAATTATAGTAAGATAGGCAAGCTATGTGTGTTGGTGTAGTACAATCAGCAATCCTATGTGCTGCATTTGTATGTTGTGGACACTCAGGGCCCAGCATTGTTAGGAAGAGACTGGTTGCGGAAGATCAAGCTCGACTGGCACGCTGTCAAGTCAATACCTGTCAACTCAACCATTTCCGGATCGACTGATGCTCAAATGAAACACTTGCTCAACCAGTCCTCTGTGGTCTTCAAGGATGAAATTGGAACTCTGAGAGGCACTAAAGCAAGGTTGAGCTTAAAGACGAACAGTAAGCCAGTGTTTCACAAGGCTAGGCCAGCTCCATATGCATTACATCAAAAAATAGGCACTGAGCTTCAACGATTGGAACAGGCAGGTATTATCTCCAAGGTAGAATGGAGTGAATGGGTCTCACCTGCAGTCCCTGGTGTGAAGCGAAATGGAGATATTAGGCTTTGTGGGGATTTCAAGGTATCGATGAATTCCTGACTTCAGGTGGATCAATACCCACTACCATCTGTGGAGGATATACTGGCAGCATTGGCAAGAGGAAGGAAGTTCTCCAAGCTTGATTTACGCCAAGCTTATCTTCAGATGGAAATGGAAGAAGACTCCAAGAAGTACCTAACAATCAATACACACAAGGGTCTGGACCAGTGTTTGAGGCTTCATCAGCCCCTGTAGTGTGGCAACGTACCATGGATCGGGTATTGGCAGGAATACCAAAAGTACAATGTCTTATCGACGATATAATCATCACCGGGAATTCAGACAGAGAACATTTGCAAGTTTTGGGACTGATTTTGCAGAGGCTAAAACAGCACAACCTTCGGGTAAACCCAGACAAATGTCTGTTTCTCAAAGAAAAGTTAACCTATTGCGCGCATCCAATCACTGCGGAAGGGTTACGTAAGACATCCGACAAAGTAAAGTTGATGGCCGAAGCAGATGTCCCACAACTTAGCTCCTTTCTCGTGTTGGTAAACTAGTATATTTTCCTTCCAAATTTGTCAACTCTTCTCCATCCGTTGCACCAGCTACTACAGAAAGGACACACATGGAATTGGACAAAGGCTTGCCAGAAGGCATTTACGTAGGTAAAAACATTGATTGCATTATGATGCCAACAGACCTCGATGACTTGCCAGTGATGCATCACCATATGGTCTAGGGAGTGTACTCTCTCATGTCATGGAAGATGGTGAGGAACGACCAATAGCCTTTGTGTCCAGTTCATTAACCTCATCAGAGAAAAATTACTCGCAGATAGATAAGGAGGCATTGGCTCTTATCTGGGGAGTAAAATAATTTCACCATTATGTTTTTGGCAGGACGTTTACCCCAGTCACGGACCACAAATCCCTGCAATCCATCCTCCACCTTCACAAAAGCATACCAGTGATGACAGCCACATGTCTGCAATGACATGCATTGTTTTTAGCTGGACATGACTATAACATTGAATACAAGAGTACGACTGATCACGGTAATGCGGATGCCCTGTCACGACTTCCACTTGAGATCATCCAGCCATCTGCAGAGGAGGATATCGATGCAGTTGATGTGTTTCACACGTCACAGACTAAATTACTTCCAGTCACAAGTGATGAGATCAGACGGGAAATGCAACATGACCTGGAGTTGTCTCAAGTGTTCGAGACTGTCACTCAGGGTTGGTCTCCAGAAGTGAAACAGATTCAACCTTTCTGCAACCGGAAGGATGAACTGTCAGCCGATTGTGGCTGTCTGTTGTGGGGCACACGCGTAATTGTACACCAATCATTGTGCAGTCGTGTGCTGGGACAGCGACATGAAGGATACATTGGGGTAGTAAAGATGAAGGCATTACCGTGTCGCTACATATGGTGGCCCTCAATTGAAAGGACATCGAACATATAGCTCAGTGCTGTGATGGGTGTCACAGCACCCATCAGAACATGCCACAGGTGTCACCTTTGCATTCAGGGGAGTGGCCCTCGGCCCCATGGCAGACGATACACGTGGATTATGCCAGGCCGTTTCTTGACACTGTTTCTGGTGGTGGTTGATGCACATTACAAATGGCCAGAAATTTATGTCATAAAGTCAACTGTCAACTTCATCACAACAGACCATCACCAAGCTGTGTGAGATTTTTTGCCAGAAGTGGCCCACCTGAACAGCTAGTATCTGATAATGGTCCTCAGTTGACATCGGATGAATTTATTCTCTTCATGAAACGAAATTGAATGAAACACATTTGGTCTGCTCCTTACCATCCAGCCACAAATGAGTTGGCTGAACATTTTGTCCAAACTTTCAAACAGGCTTTTCGATCTGCAAGGGAAGAAGAGGGCACCATTGAAGCAAAGTTAACCCATTTCCTGATATCCCACCGGAACGCTCCTCATGCAACAACCGGAGAGAGTCCTGCAAAGATGTTTCTTGGCAAAGCACTGTGTACTAGATTGGATGCGGTTAAACCTGATATCAGAAAAAGGTCAACGATGGACTTTTTCAATGGGCCGTTAGTGGAGGTAAAGGCAACATGCGTGAATTTCTTGTGGGACAGCCTGTTCTTGTGAGCGACCGTCAGGACCACAAGTGGGTAACTGGTGCTGTCAAGTCGAGATGGAGTCCCTGAAATTATGATGTTGCAGTTGGACCCTGCGTTTGGAAACGGCATGTGGACCAAATGCTGAATACCGGGCTGAGCTGTGAAACTCAACTTTTGCAATCAGCAGACCCTCCTGTAACAATTGAATTAGAGGTGGTCGGGGTCAAATGAGAGGATACCTGCATCAGCGGAAGCAGTTCCCACTGAGACCGATGCTGTTCCGGCATCAACAGATGCTGCATCTCAACCAACCGAGGTAGCTCTGGAGACAAGGCAGTGTCCGCAGAGACACCATAAGGCCCCAGAGAGATTGGATCTGTGAAGTGATTCAGTTTTGGGGCAGAATAATCCCCTCATAATCTCGAGCCAGGGTATGTTTCACCCCTGTGCTCAATCCACAAGATGGTACATTTCAGTTACCTGCCGTAAGGTGATGGATTGCAGTGTTCTGTTGTTTTGATGCTCTTGTAATGTCTTTGATTATTCTATTTTCTAGGGTTCATCAAATGAGTAAAATGTTCATTTATTGTCATGTGGGTTGACTTGTTGGTGTGGGATTAGATCTGGAAGGGAGTAAATGTGGTGTATTTACAGCCTTGCATGTTGATATGCAGTGTGGAATAAAGTAGTTTCTGGCCCGCCATTTCCCGTACCTGTCATGATAACGTCAAGCTCCACTTAATCCTATTGCATCCTTAATAATAACTGCACATTTATAAAACGTACTCCACACCACAAAATGCTCCACCTCACATGGTTGGAAAGCAGGACCAAAGATGTGGTTGGAATTTTGATGGTGTGGTGCCAACTTTTTCGTACTTTCACCTTTTACATCGTGAACTTCGTTCCATTTACTTGTCCAACCAATGGCAGTAGTGTTGGTGTGGTTTTTATCTGGTTTCTCATTTTGCCCGACACTGCTCTGGCTCTCGAGGACCTCCCCTCATGGGACAAGAGGACCATGGTGCATCAGCAGTGTGAGATATTGTAATAAGTTTCATGGATTAGTGTTGTCTTGTTTACCCTTGGAATCTCACCAGTCATAAATCCTTTTATTGTGCTATTTGAAGCTTTTTAACGATATACATCCAGATCCGGGAGGTCGGAACGTGGGAGAAGTGCGCCACGACCAGGAATGGCGATGCCTGCTCTGATCGTTGCTCATACTGAATGATTTCGCCTTTTGTAATAAACCTTGTTAATGGACTTCAAGGAGTGAGACTGATTTCTGGGAACGTTAGAACCAGTGTGCCAATTTTACGTCATGTCGGCGACATATGATTCACTTGACGATGCGGGTGTCATAAATGTCCAGTGCCCATGGGAATAAACTGCTCCCAAAAAGGGGTACGATGTTGAAAGTCCCGCAGTTAAAAGGAGTGAAAACCCACTGGAGATGGTGCTGTGACGCGGCACGTGGTACAGAGAGCAAAGTACTACTGGAGGAAAGGGCCATGAACAAGGTTTAACTCCAGTCCATGAGTTAGCAGCTTCTTCCCATGGGCACTGGACGTTTATGACCACCCATGTCATCAAGTGAGCCATATTACTTTGTGAGCGCAACGACATATTGGCCCACTGGTGATAGGTCGTCATAGTTATTCTTGCTTCTTATTGAACTCGTGACTGTATTTACGTGCACTCAAGCTGTACAGTTTATGAGACACTGCTCAGACTGGATGAAGCCATCAATCTTTAGTGGTGAGTAGAAGTCAATAACTGCTATTTCCTATTTTGGTGACCCCGACGTAATCTCTTATCATGTCTGTCGAAGCTATGTCTGACGACGATGTCCACCATGGTGCATCTGCTGAGTTACCAGCGCAGCAACCGTGCAGCAATCAGTATGGCAACCTGCGCATCACCCAGCATGGCAACCAGTACCCGCAGCTGTTCCTCATGTGCCGGCACATGCGTCACCTACAACCCCTCACTTGCAACCAGCACCAGCACCGACAGCTGTTGCTCAGGTGCCGGTGGCCAGGAAGATGCGGTCTGGCAGTCATGTCCATTAGCCAGCTCGTTTTTTTTTACAGTTGTTTGGGGACTGTTCATTCCTTTACACATTTCTGATCGATCACTTTCTTCTCTGTTGACAAATACTGGTTACCAGCGATCGAGGAGGGGCTACTTGTCATGCACTTTTCATCGGTGCCAACTTGTTCTTACTTTTACATCATGAACTTCGTGCCATTTACCTGTCCAACCAATGGCAGTAGTGCAGGCATGGTTGTTGTTTTTTTAGCTCACCTGGAACATAGTTCTGCGGAGTTTACGGGATGGTGCGTCTGTCTGTCCACCCGTTCACAAATACTTTCAACAACTTCTCTGAAACGACATGTACGATTTCGATGAAACTTTACCACAATCTTCATCACCATATATGTACCAAAGTTTGTTCATGGCATTAAAAAAATCGGGCATGAAGGGGGTCTATGGAGGTTGCCCCCCAATATCGGTACTTGCTTTCTTATCAGAAACCTGTGCAATTCTGCTGAAACTTGACCACCACCTTCATCTCCCGTGATGTACTAAAAATTGTTTCTCGACATTAAAAAACAACTTGGGGTCTAAAAGATTCTTCGGGGGGGGGGGGTAACCCCCGGGGGTAACCCCCCCCCACCCCGCCAAAATATGAACTTGCTTTCCTTTCTGAAACCACACACACAATTTCTATGAAACCTGACGACAACCTTTACCCGTGCTTCCCTGGTTATCTTTACCCGTGCTTCCCTGGTTATCTTATTCAGCCACGACCAGGTGAGCACCCAGGGGTATTGCCCCTATGTTTTTATTTTGTTTCCAACCAATCATTTTGCCCCACACCACTATCGAGCTCTTGGACCTCCCCCTCAGGGAACCGACATTGAGGAAGGCTTGAACGGAAGTGTGATGACGCTTCCCTGCCGAGCAGCTCGTGATTAACACCGTCGTCGTATCAATGAGTCAAGGACTTGAGTAAAACAAAAGTTATTGGGAGTTCACTGGAGTCAAACTGTATTTGCAGCCCTATCTTCAGTTTCCTCTCTTGACTCACGGAGCTTCGCACCATGTGTCGCGACGTGGCCCTATCTGTCACTCCTTTCAACCGTGGAACTGCGAGCGATAAACCCCTTTTGGTGAGCAGCTTCTTCCCAGGGGCACTGGCCATTTATGACACCAGAGTCACCGAGTGAATCATGTTTAGTGGACATGACGTCAAATTGGCCCACTGGTGATGCACCATTTCTTGCTTCTGGTTGAACCCGTGACTGTGTTCACCCGCACTCAAGCTCAACAGCTTACGGGACACTGCTCAGACTGGACGAAGTGATCAACCTTGAGCGGTGAGTAGAAGTCGATAACTCGATTTTCTGTGCACTTGTCGGCCAGTATAGAGAAGCATTGATACATGGATTCCAGAAGATATTCCATTCCAGCAGGTCCCTTTCACACCTGTCATGTTATGATCGATTCATCACCGGAATAGCCCTCACCTCATCAATCTTCCTTCATACACCTAATTAAAAGCTGGATCGTTGGAATATGTGTGATTAACTCCACATCAGAAGAAAACGATGTTGATCGCCCGGTGGACAACGCGTTCCATCGGTTTACCTGTTAAAGTGCCAAATGGGCAATTCAGCGACGGTGTTAGGTTTATTTATTACGAACAAATACAACCCGTCCCTCACTGGTGGGGATATATAGGGGGTGGGCAAGGAGGAGGAAGAGAGGAGAAGGATAAAGGAGGGAGAGAGAGGAGGAAGGGAAGGGGGAGAGGGGAAGGATGGAGGAGGTAGAGAGGAGGAAAGGGAGGGGGAAGTGAGAGATGGGAGGGAGGAGGGGTGGGGAGCAAAGAAGGGTGAGGAAGGGGGAGCTATGAAGGACAGAAGACCAAGGAAGGGGGTGGGGGTGGGAGCGAGCAGGACAGGTGAGGGAGGAGTGGGGATGGGGAGGGGTTTGGGAGGAGGGAAGTATGAGGGGAGCAGTTCTCAACTGGTGTTTGGTGGTGGGACTAGTGGAGAAGGGGTAGGGGGGGAGGGTATGAGATTGAACAAAATGGGGTATGTTAAAACAGCATATTAATGCAGCATGTGGAGAATGCTGGGAGATCTCCATGGGGAATGGAGAGGTGAGGGGGTTTCGGAGGAGGTACGCCTGTGGGGAGGTGGAGGGAAGGCAGTGTGATGGGAAGTGAAGGGAAGGCAGCACAAGGCCAAGGGAAGGGAAGGCAGCACAAGGCCAAGGGAAGGGAAGGCACACGATGGCAAGGGAAGGTAAGGCAGCATGAAAGGAAGAGAATGCGGTGTGAGGAGAAGGTAAGGGAAGGCAGTGTGAGGGGAAGGGAAGGCTGTGTGAGGGGTGGGGAAGGGAAGGCAGCATGAGGGGAGTGAAATGCAGCGCGAGGGGAAGGTAAGGCGGCGTGAAGGGGAAGGTAAGGCGGCGTGAAGGGGAAGGTAAGGCGGCGTGAGGGGAAGATAAGGCGGCGTGAGGGGAAGGTAAGGCGGTGTGAGGGGAAGGTAAGGCGGTGTGAGGGGAAGGGAAGGCAGTGAGGAGTGGGGAAGGCAGCATGAGGGGAGGGGGAAAGGCGATAAAATGTGTCCAAATAGCAACATTTTCTTTTTGACTACAGGGTTCTATATAAAACCAGCGGGAGCATTTAAAATCCATGCTATCAACCTGACAAAGGCCTGCATGCATGCAGCGACCTTTGCACCCCTCTGGTAGGCTCACTCCAAATCCGATTCGTACATGCTACCCCATGCGGAAGCAGTTTTAAATTTAAAGCTAAACCATCAGTCCCTAAGTGTCCCCTCAACAGAGGGGAAGGGGTGGGGGAACAGGAGTAGCGTAGAGGGGTGGGGCAGCAGGGGCGGGAGAGAGAGGGAAAGAGAGAGAGGGCGAGGGGTAAGGAAAGAGGGGGAGGGGAGACAAAAGAGGGGAGGGGGAAGGAAAGAGGGGGAGGGGAGAGGAAACGGGGTGAGAGGGGAGGGTTCGGAGAGATAGAGATAGAGATAGAGATAGAGATAGAGATAGAGATAGAGATAGAGATAGAGATAGAGATAGAGATAGAGATAGAGATAGAGATAGAGATAGAGATAGAGATAGAGATAGAGATAGAGATAGAGATAGAGAGAGAGAGAGAGAGAGAGAGAGGATTGGGCGATAGAGAGATGGGGTGGGAAGGAGAGGGGGGAGAGTGTGGAGGGGAAAATGAGCAGATTCCGGCAGATGTGACGCCCAGTTTAACGTCCATCCGAGAGATGGCACACACATTAATGAATCTCCCTGCCTGTCAAACACCGGGATGATAGTTTATAGCTGGATGAGGATTCAAACCCCGGCTAGACAGCTGAGAGCGAGCGTGTGTACCTCTCGGCGATCTTGCCGTGATGTTGTGATTCATTGCTTTGTAACTAAAAACATTTGTATTTACTCATTCTCATTGCAATCACCGAATTTATTTTGCCTTCCTTTCTCCGGAAATCTCCCCATGAGAGAACCGAGCTGCCATGTCGCCATCGAAGCTTGAAGAGCACTCGCCAATTGCCTTAACCACTCAAGCAAGCACTCAAACATAACGGTTGAATAAACTTTTAAAAACCAACCGTTTAATTCCTAAATGGATTTATCTATGCCGAAGTGATGGGTCATGTAATGAAAGTAGATCATACAAAAAGGGGAAACGTGGTGTAAAATAAAATTGTATATCTTCAGCGAGCGAACCACCGACCAACTCACTGCACGAGGCACCGCACAACCAATCACAGGTGAATGGACCCTGAACTGTGTTCAAGTCGATGGATATATTCAGACAGTGTGAATATTGTAGAGCGCTTGACTGGTGGCTAAAGCACTCAAGCAAGAACTCCAATGAAACGGTTAAGAAACGACTGGCTTGGCAAGCGATTCGCGATCACCTGTCGGTCATATAAACACCACGCACTTGTTGACTCCCAGAATGTCAAGCAATGTGCCCATTGGTCATGTGAACACTTTTTTTTAGTAGTCCGAAATACTGCTGAAGTCGAGAAAGAAGTTTAAATTTTGAAATCTGGCTCAGACTCAGAGATTCTGGAGGTTATGGAATGTGCGGAAATTAAATGAAGCCACAAACGCCAGCGTCTGGGCGTTTATAAGCATTGCAATGTTTCTGGCGATTCGTCATTATGACGATCAGGCAATCGATGATTTGTGAGGAAAGTGGGGAAAAAAAAACAACAACTTTATTGTTATGAAACCATTGCAGCCTGTGACAAGTTCAGGAATTGTTAACAGACCCAAAAAAATGGCAGCTTCAGACTCTTGTGAAATTATCTTCAAAAGAGGTGTTTAAATTAATCCAAACACCAAGTTTCCATTCATGCACCACCTTGGAGTTCCCTTAGTTGGCATGCAAAGGTTGAGGCCGCTCGGTTATATGGTTTTGGAGTTATGAAGGAGACGAATGGACTGACATTTATTATTATTATGATTATAGACTAGCAGGGGTAACCGAGCAGTGCCCGATGCTGTCTTAATCCTGGCATGAAACACTTCCCAACACCCACATAGGAATGGGGTTGGGGGATCATTTATTGCCTTTTACATTGGCTATGACAGCTTAGGGATTATAGAGAGGTTTTAACCCCCCCCCCCAAAAAAAAAAAATCAAAAAAACTTTTCCTTTAGAATTTTCAATTTTTTCTGGGGCCAAAAACGCTCCTCGGCATTCGTTGATGAACCTTTGAAAGTTTGACGAAGATCCGTTCAACCATTTCTGTTAAAAAAAAAATGGCGACACACACATTCCTCCCCTCCCCCCACCACCAGTAAAAAAAAAACCCATCGATTGGCATTGTTGACGGACGACGTATTCTTCGTGATGCCACCACCTCTCCTCTCACATTAAAGAAATGCTTCCTTGAAAGTTGCTTGTGGATTTATCGTCGGAACGTGCAAATGCTGCACATCACTTGATTTTACAAAAAGGGATCTCAATGTGTGGCAAAGCCTGTCGCAGATGGATCGAGTGGATTGTTCCGCAGCATTCGTGTCGCGGGTACGTACACTCGTATCATGGGGGACTTACGTTCGTGTGACGGAGACGTACGCTCATGTCTCCGTGACGTTTGAAGGACAATACAACCTGTTGATCATCAATAGGTTATCAGGCAGGTGAAGCATCTGAGCATGCTTTCTTACTCCTTTCGATAATCCATACTTTCCAAATTTCAGAATGCAACACCTTTCAGAAGATTTGTAAGTGCAGTATATTGGTTGGTCTGTTATGATGACGAAAATTGAAATTTCTCGTCATACGTCGTCGGTCTGTCTCGTTTGTTTGTAGCCCGACACGGCCCAGCACAGCTCGGCTCGGTATTTACTGAGTGCGATACTCGTAAAACGTTTCATATTTCATGGTCAAACTTTACCAGGGGATTCCGAAGGTCAAAAGTGAGGTCGTCAATGTTTTTTGAGTATATATGTCAAAGGTCAAGGTGACAGTGACGTCATTTTGCATAAAACAGATCCAACCAAAAGTGTTTGCACGATGTGACATCAAACTTCACACAAATGAGTTGGAAAACATCACATACAAATTCTGAGCAGATTTGATTATCTGATCGTTCTTAAAACGCAAGATTTCTGTAGGGGCTGGTAGATAGATGACGCATTTCCAAAATGGTTGCAACCTGTTGACCAAAACGTCATTTCCATGGCAGCGAAGTTGCCCATGTTAAAGTATAGGGTTTGTTTTTGTTTGTTTGCTGGTTTTTTTTGGGGTGGGGGGGGGGGACAAAAAGATGATAACTCGGAAATGATTCAAGATACAGGTATTAATTGCAACCATGTTAAAAAGTCAAGGTGACAGTGACGTCATTCGCATGGTTTTCACCAGCGCTGTGAGCCTGACGCATTCTTGTCCTGTCAATCGTCTACAGATCGCATTTTTATTCCGATATTTATAAAACTTAACCAACTGGTAGAGGTAGACGCAAACCTATTATTTTCATCCAATTTACTTGATATCGATGTATGTATGTATGTATGTATATAAACGGTGGATGGTGAACCCTCATCGAGGTGAAACCTTGGTCGACCCATGTATACCTAATTATGGATTACTTGAACGTGAGTACGTCTATTAATTACAGACTATTGCAACATCGCTTTTTAGACATGCAGACCTTTAGAGCCCTTACCTTTTTTGACATATTTAAAGGGTTTATACTCTCTTTCGACCCCCTGACCCAATTTAGATCATTTATACCTTTGAAGACTTTCATAGCCCTTGACTGTTTAGAGCAGGGTTTCTTAACCTTTTTAGTATTGTTTCCCCCTTTGAAATTGCCGAATAATGATATTTCCCCCCACCACATTATCAACATTAAATTAACTAGTATGTGCCCGTAAAAAAAAATAATAATAAATAATAATAATAATAAATAAATATTCAATCCGCGAGCAAGAAACAACAACCACACAGGCAGTTTCTTCGCTCTCGCGTGCCCGTACGTGCGTTGCCCGGAAGTTCGCATATCGCAGTTATGATTATTCGCAATTTAGTTTTAATGGCCAATTATTCAATTAGCTCCAACGTATTTTGCCTTTTCGCAATGTCGTCGCAAGGAAAAACAAAAAGAGAAAAGAAGAGAAAAAAAATTACTTCCTGGTTCGGAGCACACCAGCTCACTCTGATGTTACCGAAATTTATGCACCGTCTAATATGAAAACGATCATAACTTGGGGCATTGTGTTTATCTATAAATGTGCATAAGAAATCGAGAAATTATTAGAATACACGAAGTCATCACTCTCCGGAAGCCCGTACGTTGTAACCCGTAATGGGGAGCGCTGCTGAGGTTCCCTTCCCCCATCGGCCATGCCCACGCAACAACGTGTCTTGTCATTGGTTGGTAAATAAATGGCCATAACTTGGGAGGCACTTGTCCGATTAATATCAAACCTTGAAAAGGCACATCCTCAGGTCCCCAGCAATATATCTGGCAAGTTTCAATTAGATCGGACCAGTGGTTGTCGAGAAACAGCAGTCACAGACACACAGACAGACACAGACACAGACACAGACACACACACACACACAGATTGCTGGAATTATAGATAGATAAAAAAAACTAAAATTAATTTAAAAAAATTATTCCAATAAATATTTTCATAAAAATATTGATACACAATTTATTGCAAACTTTAACAGTTATATTATTTTAACATCAGCATTCCTAAAATCAGCATTAATTTTTATTCCGCTAATTTTTCAGCGCTTGGGAAGCATATTCGGACGACGTATTCAAAGCAATAAATAGTTTGAAAATTATTCAACCTGAAAAATAATCTCTCCCCCGAAATCCGAAATTTCCCCCAGGTTAAGAAGTACTGGTTTAGACCATTTGGACCCTTTAGACTCCCTCGACCCCTTACATTCATGACCTTAGGGACCACTTAGACCTCTAAGACCTTCGAGACCCGATTGATCCCTTGAGCCTTATAAGACCCCTTAGATATTTACGTCCTTTAGACTGCTTCAACCCCAACTACTATTGGAAAATATCATTGAGGTCTTTAGATTCCAAGGACCACTTCCACTCTTCAGACCTTTATATCACTTGGACACGTAGACCCCTTTAGACACATGCCACACAAACATCTATAGTCTTCTTGCAATGTAGACTATAGTAACTGTACTTTTTTCAGTAAGTAATGTGCAATGCAATCTCTCCCCACCTGGAGGCTGGGTAACTCCACAAGTTGGAACATAATTTGCATATTGGGTCACTGAATTGGTTAACCAATCAAAACCTGGAAGCGTATTGTTTATTTGGATTTTGCAAGTGTCAAAGCAATGCACAATATCTTACTTGTTTGTTAGTTGTGAAAATCGAAGATTTTTCAACGATATCGGTTAGTTGTGTGTGATATTCTGTCTGTTTGTATGTCAATCGCCGACAGGTCACAATTTTATACCAATCTTCACAAAATGTTAGAGCTGGTCATACGCTCGAAGCTTAATGATTTTGAGGTCAAAGGTCAGCAGGGGCCAAAGGTCAACAGGTACATTTTGGAAATCCTCAATTTTCATCAGATCGATTTGAAATTTGAATATTTTCATATTTGGTCATTCAATTAAACCAACAATTAATTTTAGGAAAGAGAGTGAGTGAGTGAGAGAGCACGAGCGCAGGTGGTACAGACGCATTCTCTTGGCAAGGGTTATGCTCGGTGGTTTGCAGTTGCCTTCCCAGCAAAAGTCAGGACAAGCAGGTGATAATCATCATAGCAGAGGAAAATTATTTTAAATGTTTTGAAACAATTACAAAAGATCCCAATAAAAGAACTTTAATAGTATTATGTACATTTGCTTCATCAATAAATTTAACACCATTGTCTTTCACAGAATACCGAATGACAGTCACTGCAAAAAAAATGTATAAAACAATATAAATAGGAGTGTATTATCAAACCATCCATGTTTTAAAAAAAATCACAATTCATCGTTACATCTAATACCTACCTCCACATTGTGCATTTCTAAAGTCATTTTTAAAATTGAAGCGAGGAAGCCACAAAGACGGCCATTTCTCAATGTGATCATGTCAATTTAATTACGGCAAACAAATCATTGCAAAGCTTCAAATCATGCAGCGGTGGAAATTCAGCACCGGAACACTCGAGCAACTCGAATGCCAAAATGCTACAAACTCTTTCCAAGTCGCTCGTTGCACAGTCATGCTTCAGTCTTCTCATCTTCATGCACACCACACTCGGCCTCCGTCATGCCGAGGCCTTGCAAGTCAAAACGCTCGGCAGGCAGCTCCAATGGAGGCAGGTCGCCCAGTTCCGGAAGATCCGTGAGCGGCGATAAGCTGTTCTGTTGATCGAAGCTTACGACAGGATGTTTGAGGGCTGAGACATGACCCACAGCAGGCAGCTGCTGCCACGAGCCCCCAGCCTCACTGGAAGAGTCTGTGAGCGTCCAAACCTCATGCCCATCGATAAAGTGGGTATCCGGGTCGAGATAGCGACCGCAGCCACCTCCAAAAGCCGAAGTGAAAGATGAAATATTGGCTTGACCATCTGAAGCTCTACTTTGTGGCCGAACCAAGCATATCTTGCGAAGATGGGCATTCTCAGCCTTCAGTTGCTGGTTTTCCTTTTGCAGGTGTTCGTTTTTAGCAAGCACTTGGCGCAGCATGCGCAACAGCTCTGCAATGCGACCCTCCTGCTCCTCCAGAAGTACTGATGGGGTCTTAGAAGTTTTGGTTCCAGATACAGGTGTCTGAAGGGCACCCTCCCCTCCATTCAGAAGGTATATCAGTGTGTCAGGCTCTCGATCAAATAAATTACCTGGCGTGATGCGCTGTGCTTGCTCGCCTGAAAGTATAAGAATATACAAGAATGCTTGAACACCAGTCGAGGACATTCATCCCGTTATGTTTGTACCGTATCCATGTGTCAAATTGATTAATTACCTCATCATGTGAACATTCCTGAGTTGATAGCTTATGTACAGAGCTGAAAGTCTCCCCCCCACCAAATGATCACAGACCACAGAAATTACGGAGCAATCCCAATGCTCGTCCATTATTGTATCCAGGAGCCAAGGAGACTGTTTAGGCAGCACCAACACTCTGTACAGAGTATGGTCCCAATGCATGTTCCCTCTGGTTATGTTAAAATGTGCCGCCCTTCACCTTAACGTTTAGTTTTTCCTCCTTTAGCCACCAATTATATCAAAGTTCTTTTGAGGTAACTTTCTTATTGACAGAAGCTAAAGTCCTAATTGAATAACTTCGATCTAAGAGGTCAGTCAAATTGAACTGATGGATGAAATCTCTGCTCGGTGAAGGTTCCTCCTCAAATGCATGAAAAAAAATTCTGCTTCATTCCCAATATCAAATATATTCGTTGACAACAAACTAGTTTTCAATTCGAGCATTGCAGTTAATTCGCTGAACCTACACAGATCACGTCCACAACCCCATAATTACCTCCACCACCACCGAAGGTGGACGGAGGTTATATTTTCACCCCTGTCTGTTTGTTTGTCTGTCTGTCTGTGAGCAGGATATCTCAAGTTGTGGACGGATTTGATGGACAGGTTGGGTGTGTGACAAGGGCGAATTGATTCGATTTTGGTGAAGATCCGGATAATAGAAATATTTGAGTGATTCTTCACAATTGAGAGATATAGCCAAAGACTATATCTACCACAATGTCTCAAAAAGCTGTGGATGCATTATGACAAAACTAGGTGGATGAGTTGGGTAGGTGACAAGAACAAGATGATTATATTTTGGTTCAGGTCCGGATGCAGATCCGGCCTACCAGTGGGATACAAACGTGAACTGTTAAGCCCAGCATGGCGGAGGCTTGCATTCTACAGAGTGCTATTCTCGTTTATTGGTCCTTTTCGGTTTGGTGGATTTTGGGCAGCTCTGTCTTTTCATATGGAGTACTTCAATTCATACAACAGCTGCCGTAACAGCATTCAGAGTCAAACCACAATGGCATTACATGAAGACCACACCGGGGGGGGGGGCATTGATGTGCCACCTGGGTTTTGCCTGACAAAGTAATTCTCCTGAGACAAGAGGTTCATTTCCAGGAGCTTACAATCCATAATCCCTGAAGAATACTGCCATCAGCTTAGTCACAATCTCTGGTACACTCGGTCAGTGTTTTCACCATTAGGCCACCACTATATCCAAGGTTAATAATAGCATTTCTTCTACTACCAGGGACAAACCAATTTGTTATGTTTAAGGTTTGCTCTCGCCAAAATATACTGAGAGATATTATTTAAATCTCTCAACGAAAAATGGTTCGCAGGAACAAGGTCATTAACGTGCTTATCCTTACGGGGCACGACTCCGGTTGTACCCTGCTTGGGAAGTTTAGCTTCACGTGCAGATTCGCTTTCATCCAGAGAAGCGGCTCCACCCTCCTTTCCCGCCACCTTCTGCTGCCTGCGCTGCAACTCTGCCCGCAACCTGGTCTCGCGCCGTGCACGGCACCACTTCTCCTGCACGATCCGTTGCTGAGTCACATGGCTCTCTCTCTGTAGACGCAGAGACAGCAGTGCCTGCCAGACCACACCATCAAATTGATCATTCAAACATCAATCGATACATAATTCTGGGCATTCACTGCACACGAATGAGAAAACACGAAGAGGAAAAATAATAATACTACCAATCATGTGAACCTATCCATTTTAGAAAACGCTTCACACACTAAAAGCAAGATGCAAAGTTATTTTCCAACATTCTACTAATGAAGTCAAAGACAGAAACAATGAATAACACAAGACAAAATATGCTGACAATTTTTCGCGCACAGTCAACGATGTTAAAAAAAAAACAAAGAAGTCTTTGGTATGATTCGGACGGGGTTCGAACCGCTGACCTCCCAGACTCAGAGTCAATGCTCTAACCATTAAACCTCCGGGTCTGGTAAAAAAAAAAAAACAGTCGTTTAGGCCATTTGAGAAGAAATAATTGTCGTGTTAACTTTTCATAGTCTGTGGATATCCAAACCGAGGGGTCATGGCTGTCCAGGTTTATGCAAGCTGCTCTTGTATCAATCCAATGATGGGGTGTTTCAGGATGGCAATGTCACAGTCTCGCAGGCCCAGTTGGAAGAACCACGTCTCTGCACACCAAATTGACTGAGCATCTCTGGGATGTGTTCCTCAAGAAACCCGTGGAAAAAAAAATCAGGACTCCAGCTACTCTCCCCTTTAACACAACTACCTACACTCAACCCTCATTGCAGATTGGTCACAAAAATTATCTCCTGCTATCGCCGTCGTGCCGTGGCTGCCATCAGATGCAACAGCAAGACTGAACTTGATTCGGTTATAGTCGTTAAACCAACCCGGTTAGTATCTGCCAATGTCAACACACGAAGAAGTTCAAAATCAGATCTGCCTGCCACCCTTCAACTCGTCTTCCATTTGCTTCACATTCAATGTCTCCGTGCAGAATCTTGCAGCAAAACATTTCAAAAAAGAGGAATAATAACTTGGATGATCAATAGTACAGGTGCACATGCGGTGCAAAACGACACACTCTTGTTTTATATATCACTATCATGACTTCGTATGTAGCCTGTGGCTGCTGAATGCATCATTGCTGGGAGTGTGGCTGTGCCACTGATGCAGTGTCCTCCGTTTCCAGTAAGGTGGTTCTCATTTTGCCGACCTCAGAAGGATGACAGGCTGAGTCAACCCACCTGATGTTTGAACGGCAGGAGAGGGGCTCAAACTCAAGACCCTAAGAACTTAAGCCGGCCACCCGAACCATTAGACCAACACCACACTTAATATAATTATACGTACAACTAGCAAAGGTACCCGGCATTGCTGGGTCCCTTCTCCCACACCTTCCCCTCTCACATCCTCTCACTCCACCCTCCTCTGGACTCACATCCCTTCTTCACAATTGGTAAGATATTACATAGCAGAGTACCCACCCTCTAGGTGGGTCGAGTTTGCACATTACTTGCTGGAAAAAAAGGATAGTCTGTGTTTTGCAAGAAGTTTGTGTGCTTCAAAGGTTCCAGATGATCTAAACTCTAAAGGGTACATTCCAATAGTCGTTCATGTCGAAGGGGTCGAAAGGATCTAATCTCGAGCATGCATAAAGGGTCGAAAACAAACATCTCATGAGAATATATTTTCCACAAATTACAGGCCCGTGGAAGAACGAGGCGATGGAGGAGAAAAAGAGAACGTATCGAGAGGAGGACAAGAAGCACGGGCGACAAAGAAACAGGAAAAATAGGAAGTGGGGGAAACATCAGCAGACCCGAACGAGGCCCATGAGGGCACGAGAACACGTGCGAAGACATTCGACATGCACAGATACATCACATCAACAGATCAAGGTAAACAATCAACAAAACTTTTAAATTTGAAAGACAATTACGAAATAGGTATCCTCGGCTATAAAAGACGGCCTCTCATAGCAGAGATGGTGCCCAGCTGCGAGGGAACCTGGAACCAGAAAAAAATGTCAAATGATAGAAATATATATATATATATATATATATATATATATATATATATATATATATATATATATATATATATATATATGGTTTTGAAAACATACCCCAGGGAGAGAGCATGCATGGACAAATAGGCGACCCGATGATGAGTTATTTCAATTATCTATGTGTAGCTAGACCTTTACCCCTTGTCTGAGGGTTTGGGGGGCATGCGCTGAGGTTAGTTTGTTTCCCTGGCGTGATGTCTCCTCCCCCCCCCACCCCCACCACCACTTCTGCTCCTTTCAATACCCCATCGGTCCACTCCCCCCTCTGCTTTTCTCAATCCACCAATAATCCCCTTCACCAAATCTCAATTCAATAACCCCTCTTTCATCCCATCGGTCTGTCAACCCGCAGGTTTATTCTCGTTCTTCGGTGCATCTCTCTTCCTCATCATTCAAATTTACTCATTCTGTTATTTACCACCAACAACCCATTGCTCGCAGTAAACAATTGATCCTCTGGACCGGCACCAAATTGCTTTCCCGTATTCTTCCTTCCCTGTACTTCCTCATTCTTCCTTCTTGCATTTCACACGTTCGTGGCACAAAGCACGACGCTTGATGCATTTGTGGTAAAATGCCGCTTCTCACAGGCACGTCCGTGGCACGAAATGCGATGCTTTTCCCGTAGATAATAAAGTGCGGCACTGCTGCTTCTCACAGGCACGTCCGTGGCACAAAGTGCGATGCTTTTCCCGTAGATAATAAAGTGCGGCACATCTCGCATGCATGATAGAGTGGGCACTGCACAAAGGACATTTTGTGTGTAGGGAGGGGCTTGAAGGTGCCTGCGGTGCCTTTCACGTGCGAGGGGAAGGGTGAGCGGCCGTGGTGAAAGTTCCCTCAGAAACAGTGGCATTTCCCACAAGCTGGATCATTGACACGCCCACATCGGATGTAGACCAATGAGAAATAGGCTCGTATGAGAGAGATGGAAAAAGCCAGATCTGTGAAGGAGGAAGAAGATAAAGAGGGTACGAAACAGAGTTGTCTCAAAGCTTGTCCAGTGAGCAATAAAAAAAAAAATCAAGAATGTGGCTTGGTTCGTGTGGAGAGTACGACACAAAGCTTAATCAGCTTAGGGGACGAAACCCACCAGAAACAGCGTTTGTGAACTTTGGAGTTGTTTTGCCATTGGCATACCGGGGATGCCAGGCCAGAGAGGGCTTGCCCACTTGTTCTGGACACCTCAGAAATGCAACTGCATGTCCCATCGCCACTCCACCGCTCATTTTCCTCATTTTTCGCCTCCCCCCATCCCAGTATATTTGGAATGGCACAGCCCTGTCCGGCTGTGTGAGTTGAGGGAAGGAGTTAACCCCACACTCCGTAACTTTCTTTTCTTCTCAGTTCTTCTTGTCTTCTTCTTCTCCCTGGATTGAACGATGGCCCTGTGTCTTTTGTGTAAATAAGATTGTATAAGAATACGTGTTGGGGTTACATCTGCTCTTCTGTGCATTTTGCCTGTAAATACTCATTTAAATTTAAATGATTGCTTGCTTGTGTGTGTAAATAAATAATTTTTGGCTGTTATTTCAAATATGTCTCAGTTGTCCTTTCCTTCATTGGTCCGACAGTGTCCAAGCATAGTTAGATGCAGGGGTTTCCTTATTTTTTGGAGTAGGAGGCTACCATTAAAAAGTAGCAGGTTACCATCAATGCGAGCGAAGCGAGCGCAGCTGTGTGGCCAGGGTCCAGGGCCCGCCTCGGGCCCTGGAAGCCGGGGGATCCTAGATGGCTGGAGATGCATTCTAGCATGATTTCTGACATGAAATAGTTCTCATATTATGAGGCTGTTGGGGTGGAAAACTCCACAAAAACAGGTGTTTTTTTTTTCTTTCATTCATTCTATGCATATTTCCCCTCTTCGATTTCATTTTACTTTGTTAAATATTGTTTATTATTATTTTATTGTGTTTTGTTTTGATTTAACAAACAGCTCAAACTAATAACTTTAGACTAGTTTATTGTTTGACAATGAATGATAAACGTGTATTTAACTTCACTCGTTTTCTGATAATTTCTTTATTCGATGTCATCTCGCTTCAATCAGTCAACCAATCAAACAGTCTAAGTGTGAATACTGCGTCACAGTCACAATCCCAATTTTGTTGAACTTCCACCTTACATTATCCACCAATATCGTGTTGTTATACCGTCAAGAAAAGCTCGCAAGTCTATGGTACATGCATGTACCTGCGGTACCAGTATTCAGTTGGCCAGTTCACAGCTGCTCATACTTGGCCTTCACTTCAGTGAATAAATGGCGATTTTCAGTGCAAATAACCACGAATAATAAGATGTACAAAAGCTGCTTTAAGCTGATAGGCTAATTACTTTATAAATTAAAAAGGCACAACGGGTGACCGTGTATTTTGGAGCCGCATCACTTGACAAAAGCTCAAAATGGACGAGGTGAAACACGTGTTTCGTGAAACAACAACAACGTCGCACTCGTGAGAGTGCAAGTTTAGACCAATTACTGATGGCCAGAAACTTACCTCCCATGTCTTTGGACTTCTTCGAAAATCCAAAGTCAAAGAGGGATTTTCGTTTTGATGCCATCATTTCGGCACCGAAACTGCGAGGCCTACAAAGTTTATTTTCTTGAGGTCATTGCTGTATGGTATCAGGGTATCACCCAACAGTCCAAAACGAGGCTAAAGCAGAGAACTCTCTATTGCAGGAGGCGTGTTTTAGCTGCTTGTGTTATTTTTAGGTCAGTGTTGTGCTTGACCTGGCGAGAGTACTAAGAGTAAAAGTAAGCCCGCTTTTATCGAAATACTAATGTGTTTTCATCTCGGATTTCAAAACAGGAGGTGTAGAGATTTCGTGTTGACAAAAAAAAATAACAATAATAATAAAAAAAGAAAAATCGGCACTGAAGAAGGCAGCGACCTTTGCCATTTTTTCTCTGAGTAGACGGCTGCGGGTCGCCGGTAACCGGCTTCTAAGGAAACCCTGTAGATGGGAAGTTTTACTCCACGTGATTTGCTCTCATTAGCCAGTGTACACTCACTGTATCGCTCGGCAGTGACCAGAGTGTGCGCTAAGGGCACGGAACTCGGTTAATTTAGTCATCTCCTTCAGTAAACAGAGTTTGACAAATAACACTGTTAGAGTTGATGAGGTTAATTAATATTCGTGTTTGTTTGGCAACCAGCCAGGATCGCAGAGTGATCTGTGGCTGGTGGCCTCAAGACCGGGCGTTCGGAAGGAACCCGAGGGGCTTTCCCTCATGGCGAACTCTGAACCCCGTGCCATAACAATTTCTATACATTGCTGCGCTATCTTTTCTATCAACAGATTATTCATACAACTCTGCTTCCAATAGGTCTCAACTTTTTAAATTACCATCGAGTGTTTATCAATGCAAGTGAAGGATCTTTATGACGTTATACTGTATTTTTTAAATGTATATGTTGACATTGATAAACTAGAACAGCAGTCGGTGGAGCGCATACCTCTGCAAGGCTGAACAGTTTACGTTTTGTAGCCCACTGATAGGTCGGATCTCAACCAAAATCTCATCGGCTTGTTCTTGTCAACTACACAACCCATCCACAAGTTGAAATATTGTTACGGAAATGGCCCTTATTGGACTACTAAATATAGGATTAGCTCAGATCCCCCATTAAATGGCTGTTTAGCGAGGTTGTTTGGTAAAATGGACGTTACATGCGTGTCGGGAGATATAAGAGGCTGTTTTATTGTTTGTGCAGTGGTGGTGGAACAAGAGCTCCCTCTTGACCCTTCCCCATCCCGGACGAGGCCCCGCCCAGTCGGCTGAGAGGGTGTGGCCAAAAAGAGGAAGTGAAGCTAAGGGGAGGAGTTTGTCGGCTTCGCTGAGAGAGGCGTGCTCGTGTGTCGAAGCGAGCGAACGAAAGAGAAACTGGAAGGAAAAGGGGTTCAGTTTTGGGGCGAACAGTCGCTGAGGAAGGCGTGCTCGCGTTTCGAAGCGAGCGAACGTAAGAGAGGCGGCCTGCACGTCGAGTCTGCCTTTTCGGGGCAGAGGGAGAGGCACGTCGAGTCGGCGATCGACTCTTATGAGGGGGTGATTCTGCCGTGAGAGAGACGGCAGCCGGCTTTGAGTGGCGAGCGTGGAAAAGGAAAGAAAAGGTGATTCTACACAGAAAGAAACTGAGAGGACAGAGTTGAGAAGTCAGGTTTCGAGGCGGGAAGGTAAGAGAGGAAACGACGGAGCCTCTGACGGTCCCTGCTCGCACCAACGGCTCGACATGTTTGCCAATCCGCTTGCCGGAGCCCGGCACCTCGATTTGGGCCTTGTCTGGTGCACAGGCCAGGCCTAGATTTGTATGCTGGACCTTGAGAGGGATCAGCTGAGGCCCATCGTCGACCTTATGCAGGGGCAGAGTGCACGGAGACCGCGTGCGGTGCGGAAAAGAGGGAGTGCGGCGCCGCCATCTTGCCACGCGGCGCGTTCGAGCTGGGGGCTCGAATCCGTGGACATCCGCTTGTTACAAGTGACATTCGTGCTTTATGACACTTTTCTCTCATCCATGAGACATCACCAAGTACTCTGTCTTGTCTTGCATGCATGCTCTCTGTCTGTCTATCTTTGTCTGCACGTTGTTTAAGGCATATCTCGGTAGGGACCCCCCTCAAAACCTGTAGTCCGTAGTTCCATGGTTAAGAACGGGTTAAAGATTGTTAATAAAAACATTGTCGTGAATGGTTTGCTTGTGTCGTGTTCCCCGATGTTCCCCAATAAATCTGGTTGGTTCGTATGAAGTTGCCGCTATGGATTCATTTGTGTCGCGTCGAGGAACGATCCGTTCGATTGGCATAAAAACCAAAATGGTTACAGACTGGCAGAAAACGCTCAGCATCTGACACAACCAGTCTGTAACCGGGGTTATATTTCCCCAACTGGTAAGGTACAAGGATTACGTTGGTATCGCGATTGAAGACGCGTGACCCGAGGCCTGTGCTGAGCCGGCCGGCGTTATAAACCCCGGAGACAGCGGTGGTGAGGGTGGCGCCAAGAGTCAAGCGAGAATCCCGCCACCCCGGATCCACAACAACATAATGCTATATTTCGTTTTTAAGCCTATCACTCAATGATAAAGAATAACTTCCAGAAATAAGAAAAAAAATGTCGTCTCCGGATCAGGATCGTAAAAAGGAAAAGCAAATAAATTTAGCCTCGTCGCACACCCAACCTGTCCACCAATTTTCATCCCAAATGTTTCCATAACTTGTTGAGATATCCTGCTCAAAGACAGACAGACAGAGGTAAAAACAGAACCTCCGTCCACCTTCTGTGGTGGAGGTAATGACTCTACTATGCAATAATGTGAACCTTCTTGCCAATTGCAGCACTGCTGATACGAAACACTCAAGGAAAAGTCACACACCCTCTGTGCAGCATTGATTGTTGTTCAACCAGGAAATCTAAAGAGGTTTCAACACCATGTTGACATGGATTCACATCATCGCCCCAACTGATGCTGCACAAAGCGTGATAATTACAACAACATCGAACTAAATGCCAGGCAAAGAAAGCAAAACTCCCAAAATCGCTTCAGGGTGCCGATATCTTTGCGATGACAAAATAAAATGTGCTTCGGGAATCTGTACGAAGTTATATTGGAACAATAATGCCACATGAAAATGTCACAATCACGATTCATACAAAATCATCACCAAGTACACATAATTAGATGTGAATTGATATGCCTCTACCCACATGAGGTCCGCTCACTCGAACTTTGACTTAAAACCTCAAGACCATTTCACCTCGATATCTAATCCGTTCATGTGTATCATGGTACATGTACTTAATTTCGTTCAAATCCCATAGCCAATGGCATCACATAAACAGTTTACATGTGACATCTGACCTTTGACCTTTTAGCAACAAATAACCTATCATGGACGGATGCACTGACGGAGGCATATACATACTTGTACTTCGTTTGATTGAAATCCCTTCAGCTGTTCTTGTGTATCCCATTTTTACCTGATATGACTTCTGACCTTTGACCTCTTGATCCCATAATCTAATCAGTGCATCTTCACCTCATTATATATGCTTGTACAAAGTTTGAATTTGATCCCTTCACAGCCATTCTTATGTTATTGCAGTAACAAAAACCTATCATGGACGCACGGATGAACGGACAACACGAAAACATAATGCCTCGGACGACTTCATCTGCTGAGGCATAACAATATCTTGATACTTCGATATTTTAACACATCGTTACATCCAAAATGCAGGTCACACACAGATGGCTACGTAGCTGACACTCGTTTGTTGGCGGTATGCACCTCTGCAGAACTAAACAGAAACTCATGGCAAGAAGTGAACTGGGTTCATGGAAAACCTCAAAATGGGTGCAAAAAAAAAAAAAAAACAAGTAAAAAGACAAGCGAAATAAATAAATAAATCATTAAATAATAATAATTTAAAATACTAGTACGTGCCCGTTAAAAAATAACAATAGTAATAAAAAAATTAATAAATAAATATTCAAACCGCAAGCAACAAACAACAACCACACAGGCCGTTTCTTCGCTCTCACGTGCCCGTACGTGCGTGGCCCGGAAGTTCGCATATTATTCGCAATTTAGTTTTAATACCCAATTATTCAATTAGCGCCAACGTATTTTACCTTTTCGCAATGTCATGGCAAGGAAAAACAAAAAGAGAAGAGAAGAGAAAAAAAAAAATTTACTTCCTGGTTCGGAGCATACCAGCACTCTGATGTTACCGAAATTTATGCACCGTCTAATATGAAAACGATCATAACTTGAGGCATTGTGTTTATCTATAAATGTGCATAAGAAATCGAGAAATTATTCGAATACACGAAGTCATCACTATCCGGAAGCCCGTACATTGTAACCCGTAATGGGGAACGTGGCTGAGCTTCCCTTCCCCATCGGCCACGCCCACGCAACAACGTGTCTTGTCATTGGTTTGGTAAATAAATGGCCATAACTTGGGAAGCACTTGTCCGATTAATATCAAACCTTGAAAAGGCACATCCTCAGGTCCCCAGCAATATACCTGGCAAGTTTCAATTAGATCGGACCAGTGGTTGTCGAGAAACAGCGGTCACAGACACACACACAGAGATTGCTGGAAATGTATATATAAATATATATATATATATATATATATATACATATATATATATACACACACACACATGTATATATATATATATATACTGAACTTCCTCCAATGGTTCAGCAGGGGGCACTTTTCACTTTAAACAGGAGAGTAAATAATAAAATAAATCACATCAAAGGTGAACTTCCTCCAATCGTCCACCAGGGGGAACTTTTCACTTTAAACAGGAGAGTAAATAGTATATATATATATATATATATATATATATATATATATATATATATATATATATATATATATATATATATATATATATATATATATATATATATATATATCTTGATGCTGCAACAAACAGCCCTCAGCGTTGTCTTGTTCTACATCGTACTTTAACTGCTCTTTTCTCTTGAACTGCATTGCGCTCAAACTGCACATGAACGCTCTGCAAACTACTCCATCAGGGCGTTTTTTTTTTAAATTGTCCCTGGACTGTCTCCAATCATGACCGCTTTCAACGTCTGACACAGATTGGCCATGGCGCACTGTGATCCAGCCGCTGGGATTAGTCCCCAGGGCGTGGGGGCTGGGCACTGGTCTCCGATGCCGCTATGGCGAGGATTCCGACAATTGCAGTGCGAGAATGACGGTTATTTGGTCGAAGAACTGGTGAAGTGAAGTGGTTTGAGAACGTGGTTTAGAAATGAAGCATGAGTGGATGTTCGAGTCCGGATGTCAGAAAATGAGGGTTTGAGGAAGGGTGTTTTGGAATGAGGTATGAATAATGAGTTGGAGAATGAGGGTGTGTTGTAGCCTGGTGTTGGCTCAGTGGTTAGGGTGGCGGCTTGGGATCCGAGGGTCCTGAGTTCAAGCCTCGTTGCCCGCTGAATTAATTCACCAGGGGGTTGACTCAGCTTGCCATCCTTCCGAGGTCGGCAAAATGAGTACCAGCTTGCTGGGATGACCCAGTCATTCAAGTATCCTGCGTCAGAGTGGTGACCTGTCCAGGATTGTGCCCAATAGCCAAGGAGACTGCTTCGGCAGCACCAACGCTCTGTACAGAGTATGGTCCCAATGGAATGGACTGGAATGAGGGTTTGGGAATGAGGAAGAGATCATTGAGGAAGGTTCTAACTCCAATCACAACGCATTTCTCTGTCCACTGATACGAGGGGATGGGTAACCAAACTAAACAGAATCACCGTGGAAATAACCAGGGTTCTTCTCAGTGTTGAATGTAACTCAGGGTCTTTCCAAAACCGCAACACACGAGTTGTCGTTCAATGTTTCAGTATTTTCACAGATTGGCTAACGATTGTGCATTCACAAATGTTTGCATTTTAAAAAAAAACAACAAACACAGTATTCCAAACAGCTGGCAGGTCAGAAGACTGCAAATGAAAATCAAAACGAACCTGATCAGTGTCTGTTAGCCTTGTTGCTTCCTCAAGATGTTCTGCAAATAAAACATTTGTTGTTGTGCGAGTTGAAACACTAATTCTTTCTGAGCACAAGTTGATGACAGCAATGGCAAATATACGAACCAACCTGGATATTAGCACATAATCATGGAACTGATATGATTCGGTTTCAGTATGACATCACAAAAAAGTGAATCAACAAAAGCAAGGATCAAATTGTGAGATCGTCAAATGTGTTTTAAAAAAAAACAAAACAATCTGCTTTCAGTGATTCTCTTCTGTTGGATAAGGAACAGCTCATGCACAGGGGAACACCATGTGATTAAACTCCCATTATATTCCTCTGGTCTTTTTGGTATCCACTCAAGGCTCGGGGAAGAGGACAATGAGGGTTAGGGGAGGACACACGGTGTGGACAAGATGGACACAGAAGAAAAAAAAGCAAACAGGAAGGAAAAACTGGAAATTTGGAAGATGTTGGGCTTGGGGGTTGGGGTTCGAAAGTATCATGGTTTTGGATGCGGGAGGGGGGAGGGTGATCTGAGTCTTGGTGGTAAGGTTGGGTGTGCAACAAGGACAAATCTGGTTCGGAAAACTTAGCTTTAATTTGATGAAACTGGCAGCTACAGATTCAACCAACACGTGGAAAACTAGAAAGGCACTCTTCGAGTCACAACGTTGACAGACTATTATATCCATCCATCCATTGGGATGTGCAGAGAGCACTCTGTGCAGAGCTTTGGTGCTGCCTAAGCAGTCTCCTTGGCTATTGGACACAATCCTGGACGGATCGTCACTCCGACACAGGATACCAGCATGCTGGCACTCATTTTGCCGACCTCGGAAGGATGACAGGCAGAGTCAACCCCACCTGGTATTAATTCAACAGCCGAGTGGGATTTGAATTCAGGATCCTCGGATCCCAAGCCCACCAACCTAACCATTAAGCCAACACCAGGCTACACATTATTACATAATCATCACATACTTGTACCAAGTTTGATTTCAATCCCCGAACCCAGATTCAAAGTGTTAAATCATTCTGGCTGCCAGACCACGCGTCCGATCAGGTTGAAATTTAAATCATATATTCCCCATCACTACTAGATCATAATTTTGAAGTAGTTCAAGAGATATGATTTTTTAAAGATTGTTCAATCCAATATGGCTGCCAGACCATGCAACCTATTAATTATTCATGAACATCTTGGTATCCCCAAGGCTTGGGGAATATGTGGGTGAAGTTTCCCCTCGATCTGTAAAGCCATTCTGGAGAAGATGATTTTTTTAAAGTTTATTCTTCAAAAAAATAATAGCTGCCAAACCATGTGACATATGACATCATAGGTTGAGAACTTTTTGTTCCTCATGGAACGGCAATCATACCTGTAAAATTTCCCCATGGAGCGGTTTCAGAGATAGAGGTCCAAAGTTTTGCCTTTTTTTTCTAACATGGCTGCACATCACATGATCTATGACATCATAATTAACAGAGAAAATTTCTCCATGAGTAGTCGCACATCGAGTGAAAATTTTGTGTCAATCAGATATGAGGTTAGAGAGAAAACAGAGAAAAATTAGCACGGATGTAAGGACGGACAACCCGAAAGCATGATGCCTTCGGCAACTTCGTCAATGGAGGCATAAAAATCCCCAAACATTAAAAAAAAACTTCCTTCTATCCCTACACTCGTTCGTTCCATGGGCAGAAAAAGGCTGCAGGTTGCAACGTCACTGGATTACCGGGGCACAGCTGTGCCGCTGAAGAAGTGCCCCCCTGTACGTTCGAGCAGGAATTTGTAATTTTCCAGGGAGCAGGCGTTAGCTCACCTACCCTGTGAAAGACGCTGTGGGATCTTCAATGTCCATCAAAGACCGGTACTCGCAGACCGATCCACCGGCCTAATGCCCATATCGACGAATCGCCTTGGATGCAAATCATCAGGGTGACGAGCTTATAGTTGGGCCAAGACTCAAACCTCGGTAAGACAGCTCAGAGGCGAGTGTACATACCTCAAAAGCCTAAGGCATCCCCACAAGCCCATCTCAGCAATACAATACAATTGAAATGCAAGAATGGTGTCAGCACTTACCTGCTGCTTTTTTATGACAAGCAATTGCATCGTCGTACTTTCCACCGGCAAGGAACTTTTCTGCTTTCCTTCCCTGCAAGTGGGCCTGTGAACACATTACCAAATGAAACCAGAAGTCAGACGTGCTTTTGCATGTGATAGGAAGTATGCAATGGACGTCACTTCCGCTGTGAGAACAAGGCTGCATAATGCTGCCACCATTACGGGAGACAAAGTGAAGCGTTTACAACGAGAAGTGGATACAGTACTGTATACGTGCTGGTGTGATTATACCAAAGAGAAAACGCTGTGCTTTCGTTCCGTCTTTGGGTGATCCAATCATGCAAACAGAGAAAATGATGGACTTATCGCATCCCAAGAAATGTAACAAATCAAGGAACTCAAACTTCGGAGTTATCAAGAAAAAGGCGGGAAAAGTGGCTCAACAACGGTTCACCCACTGACCTCGTTGATGAAGGCAAAACGGAAGTTTTTGTGTGTCGTGACCATTTCATTAGCGACGCCCCGTGACTCAATATGTATTCATGTGTTTTATCGTATTGATCTGCGCTGTGCTGCTGGAGAAATATCAATCATTTATTTCAAAAGGGAACTACGGTGGTAAACCGCCTCTCCCCACATGGGCTTCAGGAGGGTGTGTGACACACTCAGCAAGACTAAGAAGAAGACTTGTCAAAGGTGGAGGAGCTCATCATGAGCCAGTGGCTTATAACTGCAACTCAACTTCCTCCCCAGTCATCTTGCATTACTCGTCACTGGGCACAGGGCAAGTTGGGTGAAGTATGTGCGACAGAAGACGACGCATATTCTGACATCACTTTAAATAATTTGAGAATAGAAAGTCCTGTGGCGATGGAGCAATGGTGGCGACGGCAGGCTCGGCAGGATAGGAGCCATCAGCCAAAGTTCTGCACCCCTGCGGTTTGAGTGTGACAGTCGTGTCCACATTGGGCAGAGTGACAGTGGTACGAAGCATCGACTCGGATGTCGAAGCTGCCGTTTTCAAGGATAGCACAGCCTACCTCCATGGAGGATGCTCGTAGAAAAGGTGGGGTTAAAAAGAAAAGCTCACTCCATCTACAACCTGGCCAGCATACCACAGCTGGCAGGTACCCTCTCTCAGCGGTAGCAAGCAAACAAGAAATATTCTTATACTTGGAACATGGAATGTCAGAACAATGACAGACAATTTTCTATCCAACAGAGCAGAGATCAGAACAGATACGTTTGATTGAGAACTTGATAAGTATGGAATTGACATTGCAGCCGAACAAGAGACCAAGCTGGCAGATCACGCAGGATCAAGGAGAGAATGCACCTTTTTCTGGTCAGGAAAAAACTGCCAATGAAAGGAGGGAAGAAGGTGTTGGTTTTGCAATCAGGAACAGCATTATAAAGAAACTTTCAACTGTGCCAATCCCTATCTCAGACAGAATCATAACACTCAGGATACAGATAGCCAAAGATAGATATGCCACCATAATTTCGACCGATGCCCCGACAATGATCCATTGCGGAAACCAACATCGAAGCTTCTCACAAGCAGCTGGAAAACACCATCAGCAAGATCTCTAACGCTGACAAGATTGTCCTTATGTCGGATTTCAATCCCTGGATTGGTTTAGATGATAAGACCTGGAAGCACGTCAAAGGCTCGTTTGGAAAGGGGAAATAAAATGCCAATGATGCGAGATGACTGCAGCTTTCCAATGAAAAGAAATTGTCCATCACAAACGTACTTTCAAATGCCTGACACGTGCTACTTTTCCTGACTCCAGCCACGATCAAAAACTCACCATCTTCTCGATGACATCATTACCAGAAGGAGGGGTTTCACAGAAGTTTGTTCTCCCAGAGCCATGACGGGTGAAAACTGTTCTGGAGACCAGTTCCTCTTCCCTAGTAAATGCAAGCTGAACATCAATGTTGACAATGTTGAGATCAACAGCAACCCTACCCCCCACCCCCCCCCCCCCCCAGAAAAAAGCCCTCAACCTAAAGCAAGGCTCAACACCTCAAAACTGAAAGATCCAGAAGCCCAAGTAAAACTGGCTGCCAACATCAATACAGTACTGCCCTCTCTGGCCTACATTTGGATGGTGACATCAACAACCAGTGGGATCAGCTCAGCAAGCCACTGTGTCAAGTTGCTCTTGAAACTCGAGAAAACCCCCAAAGGAAGCATGCTCACTGGTTTGATGACAATGATGCTCCCATAAAGGGGCTGTCACACCTTGACGATTTAGCCAGCGTATGCCGACGTATGAAAAATTGATCTAAAACACTGGCACACGTCGAATACGTTTTGGGTAAGTTTTGTATACGTTAAGAGCACGCTGGCATACGTCGTAGTACGACGAGCTTGTCGACAAATTTTAACATGCTCAAAATTTTTCGACGTATGTCAGCGTATCACTCACATGTTCCGCATATGCTGGCCATAAGTTGTAGGCACGTTACGCGATTGTTGACACACGTTACTTGAAAGTTATTCATAAGTCGAAACATGTCGAGGTAATGTTTAGCTTACCCGAAACTTATTTCTAACCTATGAGTAACGTGTTGTAGGCATGTTATGCGATCGTTGACACACGTCGACACACGTTATTTGTAAGTTACTCATAAGTCGAAACACGTCGAGGTAATGTTTAGCGTTCCCGAAACGTATTTGTAACCTATGAGTAACGTGTTGTAGGCACGTTACGTGATCGTTGACACACGTCGACACACGTTACTTGTAAGTTACTCATAAGTCGAAACACGTCGAGGTAATGTTTAGCGTACCCGAAACCTATTTCTAACCTATGAGTAACGTATCTCCAACGCATAGTGGAGACGTAGTGGATGAGTTGGTTCGGTATGAGGTATGAATATGAGGTCTACGACAAAACGTAGTGGATGAGTTGGTTCGGTGACGTGAATAAGCGGATTATAATTTAGTTCAGGTCTGGATCCAGATACGGCCTGTCAGTGGATACACAACTAAAACTGTTCAGCCTTGTGGAGGTATGTGCTCTCCAGAGTGCCGTTCCACTTTACAATGGACCACAACATACAAAACTATCTCTATATCTCTCTATCTCTCTATCTCTCTATCTCTCTATCTCTCTACCCGCAAATGTGACTAATACACGATTATACTCAGTGTGACACAAAACGTCACCAATTCATTGGAGAATGTCACTAACAGAGAAAAAATACATGCTGAGAGAACTAGGAAGCCTTTCAAAAATCAAAGATGCCAACAACATAACGTTTGTGTGTAACAAGCGATAACCTTTGTGTGTAACAAGCGATAACGTTTGTGTGTAACAAGCGATAACGTTTGTGTGTAACAACCGCTAACCTTTGTGTGTAACAACCAATTACGTTTGTGTGTAACAACCGATAACGTTTGTGTACCAACTGATAAAGTATGTGTGTAATAACCGATAAAGGCCTTCTTTATCGGTTACCTTGACGTTTTACCAGTCACACCTTGACATTTTAGCCAGCTTATGCTGATTTTTGGAAAATTTGTGTAAAACGCTGGTACACGTCGAATATGTTATGGGTAAGTTTTGATAACATTAAGAGCACGCTGAAAAACACTGCCATACGTCGTTGTACGCTGGCTTTAAACGTACTTTTCGGTTGTCCTCAAATTTTCCATGCTTGAAATTTTAAGACTTATGCCAGCGTATGACTCACACGTTCCGCATAACGCTGGCCATAAGTTGTAGGCACGTTACGCGATCGTTGACACACGTTACTTGTAAGTTACTCATAAGCCGAAACACGTCGAGGTAATGTTTAGCGTACCCGAAACTTATTTCTAACCTATGAGTAACGTGTTGTACGCACGATATGTGAATGTTGGCACACGTCGACAAAAGTTACTTGTAAGGTACTCATAAGTCAAAACACGTCAAGGTAATGGTTAGCGTCAGTGTTCCAGACTCCATGGTTTTTTTTTTTGGTTTTTTTTTCCTTCGGTATGACGGTGATGTTGACACTTCGATTTGTAGTGCAGTTATAATATAATATAATTAAAAGACTGCCGCTCAACGATTTAAATCATAACCGCACTAGAAATCGAAGTGTCAACATCACAGTCATACCGAAGAAAAAAAAAACCAGGGAGTCTGAAACACTGACGCTAACCATTACCTTGAGTGTTTTGACTTATGAGTAACTTACAAGTAACTTCTATTGACGTGTGCCAACGTTGGCATATCGTGCGAACAACTTATTCCCATCGCATGCGGAACGTGTTTCATACGGCAAGTACGTCGTAAAATGTTTAACACGTTTATAATTACAAGACGTACTCCATTTAATACGACGTATGATAGCGTACTTTAGCGTTCTATTCACGCATACCAAACTTACCCATACCGTATTCGACGTGCGCCAGCGTTTTAGACGTATTTTTCAGAGGTCGGCATACACTGTCAAGATCGCCAAGGTGTGACTGCGATGTTGACACTTCCATTTCTCCGGCGGTTATGATTTGAATTGTTGTGCGGCAGCCTTTTAATAGGCTACGTCACGTCATCGTCGGCGATACGTGCAGCGCGCTATGCATAAGTTAGACTATCGTTGGACATAGGTTGTGAACGCCGACAACAGGCTAAGCATTCGTTGGTATAAGTTATCTATAAGACAACAAAATGTTCGGTGTCCGTTACTAATATGTTATTCATACGACCAACCCGTTATGAATACGTCCGAATCTTAAAAAAAAAACATCAAAAGTTCAACGTAAGCCAGTGTTTTACATACATTTTAACGTTTGTGTGTAATACCGATAACGTTTGTGTGTAATAACCGATAACGCTTGTGTGTAATAACCGATAACGTTTGTGTGTAATAACCGATAACGTTTCTGTGTAATAACCGATAACGTTTCTGTGTAATAACCGATAACGTTTGTGTGTAACAACTGATAATGTTTGTGAGTAATAACCGATAATGTTTGTGAGTAATAACCGATAATGTTTGTGAGTAATAACCGATAATGTTTGTGAGTAACAACCGAAAACGTTTGTGTGGAATAACCGATAACGTTTGTGTGTAATAACCGAGAATGTTTGTGTGTAATAACCGATAATGTTTGTGTGTAATAACCGATTATGTTTGTGTGTAATAACCGATAATGTTTGTGTGTAATAACCGATAATGTTTGTGTGTAATAACCGATAATGTTTGTGTGTAATAACCGATAATGTTTGTGTGTCATAACCGATGTTTGTGTGTAATAACCGATTATGTTTGTGTGTAACAACTGATAATGTTTGTGAGTAATAACCGATAATGTTTGTGAGTAATAACCGATAATGTTTGTGAGTAATAACCGATAATGTTTGTGAGTAATAACCAAAAACGTTTGTGTGTAATAACCGAGAATGTTTGTGTGTAATAACCGATGTTTGTGTGTAATAACCGATTATGTTTGTGTTTAACAACCGATAATGTTTGTGTGTAATAACCGATTATGTTTGTGTGTAATAACCGATGTTTGTGTGTAATAACCGATTATGTTTGTGTGTAACAACTGATAATGTTTGTGAGTAATAACCGATAATGTTTGTGAGTAATAACCAAAAACGTTTGTGTGGAATAACCGATAATGTTTGTGTGTAATAACCGAGAATGTTTGTGTGTAATAACCGATAATGTTTGTGTGTAATAACCGATTATGTTTGTGTGTAACAACCGATAATGTTTGTGTGTAATAACCGATTATGTTTGTGTGTAACAACCGATAATGTTTGTGTGTAATAACCGATTATGTTTGTGTGTAATAACCGATGTTTGTGTGTAATAACCGATTATGTTTGTGTGTAATAACCGATTATGTTTGTGTGTAATAACCGATAATGTTTGTGTGTAATAACCGATAATGTTTGTGTGTAATAACCGATAATGTTTGTGTGTAATAACCGATGTTTGTGTGTAATAACCGATTATGTTTGTGTGTAACAACTGATAATGTTTGTGAGTAATAACCGATAATGTTTGTGAGTAATAACCGATAATGTTTGTGAGTAATAACCGATAATGTTTGTGAGTAATAACCAAAAACGTTTGTGTGTAATAACCGAGAATGTTTGTGTGTAATAACCGATGTTTGTGTGTAATAACCGATTATGTTTGTGTTTAACAACCGATAATGTTTGTGTGTAATAACCGATTATGTTTGTGTGTAATAACCGATGTTTGTGTGTAATAACCGATTATGTTTGTGTGTAACAACTGATAATGTTTGTGAGTAATAACCGATAATGTTTGTGAGTAATAACCAAAAACGTTTGTGTGGAATAACCGATAATGTTTGTGTGTAATAACCGAGAATGTTTGTGTGTAATAACCGATAATGTTTGTGTGTAATAACCGATTATGTTTGTGTGTAACAACCGATAATGTTTGTGTGTAATAACCGATTATGTTTGTGTGTAACAACCGATAATGTTTGTGTGTAATAACCGATTATGTTTGTGTGTAATAACCGATGTTTGTGTGTAATAACCGATTATGTTTGTGTGTAATAACCGATTATGTTTGTGTGTAATAACCGATAATGTTTGTGTGTAATAACCGATAATGTTTGTGTGTAATAACCGATAATGTTTGTGTGTAATAACCGATTATGTTTGTGTGTAATAACCGATAATGTTTGTGTGTAATAACCGATAATGTTTGTGTGTAACAACCGATAATGTTTGTGTGTAATAACCGATTATGTTTGTGTGTAATAACCGATTATGTTTGTGTGTAATAACCGATAATGTTTGTGTGTAACAACCGATAATGTTTGTGTGTAACAACCGATAATGTTTGTGTGTAATAACCGATTATGTTTGTGTGTAATAACCGATTATGTTTGTGTGTAATAACCGATTATGTTTGTGTGTAATAACCGATAATGTTTGTGAGTAATAACCGATAATGTTTGTGTGTAACAACCGATAATGTTTGTGTGTAACAACCGATAATGTTTGTGTGTAATAACCGATAATGTTTGTGTGTAATAACCGATTATGTTTGTGTGTAATAACCGATAATGTTTGTGAGTAATAACCGATAATGTTTGTGTGTAACAACCGATAATGTTTGTGTGTAACAACCGATAATGTTTGTGAGTACCAACGGAGCTTCGCGGAGCAATCGGCTCATCGCACACACTCACCAAATTAAGCGGGCTGTCCATGGCCGGCCAAGTTCTTGAGGGGAACAGGTTCTCTCTCTCCCTTCACCCGATCATTGAATGTGTTTGTAGTTTTACCGAACACAACACGGAGCGGCTGAGGCGCTTCCCTGCGATGACGAGGCCCGACTCGGCACAATGACGTCAGCACGCATAACATTACATTCCGTATTTACAATCCAGCGTCCATCCGTTGAATGAGGAATTATTCATTATTATTTGTTAAATAATTGATCCTCATTTGTTCATTTGAATTCGAAAGGTTTATGTTGTGGGATTTTCTTGAAGCTTTCCCTTCAACCCGACACGACGCGTCTCCATTTGCGTCATCGCTTCTTCTCTGCTCATTGGATATCGTGAAGCGTGACGTCATGCCACGTGATGTAAACTGGCGGGGCGGTCAGGTTTGACGCTGTTTAGGTTTGCAGGTAAGAGCGAGTGATTGGCTTCTAATTAAGAGATAATCATAATAACAATTTTGTTTGCGTTATTGTTCAGCGTCGACAGGCCCGATTCAGTTTTACACGTTGTATTTTGAATCGACGAGGACGAGAGACAAACACGTGTCGGTATTCAAGTATTTTGTCACAACTTGTTGACATGAGATTGCATGAATAAACAAACACTCCACAAGGAAACCGAAATGGGCGAGTTCGAGTGTGGTGGTTACAAACCCCACAGTAGTAGTATTTCCCCCATGTAGTAACCCCCCACCCATCCCCATGTAGTAACCCCCATCCCCATGTAGTAACCCCCATCCCCATGTGGTAACCCCCCATTTCCATGTGGTAACCCCCCCCCCATCCCCATGTAGTAACCCCCATCCCCATGTAGTAACCCCCATCCCCATGTGGTAACCCCCATCCCCATGTGGTAACCCCCCATCCCCATGTAGTAACCCCCCATCCCCATGTAGTAACACCCCCATCCCCATGTAGTAACCCCCATCCCCATGGAGTAACCCCCATCCCCATGTAGTAACCCCCATCCCCATGTAGTAACCCTCCATCCCCATGCAGTAACCCCCATCCCCATGTAGTATCCCCCCATCCCCATGTCATAACCCCCCATCCCCATGTCATAACCCCCATCCCCATGTAGTAACCCCCCATCCCCATGTAGTAACCCCCCATCCCCATGTAGTAACCCCCATCCCCATGTAGTAACCTCCCATCCCCATGTAGTAACCTCCCATCCCCATGTAGTAACCCCCCATCCTCATGTAGTAACCCCCCATCCCCATGTAGTAAACCCCCCAATCCCCATGTCGTAACCCCTCCAATCCCCATGTCGTAACCCCCCATCCACATGTAGTAACCCCCAATCCCCATGTAGTAAACTCCCATCCCCATGTAGTAACCTCCCATTCCCATGTAGTAACCTCCCATCCCCACGTAGTTACCCCCCATCCCAAAGTAGTTACCCCCCCATCTCCATGTGGTAACCTCCCATCCCCATGTCGTAAACCCCCCCAATCCCCATGTCATAACCCCCCCAATCCCCATGTCGTAACCCCCCCATCCACATGTAGTAACCCCCCAATCCCCATGTAGTAAACTCCCATCCACATGTAGTAACCCCCCAATCCCCATGTAGTAAACTCCCATCCCCATGTAGTAACCTCCCATCCCCATGTAGTAACCTCCCATCCCCACGTAGTTACCCCCATCCCAAAGTAGTTACCCCCCCATCTCCATGTGGTAACCTCCCATCCCCATGTAGTAACCCCCCATCCCCATGTAGTAACCTTCCATCCCCATGTAGTAACCTCCCATCCCCATGTAGTAACCCCCATCCCCATGTAGTAACCCCCCATCCCCATGTAGTAACCTCCCATCCCCATGTAGTAACCTCCCATCCCCATGTAGTAACCTCCCATCCCCATGTAGTAACCTCCCATCCCCATGTAGTAACCTCCCATCCCCATGTAGTAACCTCCCATCCCCATGTAGTTACCCCCCCCATCCCAATGTGGTAACCTCCCATCCCCATGTAGTAACCCCCATCCCCATGTAGTAACCCCCATCCCCATGTAAACCACACACCAGGGGCTGAGCCAGGATTTTCGGTTTGGAGGAGGGAGAGCGAGGATTGAAAAATATAACTTTGCAGATCGAGAGGCACATTTTTCTGTGGCCGTTTCTTTTTGTTATGAATTTTAAGGACGATTCTAAATATACACAAAAGAACCTTTAAATACACTTGGTAAGAAGTACTTTTTATTTATATATTAAACCGTTTTTGATTAAGAATTAATAATTAAACTTTCATATTATGGGATAAGAATTTGGGATCTCTTGAACACCAAAACAATCCGGTTAAATTGCGTTTGGAACACAGTCTGCTGTCTTTCTTTAATGCATCGTTCATGATACGTAATATGGATCAAACAAACAAAAATAATATAATACCAACTAGAAAGAGCAATCAGAGATTTCAGACCCTCACCAGAACTTGTTTTGTGCGGTGTTTAGAATGGGATTAAAATGAATTCAATTCAAATCAAATGGAAGACCAAAGAGGTACAGTCCTGCGTTGCAGTCATCAGAAGGAATCCGTGCAAGTAAAAAGAAAAGATGAAGTCAACAGGAGGAACCACGATGGGATTTGCATTTCAGTTGCTGCAGCTCTACCCTCAAAGCAACCCATCCAGCCACAGCCAAGTTCGCCTTTTTCAAAAAAACAAACAAACAAAAAATCAAAAATAAACCAGATCGAAAAACTAAATAATTCTGGCTGCCAGACCATGTGTCCGATCAAGTCGAAATTTAAAACATGTATTGCCCATCACCACGAGATCATAATTGTGGCTTCATGTCGATTGATTAAGCAGTTACAGAGAAAACATTATTTAATATTTTTCTTCAATCCAATATGGCTGCCAAACCATGTGACCTATGACATCATATGTGTGAACCTTTTTTTCCTCATGGATAGGCGGTCATACCTGTAAAGTTTTGCCTTGATCTGTTAAGCCACTTCAGAGAAGAAGATTTTTGAAGATTCTTTTTTTTTTTTCAAACAATATGGCTGCCAAATCACGTGACAGAAGATGTCATCAAAGTTTTTTCTTTCGACCATTTTATCCCGAGATGACCCTCAAAAATGTTCATACTGATCAGATGTAGCGTTCTACATATGCAATTATGACATGATATGAAAAAAAATCACACATATTCCCCATGAGGAGTACTTGCCATGTGCCAAGTTTCAACTTTTTCCTTGGTGTGGTTTCAAAGATGGAGGTCCAAAGTTTTTTTTTTCCAACATGGCTGCCACACCTTGTGACCTATGATGCCATAATTGGGATGAAAACATTCGACATGAGTAGTCGCACTAGTGGTGAAAATTTTGTCTCAATCCGACAAGCGGTTGTGAGGAAAAAGACAAGAAAGTTCTGTGTGCGGCAAACAAACAGACAAACCAAATGCAATACCCTCTCCTTCGGTGAGGGTAACGACACGTCGAAACTCGTAGTTGTCATTACTAAATTATAACACACTGATAAGCTCTACCAGTTAGTGGGGCTTGCAAAATCAAATTGGAACAGTTTAACTATTTATTATCTCTTTATGACATGCACATCATGATCTTACATGCACATCATGGTCCGACATGCACATCATGATCCGACATGCACATCATGGTCCGACATGCACATCATGGTTCGACATGCACATCATGGTCTTGCATGCACATCATCATCCGACATGCACATCATAATCTGACATGCACATCATGGTCCTACATGCATATCATGGTCCCACATGCACTTCATGATCCGACATGCACATCATGGTCCTACATGCACATCATTGTCTTTTGGGGGGAAAAAGGTGTGAATACTGCTCTGAATTTTCGACCTTTTTGAAGAAGTATTTGTTGTTGAATCAGGAATATTAAAATAAAAATACCACAAAGAAACGAAACGCAAAATACTTTATTGATACCAATCTTTATCAACAATGTATAGTAACTGACAGACCCTGATTTTTGGCATAATGTATTGGTACACTTCAAAAAGGTAAACATAATTCAGCACTTAAAACTTTTTCTGAAATGTAATTGCTGCAGATTTTATGTTTAGATTTTTGTTGAAACACGATGTAATATTACGTACCTTATTTTTCACAGATTTTATGTTTATATTTTTTGAAACACGATGTAATATTTCCTACCTTATTTTTCACAGATTTTATATTTATATTTTTTGAAACATGATGTCACATTACCTGCCTTATTTTTCACAGATTTTATGTTTAATTTTCTTTGAAACATGATGTAATATTTCCTACCTTCTTTTTCATAGATTTTATGTTTGAATTTTTTGAAACACGATTTAATCTTTTCTTTCCTTATTACAGCGCGTGCGCTGTATACAATTGCACCAAGTTTGAAATGTCCCCGGTGTCAACCATGTCTCTGGTGTCCCCCCCCCCCTCCCCACGTGCCTCAAGACAGCCAATGACGGCCGTCCGGTAGATGGCAGTGCGTAACCGAGACGGAAATGGCGACAATTGACGGAAATACCTGAGTATTTCAATGGAAATTTGTGAAACTAATGTGTTGTATATGTGAAAACCATTGAATTTATTGCTTGACGGAAAAAAACCAAGAAACGCTCCCCTCTCATGTACGAACGAATGAAAGACGTCATTTCCGCCCACCATGGCATTTCGCGCCGAACGGCGAATGCTGAAAGCTAAGTTCTTATGCCATCATTCTTTCGCGGCCTCCTGCCACGCTGTATCAAACGATTTCATTCCTTCTGTTATATATAAAGGTGCTTATCACAATAATAACAAGATTTTTACATTTCAAATATTAAGTACGCTTTTTAATTGTTTTTCAACTGAAAAAACATAAATTGCATATTTTAACATTAGTGTACTCATTTGCTTTACCATACGCGTTGTATTGAAGGATTTCACTTGTTTTTCATAGATTTTACGTTTTGGTTTTTTGAAACAGGATGTAATTTTTCCTACCTTATTTTTCATGGATTTTATGTTTAGATTTTTTGAAACACGATGTAATATTTCCTACCTTATTTTTCACAGATTTTATGTTTATATTTTTTGAAACACGATGTAATATTTCCAACATTATTTTTCATAGATTTTATGTTTTGAGTGTTTTGAAACACGATGTAATATTACCTTCCTTATTTTTCATTGATTTTATGTATACATTTTTTGAAACACAATGTAATCTTTTCTTTCCTTATTTTTCATAGATTTTATGTTTAGATTTTTTGAAACACGATGTAATATTTCCTACCTTATATTTCATTGATTTTATGTTTTTAGTTTTTTGAAACACGATGCAATATTACCTTCCTTATTTTTCATAGATTTTATGCTTAATGTTTTTTGAAACGTTATGGAATATTACCTACCTTATTTGTCACAGATTTTATGTTTATATTTTTGAAACATGATGTAATATTTCCAACCTTATTTTTCATAGATTTTATGTTTTGAGTTTTTTGAAACACGATGTAATATTACCTACCTTATTTTTCATTGATTTTATGTTTAAATTTTTTGAAACACGATATATTACCAACCTTATTTTTCATTGATTTTATGTTTAAATTTTTTGAAACACGAGATAATATTACCTGCCTTATTTTTCAAAGATTTTATGTTTAGATTTTTTGAAACACAATGCAATATTTCCTACCTTATTTTTCATAGATTTTATGTTTTGAGTTTTTTGAAACACGATGTCATATTTCCTTCCTTTTTCATCGATTTTATGTTTAAATTTTTTGAAACACGATGTAATATTTCCTACCTTATTTTTCATAGATTTTATGTTTTAAGTTTTTTTGAAACACGATGTAATATTTCCTTCCTTATTTTTCATAGATTTTATGCTTAATGTTTTTTGAAACGTGATGGAATATTACCTTCCTTATTTGTCACAGATTTTATGTTTATATTTTTTGAAACACGATGTAATATTTCTGACCTTATTTTTCATTGATTTATGGTTAAATTTTTTTAAACACGATATAATATTATCTACCTTATTTTTCAATGATTTTATGTTGAAATTTTTTGAAACACGATGTGATATTTCCTACCTTATTTTTCATAGATTTTATGTTTAAATTTTTTGAAACATGATGTAATCTTTTCTTTCCTTATTTTTCATAGATTTTATGTTTTGAGTTTTTTGAAACATGATGTAATATTAACTACCTTATTTTTCATCGATTTTATGTTTAAATTTTTTGAAACACAATGTAATCTTTTCTTTCCTTATTATTCATAAATTTTATGTTTTGATTTTTTGAAACACGATGTAATATTTCCTACCTTATTTTTCAGAGATTTTATGTTTAGATTTTTTGAAACACGATGTAATATTTCCTACCTTATTTTTCATAGATTTTATATTTTGAGTTTTTTGAAACACGATGTAATATTTCCAACCTTATTTTTCATAGATTTTAAGTTTAAATTTTTTGAAACACGATGTAATCTTTTCTATCCTTATTTTTCATAGATTTTATGTTTAGATTTTTTGAAACACGATATAATATTAGCTACCTTATTTTCATAGATTTTATGTTTAAATTTTTTGAAACACGATGTAATCTTTTCTTTCCTTATTATTCATAGATTTTATGTTTAGGTTTTTTGAAACACGATGTAATATTTCCTACCTTATTTTTCATAGATTTTATGTTTAGATTTTTTGAAACACGATGGAATATTTCCTACCTTATTTTTCATAGATTTTATATTTTGAGTTTTTTGAAACACGATGTAATATTTCCGACCTTATTTTTCATCGATTTTATGTTAAAAATTTTTGAAACTCGATGTAATCTTTTCTTTCCTTATTTTTCATAGATTTTATGTTTAGATTTTTTGAAACACGATGTAATATTACCTACCTTCTTTTTCATAGATTTTATGTTTAATTTTTTTGAAACACGATGTAATATTACCTACCATATTATTCCACAGGTGAAATATTAGTCCTTGCAGTGGAAATTGTTTGAAAAATTCACTGCATGAGAGAGAAAGTTTCTTTTCCCACATTCCGAGACCGTATCTTCAGTTGTGTGCACCTCATTACATGTTCAACAGTAGGAGCAATATCCCTGGGCGCTCACCTGGTAGAAAAATGAAACTGAGGGTGAAAACAATGTGGGACGGAATCAGCAAAATGTGCACATCACGGGTGATGAAGGTTGTGGTCAAGTTTCATCAAAATTGTGTGTTGTTTTGGAGAAGAAAGCAAATAAATACATATTTTGGGGGCCACCCCCTCCCCGTAACACCAACCTTGGACCCCGATCTTTTTTTTTAAACGTTGTGATCAAACTGTGGTACATCATGGGTGATGAAGGTTGTGGTCAAGTTTCATCGAAATTGTGTGTGTGGTTTCGGAGAAGAAAGCAAGCACATATTTTGGAGGGAACACCCCCCCCCACCCCCCGTCGATTTCTTCTTTCTTTCTTTCTTTTTAATGCCATGAACAAACTTTGGTACATACAGGGTGATGAAGGTTGGTGGAAAGTTTCATCGAAATTGTGTGTGTAGTTTCAGAGAAGAAGTTACAAGTATTTGTGGATGGATGGATGGACGGATGACGTGCCAACCCATAAGCTCCCTGTAACATTCCAGGTGAGCTAAAAATGATCTCTTTTAATGGGAGGGAAGGGACTGAGGCAGGCTGTATGCTGAGTGTGCCCCCAGGGGTCTAGGAAGGGTGCACGCCAGTGTGTGCGCACGTCGCACGCGCACCATACACACACACGCACACACACTCACACCTCATCAACAAACAAGGACAGTGATGCACCCTAACAACCAACAGAAGAAACAGGAAAGATGATACATCCAACGAAATAGAAAAGGTGAAACACCTACAATACATGGATGATTTAAAGCTTTTCACACCAAATGACAAAAAATTGACAGAACAGCTAAACTAGTAAAACGGTTCTCTGAGTTCAAATTAAATTTGGACTAGATAAGTGTGCCAAGTGCACATTTGTAAAAGATAAACCACCAAAAACAGACAACACAAAAATTGACCTTGAAACAACAATGCAGCTGGGAGAAAATGAAGCATCATACAAATACCTCAGAGGATAAAGAGCCACCAAATATGTCACAAACAAATGAGCAAAACAATTGCCAAAGAATACCTACGTAGAACAAAGCTGATACTGAAAATGTACCTCTCCCCATGGACAAAATCAAAGCCATAAACCAACTCGCAGTACAAGAGTTCCAATACAGCTGTGGAATAGTAAACTGGCCCCAATCAGAAATCAATGTTCGACATCAAAACCAGAAAACTCCTCAACATCCACAAAATGTTCTACAAAAACCAGTACATCCCGAGAATGTACGTGCCGAGAAGAGAGGGAAGAAGCAGCCTGATGGAACTCAACCAGGTGAACAGAGCGACGAGTGTAGGACTAGCTGAGTATGTGAAATGCTCAGCAGATTATCGGATTCAATTTGTGAACAAACATGAACACAACAAACCTGAAAAAGGATCCCAACTCACCTTGCAAGGAACTTCCAAAAACATCTGCCAATGGAAGATACCGCACAGGAAAATGAAATTGCAATACAGCTCGAACAATTGCAAAAAAGAGAAAAGAAAAATACAGAGCGTTCAGTAAGTATTCACGTCCCTTGACTTTTATCATATTTTGTTGTGTTAAAGCCTGAATTTAAAATGGATTGAGTTTAAATTTTTTGTCACCGATCAACACAAAATACTCCATCATGACAAAGTGAAAAGATGTTTTTATAAATGTTTACAAATTAATCAAAAAATGGAAAGCTGAAATGTCTTCCATAAATAAGTATTCACCCCTTTGCTCTGACACTCCAAATTGAGCTCAGGTGTATCCAATTTCCTTTGATCATCCTTAAGATGTCTCTACAACTTGATGGGAGTCCACCTGTGGCCAATTCAATTGATTGGAAATTATTTATAAAGAAACACACTTTTCTATTTCAGATCATACAGTTGACAGTGCATGTCAGAGCAGAACCTCCACCATGAAGTCCAAGGAACTGTCCAGAGAACTCCCAGATAGAAATGTGAGGAGGTGTAGATCTGGGGAAGGGTATGAAACAATTTCTGGAGTGTTGAAAGTTCCCAAGAGCACAGTGAGCTCCATCATTAGGAAATGGAAATAATATGGAATGACCCAGACTCTTCCTAAAACTGGCCATCTGACCAAACTGAGCAACTGGGCAAGAAGGACCTTGGTCAGGGAGGTGACCAACAACCAAATGACCGCTCTGACAACTACAGAGTTATTTGGCTGAGATGGGAGAACCTGCTGGAAGGACAAAAATCTCTGCAGCACTTCACAAATCCAGGCTTTATGGGAGAGTGGCCAGACAGAAGCTACTCCTGAGAAAAAGGCACATGACAGCACACCCGGAGTTTGCAAAAAGGCACCTGAAAGATTCTGAGTACGAGGCAAAATATTCTGTGGTCTGATGGGTATTTTGTGTAGATCGGTGACAAAAAAATTAAATGTAATCCATTTTAAATTCAGGCTGTAACACCAAAATGTGACAGCAGTTGAGGGGTTTGAATACTTTCTCAAATCCCTGAAAGCCATCAACAGGAAAGAAATATCAACAACTGGGAGAACAACAAAAGAGCAGGAAAATGCAAAAATAATTGGACTGAGTTGGGATAGACAAAGAAGGCTCATTGGAATGGCTAATTGGAGGTCCCCTCAACTGAGATGGATAACAAATAATAATAAATGCCCAAGATCAAGGACAGACACCAATGGATTTCAAAAGATGGCGGAATGAGCAAGATGGACAAGTATAGGTTCTGCAAGACAAAAACAAAGTTCAGTGTCAGCTTTCTGCTTTTGAAGTCATCTGCTTTCGGGATATAAAAAGCTGTTATCAGAACCACTTTACACACAACGACACAACAAAGTATGCAAAGCGATTCCTTGGCATATCTGCAAAAATTTCAACATCCCAGTTCCAGAAAACTCATGGAAACACGAACCAGGGGCAATCGTTGAAAATAATGACGTCATGCTCACGTATAACCTCATGAGCCCATCGAGAATGAACATAGAAAACAAAGCCTTGCGACCAGACATCATTCTCAGGAACAAAAAGGAAAAGACAGCATTGCTGGTTGAGATATCAGAGCCTAGCGATTTTGGCTTAACTAATACAGAAATCAAGAAAATGACAAAATATCAGCACCTCAAAAATGAGATCAAGAGATCTTGGAAGCTGAGGAATGTCGAAATTGCATCTTTGATAATTGGAGCAACAGGAATAGTAAAGAATAGCCTCACTGATATTTTGAAAACCATCCCTGGGAATATCACTACAAATGAACTACAATTGGAGGCAGTCCGGGGTTCGGTGACGATCCCGAAAAGAACCCGTGGAACAAAACTCTGAGAGCAACAAAGTTGAACAACCTGGTCCCTGAACGATGATCCCTTACCAAAGCGAAGGTGGATACTTTGAGTCCTGGGAGGACTTTGTTCCACTTCCTGAAACCCGCAATTGGAGATAACAACCAACGACACACACACACACACACACACACACACACACACACACACACACACACACACACACACACACACACACACACACACACACACACACACACACACACACACACACACACACACACTGTGTGACATCCGCATTGCTCACCTGAGTTGTGGTTCCGTGCGTGCTGACACTACTGGTTATGACGTGCATGTATCGGGTAAGCGCTGCTGTCCATGAGAGTTGCTCCCCAGAAGGTTTTTCAGAGAGCAAGAAGTCCATGTGCAAGTATGTACTTATTGGTAGAAAATGAAGCCTTAATACAAAAGAAAACACAGGAATTAATTTTGTTTCTATGGGTTCAGTTTAATGCAGAAATTTGTGTGGCTTTGTCTCCCTTTGGATCGAATAATCCTCGATTAATGAGGCTCAAGATTGTAAACCTTATGATTGATTATTTTGTGCAAGTTACCATGTCACAGCTTTAACATCTGTATTGCAGATAGGATAGCCAGCTAATAAAATGTCTCCTCGATGCTGTCAGTTCTCCTTGCTGCTGACATAAGAGCTAAGAACTGACAGACACTCTTGTCGTAGCTGATTCCACCGGGAAGCTAATCTCAGATTGACCCATGACTTGTTGGCTGGATCGCACCTAATTCCGTCGATGCGAGAAGCTAAAGTTCGAGTCCATTTCACAAATTTGTTTGGGAGAAGATATCTTATGGAAATCCATAGTGTTGTCTGCCAAGAGAGAGCAGGATACATTCATGGTCCAATTGAAGGTTCTCTTTTTCAGAGCTTGGACCCTTTGGATGAAGACCTAGATGTGGCTGTCTTGTCTGTGCCACAAATATCTATGGGGTATGTCTCAACAGGCATTGTTAACCTCCGCCATCTTCGAAGATGGATGGAGGTTACTGTTTTCACCTCTTTCTGTTTGTTTGTTTGTTTGTTTGTTTGTGAACAGTATTACAGAAAAACTCCTCGACGGATTTCGACGAAATTTGGTGGGGGGGGGGGGGGTTAGGTATGGTCCAAGGATCATGCCATTAAATTTTGGACTTGGTCCCCCCCCCAAAAAAAAATTGTTAGAGAAAAAAATTATATATATTTTTTGCATTTCTACATGTTGTAAGTGATTTCCAACCCCCCTCCCCCCAAAAAATTGTTACCCCCCCCCAAAAAAGAATTTTTTTTGGCATTTCTACATGTTTTGTGATTTCCAACCCCCCCAAAAAAATTTGTTACCCCAAAAAAAATTGTTAGAGAAATGTTTTTTTTTTTTGCATCTCATGTTTTAAGTGATTTCCAACCCCCTTTAAGTGATTTCCAACCCCCCCCCAAAAAAAATGATTACTCCCCCCAAAAAGAAAAAAATATATTTTTTTGCATTTCTACAAGTTTTAAGTGATTTCCAACCCCCCCCAAAAAAATTGTTACCCCCCCCAAAAAAAATTGTTTTAGAATTTTTTTTTCTTGCATTTCTACATGTTTTAAGTGACTTCCAACCCCGCCCCCCAAAAAAATTGTTACCCCCCCAAAAAAAAGAATTTTTTTTTTGGCATTTCTACATGTTTTAAGTGATTTCCACCCCCCCCCCCCGAATCATATTTAATGAATAAGATATAAGGTTCACTTGAGTGACACAGCAGTATTGGCGGCAGAGGTTTTGCACTCTCCTGAGTGTTCCCCCTCGAGTTCATTTTGTGTTTGTACCATTCCTAAATTTACGGATTAGAGATCATTCGGCTATAGAAGACAATTATAAAGGGATGTCCTTGGTTTAGCCTTTTTCATGCTCACATCTGAACTTCAAGCTCATGATTCAAGTTCACCATGTTCAAATTCCATTTTCCAAATGTTTGTCTTTCATGTCCTTGGGTCCTCGTAATTAATTGTTCAGGTGCTCTACTATCTCTCAATGTCTTTATTCTCCACGTGATATGTGACTTGGTTCCTTAAAATGAGACTTTGTATACTCTGAAAGGACCATCAGGAAACCTCTCCGATCTACATTTTTTTTTTTTTTACAATCCTCTTAAGGAAGTGCAGTCATTCATACTCCTGGGTCTCACTATGAGCCACAATATTTCTTGGGAAAACCACATTTCAAAGTTGGCCTCTGAAGCCAGCCGCCGACCGGCCATCCTCCATCGTATAAAGTCCTTGGCACACCTGAACTCCTATTAGTTGACAAGGCTTTCATCTACAGCTTGATGGAGTACTGCTCCCCCCACTGGGTTGGCACCCCGCCTCACATCTTGCTCAGCTTGATGCCATGGAGACCAAGGCCTTCAAGATCATTAGAATCTCTCGTGAATGGAGCTGAGTGTATGGGTCTATCACATCGCCATTGCAGACAGGTCGGTGGTCTCTTTGTCTTCTCCTGCCTCCTTTCTGATCTTACACCTTCTTCTCTTTCTGTGGTTTGTACCTCGCCGCCCCCCCCCCCCCCCCGGTTTATGCAGTGCACACACGGTTCGCCATGAACTCGCTTCTCATTAAACTACATAAATCTAGGATCACGCTCACTTGCACTCATTCGTTCCTCTTTTCTTCCACATTCTCTTCAATCTCATTCTTCCCTCCATGTCTTCAAGACAGCTTTTGAGCACCATCTCAGAACGTCCCCAACCCAAAACCTTGATCTTTTCTGCCCTCGTTAACTCCTCTCCCCAATCTTAATCCCTCCTCCTTTCAAATTTCCAGTTTTCCCTCCTGAGAGTTTCCTTCTGTATCCATCTTGTTCACTCCCATGCATTCTCTCCTGCCACTCATTCTTCCCCTCACTCATGGTTTGTCCAAGTCTGCCTCTGTCTTGGCCTTCAACTCCACTGTTGGTGGTTCCCCCTTTTTCAAGTGTTCCTTTTGTTCTGTTGTGTCCTGTTGTGTCCTGATCCATTCAGTGTACTAATTCTCGCTCTTCCGCAAGCCTCGACTATGTACTTTATACAAAAAAAGAAAAAGTAAAGGGATGTGGATGTTGAGTTTGATTACATTAATCGCAAGAAAAGAGTCGATACATACACGACGACGAAGTTGATGGATTAAGTTGAAAGGTTCTGGTTACAGGACAAGCACGATGGACCAATTGTCCTTCTGAGTTTCTTGTCCTGTAACGTTTCAACTTTCATCCGTACAACAAAGCCTTCCATTCAACAGTTGACAAATGGGGGCCTCTGGTGTTTTGTATAAGAATTGCAGCCTTGTGTGAAGGAAGATTGCCTTTGCCTGATGCACAAAGACACAGCATTTTGAAGGCTATATAGTCCTTTGGAGGTCTTGCGAAATTGGCTCCTTTGTGCTCCATCACAATGTTATCGTCGAGAGGAGTACATCTTGGCCAGGATCAACTGACGTTCCTGGTGCCCTCAAAACGTGGCAAATATATCCCTAGTTGGTAATTCTTCTTTGATCTTCCCCTGCATACCAAACCTAGAACTTTCCCCTTTGGTTAACTAAAACTGACCAATACACTCGAGGGAATTGAAGAAAAAGAAACATCTTCCACGTGCTATCTGAGTTGCTGGTGAGAATTCAACAGGGCTATCTAACTTGGTACGTGTTCTGAGAGAAAGGACTTCAAAGTTCTGCTTCCAATATGGAATCAAATTTGTCTCTCCTTGTTTGAGGCTCAGTTTCATGTTGCAACTTTTTAAAATAATTTTTTCAGAACTGCCAGAATCAGAGGTGTATCTTTTTTATCTTTTTTTTTGCTGCTATCCTCCAGAAGTTTGGTTTTTTTCTATTCAAATTGGGGTCATGCTGTGCTTTTGATCGCCTGTGGGCTCGAACGCCATGAAAGCACGGCTGTCCTGATGCAGTGCCGGCAGGTGGTGCTGTATGTTCCGAAGGAGGTGGTGCATGTCATGCTCCTCATGGAGATTTGAAGCCGGCTGTCCATTCTGCATTTAGCTTGTGGACATAAAAGATCTCTCATTCTCGCTGAAAAAGTGGTAGAGCAAAAAGGGTAGAGCATCCCAGTCAAATTCCTGACTTGTGTATGTGCCATTGATGTCGATTTATTAGTTATTTGGTAAGAATGGCAGGAAGGCATCGAAATTGACGGCATGTGGAGTAAGCACAGGCATAATGGACAAAATCACTTTCGTTCCTTGTATATCCTTGTCATGTCAAATGATGTGCAGTTTTTGCTGGCATTTCAACGCGAGTTTAGCAGCGGAGGCTCTCCCACAGCGGAGTATGTAATGAAGGCAAGATTTACAGACATGCTTTGATTGCAAAATGTCACCAACCTTTTCGTTCTGTTGACCTGTGACAGTGCACCGCCTTTCATCAAAGTGATGTTTCACAGGCATTTACCTGGTTGTTATCCCTGACACGCGAAGCGAAAAGCGGAGTTTAGCAAATTGGTTCACTTTGTCTGTCTGTCTGTCTGTCTGTATGTCTGTCTACAAACTCCAATTTGTAATCGAGGAACAACTTGGTTTCAATTGATTGTTATATTTTGAATGCGAATCAGAACATGAATCAGAAAACGAACCTGGAGGTCAGCAACACTTTGGCTCTGACTTTGACCGTGCATCATAGAGGAGTGAGATAATCGTTTTAATGCCTGTCTGCCTTCCTGGCAGTCAAACCAAATTGAAAATAATTCCAAAAAAGGAACTTACTGTTTCGAAGGCCTTCACAAAGGACACAAACACCAGGCACAAATAACTAACGTAACATGTTAAATAGGGTGGTGGTGTGAAAGATGCTGCATCAATGGCTGTAAACTTCTCGAATATTTCCTCCCCCCCCCAACCTTCATAATGCGTAATTTTATTTTCATTCAATTATCCGCTTGAACACTGTGGAGCACAAATCGCCTTTTTGGTACTCTCAAAATCCTTCCGTTTAGCTGGACTTGGACAGAATATGACGGTATTTTACATCATCTCAACCAATCAGATTTGCTGCTCGCAGATCTCTTCATCGGAGCATTAACCATCTTTTGCTCTGACGAAGGGATTAACAACTGAAAGGTCAGCTTCTCCTTGCTTCCCATAGTGGTTCGCGTCCCTCAGTCAACTTCCTGTTATTTTAATCGATTGTTCTATCAACCTTTACCTGCCAACGTACATGTACATCTTTACAGCTTCTACTCGTACAATCAAAGGAATTACAAAAGCTTTCACTCAGATGAGACAAGTGTGTCTGGAGCTGGTAAATACCTTGAAAAGCAATTCATCGTTTTGTTTGCAATTTGCATGCAAGGTTAGTTGTGACTACTGTATAAACAAAAGTCCAGGTTAAATTTGACGTGCCCTTTTGGAGTCTGCAGGTAGTTGCATAATACCTCAAATAACTACCCGCATTTAATTTAATTACCGAGACACCATTTCTTTATGGGTAGCGAACAAGTCGCACTCACTGGCCTTGCACTCAGATGGTTCGTCTACCCCTCCGACTCTGCACGCACAGGTGACCTTGTGGTGCTGTATCCAGAAGTGAGCAACGTGGCGTGAACTGTGATTCAAACGTGCAGCGATACCAGAAAGAAAGTCTCGACTACCTGGGCTGCACCGGAGATTATTACGGCGATGCAAATCCCGTACGTACCAACAACATTTCCAAGTTTCCGAAGTGCCCCTTTTTTGGAACAGCACCTGTGCAGATATCACAATGATTCCTTCACTGTGCAGGTTTTTCCTTTTTTTGAATCGATTAAAGTTTTTTTTTTTTAGCAATCTCTTCTCGTTTATCTTTACACCCCATATTTTCCAGTAAATTTATTACAAACTCTATAAGTGTGGGCGTTAAACATACTACAGTATCTTCGGAAAAGATTTGGCCATTTTTAACCACTACCCTAATCAAATTGAATTACTGTGTTTTTTTTTTTTGCCCCTGCTTTTGGAAAAAAGGCAGGGGGATATTGTAATCTTGTCTCTGTCTGTCTGTCTGTGTCCGTCACACTATCTCCTCCTCAATGGTTGTGCAGAAATTCACCAAACTTGGGAGTGGTGATCACCAAGCAAGAGCAGTTTCAGGGGGCCATAACGCAATCACGGCACATTTTAATATTTTCTTTTTTAATTAAACTTTGTGTACGCAATCAACATTGAGGGATGCATGAAATACGTTGCGATTTTTTGGGGGACTTTACTCCTGGTGCATGCCTCAAGAAGTGGGGACTCTGGGTCACAGGGGTCAAAACAGAAAGAAAAAAAAACAACTAAAACTTGACTTTGGATCATTCCTGTTGGAACTTTTTGCCATCTTTCAACTTTGCTTTTTTAGGGTTTATTGCTCGATTTTATTTTGTATAATTAGCATTCTTCATTTCCTCCTCTTCCCTTTTATAAGTGGTGGGGTCGAATGGCACCAATCTTCTGCCCTTCCTTAACCACGATATTCCTCCACCCACCTCTGGCCTCAGCCAACTCTCTCCACTCTCCAACCACTCCTACCTAACAGATATCCATCCTCACACAATCCTCCCATCTCAACCACGGGCTAACTCTTTTCCTCGTACCTTGCTCCTTCAATCTATTCGCTCTTTTTGCCATCCTCTCTTCCCCCATCCACACCAAGTGTCCAGCCCATCTCAGCCGGCATTTCACCAATCTCTCCGTCAAGCTCATCTCCACACCAATCTCCTCCCTCAGTTCATCCATCCTCCTTCTATCCACCCTCTTCACTCCTATAATCCTCCTGATCCAGTTGTTCTCGCAAACCTGCAGCCTCTGTTGTTGTCTCTGTCAGTGGCACCGTCTCTAGACCGTTAAGGTAGGCCAGTGTGACACACGACATCAGAACCTTCCCTTTGAATTTTCTTGATATCTTTGTCTGCCATTACTCTATCCACCCTCCTCCACGCATTCGCACCCTCCCGAGTCCTCCTCCGTGCCCCTGTCTCGGATTTACCATCCCCAGTCACTGTTTCACCCAGATACTCGAACCTATTTCCATACCTGATCTCCTTCCCCTCAAACCTGGTATTCATATAATTTCGCTGCTGCATGACCCACATCACCTCAGTATTCTCCATACCATCATCTCCATGTAATACTCATCTTCAGCCCATGCTTCCAAAATGCCTCCTTCCACTCCCCCTGTACTTCCTGCATCTCCTGCCCACTCTCCACCATGACAGCCAGATCGTCCGCATACTACCCCTCAAGCTCACCTTCCTGCTTATCAGCTCCATTATAATGAACGGAGGTAAACTTCCGAATTTTCTTTTTCTACAACCTTCAAAATCTTTATTTTATTTCCTTTGATTTGTAAACCTGAACAACGAACACAAATTGCTTTTTCCAAAACCCTTCCGTTTATTTGTATTTGGACAAAATATTGTGGACTTTTACGTCATCACGACCGATCAAATTTTCCACTCACAGGCCCCACCCATGTCCTTGTTTCTCAAGATCGCACAGGGTAAGTTGTTCCATGAACTTTCTAGTTTAATGTCTTTTTTTTTTTTTGAAGAATAAACTACCAAAATTTTTTTTTTATTGTTTAAATGATTGATGTTTCCTTTTCCAGTAAACTTTAACCTTTTTTAAAAAAAATTATTCTTGTGAATGATAATCGTACACTTTGACATCATTTTCAAAACCAGTATTTTGAAAACGTCACTATCTTATGAGTCCATTTAGGTGAAGTATTCAGGTAGACGACTGTAACAGCTTGGTGAAGGAGGGAGCAATGTTATGACCAGAATCTAATTTACATCTTGTGAAATATGATCAAAGCAGTCATTCTGATGTCCTGGAGGACACTGCACCTACATATCCACCACTCCACTGTAACCACGTTGGAGCTCCACAAGAGGACACCATTGGGCTGCTTATCGTAAAGAGACATGTGAAACATATCAGCTTTGCTTGATGTTATGCCTTCCACTGCATAAGTGCAACAGTCAATCTTAAAGCATTGGAACTATGATGGAAAAAGTGTAGGATTGGAAATGGAACTATTATGATTATTTCCCCATTACTTGCCATTGGTTATAAAGTGGTTGTATCTGTATGGGTTGGTAAGTAGCTCAGAGGTGTGTGTGCTCGCCTTTGATCGGTCTCGCCAGGGTTTGAATCCCGACCGAGCGATAAATTGTCACCCCGGTGTATTGCATGCAGAATGAGGCATCATTGTGTATGACGTCCAACAGAAGGGCGTTAGGTCAGAAGATCCTTCTGCCAGGAAATGTAAAATTATATAATGGGACATCTATTTATTCGTTAGACAATGGGCTGATTTTTTTTTCCCTTCCCTTTCCCTCCCCCTTAATCTGTTCCATGCGTACTCACTCTTTCCCTTCTCTCCAACGATCTCCCTCTAAACTTCCTTTGTCTTCCTTCTGCCACTATTCCCAGACTCCCCTACCTTCCTTTTTCTTTCCTATCCACCCCATTCCTTTATTTTCTCAATTGAACACACCTCCTTCCAGAGTCAGACAAAGATAGATCCCCTTGCATGGTGGCTATTTTTATGGCTGTGAAAACAAGAAAAAAAACCCCAAAATGTGACAGGGTAAGTGTATGTTATGGATGATCGAGAACTGTAAACTCATGCTTTGGATGAAAGACAATGGTCAGGTCAGGTCAGGTATGGGAGCATGCGCCGGAACGGTGCGTTGCTGCGTCCGCTTTCTGCCGGTACTACAGGGGCCTCCGTCTGGCCATCCCCCAGGCAGATGCCAGGCCCATCCCCATCTCCTTGAGACAACGGTAGTGCAAACAAAATCCAGTTTTCTCGTCATTAAACACAATTCTGAGTAAGGCTATGAATAAGATCTTTCCAGTGGTCATCCAATTCAAAAATTAACTTTGTACCCGGCCCGATATCTGACTCGAAGTGAGTGCACCAGTTTGGGATCCATTCAGCATTGTAGTCTCGACCTTATCAAATGTTAATAAGATACGGGTTAGTTCTCACAATTCACTCCCAACGCTCGGCCCTTGCGAGAATACTATTGTCATTTTTAGGATTGAAGAAGATTTCTCTATCCCTTGTCTTTGGGTGACCAACCTCTCTATCCTCTTTCTTCCGGAAAGAAAAATCTTTTATGACCACAGACGTCCAATTATCATCGGTATGACAGGGATGAATCGATGAGATTTTGGTGAAGATCCGGATCCTGATGCTACAATTTTTCAAGTGATTGTTCAGCATTGAGAGGTAGGATCAAAACGATACCGAGCGCAATATTTCTTAAAGTTGTGGACAGTTTATGGCTAGACTTGGTGGATAAGTTGGTTCGGTTAAAAGAACAACCCGATTAAATTTTAGTTAAGATGCCAATGCAGATCCGGCCTGTCATTGGGATACGTAACATAAAATGTTCAGATTGGCGGAGGTATGCGCTCTACCCAGTTTATACCCATTCTAGTTTATCATATCAATTTGTGCTATTATCGGACTGCCGTTGTGCAAGTTGTTAATTATTTAAATGGTGGACCTTGAAGGTCGATAACTCTACTTCTTAAAGTCAACCCCCCCCCCTCCCAACATGAAGTGTCCCTCTTAGGTCATTATGACGATTGCACAGGGCTTCCAGCTCATGCAAAACCTCAATTCGTTGTAAACATCAGGCCCTTTTCTGGTGACAACCGTTGTGTTGTTGATAAGGAAATTAAAAAATTGAGATAAGAGTGGATATGGGAAATAAAATGTATAGCCTTCGATAAAACGCATGGAAAACTTACCAAATGTTGGTTTTCGAGGAACGACAAGTGAATGCTACTTTAGAACCACATCTTCACCATTCCCTTTGGTCGCTTTCACGACACTGCCCTATATTTTCACAAGCAGACACCGTGCATTTGACAACCTGATGCAGGACCTGTCCAGTGCAAATAGCTATTATTAGTCTAATGTTCTTGAAATTTCATAACAACATTTGCCCGTTCACCATATCTGATATTCAATCTCAGCTGTTGCAAGATATGTCTGTAATTGTGCTTTTTTCACTGACCCCGTGGGACCTCACATGTTCTTCTTATTAATTATTATATTTGATGATATTAAATGAAGAAACCAAGATGCCTCATCTGTTGGACTCGCACTTCATTCAGTAATTCCGTCTGCTGGTTGCATCGATGCCGGAGCATGGATGTGCCGCTGATGTAGATCCACATTGAATTGCCTTGCTTGAGAAACACCAGGATGAGGACCCAGAGTTATGATTTCCGGTAATGCTGAAGTAGACAAAGCACACTTAAGAACTACCTCTGACTGGCAAATGATGAGAAGATGCTATTATGCCTGTCCTGTTGTACTTTTTCCACAATATGCAAATGGTCTTCAGTTTGTTTAACCTCTCCCACCACTTTTCTCTTTCTTAAAGCACTTTGCTCAATAATCCTTTCTCTCAAAACCCAATTACCAGTCGGTCTTTCAGTATATTGTAATGCCTTAAGCTTTTATTATGTAAAACCTCTTCACCAGTGAGATGAGCAGGAAACAAAGGCATTGTTTGTTGGAGGCTGTTGAAGAACCTCAAGTCTAATTCTTGCTTAACCACTCACCAATTTTTTTTTCAGGTCTTTCCATCTGATTAATTGAACAACGTCGTCAATCACCAATCGCTTTGGTAACTTTTGGCATTGTGAGCATCAATCGGTCTGAGCCTCAATGGTTAGAACCATCCATCCTCCTGTGCTTCTTCACCAAGGAGCTGAACCTCCTGACTTTGTTTGTTCTCGAAGTATTTTAGTTTTTATCACCTCTCAAAGGAACTCGATCAGATGCTGTTCTAAAGTTCCAAGCTTGTTGGACTCACATAACCGACTGTTTTGCAATAAAGACCCTAATTTCCTTTTCTAATTCTTTTCGGATTATCGGTGCTGTATACTTGAACCGTAACCTGAGCAACGAGAGATGTTTGCATCGCAAAGGCTCATGGGAGAGCCTCATTGAAGAAAGGAAGCCCACAAACTAAAATATATAGAGCTATCCATTTGGCATTTCCCACAGCCTTCACTGCCTTAATAATAATGCTGTTGATATATGTATATGTGTGTGTGTTTGGTACTATGTAAAAGTTTTGGTTATTTTCACTTTTGTGGTGCTATTCCCTGTGAAACATTTGTGGGAAGTTAGAAGTGTGCAATATAATAAATATCGATACCATTCCTTTCGTGCCGTAAATGCACATAGCGCTGCCGAGGCAATTTCATTGGCAAGGAGTATCGTCCTGGACGGGTCGCCACTCTGACGCAGGTTAATGGTTATTACCTCGGTACACTGGTACTCGTTTCGCCGACCTCAGAAGGGCGACAGGCTCAATCAATCCCACCTGGTGTGAATTCAACGGTTAACAGGGGCTCGACCTCAGGGCCCTAAGGTCCCAAGCCAGCCACCTTAACCGCGAAGCCAACACTAGGCCAGTGTACAATGTAGGTAGATAATAATGCAAACTTCTGTGAAAGTCAATTTAATATCACAGTTCCCTTTTTGGTGGATGAGTTGGTTAGGTTGCAAGAACAACCCCATTAAATTTTGGTTAAGATGTAAATGCAGGTCCGGCCTATCAGTGGGATATTAAACGTAAAATGTTCAGCCTGGTGGAGGTATGCGCTCTATCAAGTGCCATTCTAGGATATCGTACGAATCTGTACTGTTATCGTACTGCTGTTGTGCAAGTTATTAATGATGAAAATAATGGACCTACCAGGTGGCTCCACTACTTGGTCACCCCTCTCCCCCACCCCCCTTCCACCCTTGCACATGTTGTGTCCCTCTGAGGTCAGTATGAGGTTTGCACAGAGCTTCCAGCTCATACAAAACCTCAATTAGTTGCTCAACATCAGGCCCTTTTCTGGTGACAGCCATTGTTGACAATGAAAATAAAAAATTGACATGAGTCGATATGGGAAATAAAATGTATACCTTTCGATCAAACGTATGGAAAACCTACCAAATGTTGGTTTTTAAGGAACGACAAGTGAACGCTACTTTAGAACCACATCTTCACCACTCCCTGTGCTGAATGCTGGCATCCATCGCTTTCACGCAACTTCCTTTTTTCTTATATCTATACGAATAAATGTCAATGTGTGTCATTGAGTCTCCTCTATAACTCCAAAGCCATGAAATCTAGCAGCCTGAAACTTTGTATGTGTACCAATGGAATGCCAAGGAAGTGCAGGAGTGAAAATTTGATGTTTGGGTTGATTAAACCACCCCTTTTGAAGATAACTAATGGCCTTATTTAATTATATCCTTGACCATGTGATCCTCTGCTACCTCGCTCAATATGAGGTCTTAAGGTGTATCCTGGGGTCTGAAGCCGCCATGTTTTTTTGGCCTGCTCACCCATGCCTTGTTTTGGAACAGGCCGCAACAATTTCTTAACGATAGTTTTTGTTTTTTTTCACTCTCCTCACTCATATTATCGAATACTCGATCATCATACCTATGAATGACTGGATACATTGCAATGCTTATAAACGCCAGGAGACACCAGCGTTCGTGGCTTTATATCATTTCCGCACATGTGATAACATTGACAATCTCTTAAACTAAGCCGAATTACAAAATTTAAGCCCCATAATTGAATTTAGCAACAGTTCTGACTCCTAAAAAATGTGTTCATGTGTCTAATTCAGACAGAGTTTGGACATTTGGACAGAGCTATCGATTGCCAAGCCAGCCGTCCGTGTCAACCATTTCATTGGAGTGCTTGCTTGAGCGCTTAAGCTGCTTGCCGTGTGCCCAACTGTCGACGGTGCAGTTCGTGTCCCGATTGGGATGTACATTCGGCAGTTGCTGCAAGGTTGAGGAACATATATGGGTATACATGTGACCCTTGTATAATGTGTGTTCTGATAACGTGTTTTTGCTACAGCACAGATTTAATTAAACAACAACAACCACCACCACCACCGCACTCTGTCATTCTGAGCGAGTCGTTCGTGATGAGCCCAATCCCGACTGCATGAGAAATTCCAAGGTGCGGAGGGAGATGGAGAATGTCCTGATATGTTACAAGGTCGTCGATGAAAAACAGAAAATGAAGGCAGCCACTCACGTCTTCATTTTGAAGTTCTTCAAAAATATCCCAAGCGAATCAGCCTCCATTTCATCTTCTCAGCCTTCAACCTCAACTAGACAGCCTGCCACAACTGAATAAGCCTGCCACAAGCAATATGTACTGTATCCAACCCCAATCGTGGTCACTTATTTGACATTGGAGCAATACCCCTGGGCGCTCACCTGTTAGAGGCTGGATAAGATAACCAGGGTGCCACTGGGAGGCATGGATGACCCACAAAATATGTAACTGAGAGGAAAGTAAATACTTTTAAATTTTTTTTTTTTTACGCCATCAACAAACTTTGGTACATCACGGGTGATGAAGGTTGTGGTCAAGTTTCAGAATGGCATGTGTAGTTTCTGAGAAGAAAACAAATACCTATATTGGGGGGCAATCCAATAGACCCCCCTTTGGGCCGATTTTATTTCATTTATTTTAAATTTTTGATGCCATGAACAAACTTTGGTGCATTCACAGTGATTAACGTTGTGGTAAAGTTTCATAGAAATCACGTGTAGTTTCATACAAGAAAGCAAATACCTATTTTGGGGGGCAACGCCGGAGACCCCCCTTTGGGCCGATTTAATTTAATTTATTTTAAATTTTTGATATCATGAACAAATTTTGGAACATACACAGTGATGAACGTTGTGGTAAAGTTTCAAAGAAATCGTATGTGTAGTTTCAGAGAACAAGTTGCAAGTATCTGAGGATGGACGGACTGACAGACGGCCGACGCGCCATCCAATAAACTCCCTTGAACTGCACTTCAGGTGAGCTGAAAACTAATTCATTTTCATGTTTTTCTTTGTTGTATGTTTTATTTATGCATTGTTCACTGCTTTTTTTTGCCCCTCATCGCTCACCCACCCCTCCATGCTCCCCCTTGCTTCCTCGTTCCCCCACCCTTCCTCGCTCCCCCTTGCTTCCTCGTCCCCGCACCCCTCCTCGCTCCCCCTTGCTTCCTCATTCCCCACCCCTCCTCAGTCTCACGACCTCCTTACTCCTCCACCCCTATCTCCCCCCTCTTTTTTCTCCCCACCACTGAATATACCCATCATCCAGACAATGGATATTTCCGGACGGAACCTCCCCTTACACTGATTTAACTTGCCCTTCCCTCACGCTGCCTTCCCTTGACGTATCTGGACAGAGGTTATGTCCAGACGGTGGTTATCTCCGGATGAATCCTCCCCTCACACTGCCTTCCCTTGCCCTCCCCTCATGCTGCCTTCCCTTGCCCTCCCCTCATGCTGCCTTCCGTTGCCCTCCCCTCATGCTGCCTTCCGTTGTCCTCCCCTCACGCTGCCTTCCATTGCCCTCCCCTCACGCTGCCTTCCGTTGCCCTCCCCTCAGGCTGCATTCCGTTGCCCTCACCTCGCGCTGCCTTCCGTTGCCCTCCCCTCGCGCTGCCTTCCGTTGCCCTCCCCTCGCGCTGCCTTCCGTTGCCCTCCCCTCGCGCTGCCTTCCGTTGCCCTCCCCTCGCGCTGCCTTCCGTTGCCCTCCCCTCGCGCTGCCTTCCGTTGCCCTCCCCTCGCGCTGCCTTCCGTTGCCCTCCCCTCGCGCTGCCTTCCGTTGCCCTCCCCTCGCGCTGCCTTCCGTTGCCCTCCCCTCGCGCTGCCTTCTGTTGCCCTCCCCTCGCGCTGCCTTCCGTTGCCCTCCCCTCGCGCTGCCTTCCGTTGCCCTCCCCTCGCGCTGCCTTCCGTTGCCCTCCCCTCGCGCTGCCTTCCGTTGCCCTCCCCTCACGCTGCCTTCCGTTGCCCTCCCCTCGCGCTGCCTTCCGTTGCCCTCCCCTCGCGCTGCCTTCCGTTGCCCTCCCCTCGCGCTGCCTTCCGTTGCCCTCCCCTCGCGCTGCCTTCCGTTGCCCTCCCCTCGCGCTGCCTTCCATTGCCCTCCCCTCGCGCTGCCTTCCCTTGCCTTTCCCTTACGCTGCCTTGCCTTATCCTCCCCTCATGCTACCTTCCCTTTCTGCACTCCTCCTCTCTCCCCCCTCCTTCCTCACTCTCCCACCCCTTCTCGCTCCCCCTCCTTCCTCGCTCCCCCACCCCACCTTGATCTCCCTCCCTCTTTACCCCCCCTCCCTCCTCGCTCCCCCTCCTTCTTACTCCACACCCTCTCCCCCCCCCCCTTTAATATACACGTCAGCAAAGTGATGGGTTGTATTTGATCATATAAAATATATTATGACATTGATAAAGTTGTATTTTTCCTTTCCATGTATTATTATGTAATTGTAATATCCACTCACCGCAAAGTAAACATTCAGGAAACAGCTTGTGGATTTTTGTACAGTAAATAATTGATTATTTAATTAATCAACACCATTTACATTCATGTGAATTACAAGAAATTAAGATAAAAGTGACAAATTGGTGAACATGTGAAATTCGTTTTCATTTGTTTGTTCCCTTGTTTGAAATTATATGAGTGGGTTCAGAATGGCACCAAGGAAGCAACTTTCAACAGAACAGTGTGTGAAGATCCAAATTCTGCGAGAATAAGGACACACTTTGAAGAAAATATCAAAAAAGCTGAAGATCCACAAAAGTGTGAGGTACACGTTGCAATGCCTGAAAGAAACTGGGTTGGTGCAAGACAAGGCGAGCAAGACCCAGAAGAACATGCCCAAGGCAAAACGAGCACTTGAGGGTACTCAACGTACATGACAGAAGAAAACCAAGTCAGCAGCTGATAAATTATATCAGCACATGCCTGAACATGAACATCTTGTCCAGCATTATATGCAGCAGCATGATTGCAGCAGGTGTTCATGACAGAGTTGCAGCAAAGAAACCACTGCTGAGACCACAGACTAAGATGAAAAGACTGAAGTTTTCAAGGCAACACCAAGATTGGGTGACTTACCAATGGAATTGGGTTCTCTGGTCTGTGAAATGAAAAATGAAATGGAGTTTGTTTGTACCTTTTAGATCTTCGAGTTTCCAGTTTGTACACTGAAGACCTGCAGAAAACTATGGCATGCAATGTTTACAGTCTACTGTTAAACACAGGGAGACTCTGTTGCTGTGCGTGGTTATAAAAACTTGTTCAAATCAACGGGACGTCAACAAAAGAGCAGAATTAATGAACAAAATTACAAGCAGATACTGAAGCGTCTCCTTGTGGAAATAGTTTAATCAGAAAAAGATTCCTTTTCCAGCAAGATAATGATCAAGAACACACTTCTAATCCAGTAAAACAGAATTTGGAAAACAAAGTTACAGCTGGTGTGCTCCTCGTGTTAGAATGGCTAAGCCCGAGTCCGGTCGGACATGAGTCCCATCAAGGCCACATGAGATTACCTGGAAACGGAGAACAAAACGAGGAACTCAACTCACCCTCCACAACTGTGGAATGTACTACAGGATATTTGGAACAATATTCCTGTAAGAGTCCTTCAGTCTAACACTGGAAGCACGGGTAAAAGAGTGATGGCACTCAAGAAAGAAAGTAATGGCGGACACACAAAGTGTTGACTGATCTATAAAATGACACTGTTCTTGTTATATTCTAAAGAAGTTTGTTTCATGCTCATTTATAAAGGCTGTTAATTTGCAATAATACAGGTTGTTGAAAAAGAGATTGATACAACTTTGACTTCCTGCCATTTTGTTGTTTTGTGTCTTAAACCGTTTTCCTTTTTAGGGTTTGGTGGTGTTATCGTGTTGTTTGTTCCCTGGGATTTCTAGCTCCGTATTTCAACTATGCTATTGACAGTGAAGTAGAAGACAAAAGTGGTGGCTCTGTGGTATGACACCTGCTAGAAAATGTTGTTGTTGATGGCACCGTTCAAGTGGAAATGAGCTTCGTCACTGAACCAGATCATGTTGATCGAGTTTGAGTACCACTCCATCCTGTCACTGAGCCAACTGCACATATCAAGTCTCCTTCTCATGTCATCTTGACTCGGTTCATGCCTAATAGAGATGATGTTTGGGAAAAGCTTCAGTTCCTTCGTGAGGATATGCCAGACTGATGTTGCTTTGATGCCTAGCTCCTGGGAGCACCAGTGGTGGGACTTCTTGGAACTGTCCACTGCAGAATCCTACACGGCGTCGATGCTGGCTCTTGGTTACTGATGCTGCCCTGCCATTGTTGCCCTTGCTCTGGTTGTGCACTGTAACCTTGTTCTCAAAATTTTTCACAATACGTTGAATGGCACAATTTGTGGGTCCATCATGTGTTGAGGTCATATTCCCGGCAGGACCTCCGGCGGGTGTCCACGTTTGATTTATTCTCATGCCATAGAGTCACCACTTTTGTCTTCTGCTTCACTGTCAATGGCATAGTTGAGCTACGGCGCTAGAAATCCCAGGGAACAAATACCACGATAACACCACCAAACCCTAAAAAGGAAAATGGTTTAAGACACAAAACAAAGAAATGGCAGGAAGTCAAAGTTGTGTCAATCTTTTTGAAACAACCTGTTAATACATTTTTTTTGTATACATTGTCTAGGCTCGTATGAGAGCTAACACATGCACAGCAAGAGGGGCATGAGACAACAGGGATGGAAAGGGAAGGACAAAACAATGGGGAACAGAGACATTAGGAGATTTGTGGAAGAGAGAGGGATGGGGCACAGAACATGGAGTATACAAGATGGACATTACAGGGACTTTCAGGAAGGAAAGCAGGGAATTTGAAGGAGGTGGATTTGGGGTGGATTAACGGAGGTAAGAAAAGACCAAGGTTTTGGATGGGAGAAGATAAGAGGTGGTGGTGAACAGCTGTTTTGAAGGGCTGGAGGGAAGGACGGGATTGAAACGGAGCCACCGATCCGGATTTCAGGCTTATTTGCCCTCACCAGAATGCCATACCAATAAATATCCAACCAATGATGACCACATTTGTCATTTATACATCAGACGCACCTCCTAACTGTTATGGTGAGCATCACCCCAGATTATGTCTCGCATGGTAAAACCGCATGATCCGCACAGAACAACCATCCATCTGCCACCCAGACAATTGTTCCTGCTAATACAAACCATTCAACCAGAAGGCACGTGATGTGATTGTCAGGAAAATCGAAACGTGGAGTGTGATGAGCACTTCGCTGATCCCCATTGGACACAATCCGACACCAAATTGTCGCCTCCAACAGAGGCCTCGGCCCGGTGACTCTGTCACCAGGGCTAATGCCTCTGCCTGATGGAAGATCACCAAAGTTATTTTCATGCCAACCGACCACCTTCAGGCACCTATCCCTCTCTACATCACTTCTTCAGTCCCCAACCTACCCCCTCTCTCGATATTCCCCATAAAACTTTGCTTTTGCAATTTCCATTCGGTATTTCTCACAGCATTTCATTCTGGTTTCCCATTTGATGATCCATAGATCAGTCGTTTCACTTTCACTTTTCAACATGTTTCACTTTGGCATGTAACATTCATGTTTCACAATTAAGAAACACCATTGAATGACTCACCATTATTTTAAATGAAGAAGAAGAAGAAGAAGAAGAAGAAGATATAGTCCCACCAGCGAAGTGACTCTGCATTGCCCTGCAATGCCGGCCCCGTTTGTCAGTACTGTTTGATAGGGCATCATATTACTGTTATATGGATAAAATGGAAATGTTGAAAGAAAAATAATGAAATATAGGAAGTGTTTTTTGAATCCAATTGATATAAGAAACAGAACTGAATGAGACTCACCATCTTTATCAGTGAAGAAGATGAAGGTGAAAGAGTTTTTGTTTTAATGCAAATTGAAACCGGCCCATCGATGCACAACTTACTGAACGATATAAAACTGCAGATTGCCGATTTGCCAAGCATTTGATTGATAAAAAATATGGTGAACAGAGTCTTCAAGAGTCTTTGGGGTCTTCTGGGGTCATTGGCGTCTTCCAGGTCTTCTTGGGGGTGTTTGGGGTCTTGGGGGGGTCTTCAGGGTTGTCGGGGTATCTGGGGTCTTAAGAGTCCTCATTGTCTTAGAGGGTCTTCAAAGGTCGAAGTGGTCTCAGCATTCGAAAGAGGGAGGGACGGATGGACGCTGAGACCGACCTCTTTATGTCGATATGTATATGTATATGTGTATATACTTATATATTTATATATATATATATATATATATATATATATATATATATATATATATATATATATACATATATATATATATATTGTTGTAGATTTCCGCCACTCCGGCGCGCGGGCGACCGCCTTTAGCTCAATTGTGGCCGCGCGCGCCCACCGAACATGGCAATCAAGTCGCAGCTTCCGGATCAACGCCGAAACCCAGCTATGGGTGTTTTTAACACACCATAAACCAGCCAACCCTTCTGTCCACGCGCTACAGGGTCGATCGCCGAATTGTCGATGTACCTAATTATTCACGCGGACAGAAATGCCGGGAGTTTTTACCTCGACAGAGCCTGCATGAAAACGAGCCGCTTAAGCAGCTCGTTCCGTTTGCGATTGCCGAGCGGTTTTATATCGCCAAGTCCCGTCGGACCAGATGTACGTTTTATCGGCTTATAATCAGCCAGCTAACATTCCAAACGCATCATGGCAGTCAATGGCAGAAAGTGACACAACGAACAGGTTAACATTCAAAAATGGGGACATTTATTTCAAATGCACATATGCAATGAATGGGGGAATGGGGACAAGACACGAGCAAAATCCTACAGCCGATGTCTATTTATTATGTACATGCACTTAATCAGTTCTACTTCGGGACAAGGCACCACAGACTTTCATGCAAAACCCAAGAAAGAAAGAAAGAAAGAACCGGGCTCATGAGCCTTTATAATTTTCTCGGAGCCGGGATGACCGAAGGGGCTCCGAGAGACTGAGCGGGCTACCTGGCCACCCTCTTGGTGACTCGGTGGGTCCTGCTTCAGCGACCCTCGGCGTCTTTGCCCGGACCCCCTTGCTCCGACTGGCTCCCTTGGTTGTCCGGCCTCCACTGCAGCCTGGTCTAGCCGACGACGAGCTCGAGGTGTGAACGGGCCTCGACTCCGGCCTCCTGGTTGCGCCGGCGAACCTTCCAGTGAACCAACTGCCCAAACTCCGAACTCTCCAGCTCCAACTCAACTTCTCTCTCAACTCCAATTGGCTTCTTGGCGTTCCAGCACGGCTCTTTATCGGGTCCGGGGGGTGCTCGCTCTTTCACCTTCGACCCTTCACCCCTGGCTGGCTCTGCCCCTCTCGCCGTTTTGATCCGATCTTGCCGTCAAACGCGGCCGTGTTTGAGATCATCGTCAGAACGCGGCTGTGATGGAGATCACCGTAAAAACGCAGCCGTGGGTTGTCGTTGTTGTCATTGTCGTTGTTGTTATTGTCGTTGTTGTTATTGTCGTTGTAGTTGTTAAAATAAAAAATAGAGACAATAACGGCTAACTGAAGATGCACAGCCCGGCACACGAATAAATCCCGTTATATATTGGTGGGGAAATCTAACCTGGAACACACACTTATCGACAAAACTGATCTTCGCGGAATCTGAATGGTGATCTGTGAATTTCCACAACCGTAACAATATATATTTATATATATACAGATATACATATACATATATATATATATATATATATACATATATACATATATATATATATATACATATATACATATATATATATATATATATATATATATATATATATATATATATATATATATATATATATATATATATATATATATATATATATATATATATATATATATATATATATATATATATATATATATATATATATATATATATATATATATATATATATATATATATATATATATATATATATATGTATATATATATATATATATATATATATATATATATATATATATATATATATATATATATGCATATATATATATATATATACATATATATGCATATATATATATATATACATATATATATATATATATATATATATATATGCATATATACGTATATATATATATATATATATATACATATATATATATGCATATATATATATATATATATATATATATATATATATATATATATATATATATATATATATATATATATATATATATATATATATATATATATATATATATATATGCATATATATATATATGTATATATATATATGCATATATATATATATATGTATATATATATATGCATATATATATATATATATATATATGTATATATATATATATATATATATATATATATATATGCATATATATATATATATATATATGCATATATATATATATATATATATGCATATATATATATATATATATATATATATATATGCATATATATATATATATATATATATATATATATGCATATATATATATATATATATATATATATATATATATATATATATATATATATATATATATATATATGCATATATATATATATATATATGCATATATATATATATATATATATATATGCATATATATATATATATATGTATATATATATATATATATATGCATATATTGTTGTGGTATACCCAAATTCGCAAACCACCATTAAGGTCCTCAGGTAGAGGTATCTCGGTAAGTATATGTGCAGTTAGGCCCAAACCCTTTGTCTAGTGGGAATACATGTCATTTATGTGTGCTGCGACTCTTCAGGATAGCCGTTTTTCTTTTACTTTATCTTTATTTTGGACCAATCGCCATTGTTACCACCACCAGTCACAACATCAACCACCAACCACAACGCCGCTCTCCACCACAACCGCCACGACCTTCCCCGTCACACCTCGGCAACCGTCGCATCGCCACCGTTCTTGCGCCGCTTGTGGGTACCGGTGTTGGACTCGTGCAGGGCGCGCGCCGAACAGCGTGTACAAAACCACGGATTTTCCACTTCAAAAACGGATCAAAAACGACACACGCCCACTTTTGTTCCGTCCAATCGGTGAGCGAGGGGCGATTTGGCCCCGCCCCCAGGGCGTTGGAGGGCGATCGATATATGCAAATTTATGGATCAAAAAGCATTCACGCCCACTTTTTCTCGGGCCAATGGGGAGCGAGGTGAAAGGTCGAAGGGAGGGGGTCAAAGATGAGAGAGCGAAGCCACGGGGCTTATATAAGCGACCGTGTTCGTCAGTCGAGGGGATAAGAGTTAAGACTTCGCGGGCGGTGGAGTTGGGAAGAAGAAGCCAGAAGGAGTTGGTCGTCATCGTGTGCGTTGGAGTCGGAGCAAAAGGGGACGGAGCTGTGGAGAGGCGGCGAGGGCAGACGAGGGGGTGCCCGCGTCGCCGTGCGCAGGGAGCTGCACACCAGGGAGGGGGCCGACGGCGCAACCTTGGCCGAGGTGGAGATCGCTCGTCGGCGGGGACTCGAGGCAGAGTGGAAATCCCCAGACCCCGAGCATCAGCAACCCCCTCCTGTTTCCCCCCGCGCTGAGATAGTGCGACCAAGGGGGCCCCCTTTCCCACCCCCTACCAGACACTGCCCGCGAGGCCCGCGGAGTTGGAGGCACCATCGCCGCCTCCGCGTCTCATCACCAGACGGGGTAGGCCCGACCCGGTCTCGGCCTCAGGCCCACCTCATCTTTGAGGGTGTTCTTTTTCTTGGTTTTGGGTATGTGTTGTCGGCGCCGTCTGTGAAGTAAAATTGTATAAGTGTTGCCGTGTGTTCGCGTAATCGGTATTAGATCTGCATTGTCGCATTTGCTTTTTGTGTAAAATTGCATTGTGTTTCTCTTCTTTTATATGTGCTTTTGGTGGAATTGAATATGTGTGCTTTCCGTTCGTCGCAAATAAATGTGCTTTGTGTTGAACTGTTTCCCGCTTCGCTTCGTCATTTCCTTCATTGAATCCTCATCTTGCTTCACGTAAAGGGTTGTTAGTGGGCTGAATACGCCCGATAATTAATCGAACCGTTTGAGGCCGACGATAACACCGCTCGGTTATCCCGATAGTACGGAACGGGTCGCTTAAGTGGCCCGTGTCCGAAGTCGACCTGCGGAGAGGTGCGATCGCCCGGTCTACCCTCCGTGTGGGTACTTAGGTAGGTCGAATTTGGCGAGCAACCCTATCCCACGCGGGGGCTGATTGGCTCGATCGCGGTGAGACCGAAAGGTCCACCCGTGACTGGTTCCCGGCGTTAGTCCGAGAGGGTCACGACTGGATTGTCCGTCCGGTGGGCGACGTGCCGCGATTCGAGTTACGTGGCCGTCAGCATGCCGGCGGGCGCGAATCCGCAACAATATATATTGTTGTGGCCATGGGTACTGAGTGTATTATGTGGGGGTTAATCCTCATTGGAAGAACCGGTCCTGGGACCACCGCTCACAATTAACTTCGTGGTACGGTGGGTAGCTTTACAACCACAAACGCCAATCAGTTAACCATGAGTTCCAGTGTCCACCGTTTAATTTTCAATTTAACTTGAGGTCACGTGGCTTCCTGAACGGGGAGCGCGCCCTCGGCGATGCAACAATCTTATCTCGATGTGATCTTAAGTAGGGCGGCCGAGCGTTTTCCGCTGGTGTATGATGACTATGACAAGTTAATTAGTTTGGTAATTACCTCCCAGTCTATGCAGGCTCAGACAATGCTGGATCAATGGAAGGAAAGGACAAGCACGGGCAGGTTGAAACGTCAACAAGGAATTTATGAATAAGGAAAAAAAAAACTCAAGAACTTTTTATTTCTTGTGGTGAAAATAGTTGAATTCAAATCAATCAAAATAATCTCAAGCAAATGAAGAATTAATCAGGCATTGAAAGAAAATGAGAAAAAGAGCAGATGCTTATCACTATGCCTTACTTAACAATTAAACATGAGCAAGGGTACCCAGCAGATAATTTGGGGAGAAAGAAATCTGGTCTCTGCTTACCAAGGCAGAAGTCACCGTGCATCAAATAAAATATCCCAAAATGTGTGAGCGTGCCTTGGTCTGCTGCCAGAGCCCTGCCTCGCCGTGCACCCACTGGAAAACAGGCTCGAACACCATCGATGTCATGTCGTCACCCCCAGGAGCCAGGGACGCCGATAATCAGGGACGAGATGAACCAGCAGAAACGGTCCAACTGTCAGGAGCAACTGTCAGGAATTGTCACCAACTCAACAACTGTCACCGACTCACCAACTGTCAGGAATTGTCGCCAACTGGCTGGAAAGTGGTCCTCCCGTCCTTTTTATAGGTGACCAGTGTGGTTGGAGCCTCAAGCAGACTTCAGCCAAATCCACCTTGCCTATTGGCGCATCGTTGCACGTCACTTCCAACCGTCAATCTCACGATCATTCCTTCCTTGTTCAGCCCGACACGAACAAGAACCACCCAGCAGCCATAGAGCTGCCAAATGGGGCGTCAAACGTCAATGGAAAAAGGTGGACGTCAATGTCGGTGAAAGAAAGGTGGGTATCGAACGTTAATGAAAGAGAGGTGGGTGAGGTAAATGATCCACAGCCGTATTTGACCGTCAGAATAACTGTTTAGGAAAAGCCTGTGGTGTGCTTAATCAAATGTCCTGTAAGTCCAAAATGTAAATAAATCGTCCACCTCCAAGCCATTGTGTCCCGATGGAAAGGGGGTAGAACCTCCGTTGGGCTAACGGCTTTCTCTTGCATGCATGAACTTGTGGTAAAGAGAAAAAGGCCATCCCATAATAAAGGGAATCTGTTCTATACCCCTTCTCCAACGCATCAAAGTTAGAATCCCATCAGACATGGGGATTGGTCTATCCTGGACATGCATTTATGGAAATAACTGTCTGAGGACCTGAATGGTGTATGCATTAGTCGGATCCGATTCTGAAATCCTAAATATATATATATATATATATATATATATATATATATATATATATATATATATATATATATATATATATATATATATATTTCTTCAAATATGGAATTTCAGCAAAAAATTAACAAAATGCAATTCAAAGATATAACAATCCAAAGAGAACACAAAATGTTAACCAACGCTTTTCACTGCTCCAACCAACATGGAGGACTCCAAACACGAGGCTGATGGAGGTTTAAAAAAATGTATTTATATGTATAAATGTTAAAGTGATGGGTCGATAATGAAAACACCTCCCATAAAAAGTTAAATAAAGCGATGTTGTGCAATTTCATTTTCAGACGACATTTTCAGCTGGTGAGGCACCACCTGAGAGACCGCCCGCCATCAGGAAACTCGGGAGATGTGAGATGTGTGCGTTGTTTTTTTTTTTTATTCTACTTATCGATGTCGAAATTATTGGTCGTATCATGGAAGAACAAAAAGGGGAACGTCGTGGAAAATAAAATTTCACATTTTCAGTGAGCCATCCACCGCATGATTCACCGCAGAACAACACGTGGCCAAAAACGCATACGAGTGCCCTTAAACTTTCTTAAAGTTGATCAACATACAGTATTCAGTGACAGTGTCAATATTGTGGACTGCTTGCCAAGTGGCTTAAGCACTCCAACAAAACAGTTCATTAGACACGGCTCGCTTGGCACGCGATATAACAATCTCCGAATCGTCATATTAAATATATACCTCCCGGACTCTGGAGACACCCGAATTGGACAAATTAACACTTTTTTTAGGAGTCGGAACTTCTTGTAAGTTTGATTGTGGAGCTTAAATTTTGTAATTCTGCTTAGTTTAAGAGATTCTCGAGGTTATGGAATGTGCGAAAATGAAATAAAGCCACGAACGCTGCCGTCTCTGGGCTTTTATAAGCATTGGAATATACCCAGCGATTTGTCGCTATGATGAACAGGCATTCGATAATATGAATCAGGAAAGTGGAAAATTAAAAAAAACTTTATCGTTAATAAATCGTTGCGGCCTGTTCAAAGTCAAGGCATGGTTGAACGGACCAGAAAACGTGGTGGCTTCAGACCCCAGAAAAGTTACCTAAAGGCGCTGTCACACCTTGACGATTTTGCCAGCAATGGCAATGTATAAAAATGTATGTAAAACGTTCGCGTACGCTGAAATTTTGATTTTTTTTTAAAGTTTTGGTCGTATTCATAACGTGTTGGTCGTATGAATAACATATTAGTAACGGGCACAGAACGTTTCGTTGTCTTATAGATAACTTATACCAACAAATGCTTAGCCTGTTGTCGGCGTTCACAACCTATGCTCAACGATAGTCTAACTTAGGCGTAGCGCGCTGCACGTATCGCCGACGAACGTGGCATAGCCTGTTAAAAACCTGCTGCGCGCCGATTTAAATCATAACCGACTGAGAATTGGAAGTGTCAACCACGCAGGCACACCTTGACGATTTAGCCAGCGGATGCCGACATGAAAAATTTGTCAAAAACGCTGGCACACGTCGAATACGGTATGGGTAAGTTGTGTATTCGTTAAGAGCATGCTGAAAAACGATGAAGTACGCTGTCGTATTTCGTGGTACGTCTAGTACGTCGTGAAATTTCAAGCATGCTGAAATTTTTACGACGTACTTGCCTTCTTGCTCACACGTTCCACTACGCTGGGAATAAGTTTTAGGCACGATATGCAATCGTTGACACACGTCAACACAAGTTTCTTGTAAGTTACTCATAAGTCGAAACACGTCGAGGTAATGTTGAGCATACCCGAAACCTATTTTCTCCGTCAAGGCACATTTTCTTTTTTTTCTCCTTGGCATGTGAAGGCACGTGACGAAATATCTGAAGTTGTGTTTTTTTTTTTTTTTTTTTTTTTTTTTTTTTAGTCCATCACGAATTTTAAAATATATTCGGACATTTGTTTTTAAGTTTCGACGTCGACGTGACAATATCCTCAAACAGAAAATATTCACAGAGGAGGAACTAAGAATAAGACATGAGCAAACTGAAGAGGCAATCGGACGTGACGTAACGGCACATGACGAAATATCGGAAGTTATTGTTCTTTTTATTTTTTTTTAAGCGCTGCCAATACGCCATGATACGGTAGCTGCAAATTAGAAACACGTTCAGTAAGTTCTTTGGTCGTCCGGAAGACGTCAATCAAATACGTCAATATGCGTTGGAGGTACGTTACACATTGGTTCAAAGCACGTTGCTCAGAGGTTAGAAATAAGTTTTGGGTACGCTAATCATTACCTCGACGTGTTTCGACTTATGAGTAACTGACAAGTAGCGTGCCTCGACGTGTGTCAACGATCGCATAACATGCCTCGACGTGTGTGCAACTATCATGTAACGTGCCTATAAAACGTTACTCATAGGTTATAAATAAGTTTCGGGTACGCTAATCATTACCTCGACGTGTTTCGACTTATGAGTAACTTACAAGTAACGTGTGTCGACGTGTGTCAACGATCGCATAACGTGCCTACAACTTATGGCCAGCGTAGCTGAACGTGTGAGTCATTCGCTGGCATACGTCGTAAAATTTCAAGCATGCTAAAATTTGAGGACAACCGCAAAGTACAACGATGAAAGCCAGCGTACTACGACGTATGGCAGTGTTTTTCAGCGTGCTCTTAAAGGCCCGGTCACACCTTGACGTTTTAGCCAACGTATGCCGATTTTTGAATTTTTTTTCTAAAACGCTGGCACACGTTGAATACGTTATGGGTAAGTTTTGATAACATTGAGAGCACGCTGAAAAACACTGCCATACGTCGTTGTACGTTGGCTTTAAACGTTGTACTTTTTGGTTGTCCTCAAATTTTTTCATGCTTGAAATTTCACGACGTATGCCGGCGTATGACTCACACGTTCCGCTACGCTGGCCACAAGTTGTATGCACGGTCTGCGATCGTTGACAGACGTCAACACATGCTACTTGTAAGTTAATCATAAGTTGAGACACGCCGAGGTAATGCTTAGCCTACCCGAAACTTATTTCTAACCTATGATTAACGTGTTGTTGGCACGTTACGCGATCGTTGCCACACATCGACAGACGTTACTTTTAAGTTACTCATAGGCTGAAAGACGTCGGTATAATTGATCGTCCTTGCGTCAGCGTCCACGGCCAGGACACTTATTTGCAGCATTCTTCAAACTTTTCTTCGGCATGACGAGGATGTTCACACTTCGATGTCTAGCTTGGCTATGATTCCAATTGTCCATCGGCAGCGTCTATTTAAAATAGTCGAGTTTGAGCGTTTTAACACGTTCAGAAGAAACGCTTCAAATTTCCAAACCCCAGCGTCAAAAAACGAAAGGAGAGTGACAGCAATTTAAATCGTTCATTGTAAACAATGAAAATAGCTGAGTGGTACCGTTTAAAAGTCGTTGAGTGTAAAAAAAAAATCCAATTGTTGAGCGCAAGCGTCTACTTTCAATAGTGGAGATGCAGCCATTTAAATCGTTGAGTGGCAGCCTATGAATAGCAAACCCCATGTCACCGGCAAAGATAAACTGCCGCACGATATGGATAAGTTTGGCTATCGTTGGGCATAGTTTGTGAACGCCGGCTTCACGATAATTATTCGTTGGTATATCGTGTCTATAAGTAATCAAAGCGCTCTATGCACATTGTTAGTTCATTGTGAATTTGTCCAACCCGTTATGAATAGACCTAAATCGTAAAAACAAGCTATAGCTCATTGTTGAAAAAGCCCCATAAAAAATTAGCCACGAAGAACTTCGAACAATGGTGAAAAGATGTCTCCTACCCGTGGACACGCGGACGCAAGGACGATCCATCATAACCCACACCCTCCCCCTCCCCCTCACACTCACCTACTTCTGCCAACATGAACAAACTACTACTAATACTAATACTAATACTGATACTGATACTGATACTGTTACTACTGACATGGACATCGACTCAAAAAGGAACTCGAAAACACTGTTGGGTTCCCCTTTTATGAACACCATTTTTATATACCAATTCCCAAAACCGCTGGGAACACGTCTTTATATGGCAGTTGTAAGCTAGAAACACGTTAATTTATTTTTTTTTTGTCGACCGGAAGACGTCATTGGAATACGTCTACATACGTCGATGTGTGTTGGGACTACGTACAGAATTGGTTCAAAGCACGTCAAACATAAGTTAGAAATAAGTTTCGCGTAAAAAAGACATTACCGCGACGTGTTTCGACTTATGAGTAGCTTATAAGTAGCCTTTGTGGACGTGTGTAAGCGTCCACATATCGTGTGTAAAACTTATCCCCATCGCATGCGGAATGTGTGTCATACGCCGAGTACGTCGTAAAATTTTGAACATGTTTAAAATTTCTTGACGTACTCTACTTACTACGACGTATGATAGCGTACTTTAGCGTTCTACTCTCGTATACCAAACTTACTCATACCGTATTTGACATGCCCCAACGTTTTAGACACATTTTTCTTAGGTCGGCATACGCTGGCAAGATCGCCAAGGTGTGACCGCGATGTTGACACTTCCATTTCTACGGCAGTTACAATTCGAATCGTTGTGCATCAGCCTTTTAATAGGCTACGTCATGACATCGTCGGCGATGCGTGCAACGCGCTATGCCTAAGTTAGACTATCGTTGGGCATCGGTTGTGTAGGCCGACAACAGGTTCAGCATTCGTTGGTATAAGTTATCTATAACACAACGAAACGTTCTGTGTCTGTTACCAATGCGTTATACATAAGACCAAGTCGCTATGAATACGTCCGAATCTTTAAAAAAAAAACATCAAAAGTTCAACGTAAGCCAGCGTTTTATATACATTTTAATACGTTGCCATCGCTGGCTAAAATGTCAAGGTGTGACCGGGCCTTAACATATACAAAACTTACCCATAACGTATTCGACGTGTGCCAGCGTTTTTGACAAATTGTTCATGTCTGCATACGCTTGCTAAATCGTCAAGGTGTGACAGCGCCTTAAGAAATGCCTTGAGATCCCAATGAGCGAAGTGGCCTACAAAGCTCCTGATGAAGGGTATAATTAAATAAGTTCGTTAATTATCTTCAAAATGGGTGTTTTAAATAACTTAAACACCCAATTTTAACTCTTGCACTTGTTTCAAGTTTTCTTCGTCTGCATGCAAAGTTTCAGGCCGCTTGGTTTCGTGGTTTTGGAGTTGTGGAGGAGACGCACTGACACACACATTGCCTTTTATTTGTGTCGATAATGATATTTAATAAAGTTTATGTTTGCCATTTTTATTTGGCTTACATGACACACCAATTGGTATTCAAAAATATTAAGTTTTAGAGAATGAAATTGGGGTCTCAAGATATCTGGACCACTCTGTTTATTATTTTATTATTTTTCCATTTTTACGTGGTGGGCGAGGGGTTGCCCTGCACCTGCCAAATATCACAATACACAAAGCGGGAATGTTTCCCACGCGGAATTCCGTGCTGCCCTCATATCGAGGGTGCAGCTCCGTTAACTCTCGCTTGCTTTGAGCCGAGCCGTGTTGGGGAGGCGTGGGATGATTTAAATGGGCAACCCTGGCCAGTGACAAGAGGAAGAATTTAGCCGCTTTATAATTGCTTCGTGACAAATTCAGCCCATTGGTCCCCTTGTTATCGCTATTGTGGAATTCTCATGATCGGGGAATTTAGTGTTTTTTTTTCTTTTTCTTGAACGCTTTGCATGGACATTTAATTAGAATAATTTGGCCACAATGACTAACCGTTGTTGAAATGCCATTGTCGTGGGGGCGAAACGAACCAAACTTTTGACATGATATGAAGTAGTGTGTTTTGTCCATCGCAAGCAAACCTTGAAATCATGTGGTTTAAGCCCAACTAGCAACTCAAATTGTTTTTTTGGATTGCTATCAAAACAAATCCTTGTCACTGTGGGAGAATTGGAAAATAAAACTTGCATCTGTTGAGATTTTATTTTTTCACACGCAGGGTGATTCATCAATGTGTGTGCTGTCCCTCGGATGGATGTTTAACAGGGCGTCCCATCTCCCGGTATTAGTTTGTGGACGTCAAAGATCCCACGGTGTCCTTCAGGAAGAGTCGGCGAGCTGTCGCCGGTACCCTGAACAAATTATAATTGACTGCTCTCACCTACTGCTCTAACTGCATCAGCAACACAGCTGTGCCCTCAGTTGATGATGCGTCCCCGCAGCCTTGTGCTGCATACGAGTGAAGAATTTGTAGGTCAAATTAGTTTCACTCTGTTCTGTTTCAACAATAATCCAGGTCATGCTAAGTGGCTCTTTCTTACCAAAGTTACACTTTCAGAAATAAAATATATGCCGGAGGGTCGGTTATTTTCACAAACCACACACCAGCGAATGGAGTGTGATTCAGCAAGGTTCCTTACTCTTATCCGATCGTCGTCCATTACTCTGGTGCTCACTTTATTGACCGTTGCGAGTCGGACCCCCAGATGGCTGAGCACACTTCTTTTTCTTGACCGGGGCCTGTTATTTCATCCTACTTGGAGGCTATCAAATTATTGAATTCGCAAATATGGTGCAAAGTGTCTCCCCCTCTTCCCGTCCTACCCACTGCTTACATAGTAAGTGTATGTTATGTTACCACTACAATGTGTTTTTTAATCGGGGCAGCACGTTTGACTGTACTGGATGTCAGCAATGAATTTCAAGAAATTTAACCCCCTCCTCAACAATAATATGTTCAGTTTTTTTTTTTTATTGTTTCTCGAGAATACTTTAAACACATTAATCTTGATTTTGATTTTGGAGCAAATGTCACAAGTATGCCTGGTGTTAGCTTAATGGTTCGGGTGGTGGGCTTGAGATCCGAGGATCCTGAGTTCAAATCCCACTCGGCTGTTGAATTAATACCAGGTGGGGTTAACTCGACCTGTCATCCTTGCGAGGTCGGCAAAATGATGCCAGCTTGCTGGTATCCTGTGTCGGAGTGACGACCCATCCAGGATTGTGTCCAATAGCCAAGGAGACTGCTTCGGCAGCACCAATGCTCTGCACAGAGTATGGTCTCGATGGATGGATGGATGGATGGATGGATGTCACAATTGGAAGTGTTTCTGCATAAAGGTCATTCTGCTGTTTAGTCACGGGACGATATATCAGATAAACAGGTGGATTCGAGTTTTTCATTGCATTGTGATTTGCTTTTGTCCCGTTGTATGTAAATGTATAAAATACATTTCATTCTTCCATATAATAACTAAATATGACTTTTCTTAGTAAATTTTTACATTGGATTTTAAAACGTCTCAGGATGATGAAAAACACTGTGCTGCTTCAGTAAGAATTGTTTGTGAATAAATTTTATAAAAAGTGTCAAGTGCAAGAAAAATGTCACGGGAAAAATTGTTGCTCGTTTCCACTGATGTGCTGTACGTCCTCTGTCTTTCGGTCATTCCTTGAAAAGCCAGAACTACTCAGTCTACAAGGCTTTGTTCTGTCGGTCAATGGAGCACTGCACTCCTCAATGGGCTGCGGTGCAACCTTCACGCATCTCACCCACCACGGTGCCATCAAAAGTCTCAACATTATTGGTATATCCTGCATTGAGGCCAAAAAAAGGCCCATCGATCTTACATTGCAGAAAAATTGGTGGCCTCTGTTCTTTATTGCTTGTCCTCTGGTCAAGCTCCCTCTGCTCTCTCAGCCCTCCGACCCTCCCCGGCTCCTTCCTGCCACACGAGTTCTTCCAGGAACTCCTTTCCAGTTAACCTTTAAAAATTGTGTCTCACTGCACACCTCAACTCTTTTGTTTCTCTTTTCTCTTGTTTGTTGGACTCACATTCTTCCCTCCACAGCTTCAAGCATGTGGTTCACCACCATGTCATGACACCCTCCCGCCCCCCCATTTCTACCTGAGATATTTTCTACCGCCATTAGCTCTTGCTGTCCTGACTTTCTTACTTGCAGGTCACTGTGTTTCCTCCCTCACCTCTTTTATTGTTCTCTCATTCCATTCCTTGTATTCAATTGTGGCTCATTGTCATCACATTGCCTTTTTTTAACCTTTGTCAACTTCACCTAACTTGAATTTAAGTTTTGGATACAATTTTTTTTTTTGCCAACTATTTAAAATTAAATAATTGTTCCCTTTTTGAGGCAATGTTTTATGGCTGGATGTCCTTTCTGACGCCAGCCATTTTAGTCACCTCTTACGACACACAGGGATACAGTGTACCTATTCCAAACCAGGAACAGCTCGGGAACTGAGTGGCATGCTGACGAGGAGGGGATTGTCGTTGAAGTTTAAGAGAAAGGTATATGCTACATGTGTGAGAAGTGCTATGATTTATGGGAGCGAGACATGGTAATGAATGTAGAGCAGCAACGAAGGCTAGGAAGGGTGGGAATGCGAATGGTTCAGTGGATATGCGGAGTATCGTTGAGAGAGAGGAAGACAAATGATGAATTGCGAAAGATGATGGGAATAGAGCCTGTGATGGATGTTGTGAAGAGAAACAGGTTGAGATGGTTGGGTCATGCGTTGAGGAAGGATGAAAGTGACTGGGTGAGAAGAGTGATGGAAATTAATGTCAAAGGAAGTAAAGGACGGGGAAGACCGAGAAAGACTTGGCTAAAGGTGGTGGAAGAAGAAATGCGGATATTAGGGGGTTAATAAGGGGAGATACAGAAAATAGGACAAAGTGGAGAAGATTGTGGTGGCACCCACAAGGCTAACCCCCGCTCTAGCAGGGAAAATGGCCTTAAAAATGCCTGTTTTGTGTTGTTTTATTTAAAATGAATTTTTTTTTTTTGCATTTCTACATGTTTTAAGTCATTTCCAACCCCCCCCCCCAACAAAAAAAAATTGTAAGAGAAAAAATTGTTTTTTTGCATTTCTACATGTTTTAAGTGATTTCCAACCCCCCCCCCAAAAAAAAATTACCCCCCAAAAAGAATTTAGAGAAAATTTTTTTTTGCATTTCTACATGTTTTAAGTGATTTCCAACCCCCCCCCCCGCCCAAAAAAAAAAATGATAGAGAAAAAAAATTTTGCAACTTTTTTTTTCAACAAAATTTCGATTTCTTTTTTTTGCATTTCTACATGTTTTAAGTGATTTCCAACCCCCCCCGCCCCCACCAAAAGAAATGTTGGAGAAAAGAACTATAACTCTGTCAGCACTGTTGACATTATATTTAATGAATAAGATATAAGGTTCACTTGAGTGACCCAGCAGTATTGGCGGCGGAGGTTTTGCACTCTCCCGAGTGCTCCCCCTCTAGTATGTCACTGTAGAATTAACTGTCCTGTGCTGCTGTGGTCTTGTGCTGCTGTCAAAAGTTATTTGATCCATATATTCAGGTCGTGCAAAGTCTAAAAGCTAAATTTATTGCATTTATTTATTATTTTTTTTTTTGCTATTCTGAAAGCAGAGGATATTCAGGATTCGGCTAGGCAAATAAAACTTTCAAACGGTTTTTGAAATCCCAAAAGAATAAACCGGGTTAACGTTTAATTCGCTCGAGGGATGAAAGCGAACCGTCCATTGTGCAACCCGTTCCCCGCTGCTGTCATATCCTGATGTACCGTACACGTGAAGTTAATTCTTAATTGCCCGTAACAAGCTTTCCTCGAATTCGCAGGTTGTCTTCAAATGTATTTTATTTCTTATTATTTTTGCTATAAATGTTTTGTAATAACATTTTTTTTGGTAATGAATGTCAATCTTGGGAATCTTTTCCCCAAGTAAAATGGCTTCCAGTACTCCTCTGTATTTATCTGCAGATAAAAGATTTGATTCAATTGCTTTTCGTGTGTTTTTTATTTTATTTGGGGGTACAACAACCAAAGACGAAATAAATAAAATCATTATCTCTACCTTGCAGTTGTATTTATTGGTGAAAGGAAAATGATAAAATGTTTGTTTCCAATAACAGAGTAGACAATGCAGTTCTATTAAAGTTGGTAAATTGGGAAGAAATTTTTTTTTAACATTTTATGGAAAATGTAAGAGAATTAGACTTAACTTTTTCTTGTACATTTTACAGTGTTGGAAATTATTCTGCAAACTTTGATTTTAAAACAAGAATGACCGCACTGTGGTCACAACCTGCAACAAATTCTGGTAACGGGCCAATTGAGAAATGTGCATTTAAAGCACTCTCAAAAGATGAACAGCACGATTGGGAAAAACATTTTATGTGCCATTAAAAGATTAACTCGACACCTCTCATCCATGTCCCCCTCCGCCATGGTTATTTCAGAACGAGCCGATTCATCACACGGTCACTGATTGTTTAATGTCGCACAGTTACGGATTGTTTCACTTCGGGGTGTCCAAACCTTTTTCAATGAGGGCCAGACGGAGAAAAACGATGAACATTGTGGGTCACAGGCTACCTATAATAATAAAAAATAAGTCGTAATGATAAATAAAAGTGTGCTCAGACATGTGACGCACAGGAGCCAATATCATTTGCATCGCATTTAAATTAGGCAAATAGTATTGTCACCCTTTAAAATGTGAATTTGAAGTTATTTTACACACCAGTGACACTTCTAATGAGAAAAGTGATGTTGTGCTCTGGGCTGGAGAATCACTGTAACGTCAGTTGTGAAGTTTGTTGATGTGATTCGCCGGATATCGCAAAAATGACTGTCTGTTATCTTTCATCTCAAACGGCTCTTGTTTAGTGTCATTCGAGAAAATGTTTGCTCACAAATGTATGTGGAGCCCAACAAACTCGGCATTCTTTTTGCGTGTCACCTTGTCTGTGGAAATCGGGACTTTTCCAATTTCCTGGAGAATTCTGGCAGTGGGAGTTGCTGGTGATGACTGCGGAGCATGTCATCACACTGCATCTTGATGATTTGCAAATGTATGTCCTCTGGTGCTTCATTCAAGTTAATGGAGAAGGGACATGAGAACATGTTAATGTCCTGATATTTGCTCCTTATTGTTGGCTGACAATTCCTCAATTCGTCGGGCGACTGTGTTTCTTGCAAGACAAACATTGCAAAAGTCTTGTTTCTTTTCTGGGCACACAATGTCCACAATTTTTGTGATACATTCATTAATAAAATCACCCTCGGCAAAGGGTTTTCCATTCCCCGCTATAAGCATAGCCACCTCATAGCTCGTCGTATTAGCTTTCTCCTGAGTTTGAATAGCACGAAAAAAAAAGTTTTGTTGTGAGAATAGGCGTGCTGCCAACTGTTTTACTTTCTATTCTCTCTCACTCTCTCTCTGGTCCTGCATACACCTTAAAAAGACACTTCAAATTTTGTTTCATAATGCCTCTTAATATTAAATTATTTCATTAACGCTCCCGATTACTGGCAAATTAAGCACACACACACACACACACACACACACACACACACACACACACACACACACACACACACACACACACACACACACACACACACACACACACACTTGCCTCGGTACTCTGTGAAAAAGTATTCACTTTGCCAGCGTGGCTGAAATCTCTTGCATTCATGATTCACCTTTCGTGTCTTTGTGGCCATCCATCCATCCATTTGGACCATACTCTGTGCAGAGCGTTGGTGCTGCTTCAGCACAAATCGGCACAATCCTGGACGGGTCGCCACTCCGACACAGGATACCAGCAAGCTGGCACTCATTTTGCCGACCTCGCAAGGATGACAGGTCGAGTTAACCCCACCTGGTATTAATTCAACAGCCGAGGGGGATTTGAACTCGGGATCCTGGGATCTCAAGCCCACCACCTGAACCATTATGCCAACACCAGGCATGTCTTTGCGGCCGCCATGTTAAAAAATAATAACACTTGTACATCTATGGTAGCAACTGCACAGGATCTCCGTGTCGACGTGTATATCCATATTAAGTCAGCTCATCATGACGTTTTTTTCAAGGCCGCTTCTAATATCAAAAGTAATAATAACACCAAAGATAATAGTATAATATTAATGTTATTACAAAACAATATTAACAAGAATTATATCCCTCTCCCCAAAGGATTTCCTCCTTGGAAAAATGCAGTGTTATCATGTATAAATAGTTTATCGTAGCGTTTTGTGGAAAACCCTTTCTGGAAGTAAAAAAAAAAATTGTAAACCACAAACATGTATGATTACCTTTTGAAACAGTCACTGCTGCTGTTTAACACGAAACTGAAAGGGAGGAAACCCGGGGTGTGTTCAGTTGCCAAGCAGCTCGCAAGCACTTTCCAAGCCAGCCGTTCCTTATCAACGGTTTCAAATGGAGTGCTTGCTTGAATGCTTAAGTCACTTGGCGAGTGCGTGCTCCAAGAAACTTGGAAACTGAACACACCCCCAACGTTCTTGAGGTCTGACCTAAAGGCGCTGTCACACCTTGACGATTTAGCCAGCGTATGCCGACTTATGAAAAATTTGTCTAAAACGCTGGCACACGTCGAATACGTTATGGGTAAGTTTCGATAACATTAAGAGCACGCTGAAAAACACTGCCATACGTCGTAGTACGTTGTACTTTGTTGTACTTTCATCATTGTACTTTGCGGTTGTCCTTAAATTTTTGCATGCTTGAAATATCACGACGTATGCCAGCGTATGACTCGCACATTCCGCTACGCTGGCCATAAGTTGTAGGCACGTTATGCGAATGTTGACACACGTCGACACACATTACTTGTAAGTTACTCATAAGTCGAAACACGTCGAGGTAATGATTAGCATACCCGAAACTTATTAAAACCTATGAGTAACGTGTTGCAGGCACGTTACACGATCGTTGACACACGTCGAGGCACGTTATGCGATTGTTGACACACGTCGACACACATTACTTGTAAGTTACTCACAAGTCGAAACACGTCGAGGTAATGATTAGCATACCCGAAACTTATTAAAACCTATGAGTAACGTGTTGTAGGCACGTTACACGATCACTGACACACGTCGAGGCACGTTATGCGATCATTGACACATGTCGAGGCATCTTACTTGTAAGTTACTCATAAGTCGAAACACGTTGAGGTAATGCTTAGCGTACCCAAAACTTATTTCTAACCCATGAGTAACGTGCTTTGAACCTATGTGTAACGGACCTCCAACGTATATTGACGTATGTAGACGTATTTGATTGACTTCTTCCGGATGACCACAGAACTTACTGAACGTGTTTCTAATTTACAGCTATCGTATAATGACGTATTGGCAGCATGAGAAAGAAAAACAAAAAAACAATAACTTCTGACATTTCGTCACGTGCCGTTACGTCACGTCCGATTGCTTCTTCAGTTTGCTCATGTCTTATTCTTAGTTCCTCCTCTGTGAATATTTTCTGTTTGAGGATATTGTCACGTCGACGTCGAAACTTAAATGCAAATGTCCGAATATATTTTAAAATTCGTGGTAGACTAAAAACAAACAAACAAAAAAAAACCACAACAACTTCAGATATTTCGTCACGTGCCTTCACGGAGCCATGGAGAAAAAAGAAAATGTGCCTTGACGGAGAAAATAAGTTTCGGGTATGCTAAACATTACCTCGACGTGTTTCGACTTTTGAGTAACTTACAAGGAACTTGTGTCGACGTGTGTCAACGATCGCATATCGTACCTACAACTTATTCTCAGCGTAGCGGAACGTGTGAGCCATACGGCGAGTGTGTCGGCGAGTGTGTCGTAAAATTTTCAGCATGCTTGAAATTTCACTACGTACGAGACGTACCACGAAATATGACAGCGTACTTCATCGTTTTTCAGCGTGCTCTTAATGTATACACAGCTTACCCATACCGTATTCGACGTGTGCCAGCTTGGTTCGGCAAATTTTTCATAGGTCGGCATACGCTGGCGAAATCGTCAAGGTGTGACTGCGTGGTTGACACTTCCAATTTTCAGGCGGTGATGATTTAAATCGGCGTGCGGCAGGTTTTTAACAGGCAACGCCACGAGTTCGTCGGCGATACGTGCAGCGCGCTATGCCTAAGTTTGACTATCGTTGAGCATAGGTTGTGAACGCCGACAACAGGCTAAGCATTCTTTGCTATAAGTTATCTATAAGACAACGAAACGTTCTGTGCCCGTTACTAATATGTTATGCATGCGACCAACACGTTATGAATACGACCAAAACTTAAAAAAAAAATCAATTTCAGCGTACGCCAATGTTTTACATACATTTTTATACGTTGCCATTGCTGGCTAAATCTTCAAGGTGTGACAGCGCCTTAAGATCTGCTGTAATCTACATACCCCAGAGAGGAATGACCCTTCCTGCCACTCCCATGTGGAATGGATTACTCGAACCCTAACCCTAACCCTAACCCGAGCCCTAACTCTAACCCCAACCCTAACTCTAACCCTCACCCTAACAGTGGTCAAAATGCAAACGGGGTTTGTTTTTTTTTATCAGATGTGATTGGTGAGAATTTCAATTTCTCATTCTGCGTAGCAGCTGGTCACATTGAATGATTCTTCTGAAATTAGTTGGGGGCCCGTTTAAAACAGTTGTCGGGCCGTATTTGTCCTGCAGGCCGTAGTTTGGACACCCCAAGTTTAACTGATGCCTTTGGGGCCGTTCAAAAATTACGTCATGCAATTTTTCTTTTCTGGAGACGTGTACTGTGCTTGCTGATGAGCTTGATTAAACCTCACTAATAATTTTTATTCGACATATGATTTGACTTTTGTGAGAAACTCTCATCATGAGTAACACTCAACCCAAACAAAGTCAATAGAAATCTAACGCAACAAACCCGGACAGTGTATAATCAGCAGAGGTCCCCAAGCTTGATTTTGGCTCACCCGAAAACCAAGATGGTGGCCATATTATTTAGTCTTTGTGCCATGGTGCGTGGAGTCAAGTGACAAATGGGGGGTGGGTGTGGTCTGGCAGCTGTCTGACCAATGGGTGCACATTTCAATAATCGACCCCCAACAAGAACCACAACAACAACAACAACAACAACAACAGCAACAACAACCATGCGGTGCTCTTGAAGACCTGCGACACGTCTCAGGTAAAAATAAATAAGAAATGCCTTATATTGTCATAAAGACCACATCTTTATCATGTGAAAATGAACTGTACAAGATTATAAGTCCAAGAATAGAATCCCAAGGAATGACAAAGCATGCCCAGTTTGTGGCTGTCTGTGGAGACGAGCTTTGATATGTGGTTATCCTCAGAGACTGAACTTTTTCCAATGACTGACGGTGGAAATCAATAGTTGGTTAGTTTAACTGTGCTCCCTCAATGACAGGATCTTCTTCTTCTTCCTCTTTCGGCTTGCTCCCGCTAGGGGTCGCCACAGCGGACCAACTGTCTCCATTTTGCTCTATCCTCCACATCTTCCATTGACACTCCAACCACCCGCATGTCCGCCCTCACCGCATCCATGAACCTCTTCTTTGGCCTTCCTCTTCTCCTCCTGCCTGGCGGCTCCATCTTCAACATCCTTCTCCCGATATACTCCGTTTCCCTCCTGTGCACATGTCCAAACCATCGCAATCTCGCCTCTCTCACTTTGTCTCCAAACCGTCCTACCTGCGCTGTCCCTCTAATACACTCATTTCTTATCCTATCCATCCTCGTCACTCCCAACGAGAATCGCAGCATCTTTAACTCTGCCACCTCCAGCTCTGCTTCCTGTCTTTTTGTTAGCGCCACCGCCTCCAAACCATACAACATAGCTGGTCTCACTACCGTCTTGTATACTTTCCCCTTCACTCTTGCAGCTACCCTTCTGTCACAAATCACTCCTGCAACTCTTCTCCACCCACTCCATCCTGCCTGCACTCTCTTTTTCACTTCTCTCCCACACTCTCCGTTACTTTGGACAGTTGATCCCAAGTATTTAAACCAATCCACCTTCCCCACCTCAACTCCTTGCAACCGCACCATACCACCACCCTCCCTCTCATTTACGCACATGTACTCCGTCTTTCTCCTACTGACTAACATTCCCCTTCTCTCCAGTGCGTACCTCCACCTCTCAAGGCTCGATTCAGCCTGCTCCCTACTCTCCCTACAGATCATGATGTCATCCGCGAACATCATGGTCCATGGAGAACTCAGTCTGATCTCGTCCGTCAACCTGTCCATCACCATTGCAAACAGGAAAGGGCTCAGAGTCGATCCTTGGTGCAATCCCACTTTAACCTTAAACCGGTCCGTCATTCCTACCGCACACCTCACCGCTGTCACACTGTCCTCATACATATCCTGCACGATCCTCACATACTTCTCCACCACTCCCGACTTCCTCATACAATGCCACAACTCCTCTCTTGGCACCCTATCATAAGCTTTCTCTAAATCCACAAACACACAATGTAACTCTTTCTGGCCTTCCCTATACTTCTCCATCAACATTCTCAAAGCAAACATCGCATCAGTGGTGCTCTTTCCTGGCATAAACCCATATTGCTGCTCACAGATCGTCACCTCTCCTCTCAACCGAGCTTCCACTACTCTTTCCCACAACTTCATGGTGTGGCTTAACAACTTTATCCCTCTGTAATTTCCACAGCTCTGCACATCACCCTTATTCTTGAAAATCGGAATCAGTACACTTAATCTCCACTCCTCCGGCATCCTCTCACTTTCCAAGACTTTATTAAACAATCTGGTTAACAACCCCTGCCATCTCTCCTAAGCACTTCCATGCCTCCACTGGTATTCCATCTGGAGCCAACCCCCTTTCCACTTTTCATCTTCTTCATAGCAGTCCTCACTTCATCCTTACTGATCCACCCCACTTCCTGATTCACTATCTCCACCTCTTCCAACCTTCTCTCTCTCTCATTTTCTTCATTCATCAGCTCCTCAAAGTACTCCATCCACCTTCTCCAACACACTCTCTCCTCGCTCGTCAGCACATTCCCATTTGCGTCCTTTATCACCGAACCTGCAGCACATCCTTCCCAGCTCGGTCCCTCTGTCTTGCCAATCGGTATAAATCCTTTTCCCCTTCTTTTGTATCCAACTTCTCATACAGCTCGTCATATGCCTTTTCCTTGGCCTTTGCCACCTCTCTTTTTGCTTTTCGACGCCACTCCTTGTACTCCTGCCGACTTTCTTCATCTCTCTGACTATCCCACTTCTTTTTAGCCAACCCCTTCTTCCTTATACTTTCCTGTACTTCCTCATTCCACCACCAAGTCTCCTTATCTTCCTTCCTCTGTCCAGATGTCACACCAAGTACCTTCCTAGCTATCTCCCTCACAACTTCTGCTGTCGTTGCCCAATCATCCCACCCATCTTTACCACCATCCAACGCCTGTCTCACCTCCTCCCTAAATTTCACGCAACAGTCTTCCTCCTTCAGCTTCCACCATCTGGTCCTTGGTTCAGCCCTCACTCTCTTCCTCAACCTCACCTCTAAAGTCATCCTACAGACCACCAATCGATGCTGTCGAGCTACACTCTCCCCTGCCACCACCTTACAGTCACTAATCTCTTTCAGGTTGCATCTCCTACTTAAGATGTAATCCACCTGTGTGCACTTTCCTCCACTCTTGTATGTCACCCTGTGTTCCTCCTTATTCTTGAAATACGTATTTACCACTGCCATTTCCATTCTTTTTGCAAACTCTACCACCATTTGCCCTTCCACATTTCTCTTGTTGAGACCGTACCTCCCCATCACCTCCTCATCCTCTTTATTCCCTTCCCCAACATGTCCATTGAAATCTGCTCCAATCACCACTCTTTCATCCTTGGATACACTCTCCACCACTTCATCTAACTCACTCCAGAAATCTTCTTTATATTCCATCTCACACCCCATATGTGGGGCATATGCACTGATGACATTCATCATCACCCCTTCAATTTCCAACTTCACACTCATCACTCGGTCAGACACCCTCCTCACCTCCAATACCCTCTTGACATGATCTTCCTTCAGGATTATCCCGACACCATTTCTCCTCCCATCCAAACCATGGTAGAACAGTTTGAAACCACCTCCAATGCTCCTCGCCTTACTCCCCATCCACTTGGTCTCTTGTACACACAGTATGTCCACCTTTCTTCTCTCCATCATATCAGCCAACTCTCGCCCTTTGCCAGTCATCGTCCCAACATTCAGAGTTCCAACTCTCACCTCCACACTTCTACCCTTCCCCCTCTCCCACTGCCTCCGGACTGGCCTTCCCCGTCTCCTTCTCCTCCTTCGCCCAGCAGTAGCACAATTTCCACTGGTACCCTGCTGACCACCGGTACCGGTGGCGGTCGTTGGTAACCCGGGCCTCGACCGATCCGGTATGGAAATTCGTTTTGTTGTCCGCATAATGATTTGGCATAGGTTTTTACGCCGGATGCCCTTCCTGACGCAACCCTGGTCGCCTCTTACGACACACAGGGATATGGTACACCTATTCTAACCGGGGCATACACCGGGCCCAGTACAACTGGTGCTCATTTCGCCGACCTCGGAAGGATGGCAGGCTGAGTCAACCCCCTGGTGTTTTCTACTTGGTTTATATATATTTATATATATATATATATATATATATATATATAGATACATATATATATATATATATATATATATATATATACATATATTAATTCAGTGTCCCAACGGGGCTTGAACTCAGGACCTCTTGGGTCCCAAGCCACTGCCCTTACCACTGCGCCAACACCAGGCTCCCCTCAATGACAGGATAAGGCTGTGAAATTTGCCTGGATTGAGAGGCATGTTCCATTTATCATACCATCTTTCATTTACTACAGATACGTGGAGAGTGACACAGCTGATTTCTGGGTGTTCATGTGATGGGGAATTGTACATCACGATATGGAGTCATCTAGAAAAAGGAAGAGAGGGTTTCTGGAGCATCACAGAGGTCGTTTGCTTTATTGGGGACAAGGCTGGGCCGAAGGTATTGCCTTCGGGCACTCCAACCTCCACTCGGAGAGAGAGAAGAGGGTTCCATTGAAAATAATGTGTTGACTGCATGAGGGAAGGAAGTCAGAAAGCAAGGAATGAAGACAGCCTTGTTTGCCGCTTGGCAAGTAGAACAGGATGCCGGACTGTTGAATGTCCAATATGTAACCAGCGAGACGGTCCTAACCTCTTTTTTAAGATCTAGGGCCTCTTTACGTTTGATGGGGGGGGCAGGGGGAAGGGGAGGGAGGAGCAGCATCAGCAGCATGTCCAGAGTAATGACCAAGCTGGAATCCAATCTGATGGTCAGAGATCAGGCTGTTTGAAAAAAAGAAAGACTTGCTATCAGCAGCAATGATGTATTCCATGACTTTGCTAATAAGTAGAAGTAAAGGGTACTGGTCATGAGTTGAAAAGATGTTTTTTGCACCCAATGAGTGATGTTTACTGACTTCTGAGCAGACAGGGGGCAGCCAATGGGTGCATTTTGGGCCTGCTCCAGAAGCTGGATCAAGGTTGGAAAGGATTCTATCTACCATCTCAAGTGATAAGGACACAAAGTCCAGTAGATAGTGGGTATGAGTCCCTGCCAGTTGGCCTGTTTGAACAGCTACAGTATATTCTGTGGTGTTGAGGTTACTCCCTTCCAATTGCAGAGATATGGGCTTTGACAAGAACACGGTCGGAGGACGATCAGGAGAGGTTCATGGATAGAAACCGAGGCATTAAAAGATCGAGGAAAAGGAGGGACCGGTTGTAGAAATCTTGGTTGGCAAGTTTACACCTTGAGTCAGATCCGCAAAGTCATTGGAACCCTTTGCTGCAATCCTGTAGCTAGTTGTTGGAGGGCTAACACCTAGCCAGCTGGCCTGGTGGTCGTTAAAGTTGCTGCAGATGAACAAAGATTTATTTATTTTTTAATATCCTTGGTCGAGGCTCGTGTTCGAGCGAATACACAGAAATGTATAACAAGGTAGGAGACAAGAGGGGCAGGAGGATGAAGCACAAAATAGTGAGGAACAAAGACAATAGGATATTTGTGGAAGGGAGAGGATTGAGGTGTGATACATGGGGTAAACAACATAGTACTGCAGGGACTTTCAGGAAGGAAAACAGGGAATTTGAAGGAGGTGGGTTTGGGGTGGATTAACATAGGTCGTAAAGATCAACATTTTGGATGGGGGAAGATATGAAATGGTAGTGAACAGCTGTTTTGAAGACCTGGAGGGAGGAGTGGGATTGAAGAGAGTGTGGGAATTTGTTCCAGAGGTGGGAAAAAGGATGAATGAAAGAGTGAAGGTGAGCATTGATTCTTGGTTTTGGTAGTTTTACTCGAAGGGGTTTTTGGTGGATCATGAGTGTCCTGAGGAAATATAGGGGGGGACAGATCACAGACAGAGCAAGGGAGTGGGGGGGGGGAATGTCAAAAAGGAGACGGTAGAAGACAGAAAGACCACAGACCTTCCTCCAGTCAGAGATTGGGAGACTCGAAGACTCGGCCTCATCGCAGGAGATACCAATGATCCTCAAAGCTTTGGTTTCCACAGCGTTAAGTCAAGCTTGGTGTGAGGCAGGAGCACCAGCCCAGAGGGGAGAGCATCACTCCATCAGACTGCGGATGAAAGTTTTTAAAGCGGTTAGAAGCTCAGGTGTGCCAAGGAAGGACTTTGCACCACATAGGAAGCCCAGTTCTGCGACTGGCTTTGGAGGCCAGCTTGGAGATGTGACTTTTGCAGGAAAGATCGTGGCAGATAGTGAGACCCAAAAGATTGAATGAAAGGACTTCTTCAACGGGATTGCTGAGAAAGTAGAAGGGAGTGTTTTCCAGATGGTCCTTTCAGAGCGACATGGTCTTGGTGTGAGATTTGTCACGATTGAAATACATATTCCAAGTGTTTGACCAGCTTGTGATTTTAGCCAGGTCTGCAGAGAGTGAAAAGGATGCTGCCTGCCGATTCGAGGGATAAGAGATGGTACGGCGGAGAGTGGAGTCATCAGCAAAGAGATAAAGAGGATCTTTCAGGGAATCTGAGAAATCATTGATGAAAACCAGAAAAAGCACAGGGCTAATAACACTGCCTTGAGGAACTCCAGCCTGGATGGGAAGAGGAGATGAGAGAAATCCATTAAGGGCCACACGTTAACTGGGACAGGAAAGGAAGTCCGTGAGCCATGAGTGGAGATTGCGTTGGATACCAGAGGAAAATATTTGGGATGAATGGTTACAAATGGATCAATTTTAGTGGAAATTGAGGTGTATATATTGTTACAAATTTCGGTCCGCCCGGCGTGCGATCGGTCACGTAACTCAAATCGCGACCGTGTCGCCCACCGGAACGGACAATTCTCCGCTACCGCCATTTGCTAGTCACGGGTGGGTCTTTCGACCCCACCACAATCGTGTCAATCAGCCACCCGTGCAGGGATAGGGTTGTTCGCCAAACTCGACCTACCTAAGTACCTGTGCGGGTAGTTAACCCGGCGATCGTACCTCGCCGCTGGCCGGCCGAGGACACGAACCACTTAAGCGGTCCGTTCCGTGCTTCAGTGATAACCGAGCGGTGTTATCGCCGGCCCCGACGGACGTGATTATTTACCGGGTGCTTACACCCTTCTACCAATTCCTTCCGTGATGCAAGATGGAACTTTCAAACAAGGGAAAGGACGCAACGAAACGAGGAACAGTTCAACCAGCACATTTATTGCACACTCAGACAAGCACGTATTTTACAGCCATACAGTAATTCAGGCACGTATACAGTGAAGCAAGCAAAGGCAGAGTTACAACCGAATAAAGTATTTATTCGCATGCACACTTACACAATTCTACTTATAAGACGGCGCCACCACATGCATTTACACAAAAGCAAAGAAAAAAGCCACCCTCAAAGGCAAGGGTGACAGACAGATTCGTGGACCAAATGTGCGTGGAACCTGGATTAGTGGCCAGGTCCACGAGACCGAAGGATCTTACCCGCGCCCTCGTGGCGCGATGGTGGGCAAGCCGTGATGTCAGCGTAGCTGCGCCTGGCTTCGTGCCCCTGGCGTGGTCAGTGAGCTCTCTCCGGCGCTCCCCGTCTGCCTTTCCCGTCGGCTTCGAGCTCCGTCTCCCGACTCTGCTCCACCGACACTGCCGCACTGACACTGCTGCCGTCTGCCGACACTGCACTCGACTTGACTGCCGACACTGCACTCGATTTGACTGCCCCGTCTCCCGACTCTCCAGACTGCCGACACTGACACACTGCACTGCCGACCCTGCAATCGACTTAACTGCCCCGCCGACACTGCTTGACTTCCACCCACCGAGTCCAGACTTGACTGCCACTTGACTGCCCCGCCAACACTGCACTCGACTTGACTGCCCCGTCTCCTGATTCTCCAGACTGCCGACACCGACACACTGCAGACTTGACTGCCCCGTCTCCCGCTTCTCCAGACTGCCACTCCACCGACTCCAGACTTGACTGCCGCGACTGACACACTTGACTGCTGCCACTCCACTGCTCCCACTTGACTGCCGCAAGCTAAGCTATGCTCGCGCTTATATAGGCCGAGGGAGGAGCGTATATGCAAATTTCTGGATCACAGCGGGTTCGGAGGCGGGGCTACACCACCTGATGCTCAGTCATTGGATGGATGAAAAGTGGGCGTGAATCATTCTTGATCCGCTTTTCGAGGCGAAAGGATCCCATTCACAACCCATGGTACGACATGTGGTAGAAAGGCGGAGGTGGTGGGAGTTTGCTGCGGTGGTTTGGGAAGGGTGTTGGTGGTGGCGATTTGGTTGCTGGGGGATAATTGGTCCAAAATAATGATAGAGAAAATAAAAACGGCTATCTCAAAAGATCGCAGCCCGGTGAACACGGAAATTCCCTCTAAACAACGGTGGGGAAATCTAACTACACAATTACTTATTGTCATAACTGATCTAAGGTCCTTTATGGTGGTCTACGAATTTCCACAGCCGTAACAATATTATGGAGTAATCATACAGTACTACTATACAGTGGATGGTACATCATACAGATCAATGTTAGGGTGCGGAGAGGTATATGTAACCATTGGTATTAAGTTCATCTAAGAATGGTTTGTGTGGACATTTGGACAGTGAATAATGGAGTTCTCAACATGACAGCAACACCACCTCCACAATAGATGAGGGACCAGTCAAAACCGAAGAGAGAATATAGCCAGGGAATGACAAACAGGAATCGGAGGCATTTGTAGAGAGAAATGTTTCCAATGGGTGAACAACGTCCATAGCTGCAGCAGTAACATGAATGGAAAGATCGGTAGTTTTAGATCATAGACCTTCAATATTGTGAGACCAGACTGTTCTTTAAGGGAGTGGAGGAACTACATTGGTTGGAGAATATGGTTTCTCCAGGAAGGATTGTAAAATAGAGTCGTGTGCTTTGGAGAAAGGAGCTGGAGTAATCGAAGCACACACACATCAGAGCACAAGTGATAGGAACAGTCAGGAAGAAAACAAAATGATGGAAGGGAGAATTTAAAAGTATTCCAGACTTAGTGGCTTAATCTAATAGTAGTCTACACTTTAACCAGACTCGGTGTGTAATGGTTGGAGCGTCCGCTCTCATTCTGAGATCGGTGGTTCGAACCTCGGCCAAGTCTTACCAAACACTTTAAAAATGGTAAGTGCTGCTTCCTTGCTTGATGCTCAACGCTTATAAAGGTAGAACATGGACAAACAACTACAAGTTGGTGATACCAGCACAGGCTTTGACATGCCTAGTGGCTCCCTTCTGCGTTGTAGTTCCTTGTAAGTGAACATATATTATTTTGCACTATTGGCAAGAATGATAAGAAAATGAGTTCGGAGCTTCATACAAGAGTAAGTAATGAGAACAGTGATGTACTTGTAGTAAGGAAAACTTAGTTTAATGGGCAAAGCAATTGGGAGATGAGGATACAATATATATATATATATATATATATATATATATATATATATATATATATATATATATATATATATATATATATATATATATATATATATATCGTTGTGGCAGGAAAGAGAAGATGGGAGGAGGTGTACCAATCTCTGTAAAACATGTTATTGTATCATTATAAGGGGAAGATATTAGACAGTGAACTCAGGTGCATGAGTCTGTGTGAATCGAGGTAATTGGGGATGGTAAGGTATTTGTAAGAGGCTGCTAAAGGGCTTCCTGGAGTGAGGGAAGAACATGGTAGGAAACTTTGAGAGAAAAGAGAAAGGCATGTGCAAAGGTAAGAGTCATGGATATGGAATATTTTAATCTTCTAATTAATGATTTGGTTCAGGTACCTCCGTGTGTGTGTGTGTGTGTGTGTGTGTGTGTGTGTGTGTGTGTGTGTGTGTGTGTGTGTGTGTGTGTTAAAGGTGTTGGGCATTATAAAAGTCATCAACGGTCAAGGTACATCCACGGAGACAAAATGCAGAATTATTATATTCCAGCCAGGTGCAAAGGAGGCAGGGAAAGACCAGCGTGGTTGAACAAGGAGGTGAAAAATATTATTCAGAGTAACTAGATTTGAGGTATTTACTCATATTATATTAAGAAAACAGCTTTATTGGAGGCAGATTGCCCTGGACAGAGGAATTTAATATGAATATCCAGAAATTAACTAGACATGCCAAACCAGGATATTAGAGAGACAGACAGACAGGAGTTCATTGATAAAAGTGAGATGGCAGGCTTAAGAAAACGTTATTTTGGTTCAACATTTACATAATGGTAGGTATATTATGTAACAGGAGCAGAGAGTAACTGTCTGAAAGGGCTGTTTGAGGAGTATCCGGCAGTCGGGGAGGAAGTCAAAGGGTGGAGGAGCTCCTTGTGAGCCAACGGCCATCCATATCTAGTACCCAACTGTGTCTGCGGACGTCCTCCTGCAGTTGGGTTACTTCTTATGAGGAGGTTAGTGGCAGAATTTGCACCCTGGCCATCGTAAAATCCTTCATTCAGCAAAACACAAAAACGCAAAGAAATCTGAAAAGCCACTCCGTGGGAGTACCTCCTGTGCAGCTTCCCTTCACAGGGCAGCTCACCGGTTGACGGGATTGGGGCAAAGCCTTCGGGACCCCCAATCTTTGATTATAGGAGGGAAACCACGGGGTAACATTCCCGGGTCAGATTGCAGGAGAGTGTGTCGGAGTGGTGCTGAGGTGTCGTCCACCAGACAGCAGTCTCCTTGGGTTAACCTGAGGCGGTCCCTTCAGTGGGTGCTGGAATGTCCTATCCCAAACAGAGGATGATCAGCTGTCTCTGTTATCATCTGAGCTCAAGCATTTGGACATCGGGATTGCAGCTCTCTCTGAGGTTCGGAGACTGGATTGCGGCGAGATCATGGTGGGTGGTTACACCGACTATTGGTCTGGTTGCTCTGATGGTAACCATTCCCAAGGAGTTGCTGTTGCTGTGTCCAATAAGCTGACTCCAATGATAATTGAGGTCACACCGGTCAACGAGCGTATTATGAGACTAAGGATTCGTCACTCCTGAGGTGTCATTTCCCCGTCTCTGTTTATGCTCCGACTGAGGCGAGTGATCTCACTGTGAAGGATGCATTCTACGCTACGCTCGAGTCTGTGCTTGATCAGTGCCCCAGATGAGATACACTTCTAGTCTTGGGGGATTTCAATGCATCGACTGGAACTGATAGGGATGGTTATGAGACATGTGTTGGTCCCCATGGGTCAGGAACTATGAACCAGAATAGCACTAAGTTCCTTGACTTTGCTGGAAGTCATGGACTTAGGGTGGCCGGTTCATGGTTTCAGCGCCCACAGGCTCATCGCTGGACTTGGTATTCCAACGCTGGCGGTGTGGCAAAGGAGATTGAATATGTCCTCGTTGATGGTCGCTGGAGGATGATCCAGAACTCCAGGGTCTACCGGAGTGCTCAGTTCCTCAATACTGACCACCGGCTTGTTGTAACAACTCTGAAGTTGCACCTTAAATCCATGAGAATGGTGCCATCCCAGCCAAGGCTGGATGTTGGCAAGCTCAAGGATGAAAGGGTAGCTGAGGAGTTTGTGAACAAGCTGAGTAGAGATTTGGGGGTCTAGGTGCTTTGGGAGGTCCTGAAGAGTTGTGGAGTGCCTTCAAGACCACCTCCTTGATGTTGCCGGTGGATGTCTTGGAACTCACCATCGGGCAAAGAAGAAGTTTGTCTCTCAAGGGACACTGGATATGATTGACCAAAGTCGCAGGGTCAGGCTGAATGGCAGCAGTGTGACCACTCCTCATTTTCATAAATGGCAAGGTGAGCCAACGAAAAAAGCCAAGAATTCACAAGGTTTCGGAAAAGCGATGATAATAGAAAACCTATACGCCAAGAAAACCAAGATGCCAAGGGGAACAACGAATAGCCAAGATCTTGTGAAAAAAGCCAAGGAGTGGTCACACTGAATGGCAGAACTGAGCTGTTCAGGGAGCTGAGGCGTAAAACTGTACATGCGTTAAGGGTGGACAAGGATGCCTATGTGCGAGGAATCTGTGAGGAGTGGAGCATCACCTGTGGTCAAGTGATTCTGGTCCTGCTTACAGAGAAATTTGCACATTGCGTTCATCCAAGCCCGTCCCTCGGTGTACTGCAGTTCGAGCAGAGAGTGGTAGGCTCTTGACAGAGGAGTCCTAAGTGAAGGCCCGCTGGGCTGGTTACTTTGAGCGGTTGTACCAGACTGATCCACCAGCTGTCGAGTTGGACGTCAGGGGTGTTACAATCCCTGTTGCTGACCCTCCAATCAACTGTGGTCCACCATCGCTTGTGAAAACACAGGCTGTGGTGAACCGGTTGAAACGGGTAAAGCTCCAGGGATCTGTGGCATCCATGCTGAACTTCTCAAGGCTGGTGGAAATGCTGCACTCGTGTCGTTGCATGCAGTTTTGTGCTCTGCCTGGAACACAGGCATCATCCCAACTGACTGGAAGAGGGGCCTTGTTGTCCCTCTCTGGAAAGGGAAGGGTGATCACCAAGACTGCAACAACTACCGAGGGGTGACGCTGCTCTCAGTGCCGGGCAAGGTCTTTGCTCGGATAAGTCTTGATAGGGTTCGCCACCATCTGCTTGAGCACCAGCATCCAGAGCAGTCAGGCTTTACACCAAAGAGGTCAACGATTTACCGTATCCTTGCTCTTCGGGTCCTCACTGAACGCAGATGAGAGTTTCGGCAGGGGCTGCTTGCAGCCTTTGTTGATCTCTGTAAAGTGTTCACTTCAGTGAATCCGGATGCCCTCTGGAGGATTCTAGGTCATCGTGGGGTGCCAACAAAACTTATCGATCTGATGTCTGAACTCTACACTGGTACTGAGAGTGTTGTGAGATGTGGTGGTATCATCTCTGGCTTATTTACAGTTGTTACTGGAGTTCATCAGGGGTGTGTATTGCCCCCACACTTTTCAGCACTTGTATGGACTGAATTTTAGAGAGGATGTCGGTGATCTCGAGCTGCGGTGCATTGTTTGGGAATTTCAAGATCTCTGACCTTGATTTCGCAGATGATGCAGTCATCTTTGCGGAGACTTTAGATATCCTTTCGGGGGCCCTCGAGGTGCTGAATGAGGACTCGAAGCCGCTGGGATTACCGGTTTCCTGGGTCAAAACTAAGATCCAGGCTTTCAATGACATCTTGGATGCTGCTGTCCTGTCTGTGCCTGTTTGTGGTGAGGATGTTGAGGTCGTGGAGAGATTCACTTTCCTTGGCAGTGATATTCATGTCTCTGCTTGCTGTGAGTCAGAGGTCAATAGACATCTTGGTAGGGCCTGGGGAGTCATGGAGTCACTGGATAATGGGGTGTGTTGCTGCCGGTTCTTGTGCAGGAGGGCGAAAGTCCGAGTCTTCAGGTCCTTGATGCTTCCAGTCTTGCTCTATGGATGTGAGACTTGGACTCTGACCAAGGATGGGACTTTGTGACCACCCTGTTGTGTGCAGTACTTCTCTCTATGTGCGAAGTAGATTTTACGATCTCTTGGTTTCAGGTCTCATGGTCATACTCACAATTGACAGTTGCAATTCCATGGAGTTTCCACACATCACAGGATTGTGAGTTGGACAGGTGACTGTGATGGGCCATTTTTAAACCTCTCTATCGTGCCTAAGCCCTTGTAGCTATGTGATAGTTAATATTGGATGATCCCCGACCCCATTCCTTAGTGGGTGTTCGGAAGTGTTTTATGCCCCCACAAAAAAAATATACCTGGCAACACCGGGTACCCCTGCTCGTATTCAAGAAAGGTTAAAAAAAACCATTGTGCAGAGTTGAACTTGGTTTACAGAATTCCAGATGAATGTGCCAAGAGGTTGAACACATTGTGAAAGAAGAGGCCAAAAACAAGATCCCAAAAGCAAGCAGAAACAAGAAAAAGAGCAATCAGATATTGCAGACCCTTGCCAAGACTTGTTTTGTGTGGAGTTAGTGTGGTTTTTTGTAGTGTATTTTGTGTGGTGTTTGTGTACTGCTATGTTACGTAATTAATAGTGGACATCGTCACTAGAACTGCCATTTTATAACTGCTGGCAGTGATGACCGGGTACCAAGACGTCCCACTTTGATGCAACCCCGCCTTGATTGGACGCTTGTCTCTGACCCATGACATTTTTTATTATTCACTTGAATTCAGAATGGCATTAAAATAAATTCAATTCAAATCAAATAGAAGACCAAATCGGAACAGTCGTGCATTGGAGTAATCAGAAGTAACCCAAACAAGTAAAAACCAAAGATGAAGTCATCAGGAGGATAGGATTTGGGTTTCAGATGCGACTCCTCTACCCTCAAACCCATCCAGGTGCAGCCAAGTGAGTCTCATTCAAAAAAAAAAATTATCAAAAACAATCCAGATGAAAAAATTAAATAATTCCTGCTGCCAGCCCATGCACCTGATGAGTTTGAAATTTAAAACATGTTCCCGATCACAACTAGATCCTAATTGTGAAGTTTCACATCGATCGATGAAGCAGTTCAAGAGGAAGAAGAATTTTAAAGATTTTTGCTCAAACAAATATGGCTGCCAGACCATGTGACATCAATTATTCGTGAATACCCAGGAATCCACAAGGCTTGGGGAACATTTGTGTGGTTTTCCCCTCGATCTGTCCAGCCGTTCTGGAGAAGAATATTTTTTATGGGTTTTTGGGTTAATCCAATATGGCTGCCAAACCATGTGACCTATGACGTCATCTGTGTGAACGCCCATCCATGAGGAATAAAACGGTCATACTTGTAAAGTTTTGCCTTGATCTGTTCAGCTATTTCAGAGAAGATTTTTGAATGTTTATTTTGAAAAAAAACAATATAGCTGCTGAATCACGTGACCGATCATGTCATCAAATTTTTTTTCTGTGGACCATTTTATCCCAAGATGACGCTCAAAAATTTTTTATGATTGGACGTAGCGTTCTACACATGCAATTATGACGTTATAACAAAGGCACCTATGATGTCATAAAAAAAATTGCACTTATTCCCCATGAGGAGTACTTGCCATCTGCCAAGTTTCAATTTTGCCCTTGGCGTGGTTTCAGAGATACAAAGGTCCAATTTTTTTCCGTTTTTTCCAACATCGCTGCCACATCACGTGACCTATAATAGCATAATGTCATAATTATAATTAAAACATTCTACATGAGTTGCTCCGATGGTGAAAATTTTGTCTCAATCCGACGAGCAGTTGCGGAGAAAAACACTAAAGTTCTGTGCGGTGCGCGGAAGTTGCTAAATCCAAGTAAACAATTGTTGCCATGGAAACGGCAATTTGGCAATTTCGAAAATTTGATCGATGAAGTGTTTTACATCATGGAATGTTGTGCAAACAAATCTGGTTGATACATTTTGTAACTGCGACCTAATCGGTGTTTTCATGTTTCGGATGGCCTTGACCTTGACCTTGACCTTTGGCTAAGTTTGACCAAATTTTACTCGCATATACGACACATATGCACAAATAAGTTGCATAAGTCTATATCTTGAATCTTAAAAAATTATCAGGTACGGTTATAATACAATTTTAAAAGGCCCATTTGATTATAATGGGGTGAAATTGTTGTCATGAGATACAGTTAAAATGTCAAAAAGGTGAAATTAATCATTCTGATTTTTGGGTGAACCAAATATGTAACTCAATATGTAAATCCTGTTCAAATTTAAATCGGACAAAAATTGATGATTTCATGCAACCATGACCTTTGACTCTGAGCTTTTGACCTCAAAAACAATATGCTTCGAGGTTTTGATTGGTGAACCAATTCAGTGACCCAATATACTGAACAGTTTATATTTTGTATCCCAATGGTAGACTGGAACTGCATCCGCACCTTCAGCTAAATGTAATCGGCTTGTTCTTCTCACCGACCCAACTCGTCCACCAAGTTTTGTCATAATCTGTCCACAACGTTTTGAGATATCATGCGATGGATGTATCGTTTATTTGGCCAGATGTCAATTGTGAAGAATCACTTTAAAATGAAGAAAAAAAACTTGTATCCGGATTGTCATCTTCACCAAAATCGAATTTCTCCATCCTTGTCACACATGTAACAAGTCCATCAGGTTTCGTCCAAATCCGTCCACAGCGTTTTGATATATCTTGTTCAGAAACGGACAGACAAACAACAATGAATACATAACCTACGACCACCTTCGGTGGTGGAGGTAAAAAGTATTGTCTGTGTATTGCAAAAAGACTCGATATGTATTTGAGTGGTGTGTCTCCAAAGGGTCTATGAGGGTCTTAAGAGGTCTCAAGACTAAAATGGTATTTTCCAATAGTAGTTATGGTCGAGAGCCCTGTTCATCATTGTGTGGCCCGCGAGCCATTGGCAGTCCCTGGTGGCCCCTGACACGCGGCTGATTCATACAAAAAAACACCCCTTCATAATTGACCCAATGGTTTCAAATGAGTGTTCCATATGTGAAGCGTAAAAGCAACATCACTACATCAGTAGATGGCAGCACAGTAACCACAACAACTAAAAAAAGAGTACATGAAGGTGGGGCCTAACAGCAGCCATTTTGGAGTCCTGCATGCGGAGTGGCGGCTCTCACACAGATGTCTTATCGGCAAAAGTGTCCCCCTTCTAAAAAAGTAGTGAAGTTCACTTGTCTAAAGGGACCTAAGGGGGGGGGGTTAAAAGGTCCTCGTGGGTCTCAAGGTCTAAAGGGTACATCCCAATCGTAGTTATGGGTCGAAATCGTCAAAGGAATCTTAAGAGTATCTAATGGGTCCACCTCATCAAGCTGAGTTTTCCAAACCGGATTTGTCATGTTTTTATGTTGTGCCTTCGTCTAGTCTATAATATTTTATGTTAATTTTGTTCATTTCGTGTTGTAGAAGGCCGAGCTAATACGGCCTTCCCTTGGATATAAACTGTATCTTGCTTCTATCCTGGGTATATCCCTGGGTATCTTGCTTCTGTTTCCTTAACCCGATCCTATTTCCTCTCCTCGCTTCAAAAAAAAAATCACAACAAACAAAAAACTTTACTTTTCGCTCCATAATGATTCTCATTTGGACTTGAATTTCCTTTTACTTCTGGTTCTACTCCCCTGCCCCCCCCTCTTTTCTCCAAAATGAATTGACATTAAATATAAATGTTTCTTCTTTAAAAATAAAAAAATCTGTGAAAAAAAAAATATATTTCAACTCTTGTATCTCCTTCATTAACGCTACACGTGTTATTTTTCTCCACCACGACATTTCTCTCTTTCTGCTTCTTCTTGTTCACAAAGATTATTTTGCAGAGCCATTTGTCAGCTCACCTTCAAGTCCACCAACCTCATCACCTCCTCTCTCCCCCCCACCCCCCCCCATGTTTCTCCATACCTTCAACAAGCGATCTTATCTTTGCATGTCAAAGTTGAGAATTTGAAATCAGAATAAGTATTCACCCACCCCACTTCCTCAAGGCTTCCTGTCCCCCCCCCTTTCTGCATCCCTCCTCACCCCATCCTCTCAATGGTTCCCCCTCACCCCACCCCATAAATACTTCCCCCACACACGCAATCCTTCCCCCACTCCCCTCACACACACGCGAACATTCCCCCAAACCCCACAAACTCAAACCTTCCTCCTGGACCCAAACTTTCCCCCACACCTCACACACTCAAACCATCACCTGCACCCCTTGTGTAGTAGATAGTAGAAAAATCGTGCAAATTATGATACAAGCATCAAATTTGCCGTTTCTGTTCTGCAGGGCTTTCTGATCAAATCTGCCCGATTGGCCATTTGAAAATCCAAATTTTGAAAAATTAAAATAAAAGAAAACTTCAAAAAAATTTGAAGTCACAGCTGGTTGAAATTCTTGAAGCGCAAGTGAACATCCCAGACAGAGAACCAAGGGGAGATGCAGTCATCATTGATGACTCAGCACTTATCAATGCCCTACCTCCACGCACTTCAAAGATATTTGATGACTATGCTAAAGAAGACGTCATCCCAAAGGTGGAATCCTATGGTGCCAGGTACGAGAGGGTGGACGTAGGGTTTGACGTGTACAAGAAGTCAAGTCTGAAGTCCGAGGCAAGGTCGAAAAGGGGGCAAGGAATCAGAAGAAGAGTGACAGGAACCAGTAAGACCCCAAGTAACTGGAGAAGCTTTCTTCGAGATGACAGCGACAAGACTGAGCTGTTTCACTTCCTTGCGGAAAAGACGTGTGAAGCACAGACGACAAGCACAGTCATTGTCACAAAATGAAAAGATGCCATTAGCAACACAAGGAAGTCACTGGATGCTGTGTCTCCATGTTGTCATGAAGAAGCTGACACTCGAATATTTGTACACGCCAGGGATGCAACGACGGATGGTAGCAAGTCCATTATCATTAAGGCTAATGACATGGACGTACTAGTCATAGCAATATCTGTACTGCCATCCTTACAGGAACTAGGTCTTGAGAACATGTGGATTGCCTTTGGCCAAGGAGCCAAGGCACGATGGATTCCAGTCCATGAGGTAGTTTCTGCAATAGGGCCTGAGAAAGCTAGAGGGATCCCATACTTCCATGTATTCACTGGATGTGACGTCGTGTCTGCCTTCCGCGGTAAAGGGAAGAAAACTGCATGGCAGACTTGGAACGTCTTTGATGATGTTTCTGAAACATTCACCAATCTCAGCCAGCATCCAACATTGATTCGTGATCTTGACTTTTTTGAAGTTTTTTTTTTTTTTTTCAAATTTTTCAAAATTTGGATTTTCAAAGGGCCAATCAGGCAGATTTGATTAGAATCCCCCGGAGAACAAATGTGCCAAATTTGATGCTTGTATCATCATTTGCACGATTCCTCTCAAACATTTCTGTTATCTGCCCCACAAAATCAAACCTTCCTCCGCACCTCACACACTCAAACCTTCCTCCGCACCTCACACACTCAAGCCTTCCCCTACACCCCACACATTAAAACCATCCCCCACACCCCACACTCTCAATTATCCCCCCGTCCTCACACCACCCCCAAAGCCTCACATTGTACACACAATGCCTCGACCTGTCCCCCCGCCCCACCCCACCACCAATGGCCACCCCTCCTATCTCTAACTGTGTGGACCTCAAACATCCAAGGTCTCCGTTCTAATCTGACAAATCTCTCTATCCAGGCAGCTGCCCATATACCAGACATCATCTGTTTAACAGAATCCTTCCTCCCACAGGACGTCCCCAACTTATTGGTGTCTCCTCCAGTTGTTGTCTCCCCCAATTTGATCAGCCTGAACCACACCCCAGCACTAGAGTTGCACTTTACATCAATAACTCAATTTCTCACTGTACATGTACTGATCTTACACCTCCCAATTCCCAGGAGTACCTCTGGCTGCGACTTCCCCTCCATTCCCACCTCTTGTTCATCTCCGTTTTACCCTCTTCATTGTGACGAATCCATCAACATTTCCCTCTCGGACAACATGGACAAATTTTTAATCACTCATCCCAACTGTTTCGTCCTCATACGTGGTTATTTCAGTTGTCACCACGCAACTTGGCTGGGTGTTGGTACCTCTCTCACCATCCAGGACACTTCAGCAAATAATTCTGTGACTCCATGGGACTGACTCGATCTGTGAACTTTCCAACCTGGATTTCTCCCAATGGCAAAACATCCCTTCTCGATGTTGTGATGACCATCTTCCTCGCCAATGTATCTTGCTCTTCCTTTGCTCCAGTTGGTTCTTCTGATCATGTGCTTGTGAAGGTCAACATCTCTCTGGCTGTTCTCAGAGAACTGCGTCAACGCCGGCGAGTCTGGCACGTCACTCAGGCAGATTGGCAGGGACTGCACACAGCCATCTCTCTTCAGGCCTAATCTCCCATATCTACCCCTGTGACAGGTGACCAGGTGACAGGAACAAGCCGATTCGATTTTGGTTGAGGTCCGAATCCAGATCTGGCCTATCACTGGGATACAAAACATAAACTGTTGAGTTTGGCAGAGTTTGGCAGTCTACCCAGTGCCGTTGTCGCTACCGATGCAATGAAGTCACATGATTGAATCTGCAGCATATCAGAACGATGCAGGAATGAAAATAAAGACATCATCTTTACAGAGAGCACAAGCAGCATCCTGCCTCCTGCATTCCATCTTAATTGGCTCTTTATCTGGGACATGTAAGACAGCCTGTAGAGATATGCCAGATGAACACTGACCAATTACGCAGCACATTTACATGACTGTATTTGTGCATGTACTTATCTTTCTCTGGCAGTTGTTGGCCTGTCTGTATGGGGTGCACAGGATGGTGCAGCTGGAGCCCCATTCTGTCAGTCCAGCAGAATAAATCCAAGCCCTCCCCCTCCCCCTTCCCACCCGCAACTTTATGCCTTCCCTATTCCTTGCTCACTGTCTGCGCTGCTCAACCAGCAAGGAAGGTGGTACAGGTCCAAGAAATAAAGCAGCAATTATACAGCAATAACGTACTAACATACCGTTCCCTGTCCGACGTGGGCAGCCCATTGCATGTGCTAACAGAAGCTGACACCATGATGAGATATTTCGTAGTGTATTGCCAGGGATAGCCACACCTTGCAGGTAACCGCAGGCTGTTTAGTCTCTCTGAAGGTTTTGAGAGTCAGGACATCAGCTATTTTCATTAATATACTGTTCGGTTTCTTTTCTTTTCTTCTACCTGTTTTATTTAAGTCGATCTAACGAAGTGCCTGCCACCAAATGCGGCAATTAATCTTTAAGGAGAAAAATTAAACCCATCTTTCATCATCAACAGTCGTTCTGTAATTATTGTGTAATTGCTCATCCAAAACAATTCTCTGCCATTGTTTTTCTTCACGTCCTTTTCTTCAGGTGTTTTTTGTTGTTGTGCGATGACCCTCTCTCCTTTGTGAGCTTTCTTTTTCATCGCTGACCTTTCCTCTTATCTGCAATAATTTTCCTACAAACGTCTTCCATCTCCAATGTATCATTGACCACGAAATATGTACCTTTCATCTTTTGGAAAAATGATTTCAAGTGTTATCGTGATTGCTTGTGCGTTCGTTTGTTTTTCTTTCACGGTGAAACCATCGCACCGAGAGACTCCAAAGTTTGGATGTAGGTCCCTCTGAATCTGGACACGGTTTTGAGCTACCGTCCCTTGACCTTAAAGGCAGCTATAAATTATATTTTAGGTCGTGGGGTCAAGCATTGCTGCTACCGGACCGCAGGTAAAAGGTAACCACCACGAGGCCAATAATTCTCTGGCTTTTTAATGTCCAAAAAGTCCTGAAACCCCACTGGGAAAAGCTCACCCGGCCGGGCAGTGCTGGGTAACCCCCTCCCCCCCCCCCAACTCCTAGTTTACAGTAATTTATCAACAATATGAAACAGCTTTATTAGTGAAACAGGAGGTGCAGAAGTATCACACTTACCTTTGAGCTGTCTAGTGTGGGTTCCATGCTCAATCCGGCTCTAAACTGTCAGATTGGTGCTTCTCAGGCGGGGAGTTTTGATCCAAAGTGTGCTGTCCCTTGTATGGACGTAACAGCTTGGGTGTTGTGTCTGCTATATTGATTTCTGGTTGATGTTCAATCCAAAAATCCAGGATGATTGCACACCTGAACTCTTTTCTCCTGTCTATAGAACCACCTTCCAGAGGCTGTTCTGTCTCACTCTTCCCTCCAAGGCCTTGAGCAAGCGGTCTACCTCCATCTCTTGTAATCCCAAATTCTGACGCATGATCTTTATTACCCTCCGAACCCAACCTCCTTAAATGCTAATTTCAGTGTTTCCTCCCCTCCTCCCTCTCCCTTTTCCTGTTTGTTCATTCCCTTAATGTTTATCCCACTGTCAGATCGACCTGACTCTTCCACGAGCCTCGCTCCTGTATATAAATTTTAAAAATCCCACCGTGTATTTCAACCAAGAGTCGGAGACATTGCCGGCATCCTGAACAAATAACTATCCCCCCCCCCAAATTGGCTCCATTTTAACATCAGATCGAGCTTGCTGGTTCGTGAAATACTTGAGCCAATATTGCAGGCTCTGCAAGCTGCCGACCCTTCACTGCGGAGGTACTTTAAGAGGAAAATGGCTTTTTAACCCAATATCTCAAGGAGTGCTGAAACACTGAAATAAATTTCAGCGATAATGTGGAGGTGTTATATCAGGGTGCCTGCGGTTCCTTTAAAAGCTACATACTTCAATGAAACATCAAGAAATAGGTTAATTTGCTCCGTCATCACAGAATTGAACTGTTTACTTTTTTTGAACATTGAGAAAAAGCTGAATATTTTTTTGATGCTGGGTTTCCTCAATGCTGCACTTTATCCTGAGCGCTGCACGCTGCACTGGCTTTCTTCCATGACAGCAGCCTGAGCAGCTGATTAACAAGCAGTTAGGTTTCTGCAGTGTTTCTTGTAATGACCATGTCGGCATAGAAACAGTCGAGACGTAAAATGGTTTGCTTTGGCAAAGCAATGCATGCGGCCACGATGTAATGGTGCACCATCTTGATGCCTGGGCATATGCCTTGGCCCGTATCTCGTATGCCACCCACCCCCTTCCCCTCCTCTGGCAGGATTACTCTTATGTGTTGGTGCTGATGGACCCAGATGCACCAAGCAGGATAAAGCCAACTCGAATGTATTGGCACCACCGGTTGGTTACAGACATTAAGGTGAGATTGAAGTGCAACCAGATTTGAGTGAGTGAGTGATGTCTTAGTTTGTGCAAAAAAAAAAATCCTTTTCGAGGAGAACATATTCTATGATTCTCATTTAATTTTGATTTGTTTCGAATTGGCTTATACAGGTAGATTGGTTTATACATTCACCATTCATACCAGAGGGACACGACCCTCTTTCGAGGATGGAATCTGCCGAGCTTGAACGTCTCATCCAAAAGTTCTGGTCTCATGGGTATCGACAGATAAAAGTCTTTTACAGACGATTATCAACTACCGGTCTTGGTTTGTCACTCACTTCTGGACATTCAAAATTGTACTGTCTTTTGGAAGTGTGCTGTTACCCTGGCCAAATGTTCCACAGACCTCGAGTTCATTTCAAAGTAGTTTCCAATCATCGGAGCTTTGTCTTCCTTGAAAATAATAATATATTTTTGATATCTCTCTACATTTCCTGCTTTTCGATGCAAATGTTTGTTTGGCCATGCTTTTTGAAAATAGAATGCTTGGCAAATGTTTGTGATGAACCGATGCAGTGATACAGGTGTGAAATAAAACAGCCAGGTAAATACAATCTGCACTCCTTGCCAAGCAATACGCGAAGACCTTGCGAGGCCTTTCACAGAACCACACAACCACCCCAAGGCCGACCCATTTTATGCAGGCAAAGAGAAACCTTTCTGGTTGTTATTTTCTCCAAACAATTTGTAAACCTCCTTTTGGACAACATCCCATCTCGCCCCAGTACCACGTTCGCCAAAATTTTCAGCCTTCATCTGTGCATCCTTTGCACACCACCGTGTCGACGTTCTTGTCGATCACAGCTTTTACCCCCTGTGGTTCGTGTTGTTATTTTTAATACGATACTGCAATTTTACAACGGTGAGTCTGAAATCAAAATGATTTCACCTTTTCTTCATCCGTGCTTCGAGATATTCATTAAAAAGCCAACAAACTCTTCTGCCAACTGCCTTTTGGGATGTGTTTCGTTGCCTTTGAAGTTGTCCTAGACTTAGAAAAGTCAGGTCTTTGATGGCCTTTCTGGTTGCCATTAAATTATCATAACAAACAATTGAATGGTTTTTCGGCAAAACAAGAAAACAAGTGAACAGTGATTGTAACTCGGTGCGCTTTCCTGTGTTGTGTTGGAAGTTTTCCCTGGTTTGCGACAAGCACTTGCAAAAGTTTTCAATTTGAGCGAAATAACTTGTGTGCAATGTGGTGATCGCGATGCCATAAGTGATTTTATTCGAGTCGTTTGTTTTTATCTGCAATTTTCATTGTGCTCGCTCGCTTCCTTAAATGCATCACTGACAACAAATGGAAAGATACAGGATTACCAATTTCGAGGTTTGACCAACGAATCAAATTTTCTGTTGCACGTAAGGTTCATTCTAGAAATCTGTCAATGCTAAAGTTGAACAATTTTATGTCTCTATGCTAATTTTGAATTGAATAGATGCTTGTTTGATTTTAAAAAAATAAAAAAAATGGAACGTCTTTCAATCCTAGTAAATCTCAGTCTCACCCTGTCGCTCAGGAAGGATCATCGAACAAACCCACCTGTCTATTTCCATTATCAGCCGCTGCAAGAGGTGTTCAGTCCCTTGAACTTATAGGCTTCACCATTGGCTATGACCTTTCCTTGGCTGGACACATTACAAATGCTGGCCTCCAAAGCCAGCTGCAAACATCCTCCATCATTACAACTTATTCCTTGAAAAGCCAGAACTACTCAGCCGATAAGGCTTTTAACTGTGGCTCATTGGAGTGATGCTCTCCTGTAGGGGCCAGCATCCCAGCACATCTGTCTCTCGATAAATCTTTGGAAGTTCTCAACATTATTGGCATCCCCTGTAACGAAGCCAAAGTGCAAGGCGACAGATGGGTTGGTGGCCTCTGTTTTTTTTTTATTATTATTATTATTATTATTATTGTTTTTTGCTCTCTCCGACCTTTTTCTGCTCTCTCTCTCTCTCCGACTTTCCCAGCATCTCCATGATACATGCATTCTCCCCGTCACCCCACCTGGTTAAATTCCCCAAATCCAGACTTACCACGTACCTGAATTATTTATTTACTGTTTTCCAATTATTTACTTCCTGTTTGCTTGCGTTTGTGGAACTGCCTTCCTGAGTCTGTTCAATTCCAAGTTTTCCTCCAGGGCTTCAAGTTGGTGCGACACCACCATCTCATGTAATTCCCCATTCCTACTCACAACCTTTTCTACCCCTTATTCACCATATTTAACCCTTTTACGTACATGTTGGTGTTTTTTTCTCCCCTCCTCTTTCGCCTCTTTTCCTATTCATCCATTGCCTTGCTTGTGTCCAACTGTTTCCCCAGTCATTTAATTGCCTCTTCACCAGGTCTTCGCTTCATTCTTGCAGTCAGTGTATCAATTTCCCTCCATCGGTCAATGTATCATTTCTGTAGATGAGCAGTTTTACGACCGAAACCACAACAAACCCTGTCTTTGTCATTCTATCCTGAGATCTTCTATTCTCTGAAGCAAAAGTAGGTTCTGCCAAAGCTGTGTCCTGGGTTAATTATATCCTGGGTCATTTTCCTTTGCTTTCGCAGCACGAATCCAGGCCGTGAATGTGACCTGGATCCTGGCACACGATGAGCTACTCTTTTTCAGAAGGCATTGCAATGCAGTTTCATAAACGGCTCTATCTGCCATTGCAATGTAGTTATTGGCTCTTTCTGCCATTGCAGTCGAGTGGTTGAGAGACGTAATTGGAAGTTATTTGTAAAATTGTGCGTTATGTTCCAAAATACCCTTGCGATGCACAGTCAAACCGTTTGGAATGAGTATTTTGGAGATGCCCATTTTAGTTCAAGAAAACTAGGAACTCAAAAAGCTCTACAGGGAAACCATGAGAATTGGTTAACAAGGCATTTTTGTGCGTCAAAGGCATGTCCATGGTATGTCAGAACTGCAATAAATTGTCTTAATTTTTTTTTTTTTCAAGAACTGTAGGTTGTTATAAAATGAAATGTGCTTTCGTTGTATTCCTAATTTCAATTATGTTCTCACCATAAAACAATTAAACTCAACTCACTTTGCATCTTCTTGCCTTAAGATGTGTGCAAACTTACAAATATATTGTTACGAGTGACGGGATTCGAACCAGGGTCCGAAACCTCACTCCCGGCTACTAGTGTTACAGAGTGAACCAGTGACCCCAGCGACCCTTGGTCCTCATCCCAGCCTGCTTGACCGAGGCCCACAAGCTAGTCGAGCGTTTTTTTGGAAGCTTGAGGTTGAGGTTGAGCGCAAGGAGTACCGTGGAGTTCTCGATTGCCACGCGAGCATCTCAGGGGGGAGCTCTTGTGACTGGAAAGCAAATCATATAGGCATGATGATGGACTTAATTAGTAATGACTGACTTAATTTATTAGGTACAATCCAGGTCACACAACCAAAACGAAAGGCCGATACAACATCATACACACACACACGGACCCTCGATCAAACCCAGGGTGAGGAAAGGGAATCAAATAAAAAAAAAACATTTGCAAGGAATTCAAATACAGTGCCAACAGAAAGTCTATTCCCCATTTCAAAATTTTCACCTTTTGTTGCCTCGTAGCCTGGGATTAAATCAGACTTTTTACACATTTATTTACACATCGTAACCCACAACTTCCAAGTGACACACAAATTCTACAAATTTCAGATAATTCGTGAAAAGTACAAAACTAGAATATCTTGATTGGATAACTGTGTTTTACACATTTTGCACCTAAGAGCAATTGCAGACAAGAACATAAAAATCATACGACCGCCCAAACTTTGAGAGCCAGGATGACAATATTTTTTATATATAATCTTTAGGTCATTCCCCACCTAAAGTCTTGAAACCATTTTTCTCTATCTCGAACACCTTGCCCGTGGCGCCCCCTTCAAGTTTGTTTTTACGCTGATTTCATCAAAGTATGGATAATCCGAGGGGTGTGAAATGCCATATAGCCTATATGACGTTATATTGTTCCTGGAATGTTCCAGAGGAAGTTTTGCACCAAAGGTCATAATCCTTGACCTTTGACCTTTAAAGTTCACAAAGGTCAAATTTTCAAAGTTGTGGGAATCGACCCGGGTTTTCGAACTTCTTTGATGAACTAACTCCATTAAGCTATAGCACGTATCCTGTTTCCTTATTTTAATGTCCACAACATTGTTTTGTGACTTTTAAAGGTTATTCAAAGGTCAAATTTTTAAAGTTGTTGAACGAAACCGGGTTTTCGACATTTTTCAGCTAATAACCTGTCACTCGTACCACATCATGTTGATCATCTTTATAACTTGGTCAAACATTATCACATTGTCTCATCCCTGACTTCTGAAACAATCTACATCGTCAAATACCGCTCGTGAACCATCGTCGTCTTCAGACTTGTTTTTTTATTGTTGTTCATTGTTCAATTGAATTTAGAATGGGATTAAAATAAATTAAATTCAAATCAAATGGAAGACCAAATAAGATTTCATGTCGATTGATTAAGCGGTTCCAGAGAAAACATTATTTAATATTTTTCTTCAATCCAATATGGCTGCCAAACCATGTGACCTATCAATTATTCTGAGCAAACTCGTACAGCCATAGCTTGGGGAACATTTATGCGACGTTTCCCTCGATTTGTCCAGCCATTCTGGAGAAGAAGACTTTTAGAGGTTTTTGGGTAAATCCAACATGGCTGTCAAACCATTTATGATCTCAGATGTCATACGTGTGAACCTTTTGTTCCTCATGGAGAGGCAGTCATATGTGTAAAGTTTCGCAATGATCTGTTCAGCCACTTCAGAGAAGAAGATTTTTGAAGGTTTTAAAAAAAATAATATGGCGACCGAATCACATGACCAATGACATCATCAATTTTTTTTGTATGGACCATTTTATCCCGAGATGACCCTCAAAGATTTCCATACTGATCGGATATAACGTTCTACATATGCAATTATGATGTCATAACGAAGGCACCTATGATGTCACACTTATTCCCCATGAGGAGTACTTGCCATATGCTAAGATTCCGTTTTTTCCTTGCAGCGGTTTCAGAGATACAGAGGTCCAATGTTTTTCCGTTATTCCAACATGGCTGCCACACCACGTGACCTATAACATCATAATTATGATTAAAACATTTTACATGAGTCGTCGCACCAATGTTGAAAATTTCATTTCAATCCAACAAGCAGTTGCAAAGAAAGCAACAAAAGTTCTGTGTGGACAAACAGACAGACAGACAAATAAACCGACACAAACACAATACCGACTCTTTCGGCGATGGTAACAATTAGCTCAGGTGTAACCAATCACCTTCAAAATCACACACCAATTTAATTGGCCTCCAGCTGTGTTAAATTGTTGTGATTCTGATTATTTCAGAATAAAACTAGAAGGGCACTCGGTCGAGTGCATACCTCCACTACGCAATGCCTGATCCGCGAGAACATATCTGGCCCAATACATTTTTGAAATATCATGCTATATTTCATTTTTGGCCCGATCTCTCAATGGTGAAGAATTACTTCAAAAATTAAATAATTCTCGTATCCAGATCCGGATTCGGATCTTCATCAAAATCGAACCAATTCGTCCTTGCCGCACACCCAACCTGTCCACCAAGTTTTGGCCGAATCCGTCCACAACTTTATTTTTGCACATCATATGCCTGGTGTTGGCTTAATGGTTAGGGCGGTGGGCTTTTGATCCTAGGGCCCTGGGTTCAAATTCCGCTGAGCTGTTTCATTAATACCAGATGGGGTTAACTCGGCCTGTCATCCTTAAGAGGTCGGCAAAATGAGTGCCAGCATGATGGTATGCTGTGTCGGAGTGGCGACCCGTCCAGGATTGTGCCCAATAGCCAAGGGGACTGCTTAGGCAGCACCAATGTTCTGGACAGAGGATGCTCCCAATGGATGGATGGATGGAAACCTTCTTGTGAGGGATTGTATTCATAGAGTGCTACTTCACTGGAATAGTGAACCCTTCTGCCACACCAATTCTTGCTGCGAGGGTTCTGCCAAACAGGAGATGCCTGAAATGCATCTACCCTGTTTAAATATCCATGACACAGTGAACGAGGTTTCTGAGTTACAGCTGGAAAATATGGTATGAAAGTTCAAATACAACTTCTGGGTTGGTTGGTTGCACTCTGTGACAGCTACAGAACCATCTATTGCTCAAATGATCTCAAAACTGCTTTTTCAAGACCATGTGGTGCTGCAGCGAAATCTTTATTGATGCTCTCAACCTCAACTTGAGGACGTAATGGGTTTTAACTTTTCTTCCATTCATTTGCAAGCAATTCAAGCAAATGTCGGAGTCACAAACAGGAAGTAGAATGTGACCCAAATGCATTTTTCGATATTGCTCCTGCCTGTGTTCAATGTCAACAATGTTACATTTGATCTCAAAGGTTCCACAAAAAATACTAAAAGTCAAATGGGAGAGAGAGCATGAAAAAGATGAGTAGAAGTGAGACAACATCAGATGGTTCGAACTCCAGTCGTGATGTGCAAAGTTATTTTAAAAGGCTACATGACCTTTGACCTTTGATCTGTTTAACCCAAATTCAGTTAGTTCATCTTTGTATTACAGTCCATACTTGTGCCAAGTTTTGTGAAAATCTCAGCAGTGTTTAACAAGTTATTGCAGTTATAACGATTTTCAGTTAAAGGGGACATGACCTTCGAACTTTTGACATTTTGACCCCAAAATCAAATCAGTTCTTCTTTGTCACACATTCCACACTTCTGCCAATTCTGTTTGACATCCCTTTCGTTCTTCACGAGTTATCATGCAAACAAAACACTGATAACGGAAGAGCAGACACCCGGACGGACAACCCCTAAACATAATGCCTCCGTTCTCCAGCTGCTGAGATAGTAAATAACCGGAGTAACGAGTATGTTTCCTTGGCAACTATGAATAACAGAGCATTTGAGTAAGCTTTATAATCGTGGATTATAGTGGGTCACAGTAAATACTCCATTTTTTTTCTGCTTCATTAATTATAGTAATTATTTTTTATCTTTCACTGCATTTGTAGTTGAAGTGTGCATAATATATCCTACTGTCTATCAGTGGCACGTTTGCTCATTTGTTTATTTAATTGTTTTATTCTGCATTCTATCATTGTTGAAAGCGCATATGCCTGGTGTTGTCTTAATGGTTAGGGTGGTGGGATTGGGATCCCAGGATCCTGAATTCAAATCCCACTCAGCTGTTGAATTAATACCAGGTGGGGTTGACTCAGCCTATCATCCCTCTGAGGTTGGCAAATGAGTACCAAGTACCAGCTTGCTGGGATGATTGAGCCATTCAAGTACCCTGTGTCAGAGTGGTAACCCATCCGGGATTGTGTCCAATAGCCAAGGAGACTGCTTCGGCAGCACCAACGCTCTGCACACAGTATGGTCCCAATGGATGGATGGAAGCACATCCGACAAACTGAATTTCTGCTGATATGTGAGCAGTATGTGGTGGACTGTCAGGCAAGGTCTTTGCTTGGATAATTATTGGTAGGGTTCACCACCGTCTGCTTGATCACCAGCACCCAGAGCAGTCAGGCCTTACACGAAAAAGGTCAACGATTGACCGCATCCTTGCTCTTCGAGTCCTCACCAAACGCAGATGAGCGTTTCGGCAGAGGCTGCTTGCAGCCGATGTTGACCTCTGAAAAGCGTTCGATTCAGTCAATTATGATGGCCTCTCGAGGATTCTTTGACTTGACTTGAAACAGATCAATGCACACAGTCTGACCTGTACATTCTCCGGTGCATGTACACGTAAGGTGTGTGTACTGGCCCCCACACTTTTCAGCACTTGTATGGACTGGATTCTGGGGAGGATGTCGGAGAGATCAAGCTGTAGTGCATCATTTGGGAATGTCAACATCTCTGACCTTGATTTCGCAGATGATGCAGTCATCTTTGCGGAGACTTTAGATATCCTTTTGGGGGCCCTCGAGGTGCTGAATGAGGAGTCGGAGCCGCTGGGATTATGGGTTTCCTGGGTAAAAACTAAGATCCAGGCTTTCAATGACATGTTGGATGCTGCTATCTTGTCTGTACCTGTTTGTGGTGAGCATGTTAAGGTCACGGAGAGATTCACTTCCCTTGGCAGTGATATTCATGTCTCTGCTGGCTGTGAGCTGGAAGTCAACAGACATCTCAGTCAGGCCTGGGGAGTCATGGATTCACTGGATCATGGGGTGTGGTGCTGACGGTACCTGTGTTGGAGGACTAAAGTCCGAGTCTTCAGGTCCTTGGTTCCTCCAGTCTTGGTCAATGGATTTGAGACTTGGACTCTGACCAGCGATCTGAGATGGAGACTTAATTGCTTTGGAACCAGGTCTCTTCTGAGAATCCTTGACCATCTCCGGTCGGACGTTGTGTCCAACGAGCAGTTGCTGAGAGAGACTCAAATGTGATTTGTTACCTGTGCAGTAATTCAGTGAGCATCAGCTGCGGCTGTATGAACATGTGGCTCATTTTCCTTGCGCTGATCCTGCTCACCAGATTCTGTCAGCGAGGGAACCTCATGAGTAGAGGAGACCAATTGGCCAACCACGTGCCTCGTGATTGCAGCAGATTGATCAGCATCTCAAGGAGATGGGGGTGGGTCAGCCAGCTGCCTGGGGGATGGCCAGACAGGCCCCTGGAGTACCAGTTGAAAGTGGATGCAGCGACGCGCTGCTCCGGCACATGCTCCCATACATGACCTGACTTGACTGGTCACTGTGTGCATGTGACAATAACATCCCAAGCACTCCACAAGTCTGGCGTGGATGGGAGGGTGGCAAGAAAGAAACCATTACTCAAAAAAGCCCACCTTGAGTCCCGTTTGAGGTCTGCAAAAAAACCACACTGGAGATTCTGAAGCCATGTGGCAAAAGGTTTTGTTGTCTGATGAAACCAAGATGGAAATTTTTCGTCTAAATGCAAAACGTTACGTTTGGCACAAACTCAACCAAAGAACACCATCCCTACTTTGAAGCATAGTGGTGGCAGCATCATGTTATTGGGATGTTTCTCATCAGCAGCGACTGGGGTGTTTGTCTGATCAAAGGGAAAATGGATGGAGCAAAATACAGCAAAATCCTTGAGGAAAACGTGCTACCCTCTGGAAGAAAGCTGAAATTGTGACAGAAGTTCGCCTTTCAGTATGACAACGACCCTAAGCACACAACCAAAGCTGCACTGGAGTGGTTAACGAACAAAATGATAAATGTCCTTGAGTGGCCCACTCAGAGCCCTGACCTAAATCCAATAAAACTTTGTGCCCTGACTTGAAGATTGCTGTCCATCAGCACTCTCCACGCAAGTTGACTGAGCTTGAACAATTTTGTACAGACAATGGGCAAATATTGCCCAATCAATGTGTGTAAAGTTGGTAGAGACCGATCCCGACCGACTCACAGCCGTGATTGCTGACAAGGTTGTTTCCACCAAGTATTAACTCAGGGGGGTGAACACTTTGCCAACCAAGATATTCTAGTTTTGTATTTTTAATCAATTTTCTGAAATTTGTGGAATTTGTTTTTCACTTTGGAAGTTGTGGGTTACGACGTGTTAATATAGGTGGAAATAGTCTGATTTAATGCAATTTAATTCCAGGATACGAGGCAGCGAAAGTTGAAAATTTTGAAAAGGGATGGAGACTTTCCTTAGGCACCGTATAAAGTCCTGTTTCCTTCAAGCATTCCTCGTAGCTTCGTGTCGCTCACCCTTGGAATCACTTGAGAAGATCGATGCTGTGCCCTCTCTCTGGCAGCGATATATCCATCCTCAGATGCACAGACCAAAACTGCACTTCGGATCACTGTTGCTCCCTTAGTTTAATTTATCCATCCTGAATGCAATCTCTCCTCCTAACTGGTGATCAGCAGTGCAGAGACAATCCGTTCTTGTGGTGGACGATGCTTGCTACTATCATGTTGTGCAGCATTTGCTGTTGTGGGACTTGACTTGTGCCTTGCAGCCTCATCAAGTTAAGGGGCTCAACTGTTATTTAACCAGCTTAAGATGATCACAAATAAACGACGTAGCAGTATGTCATCCTGACGAGTCCGTGATAAGGAAAAAAAAAATCTGCATCAGAATCTCTGCTTTCATTTACTTGTGACCAGAAATCTCAGTCTTCAATAACTGAGTGTCACATGGACACCATCCTAGTTTGGAGGTGACCTGTTGGCATGATTTATGTGCATGACGTTAGCGTCCTGTCGCATTTAGGGTCAGTGTTGCTCCTTTTGTTTAATATACGTGTTGGCATGATTGTACATCAGTTTAATATATGTGTTGGCATCATCTGATCATATGCTTGTGAAAGTCAACCTCCCTGGCTATTCTCAGAGAGCTGCTTCAATGCCAGTGAGTCTGGCAGTTCACTCAAGCAGATTGGCAAGGACTGCAAGCAGCCCTCTCTCTTTTCAGGACTGGTCTCATATCTAATGCCTCTGATGTTAACTCAGCCTGGTAATTGTTCCACAGAAACCTTCTCTCTCTCTCTCTCTCTCTCTCTCTCTCTCTCTCTCTCTCTCTATCTCTATCTCTATCTCTATCTCTATCTCTATCTCTATCTCTATCTCTATCTCTCTCTCTCTCTCTCTCTCTCTCTCTCTCTCTCTCTCTCTCTCGCTATCTCTCTCTCTCTCTCTCTCTCTCTCTCTCTCTCTCTCTCTCTCTCTCTCTCTCTCTCTCTCTCTCTCTCTCTCTCTCTCTCTCTCTCTCTCTCTCTCTCTCTCTCTCTCTCTCTCTCTCTCTCTCTCTCTCTCTCTCTCTCTCTCTCTCTCTCTCTCTCTCTCTCTCTCTCTCTCTCTCTCTCTCTCTCTCTCTCTCTCTCTCTCTCTCTCTCTCTCTCTCTCTCTCTCTCTCTCTCTCTCTCTCTCTCTCTCTCTCTCTCTCTCTCTCTCTCTCTCTCTCTCTCTCTCTCTCTCTCTCTCTCTCTCTCTCTCTCTCTCTCTCTCTCTCTCTCTCTCTCTCTCTCTCTCTCTCTCTCTCTCTCTCTCTCTCTCTCTCTCTCTCTCTCTCTCTCTCTCTCTCTCTCTCTCTCTCTCTCTCTCTCTCTCTCTCTCTCTCTCTCTCTCTCTCTCTCTCTCTCTCTTTTCCTTCCCTTCTTCCCACCTATGGAACACAGAATCCTGTGGTGAGGCAGTTGCTCTGAAACAACTTGCCTTCTCTTCCTGGAAGGCAAACACAGTGCATTTCAAAAAGTCCACAACAAGTGTGTGTCCACTCAAAGAAGAGCCAGAAAACAACATCTGTCCAACCTCAAGAATGAACGTTCAAACTATCACCCACTCACCCTTCTCTAAAATTTGATGGTGCCTTGTTGAATCTGACTTTGGAGTATTCTCCCCTTCCATCATGTCCCTTACTTCAAATAGCACCACAGCCAACTCCGCTCGCGAGAAGGCTGAATGCCTCGATTCTGTTCAAATTCCAAAAACCTTTTTTTGCAAAATGCAAAAAATGCAATGCTGAATGCAAAAAGTTTTTTTGCTTTAAAATATTGTGTCCCTAAACCCTCATTCTCGGCTCCCATCCTTCCCTGTCACACCTAAATGCTCCTGGACTCTGCCTCTTTTGCACATGAGAAGTTGAGAAGGTTCTTTCAACCCTAGACTCAGACTCTGCTACTGGACCAGACGGTATCAGCTCAAATGGCCTAAAAACCTGCTCTGTTGTTGTTGCACATCCTCTCTGACCTTTTTACCCTGTCATTTGCTCAGCATCATCTTCCCTCTGCCTGGAAATACACCAACATCACTGCAGTACATTAAGAAGGTGCAAAAACGGATCCCCTCAACGACAGACCTCTCGGCTTGCTTCCAATCATCAGCAAGGTCATGGAATCCATCATCGAGGTTGATATGAAAACCTTCCCTTTCTCCAATAACATCATCTCGGATCACCAATTTGGTTTCAGACCAGGTCATTCTACCTTGGACATGCTGCTCCAACTCACCAAACAATGGATGGAGGCCCTCAATGTCAGACATGAGATCAGGGCCGTCTCTCTGTCCATAGCTCGTGCTTTTGATACAGTCCGCTATCCCGCCTTGCTCACGAATCTATCTGCCGATGGCATTCAAGGCCAACACCACGCGTGGCTTACTGACTTCCTCCACTCTCATAGCCAATATGTGGCACTGAATGGAATCATTTCATCTCTTCTCTCTGTCAAGGCTGGAGTGTCCCAAGGCAGTGTTTGGGGCCCAGTTCTCTTCCTCATATTCATCAATTCTCTCTCTCTCTTTCTCTTTCTCTTTCTCTTTCTCTTTCTCTTTCTCTTTCTCTTTCTCTTTCTCTTTCTCTTTCTCTTTCTCTCTCCGGTTGACGCCCCGTTTGGCAGCTCTAGAGATGCTGGTCGGCTCTTGTTCATGTTGGGCTGAACGAGGAAGCAATGAACGCGAGGTTGACGGTTGGTCACGTGCAACGATGCACCAATTGGCAAGGTGGATTTTGCTGAAGTCTGCTTGAGGCTCCGCCCAGACTGGTCACCTATAAAAAGGACGGGAGGACCCTTTTTCTTGAGAGTTTTGTGACAGCTGGATGACGGTTATTTTCAGCTCCAGTCAGTTGTTCCAGTTAGTCGGCTGGTGAGTTGGTGACAGCCTTACAGCCTTACAGTCCTGACCGCTGGTGTCAGTTGGTGAGCTGCTCCTGACGGTGGGTGATGGTCGGACTATTCCTGCTGGTTCTGCTCCCGACCTGCTCTTGTTTGACGTACCTGATTCATGGCATCCCTGGTTCCTGGGGGTGATGACGTGACGTCGATCGGTGTTCCAGCATGTTTGCCGGTGAGGCAGGGCACGGGAAACGGACAAGGCACGCTCACACATTTTGGGACATTTTATTTGACGCACAATGACTTCTACCTTGGTTAGCCGAGACCAGATTTCTTCCCCCCCTGAATGATTTGCTGGGTACCCTTGTCTCTTGTTTATTCGTTAAGTAAGGCATTGTGATAAGCATCTGCTCTTTGTCTGTTTTTCTATCAATGTCTGATTAATTCTTTATTTGCTTGAGATTATTTTGATTGATTTGAATTTACCTATTTTCACATTCACATTCACAAATATGGCTGAAATATGAAGGCATTTCCAAGAAATATTGCTCGCTTATGGTTGCTAACATACTTCCGGCATGGTAGTTCGCTGATAAATGATGAATAATAGTAGAAAAGTGAATAAAGATAAAGTTTGAGGCCCCTCAAGATGAAGGGCTCCCCCGGCCTATGCTCCTTGTGCACCGTTGTTAATCCGGGCGTGTGACCTCCAGGGACCTCCAAAGTGCACCGAGAACTTGGTGGGACTGGCCCCAAATCTGTGGGAGTCGTCCTGTGTAAAATCATTGAACCTTTAATGATGATGATGAAGCTGATAACAATGACGATGACGAAACCAAACCAGTGAATGTTTCCACATTCGGTAAATGATTTCGATGCGGATAGAGAGCAGTTTCGTTCGGGTGAACACTCAAAATCAGAATTGTGTTGAGAAATTGATGAAACCTCCCACCCACCTTAGGATGGAGAAAATGTGGCGTTGTTTGGATGGAAACTCAAAATCACAATTTTATTGAGATATGACTGAGCCAGCAAATGCTTCCACATGCAGTCAATGGCGAAACTGTGAATGAGTTTCCATGCGGAAAGAGCAGCTTCGTCGGTGTGTAAACTCAAAATCATAATTGTGTTGAGAAATTTATGAAACCTCTCACCCATCTTTAGACACCCGCTGGGGCCCTAAAAGGTTGCCCAGAAAGTTTGATGATGTGAGTCACAAAACTGAGGGAGTAATTCGGAGACAGACAGACAGACAGACACTCCTGCTTTATTATATAGACTGGTGAGACACCGTGGGAAACCCACCGGCATAGACCTGAATGACATTTCAACATATTGAGTCAGATGCTGCACAGTTTTTTTTTTTGACAAAATTGGTCCTGGCAGTTCTGCAGATCCCGAAATTATGTAATCTACACAATAAATTATTTCCTTCACATAATATGTGAATACATGTTCACACACTTCTCCACCCACTCTCTCCTCCTCCCACGCTCTCTCCCCCTCATCACACACACTGAACATGGGTGGGTGGGAAAGGATCTTCCATAGGGGGGAGGAGAGAGGTAGCGGATGAGGGGTGGGAGAGGATGTGGAGTGACTTTCTCTGTTTCGACTCGATTGACTTGGGATGATTGACTTGGGATGATTGACTTGATATGAAAGGGGGGAGGGGAGAGGATCGTGCACAGGGGAGAGGAGGGAGGTAGGGGGGTTAAGGGTGGGAGAGGGTGTGGAGTGACTCAGTTCTGCCTTGACTTGACTCTAGTTCTATCCTTAACTTCAGTTTTCCCTTGCAGGGAACCCTACCCTTCCTCTTCTACTCCCTCCTCTCTCCTCTCCCTCCTCTCTCCTCTCCCTCCTCGCTCTCTGTTTCATGTCCAACCAGATACATTTAAAACGACTAATACTGGATTCCATCATTAGTCCACAGATTCAATATATTCCATGCAAAGTTTTTCGAAGTATTGTTTAATTACAACGTTGGAAAAGAGTTAACTTGTCTGAAATAAACTTTTTATAGATACCCCGGAAACATGAAAAAATATAATTAGACCTCAGTTCGATCCCAAACTTTGTTTTTACCCAGCAGGGAACCCTACCCTCCCTCCTTTCCTTCCCTCCCTCCCTCCCTCCCCTCCTCTCCTCCCTCCTCCTCCCTGCTCTCCTCCCCTCCCTCCTCTCCTCCCCTCACTCTCCTCCCTCCTCTCTCTCCTCTCTCTCCTCTCCTCTCCTCCCCTCTCTCCTCTCCTCCCCTCTCTCCTCTCCTCCCCTCTCCTCTCCTCCCGTCCCCCTCTCCTCCCTCTCTCCTCCCCTCTCTCCTCTCCTCCCCTCTCTCCTCCCTCCCCTCCCTCCTCTCCTCCTCTCCTCCCCTCCCCTCCCTCCTCTCCCCTCTCCCTCCTCTCCTCACCCCTCTCCTCCCTCCTCTCCTCTCCTACCTCCTCCCCTCCCCATCTTTCCTCTCCCAGAAACATTCAAAACGACTATTATAACTAATTCCCGAGCAGGAAACTCTCCCCTCGCTCTTCTACTCCCCTTTCATCCTCGCCTCCCACTTTCACTCCTCTTCCCACTCACCACTCCCTCTCTCCCCTCCCCACATAGTCTGACCAGATACATTCAAAACAGCTATTAGAATGCATTTTTGTGTAAAACCACCAATATTCGTCCAATTTTCTCACCTTTTGCTAAAACTGAGTCTTAATCTATCTTATCAACAACAACAAAAAATGAAATCAGATGGTGAATTCGAGTTAAGATAGCTGTGAAGTAGTTTGAATGGACTTTATATTACAGGCCTTTATTAGCCCCCATTGGACTTCGTCCGAAATGGGGGCTTATGGATTTGTTCTTGATTTTCACGTGCGTGCGTGCGTCCACAACCATATCTCAGACATGTATGGACCAATTTTACTTGTACTGGGGGGGGGGAGGGGGTGGAGATAACACATGATGGTACACAAGTGCACATCATTTTGTTTCACGGTGTGATCAAAGATGGCTGACTGGCGGCCATTTTAGTTGTAAAAAAAACCCCGATGTTGAACACGTCCTCAACCATTTCTCAGACATGCATTTGCCGATGTTGATCAAACTTGGCACCCAGATAACGAATGATGGCTTGCATAAGCGTGTCATTTTCTTTCGACATCAGATCCAAGATGGCTGAGTGGCGGCCATTTTGTTACTTAAATGTGTCCCCAACCATTTCTCAGACATGCCTGGTCCGATTTTATTCAAACTTAGCACAAGCACAGTACATGATGGCACACACATGCATCTCACTTTATTTTGAGATATGATCAAAGATGGCTGACTGGTAGAGTGGCGGCCATTTTAGTTGTAAAAATAACCCAGTATCGAACACGTCCTCAACAATTTGTCAGACATAAATTTACTGATCCTGTTCAAACTTGCCACGCAGATAATGAATGATGCCTCACATATGCACACGTGGCAAGTGACCCGGATTTTTACGGTACGATCAATTTTTAAAATGCAAAGTTTCACTTCCATTCCACTCACTAGGATTGACACACAGACTGATGGACCTGGAGTGACCTATAGTCGAAATGCAAAGTATCACTCCAGTTATCTAGTGTCTATTGGCTGTGTGATGTCATGGGCTTTCCCTCACCGAAGGCCAGATCGACATCCTCCAGGATTCCGCACACAGTGTCACGTCACTTCCGATCGCGTCGACCACATTGCCGTCACTACAAATCCATCAATCTGTGCTTTCCAATTCGCTCTTCCACTTCTTGGTGATATTTATCAGAACTTTCGAGTGCGTATTTTAAATGGCAGGATTTGATTCGATTCGGAGGATGTTTTCACTCGTACAAGTTTTCCACAAGATACCAAATTCAAACCGTAATAGAAAATAATTAAATACTGTAGAATATGTGATACCATATTATGACAAAAACCTACAGAGCTACATGTTTGAGTACAGTGCAGTATCCCATTTCATTTATGTTTATGACCGTTTGAATTTGGAAAAGTAATTGTTGCTATGAGATATCGTCTATGTTGTTGTTTCATATGCAGACCCCCCCTTTCTCCACGGGTCATAAGTTTGATCCTCCGAGTGATCTTGTAAGAAAGGCCAAGAAAGCCTGTAGTGAATACAATGCCGAACATGGTCACATTAACCGACTCGTCCGTCAGATCCTGGTCATGTCAGTTTGATTGATCTTTGCTCGTTTGGTGCTTCACGATTGTTGAGATTAGTCGATATTTAGACTGTTACGGTAAGTAAACATTTGAGATGAGTTCTGAACAGCTGCAAGACCACCTCGTCAATAAACAACTACCTCGGTATTCTGGAGTATTTTGTGTCACCGACATCTCAAAAAAAACGTTTTTACCATGTTTAGTAAAAATAAATAAATAAAATTAAAACCCGCTTTCGATTTCGATTATATAAACAGTGCCTACAGAAAGTCGACACCCCCTTTTCAAAATTTTCACCTTGTGTTGCCTTACAGCCTGGAATGAAATTGTATTAAATCAGACTTCTTCAACCATTATTTACACATCGTAACCCACAACTTCCAGTGAAAAACAAATTGCACAAATTTCAGAAAAGTGATTAAAAATACAAAACTAGAATATCTTAGTTGGATAAGTGTTCACTCCCCTGAGTTAATACTTGGTGGAAACACCTTTGACAGCAATTACAGCTGTGACCGTTGGGATAGGTCTCCACCAACTTTGTACACCTTGATTGGACAATATTTACACGTTCCTCTGTACAAAACTGTTCAAGCTTCGGTCAAGTTGCGTGGGGAGTGTTGATTGACAGGAATCTTCAATTCATGCCACAGATTTTTGATTGGATTTAGGTCAGGGCTCTGACTGAGCCACTCAAGGACATTTATATTTTTGTTCCTCAGCCACTCCAGTATACCTGTGGCTGTGTGCTTCGGGTCATTGTCATGCCGAAAGGTGAACTTCCATCCAAATATCAGCTTTCTTGCAGAGGGTAGCAGGTTTTACTCTCGAATTTCTGTATTTTGCTTCATCCATTTTCCCTTCTATCCCAACAAGTTCCCCACTCCCTGCTGATAAGAAACATCCCCGTAACATGATGCTGCCACCACCATGCTTCGGCGGAGGGATGGTGTTCTTTGTGTGATGTGCTGTGTTGGGTTTGTACCAAACGTAACATTTTGCATTTGGGTGAAAAAGTTCCATCTTGGTTTTGTTAGACCACAAAACTTTTTGCCACATGGCTTCAGAATCTTTGGAGTTTTTTTTGCATACCTCAAATAGGACTTAAGGTGGGCTTTTTTGAGTAATGGCTTCCTTTTTTCCACCCTACCGTACAGGCCATACTTGTGGAGTGCTAAGGATATCGTTGTCACATGCACACAGTGAACAGTCCTTGCTACGAAGACATGTAGCTCTTTAAAAGAGGCCATCGGCCTCTTGGTGGCCTCTCTGATCAATCTCCTTTTTGCTTGGTCATCCAGTTTGGAGGGATGGCCTGATCTAGGCAGGGTCTTGGTGGTACCATACACCTTCAACTACTTAATGATTGTCTTGAATGTGCTCCAAGGGATATTCAAGGCTTTTAAAATATTTTTCTACCCATCCTCTGATCTGTGCCTTTCCACAACTTTATCCCAGAGGTTTTTTTTTGAAAGCTCCTTGGTGCTCATGGTTGAGTGTTTGCTGTGAAATGCACTACCCAGCAGAGCAAACCGACAGGAACAGCTGATTTTATTCTGAAATAATCAGAATCACTACAATTTAACACAGGTGGAGGCCAATTAACTTGATGTGTGATTTTGAATGTGATTGGTTATACCTGAGCTAATTTACAATTGCTATTACAAGGGGGGGGGGGGTGGACACTTATCCAACCAAGATATTCTAGTGTTGTATTTTTAATTAGTTTTCTGAAATTTGTAGAATTTGTTTTTCACTGGAAAATTTGTGGGGTACGACATGTAAATAAAGGAGGAAAAAGTCTGATTTAATGTAATTTAATTCTCGGCTATAAGGCAACAAAAGGTGTAAAATTTGAAAGGGGGTGTAGACTTTTTGTAGGCACTGTACATACTGTCACAAATCTTTCTGCAAATCAATTGAAGTATATTGGAAAGTCTGTGAAGAGTTGGCTATTGATCTTTATTCCTTCCTCAATTTGTCAGCAGCACATACAGATTTTAAAGCTAGATGAAGAGCCAGGGTTGGAAGATTACTCTTCTGCGTATGCTCTATGGAAAGCCATTGGCTGCACTTTCTGGATCCTCGAGGCAAAAATTGCAGACCATTTCAATTCCACCAAAACCTTTCTCCTGCTAGTCATCCCATCTGAACGAGAACCAGAATGGAAAATGAAGGACCATGAAAACTGGAGTGAAGAGCCATTAATTATCCAGCTTGACCTACTGATGACTGTGAAACTAAGCTGCTCTTTTTCTGCCTGTCTGTACGATGTAAAAGTTGAAAGACCTGCACTATCCTCTGTTTTCACCATTTCATGGTTGGTGTTGTTAAAATTCTGTGACTGAGATTCTTGAACACCGAATCAGTGCCCATGGGACTCTGTTGTGGATTATAAGTCCATTAATATAATGTAAAGCCACTCGCATGCAAAGGATTGTTGCCGCTCACGAGAAAGGAAAAAGTGTGTGAGCTGCATGTCAAGTTTTACGAGACAGTTTCAAAGTACCTGCTGAGACACCTTGCCTGTTAGGAACAAAGTGTTCAGATTACTTAGTGTACATCAGCCTGAAATTTAGAATAAGAGCAGTGGTGTATGTCGTACAAATCTAGACTGTAGCAGAAGCAATATTCTTCATTACTTGTGAGGATGTAGCGAAATGTCAATTTCTGATGAGTGGAAATGGCATGCAGCAAAAGATCCACCAGCAGTTGACTTCAAGAGAGGAGGTAATTATTAAGCTGCAGTCACATCAAAGACGAATTTGACTGGGTTGCTCAAGAATCCATATCTTGAGAAAGTTGTGAAGGCTGCATGGATTTTGTCTCTCCAATGGCAATTCAGATTCCGAGTGTACTCTCAATTAACAAGCGGATGCTAGGAAAGCACAGATATACCGTGTCGGAGCCTTCAATAAAATGGATTGCAGGCAGCTGAAATCACACCTTGTCATCTTGCCAGAGCTACAAGGAAGATGATGTGAGCATGAGGGGAAAGTGGTGGCCCACCATTTACATGAAAGCTGAGGAGGAGAAGAAACGCTGAAGAAGCTTTAAGGAAATAGCAACAGGCAGGGGGTGACCAGCTGCAATGGGAAACTGAAGAGAAGAAGGCAAAGTTCTATTCATTTCGAAAGTGATGATATTCAGATCAACAAAGATGATAAACTCGAGCCAAAAATGAATATAGTGAAACAAGTTTTTTTTAACCTCAGGAGAAACTGAACAAAAGTTTGAAGTTAAAAAAGGGAATGGGTGGAATACATGTGGCCTGCGGGGCTCCTTGAGGTGGCGAATGCAGTCTCAGAAGTGACGAAAATAAATTTGAACAAATGGAAGAGAAAGAAAGGGAGTGGAGGAGAAGGGGGAGGGGCAGTGGGGGTAGGCCAACTCCAACTGCTAGACACATGTGTGGTCACAGCCTTAAACACCTTCATGGGTGGTGGGTCACATTCATGGCCACCCACTATCTGTGGGCAGTGCCATCTTCGGTGCCAACCCACTCATTATGACGGCCCTGAACAAAAGTGTTCCATCCCTCTCCAAGGCTCCACAGCTCACGTTGCCATGATGGCTTGCAGTCCACCGACGAAATAGCCTGTGATATATGCTTTTAAATCTCAGGGTGCCACAAGTTGTCCACCTGGCCTCACCTGTTACAGGAAGTTTCACATAACAATCTTATCCGACTCTGCTTTAAGGCTTACACTTACACACCGGTGCACGTTTAACCACATATACAACTTACCTACACATGTCGAGTGCAAAAGTAAATTGAACCCACTTGATCACATGGTCAATACTATTCTTAACACAATCTATCAATGAACCCCACCCCCCCCCGCCCCCTCATTTCCACATAACAATATGTTATGGGGCCTTTGGAGAAAAGATTACAGGTTATTCCTCGGAATGATAAACAAATATCATTACTTGCACTTCATTCCATGATCCTGAAAAACTGTTGAGTATTTCTGTAGGGGTAAAAATGACACTAAGAAACATATAAGATCAATTGGTTTTGTAATATTAGTCAGTAACCAAATATATATGGCAGATAAACCGATAAAACCTTGAATTTTTTTCTGACCAGTGAAGTTATAAATTTCTATATTTTCATGATATAGCCAAGATTTCTTACCTGTATTATTCTTGAGAATGGACCAAGAGGCTTGAGATGCACAGCAGCTTCGGACTGCTCGAATTTTACGACCTTGTTAACCTTTCACCCCCCCCATTTATCTCTTCCTTGGGGATTGGTCTTCCACATGTGACTGATCTGTTTAACATCCATCCCATTTATAAAAGTACCGGCGACTCTCTGATGCAGCTCCTTGCATGAACATACACATGTGAAAGATGCCGCAAGCCCGCTAACAGATTCCCATTGTGTATCCATTGCGTTATGACATCCTTCGAATACCGCAGACAACTATATTTTTTAAAAAAGAAGACTTTGTAATATGGTATGTCTGGGAAGATTTTGGTGTTTTGAATGAGCATTAAGTCCTGTCCAAACACAATACGGTGCATTGAAAATTATTTCTTCATGAAAAACAGCGTACTGACAGACTCTTTATCACATTGTTTATTTGTCGAAGACAATGCTTCCGAAGGTGTTGAAACATACCACTTGGTTGTGCCTAACGGCTTTTCTCTACCATTAGTTTTGCTCGATCTCCTTATTGGACCAAAAAGGAAATTATTCGTGCTCGTCGCCTGTACGCGTGTTGGAGGACACTCTTCACACAATGTGTTGTTCCATAACTTAACTAAAGGTCGATGAATTCCATAGGATTCCTCAATTTGCGCACCATGCTTCGAGAGATGACTTCTGAGTCGCAGAAAACGACTCCCGATGAATAGTTTGCCCATGAGATGAATAATTGATGTGCCCCGGAACGTAAATACGTGGTCTTTCATCATTCGGACGACAGACAATATTCCTCTTTCTCGCACCTTGCACTTATAGACCCGCACGACGACCCTCGACGTGAAGCTTTGCCCCGGGTGTTCCAAGTTACTTTCCCGTGCGGAATAGAATGTAGTGCTGTTTGAGGACCGCTCGTTGGAAAGTTTGGGAATGTGATCCAAATCGAGACATCAAGCCCTCTGAAAGGGAAGCCATTATTTTACCCCATTGGTTTGGAGTTATGTGCACTGTATTGTTGGGTGCCCCGAAGTTATTTTCCTTTGTGGTTGTTGCCTGAAGGAGCTCTTCACGAGATTTTTTTTTTTACCAAGACCTGTGTCTGTCTGCTTCGACGGACAGTTCAAACAAACCAACGGTGAACAAAGATGTGCTGATCACCACGGGGAGCGCAAGTAAAGTTCACGTTTCGGGCATTAGCCCTTCGTCGTGAACCTCTTGTCGGAGAACCTCTCTCGCTCCGATGAAGGGTTAACTGTTTCTTGCACCCGTCACCTGTTTGTCCTCCGATACCCTGTCCACGCGTTGCATCACCCCGTTCAGAGGCGGCATCATCGTTTGGGGATTGCGCTCAGCTGCCTGTCCGTTTTGTTTTCCGAAGCTGTAAAAACGAAATATTCCACTGTATTTTACTTGTGTATAAACATTGAACAAAAAATTGCTTGTAACTGAGTACAAATGAAAAATATGTAAACAATGGTTCGACACACGAATCATTTGCACCACAGAACAATGGGAATACATCATGGGGAAGGGGAGCGGGGAAACAAGAGCCCAAAATAATCCATTGTAAATAGCAATGGCCAAAAGGGGAAAACGAGGCGAGAGAGAGAGAGAGAGAGAGAGAGAGACAGACAGACAGACAGACAGACAGACAGACAGACAGACAGAACAAGTTGAACATCGTCCGGTTTGGTATTGCCTTCGCTCACAGTACTGGGATCGCACCGAGAAATTCCAAACCCTTTTGGTTTGTAACACAGATTGAAGGATCCTGGAGGAGCTCGTCCATAAATTGGATGAATTGCCAGGACATCAGTCGTCGATGGACAAATTGACACAATGTATGGTAATTTAACCTCACTTGATCAATTTATGATGCTGGATCTCACGAGAAATTAGAGGACATTGCTCCAAGTGTTTGGATCCTCATGTCATGAGCGACATCCTCACACGAGAACACCATGCAGATGCTGATTTGTCGATCATCTCCTGGAGTGCTTGTAATTCATCTGAAAGTACACTGATGTCTCCTCATGTCCTTGTCCTGTGTGCATGATCACAAACCTTGCCAGCTCCTCCATTAGACTAGGTCAATGCAATAAGTAAAGGAGTACCGGCTGTCTCTAAATGTCGAGGCAGTTCTTGAAGGGTTTGCCAGACCTCAGACAGTCAGTGTCAGCACAATGTTTAAGTAGCAATGGCACAACACCGCACGCAGTCATGGTGATCCCATTGGCATGGAACTCAAATTCACCACCGACGAGATATCTATCCCGTTGGACAGAGGCTGTATGTATGTATCCTCCTCGTGGAGGATGTCCAAGTCTTACTCACGTTGTTGTTCTTCATCTTCTTCTTGTGGACTTTTTTGTTTCACAGCCCACAGTTTTCATTGAAACTTCCTGAAACTTGGCATATATATGTAAAGATACCCTGCGCAGAGAGCAGCCATCTCCGATTTTGAAAATTCCTCCGAGAAAAAATAAGTTATGACGTCAAAATATCTCCGCTAATGGAAATCGCCTAAAAAATTATCTCCGAAACTAGGCAAGCTTTTTGAATTCTGGTTGCGGGAATCGACCAGGGCATTAGCAGAGATTAATTACCGCACATATGATACATCACTATGACGTCATATCAATTTTTATGACGTCATTCCTATTTTTTTGACATTTTTTGTTTCACAACCCAGAGTTTTCATCAGATCCTCGTGAAACTTGCCATGGATATGCAGAAAGCCCACGCGCAGGCAGTAACCATATCCGGTTTTGGAAATTCTTCCGAGAAAAAAAAGTTTGACGTCATAATATCGCCGCTAATGGAAATCGCCTGTACCATTATCTCCGAAACTGGGCAAGCTGTTTGAATTTTGTTTGCGGGAATCAAGCCGGGCATTAGCACAGATAACTTATCGCAAACCTGGTACATCACAATGACGTCATATTAGTTTTAATGACGTCATCATTCAGAGGACGAGGATCTTGGCTCATTTGAGCTTGTTTTTAAAATGACACGAGGAAAAAGAACGTCTTGCCATGGCATCAACCGGATTGCTGACCCAATGCCGTCACACACAGGAGTGACGGGCCAAATGGCCTTTTTTATCTCTTTCTTTTTGACCAGTTCCATTATCTTATCCCTCCTGAAGGACGTCTGGGGAAAACCCTGAGATGCATGACGGAAGATTTAACTCCACAAGCATTGTGGATCCAGGACTCGCAGCTCAGCAACAATGACGTCAACTGCAAGTCCATCTCAAGAGCGTGAGTCCATAGCAATGTGTAAGCCTTGTCCTGGATGTATGTATATATAATTCTTTTTTCTTTTTTTGCTGGAGCATGATTAGTAATTGTGACATTTATCAGCACAGTGCTGTCAAAACTGTTTATGCATCACTTGTTTCACAATCCTTTTGACATTATTCTGTGCAAAACCAAAGCAGCATTTTGCTTACCTGCTGAATTGAACTCGATGGCCAAGCAGTGCTGCTCGCACATGATGTGCAGGTGTAATGATTGCGATTACCTGGTAAACCATGAAATGTACACGTTTTTTGGTGTAGGGAAGAAACGGAGAGAGCGTGGCAGTGCGGTGATGGAAGGGGAGTGGGAGGGAGCGACGCTTTGAGTTGCACGGTTTTGACAGGTAGCAAATGGTGTCGTGTTTATGAGCTAATGAGATGTTGGTTATCGTGGATGGTTCTCACTGTGAACGTTTGATAGCATTCCGCAAGATTGTTGAGGTGCTGGAAGATGAAGAAGAGGAAGGAGATGAGGAATGAGAAGAAGAAGCCAAATTAACGACTGGGGGCATTTTTGAGCATCAGTCTGTTATAATTCATTTGTTACGGATTTAATTGACTGAGGCTACGTCTTGCCAATTAAATTCCAGCATGTTGAATGAAAGAATGCACCGAGCTCGTCGAGCTGCCGTGCTGTGAGGCAATGTAAATGGGGGCGACGCATCACGGAGCATGCCTTTTAGAGGGCGCACTGTTTTACGTAAGTTGCACATAAATGTTACCCAAGATACAATTTGGTTTCTTGGTTTTAAAAATTTAGATTCCAGGTATTTTGAGGAGCACTTGCTTTTTGCTGGGGAGGATATTTTTATACCGATTTCAAGTTTCCCTCGGGAGATTTCATGGTCGACCACAGTGTGTAGACCACAAGTGTTGCCCATTCCCTGAATTTCATCAGTGATTCAACTCTTCCTTTTTTGTTTGTTTGTTTGTTTCTTTTTGACTGCAGATTGATAGCAATACACTCGATCTCAGAATGCAAATTTAACAGTCGTTGGAAGTGAGGTGGCCAACGACATGGAGCGCTGGTCCTCTTTTGCCCCGACAAAGGACGAAAGCTTGAAATGTCAGCCACACCACTTCCCGAGGTGGTTAACAAACGTTTATCGGTTTCCATTTGATAAAGTCCAATGCTCACAGTGCAGAGGCCTGACAAAATGGTGTTTGAAAGGTCCATGTGAAAGTCTGTACCGTCAAGGAAATCATGCCAATGAAGAGGTCCTTTGGCACACCTTTCCTGTGTTACATCCACATTTCATTTATCCGCACCACGTGACCTGTTGGTAAGGTCCCTGGATCGCTCTATCATATATTTACATGAGAAGTTGTGGATTCAAATCTGGCTAAAGGTAGTGAATTGTATGAAGTGTTAACATGCTCTTCCTTCGAGTTCGCAAATTTCATTGTTTAACCTGTCCACCAAGCTGTCAGCATTGGCCTTCATGGAGACCAGTACTCCATCGTATTCTGTACACCATCGAATTGTACGATATACTTTTGAATTTATGAAAAACAATTTTCCGTATGTTGTACACCGCTCCCTCCCAATTCCACCTCCATGTGCTACACGGTGGCATCGCTGGGCACCTAAGGCGCCCCGGGCAATGTCGCGTGCTGGAGGATATGTTATTTATTTATTTGGCATGTGGGCGGTGCACTTTGAATGGACCACTACTTGTCTGATGACGATGTTGCTGTGTTGTTATTTAATATTATTATTATTATTAATATTATTATTATTATTGCAATGACACTCAATAATCAATAGTTAACTCAATGTAGAACTTGCTGAGACACAGAAGATGTTCAAACCAATGATTTACCAGAGGAACGAGTGTCAGGGGAGCTGGATGCTCTGATTTAATTTGCATGAACAAAAGTTAAAAAGTCACCATTTAACTTGGGATAGGTCACTGAGAAAATCCAGGTTGAACAAGCTCAAATGAGCTAAGATCCTCGTCCTCTTAATGATGACATCATAAAAACCAATATGACGTCATTGTGATGTACCAGGTTTGCAATAAATTATCTGTGCTAATGCCCGGCTTGATTCCCGCAAACAAAATTCAAACAGCTTGCATAGTTTCGGAGATAATGGTATTGGCGATTTCCATTAGCGGCGATATTATGACGTCAACTTTTTTTTCTAGGAAGAATTTCCAAAATCGGAGATGATCACTGCCCGTGCGTGGACTTTCTGCATATACATGGTAAGTTTCACAAAGATCCGATGAAAACTCTGGGTTGTGAAACAAAAAAATGGAATGACGTCATAAAATTTGATATGACGTGATAGTGATGTATCATATGTGCGGGTAATTCATCTCTGCTCATGAACCGTTCGATTCCCGCAAACAGAATTCAAAAAGCTTGCCTTGTTTCAGAGATAATTTTTTAGGCGATTTCCATTAGCGGAGATATTTTGACATCATAACTTTTTTTCCAGGAGGAATTTTCAAAATCGAAGATGGTTACTGTCTGCGCGGGGTATTTTTACATATATATATATACCAAGTTTCAGGAAGTTTCGATGAAAACTGTGGACTGTGAAACAAAAAAGTCCACAAGAAGAAGATGAAGAACAACAACGTGAGTAAGACTTAGAGATCCTCCACGAGGATCTAAAAACGTAGTTCCTTGTTTGTTTGTTTTTTTTTTTGTGTGTACAAAGAGCAGGCTCATGGAAGAGGTGGTGCACTGAATGGATGAGGATGCAACAGAAAAAGATGAAGAATAGAGAGAGGGATGGAAACATCAATGGCAGGGTTGAAGTACAAAATAGAGGGACACTTGGACAAACAAGGGAAGTGGAGAGGAAAGAAGGGTAGGGGAGGACACACAGGGTGGATGAGCTGGATACATCAGCAAACTCTCAGGAAAAAAACTGGAAATTTGGAAGGAGGTGTGTGATTGGGGGTGGTGGGGACGGTGGTTGTCAGAAATATCATGGCTTTTGGACGGGGGATGATCTGAAGTGGTGGTGAACAGTTGAGATGGTAGTTAAGGTTTTGTTGAGGATATATCGAACTCCAATGACCTTGTTATTTTGAATCATTAATTCCTTTTGGCCATATGTACTGTATCTCCTTCTGTTGGATCGCATGGGTGCACACACCGAATCTTTCCAGACCCTGCAGATTCCAACGGGGTGATAGTTGGTGCATGCATGGTTTGACTTGTACATGAGCATCCCGATTGTGAGGATGAATCGCTGGCTTTTTGCACTGTTCATTTATTGAAACAAAGGGTAGTTGTAGATAACATTGAGCAGGTGTGTGACGTAAGGAATTACAAATTGTGAAATCCAGGGATGAGGGACCATTTATTGATGAATGCAGTGGGGACAAGTTCAGTAAATTGACAAAAGGGAAGAGGAGGGATGATAGGAGAGAATATAAAGTTTTTGATGATGTTTGTAATGGGTGGAATGAAAAGGACATGTACAGAACAAACAGGATTGGAGTCCAAAATTATTATATATGTATATGTCGGATTTGCGGACCCCATGTATTCGTGAGTCAAAAAGGGTGACCTGCTTCTACATCCGCACTTTGCGTATTCACAGGGTTGTTGTTTGTTTTTGTTTATTTTTTAACACTCAAGAACTTTTTGAATATAAAGAACAGGCTCATGGAAGATATATATCTCCGATATCCACCTGGGAAATTGGAAATCAGCCAACACGTCACAGCATCACAAAGAGAAGGTGTAAAAACGGATCCGCTTAACCACAGCCCTATTATCTTTGCTGTACTTCCAATCATCAGCAAGGTCATGGAATCCATCATCGCAGTTAACATAAAATCATTTCTTTTTCTCCAACAACCTCATCTCAGATCATCAATTCAGATAGAGTACAAACAAATGATACACCATACAGCAGAATTGCCACCGGTATTGACTGCTTCACACATGTTGATGACCTTACATTCATCGAAAAGCATCGTCTTCACATTGAATCTCACATGCCAGATGTTCTTGAACAACTTCATAACTGGTCTGCAGAGAATGGAATGTGTCTCAACCCCAAAAAGTGTGCGATTGTTGACCTCTGCTTCGCTCGAAACAAATCATCCCTTACTAACTTGTCATTGCCTCCGCCACCAAAAGTGAAGGAGGTTATGTTTTCACCCCCTCTCTGTCTCTTTATATCTGTCTCTCTCTGTCTGTCTGTCTGTCTGTCTGTCTGTCTGTTTGTTTGTGTGCAGGATATCTCAAAAAGTTGTGGACAGGTTGGCTGTTTGACAAGAACGAACTGTTTAGATTTTGGTGAAGATTCAGATCCAGATCTGACTACTAGAATTTTTAAAGCGATTCTTCACCATTGAGAGATAGTGCTAAACCGATATATCTCACGATATCTCAAAAAGTTGTTGACGGATTCGGATGAAACTTGATGGACGGGTTGTGTGTTTGACAAGGACGAATTGATTCGACTTGTGTGAAGATCTGAATCTGAATCTGGATACGAGAATTATTTAACTTTTCAAGTGATTCTTCACCATCAAGAGATTCGGGCCAAAAACGATATATTGATTCTTATGATTTCTGATTTTGATATATTGATTCTGCTTCTCAAGTATCAGGCATTCCGTGGCGGAGGTATGCGCTCTACCGAGTGCCCTTCTAGTTTTCCTTCTGTTACATCCTGGTCCGTTCTGTAGTTTAGCTCCAGGCTCCTCCAGGAGCCTCGACTCGGTGTGCCGTGAAAATTAAAACGATATTTACGGTCACTTTGTATTTTGAAGCAATTGTTTTGGTTCATGCAGATTCAGAAAGGTGTTGTTAATTTGTTCAAAGGCAAATGGTGCAACTTCACTGACACATTGAGGAAATTATCTCAAAGTTTCTAACGGAGACTTTCTCTAATTTTACAAACTTTCATTTTGCCATTAAACAGTTACTGATTGTTATTAATTTCGTTTTTGCATGCAGAACGTTTAATTGCAGTTTCCTTTGGGATATGGTGACCAATATCAAGAGATTGGTTCCGTTTCTGTAATGGCAGGGTCTTTCGTGCCCAAGGGGGCCCCTCTTTCTGGAAAGGTGCTCTTTTATCCCTGCTTTGATCTTGCCCCCGTGAAGTCTTTCCAATCGTGCTCTGATGGAGGCGATGGAGTCCAAAGCTTTTCAACTCACCTGAAGCATTGTTCAGGTGAGGTATTAGCATCACGCGGTATCAGTGAGTGAGTGAGTAAGTGAGTTAGTTAGTTAGTCAGTCAGTATCTTAACACTCGGATATTCTCCATAACTGCACATACGATTTTGATGAAACTTGATCGCAACCTTCGTCACCCGTTGTGTACTAAAGTTTGGTCATGGCATTAAAACAAAAAATCAGGGTCTAAGGGGATATATGGGGGGGTCAGAGTTGCTCCAGATTTGACACTCCCAAAATAGGTATTTGTTTTTTTACTCTGCAACTACAGACACAATTTTGATGAAACTTAAACACGACGTTCATCACCCGTGATGATAAAACCAATAGTCCTATTTTCACCAAACTTTGTAGAACTTCTGAGGTCCAAGGCCCATTTGCGTGAACTATTCTTAAGGTCAGATTTGAGGATTTCCTCAAGTTTCCCCTGAAGGACATCCTTAATTTGAAGTTCGTTGCATATTCGAATATTCCTTAAATTTTTCCTTAAAACCTTCTCCTTGAACCCAAGAGGGGGAACCCCCTCCCACGCCCCCCTCCCACCACCTCGTCCATAAATACCAACCTTGCTGAGTTTCCAAATGGTGCTCTTCATGGAAATTGGTCATGAAGAGGACGGTTATCGCCGCACAAGAAGTCACGAACATGTTTTCAGAGACACCTCAAACCGCTTAACGTCTATCATAATATTACTCTGATCTAAAATACAAACTAAGGAATAACTATAATTATACTAAGGATCTGTGATCCCCCAGGAGTCATTTCCACAATAATATGTTTAAAATGATTTACTCCATCAGTCACTTTGCATATGTGTAAACAGATTTCATATGTGTAAACTCCATCGAACTGACAATCCCACGGTATTTAACACATTAAATCTAGACCAATGTAAAGGTGTGTTCTTTTGCAGGTACTGCAGGTGCACCTGAACGAGTTGTTAGTCCGTAATACTGGTGTAGTATTTTCATGATGAGAACATTTATTACTTCGTGTTCAGGTTATTTCGATACCAATTAAATTGATACCAATGTTGACCCCAGGAAAAAAAAGGTCAATTGTGTTTGTAATGTATAGATTGAATGTGGCGCGTTACTCGGTCCATAACGCGTCAATCCCAAGTCGTAGAGAGACGTGGGGCCTCGTTTGGCTCGGGGGAGTCCTGGTGTGGAGCATTTGGACCCAGATGTTTCCCAAATTGAGGGGTTCTGAACAATTATATGCTATTTCTCATAAAATAGTACCATGTACTATAACAGTACTATAACAACACACATCACACAACTACACAATGTATTGTTTCTCTAGTGCTTGAGAAAAGCTTCCTCTAGTGTTACTGACTCTTCCTGAAGCCATTTTGTGGATCGCTTTGCTGCCACCTTGCCTTCGCACACCTCTTCCTATCTCTAATGTGATTGGTTGCTTAGCATAGTAATGGCTCCTCAGGATTTCCTCAACCTGAAGGATATCCTTCCTTGAGCATTTCCTTATGGTTGTTTTTGCAACAGTCCTCAAGGAAATCCTTCAATAAGGAATCACGGTGTACCTTCAGGGGAATCTTTCTTTCCTTGAGGATGAAGGAATTTTATGCAACCGGGCCAAAGACCTCCTGATGCCTTGCAAGTCCCACCAACAATTGCATGTTAAGTCGGTCAATTTAAAGGTTATTCCGATTCCGGGATCGCTACTTTTGACTTCTCAAAAAGTATTCACCAAATTTAGGTGTAACTTTGTAGGAATCATCAATACATTGTGCTTTCACAAGTTTCTTCAAATCATCAGCTAATTTACATATTTTATGGGTCATTCATGCTTACCAGTGATTCGCTGGTTCGACCAGGTGAGCGCAGGGACATTGCCCCTATTTTTACATTGTTGGCAGATCTCGTCAGGAGGCCTAGCCCCGGGTTTGCTTCTCAGCCACCACAGGTGGATTGGTGGACTATCAGTATTATTTTCTCATGTCTGTAACTGAATCCCCATGTTTGTCATCACTTCATGCTTTCCCCTATACCTTGCGACAATCTATGCTGTCCTCAACGAACCACTCCACCTCCACTCTCTTTTTGTTTTTCTTCCTCCTTCATTCATCCAACTTATAACTGCACGTTTGATTTGTGTGGCTTTCCCCTCTTCTCAACCCTCCACCCTCCCTCTCCCCCACACCTATTGTCTGCAAAGCTTTCAAAGAAACTTGCTCTCCCTCATGCACAGATTTATCCCCTCTCATCTTCAGTTGTCCTACCCTTCCTCCCGCCCTTGGTTCACTGAAGCTTGTGGTGAGATAGTTGTCCTGAAACAACTTGCCTTTGCCTCATGGAAAGCAAACCCAACTGAGGGCAATCTCAGTTCCTTCCATAAAGCTCGGAACAAGTGTGTATCTACCCTCAGGAGAGCCAGGAAACAACATCGTTCTCATCTCAAGTCTGAACTCTCAAACTTCTCTCCCTCCTCAAAATCCTGGTGGCGTCTGATCAAATCTGTTTCTGGTGTATGTTCCCCCTCCATCCCCTCCCTTACCTCAAATGGCCGCACTGCTGATACCGCACGTGAAAAAGCTGAATGTCTAAACTCGGTGTTTGCAGCTAAATCTTGTGTCAAAAACCCATCACTTTCTCTACCCACTTTACCCAGTCGCACCCAACTGTCCCTGGACTCTGTATCCTTTTCTCCTGACAAGGTGGAGAGCTTGCTCTCAAACTTCGACTCAGATTCTGCAACCGGTCCAGACGGCATCAGCCCACGTGTCCTCAAAGCCTGCTCTTCTGCTCTTGCTCACCCTCTCTCTGTTCTATTCACCCTCTCATTTGCTCAAGGTCATCTGCCATCTGCTTGGAAATCAGCAAACTTCACTGCCCTGCGCAAAACAGGTGCAAAAACAGATCCCTGCAACTACAGACCAATCAGCCTTCTCCCAATCATCAGCAAGGTTATGGAATCCATCATCTGTTCAGACATCAAATCCTTCCTCTTCTCCAATGGCTTGATTTCCGATCATCAATTTGGTTTCAGACCAGGTCTCTCCACCCTGGATATGCTGCTTCTGCTCTCCCATCAATGGATGGAGGTCCTCAATGCCAGACAGGAAATCCGAGCTGTATCCCTGGACATATCACGTGCTTTTGACAGTCTGGCACCCTGCCCTGCTCACCAAACTCTCTTCCTATGGTATCCAAGGGCATCTCCACTCATGGCTCGCAGACTTCCTCTCCTGTCGCAGTCACTGTATGGCCCTAAATGGAGTTCTTTCATTCCCCCTTCCTGTCCAGGCTGGAGTTCCTCAAGGTAGCGTTCTGGGCCCTGTTCTTTTTTTGGTTTTCATCAATGATCTCTCCGACTCTCTGAACCTCTATATCTCTTTGCTGATAACTCCACCCTCTTCCGTACCATCTGTCATCCCTCAGACTGGTAAGCAGCAGCTTCTTCACTCACTGCTGATCTGGATAAAATCACAAACTGGTCCAACACATGGAACATGTCTTTCAATCAGGACAAATCTCACACTCTCACGATGTCTTTTCGAAAGGACCGTTTAGAACCCCCCCCCCCCCCAATCCACTTTCTCAACAATCCTCTTGAAGAAGTCCTTTCTTTCAAGCTTCTATGTCTCACTATCTGCCATGACCTTTCCTGGGAAAGCCACATTTCAAACCTCGCCTCCAAAGCCAGTCGCCAACTGGGAATCCTCCATTGTGCAAAGTTCTTCCTTGGCCCACCTGAGCTCCTGACCACTTACAAAGCTTTTGTCCGCAGCCTGATGGAGTACTGCTCTCCCCTCTGGGCTGGTGCTCCTGCCTCCCACCTTTCTCGGCTTCACGCTGTAGAACCCAAGGCATTTCGGATCATTGGCATCTCCCGCGATGAGGCTGAGCCTTTGGGCCTATCACTCAATCACCGCAGGTTGGTCGGTGGTCTTTCTGTCTTCTACCGTCTCCTCTCCAGCCTCCCCCCACTGCTCTCTCTTTCTCTCTCTCTCTCTCTCTCTCTCTCTCTCTCTCTCTCTCTCTCTCTCTCTCTCTCTCTCTCTCTCTCTCTCTCTCTCTCTCTCTCTCTCTCTCTCTCTCTCTCTCTCTCTCTCTCTCTCTCTCTCTCTCTGCGATTTGTCCCCACCACATTTCCACAGGGCGCTCAAGGTCCGCCAACAACCCCCTTCTGGTGAAACTACCAAAATCACGAATCGCTGCTCACCTTCACTCTTTCATTCCTCTAATTTCCCCCCTTTGGAATAAACTCCCTCACTCTATTCATTCACATTCTTCCCTCCAGGCCTTCAAAACAGCTGTTCACCACCACCTCTTCACCCCCATCCAAATCCTCGATCTTTTCTACCCCCTATAATCCACCCAAGCCCACCTCCTTCATATTCCCTGCTTTCCTTCCTGAAAGTCCCTGTAATGTCCATCTTGTATTCCCCATGTTCCCCGTCCCATCCATCTCCCTTCCACAGATCTCCTAATGTCTCTGTTCCCCACTGTTTTGTCCTTCCTACTCCCTCTCCTCTTGTCTCATGCCCCCCTTGATGTGTGTTAGCTCTCATCCGAGCCTCGACAAGGTATACAAAAAAAAACCTGTTGCTTTCTGGTGTTTAACTCTTCCCTGAGCATAAACTTCTGCAGAACAAAAAAGTGCCACCCACACTTGTCCATCCATCCATCCATCCATTAGGACCATACTCTGTGCAGAGCGTCGGTGCTGCCGAAGCAGTCTCCTGGGCTATTGGGCACAATCCTGGACAGGTCACCACTCAGACGCAGGATACTCGAATGTCTCAATCATCCCAGCAAGCTGGTACTCATTTTGCCGACCTTGGAAGGATGACGGGCAGAGTCAACCCCACCTGGTATTAATTCAACGGTAAGGAAGATTTGAACTCGGGACCCTCGGATCCCAAGCCCCTCCCCCCCCACCCTATCCGTCAAGCCAACACCAGGCATACCCACTTTTTCACTCAAGCAAATTGTCCTGTATCTCATGTCCTCATCCCTTACATGAATGTTTGTGTTTTCCCCCCGGTGAAACGTGCAGTGCCATTTTAACTGTATGGAAATGGTCTTCCCAGGTTATTCAAACTACGAGTACCACGTGATATTGAGTCGTCCAGAGAGTAAGTGCACCGGACCGTAAAGAATCGTAGTCTTCGTCATAAAAATTCATAACAGCGTCCTGTAATATAATTATTTATTTATACTCCCATCATCCTTTGCTGGCTATTTGGACAACAGGGCTTCATCTGACAGACCAATACAAAGGAACAAATGATCAATGCACCAATTGACAACGATTTCTATCGAAAATCGATTTTTGTTTCCGCATACCGTCTCAGATGCGACGTCGATTTCCTTTGGGCATTTCGGGTCGAGCTCTGCACTGGCAATGACTTCAAGTGACTACAGACATCTTCCACGGGCGATCACGATGGAAGTCTCGAAGTTCTGTTTGTACACACTTTTTTGCTGCACTTTTCATGAAAATCCAAAGAAAATGTTCAATAACTCAACTTTTGAAACATTTCCGATTCATATCCAAAAAAAACAAAAAAACATGTATATTGCCGATGCAACACATGATGATATTTCTGAAAATCTCTGTTCTCATGAATGTTGGAAATGTGCAAGTAAAGGGATAGTTGTAGGATAATGTTTCTTGGCCGAAAGTTTCTTTTCACTTTAACTCAGTCGGAACCCTGGTAATGCGTGACTATTTGAAGTGATGCCTGCTTTTGATGTCATCCTCGCAAGACTAAAAGTGTTGGTCGTTCTTTTCTTCCTGATAAATTTTCATTTTAATCAGGCAGACATTAGGAATTGATCTATCACTTCACAACGTTTGGATTTCCTTAATAGGGAGAACAGTGAATGTAGGCCGAACTGCATGCTGCTTTGAACTCCTCACTCAAAAGCAACGCTTTGTCGCTTCACACTGCCTTCTAAATAGGTTATTCTTTATCCGCTGCAGATATTCATAGATCTCGATCTTGTCTTGATTAAAACTTATGAAGAGGGCAGATTACATGTTCATGACACATTCGAGTTTAGCACCATGTCAAGTCGTCCTGCAAATGCATGAGCCTCAGCAGGTTGCCGTTTTGACCGTTCCACCGTCAGGTCAGGTTATGGGGGCATGCGCCAGAGTAGCGTGTAGCTGCGTCCACTTTCTGCCGGTACTCCAGGGGCCTCCGTCTGGCCATCCCCATCTCCTTGAGATGCCGATCAACCTGCTGCAACCGCGAGGCACGTGGTCGGTCCATTGGCCTCCTCCACTCATGAGGCTCCCTCGCTGAGAGAATCTGATGACAGGATCAGCATCAGGAAATTAAGCCACATGTCGATGCAGCCGCAGCTGACGCTCACGGACCATGCAGGTAACAAATCTCATTTTGAGTCTCTCTCAACAACCGCTCGTTGGACACAAAGTCCGACCAGCGATAGCCAAGGATTCTCCGAAGAGACCTGGTACCAAAGGAATTAAGTCTCCGTCTCAGATCCCTGGTCAGAGTCCAAGTCTCAAATCCAGTGCAAGACTGAAAGCACCAAGGACCTGAAGACTCGGACTTTCATCGTTCTGCACAGGTACCGGCAGCGCCACACCCGATGATCCAGTGAATCCATGACTCCACAGGCCTGACGCAGTTCACCTGTGATTCATTGAATTTCTGGGAATTGTTTTTGATGGCCAGTCAAAACGAAGTCGATCATATCCAGTTATGGGCAGTAATGCAGCAACTACAAATGAGTAATTTTAGAGTGTGGTATATGGGGTGAAAGAGGAAAAATATGAGTGACGTGCACATTGTCCTCACTGTTTCTGCCTCCATGTAAAAGGAAGTCAGATAAATATTGTAGAATAAATCTGAAACTGCATCAAAGGGAATGTCAACCATATATTGACCTCAATTTCTTCACAAAAGGTGACGAGAAACATAATATTGTGTCGCGTATGTTTGAAGTTGGATTATTATGCAGTTGGACTTCGATTCAAACGTCATGTTTTGGAACAGATTTGTGTGTATTTGGACGTGACTGTGTTATAACGGAAGCTACTTGCAGCTCTCCGGAATGGCATGGGCATTGTGTTCAAAGCCCCAATTGAAAGTGACAAATATTTGGGAAGTAGTTATCTTCTTGGTATTGCAGCGAACAACATTTGTGGATCTGTGCTGTGAAGTTTGTGGCACAGTGTCTGTCAAGGCACGGTCTATTTAATGGGCCACCTGCTCTGGTGCACACAGGGCACGGCTGCCTGACTGCTTGATTAACATGCGACCTGCACTTTCCCCCCCCCCCCACACCCAAAAGCCAGCCTTTCCAGGACTCTGGCCCAAATTTGGAGAGAAGGAGAGGGGTGAGAGAGAGAGAGAAGGTCGAGGGGTGGGAGAGAGAGGAGGTCGAGGGGTGGGAGAGAGAGGAGGTCGAGGGGTGGGAGAGGGAGGAGGTCGAGGGGTGGGAGAGGGAGGAGGTTGAGGGGTGGGAGAGGGAGGAGGTCGAGGGGTGGGAGAGAGGAGGGCAAGGGGTGGGAGGGGTGGGAGAGGGAGGAGGTCGAGGGGTGGGAGAGAGGAGGGCAAGGGGTGGGAGGGGTGGGAGAGAGAGGAGGTCGAGGGGTGGGAGAGAGGAGGGCAAGGGGTGGGAGGGGTGGGAGAGAGAGGAGGGCAAGAGGTGGGAGGGGTGGGAGAGAGAGGAGGGCAAGGGGTGGGAGGGGTGAGAGAGATGAGGGCGAGGGGTGGGAGAGAGATGAGGGCGAGGGGTGGGAGAGAGGAGGTCGAGGGGTGTTAGAGATAGAGGGTGAGGGGTGATAGAGATAGAGGGCGAGGGGTGGGAGAGAAAGGGCGAGGAGTGGGAGAGAAAGAGGGTGAGGAGTGGGAGAGATAGAGGGCAAGGGGTGGGAGAGAGAGGAGGGTGAGGGGGGGATAGGAGGTTACGGTTACGGCTCGTCCCGTTTGAGCTCCGTCGAGGGTGTGGATTCCTCGGAAGCTCGCCACATGGGTCTCTTGGTATTTTGAAGTTTGGCAAATAACCCTGTCCCACGTGGCTGAATTATTGACGATTCACGGTCCTGTAAGGGACCCGTACGTTCGGATTTATCTGAGGGTAACGATCTGGATTCTGGGTGTTCGGTGGAGTCGACTCTGCTCCTCCAACTAGCGGTTGTGCTCGTCACCAATACCCAGCCCACAAAAATTGGTGATCAGGAATGCGATTTGGCTCCTCCGCCTCCGTAGAGAAATTCACGGGACACGGACCAGGGGTGGAGGGAGCAAACCCCCCCCCCACCACCCGTTCCCCCAAATTACGAGCATATTAAAATTCATTTTTCCAACACGCAACATGTCAAGCCAAGATTGGCTGAGGCAGGTGGGTATAGATGTGGCGTGGAGGGATTCTCTGGCCAAGGACGAAACCACCGTACAGGACACCGCCATGCAGGTTGACAACCCCCCACAACCGGACCCAGAGGTCGTAATGGGCGAGGTGGGAGCGGTGGCGCAAGAGCGCCCCTCCATCAAATTCCCCCCTCGTTCCCCAGCGAATCCGCGACCGATCACGGTGGAATGGCTCCACTGGAGCCATCGGGCATCGAACAGTTGGTACTGATGATGCAAACGATGGGAAACAATATGGAGATCATGGAAAACCGAAACCGAGGGGAGATATGCAAACTTGAAGGAGGTGAGTAGCGAAATGCGGACCGTGGGCGAGAAAATGGCGGCACCACGTGGCAGAGCGACCGAACCGACCAGAGGGAGTGCAAATTGTGTCGGGCTCGCAATGGAGACGGGTGAGATCGGGGCGACGAGCGACACCACCACAATAATTGGGGAGACCGAAACGTGTAGGGTGAGACACGAGGGGACGACGGAAGAACTGGAAGAGGTGATGGAGACCCGGAGAATAAAAGAGACAAAGGAAGAAACTAATGAACGCGAGGGGACGACGGAAAAATTCACAGAGACACAAAGGGAGACGTAGGAGACAAAGGAGGGAACACCAGAAACGCGGTAGGTAGAACAGGAAAAGGTGAACGAAATACGGGCGAACCAAGATAAAGAGCACACACACATAGGATTAGAAAGGGACAATGCGGTTGAGCATGGGGAATGTTTCATGACCCGGTGCGAGCAGCAGGATAGCCTCCTTCAGGGACAGAGGGAGATGGAAAGCTCTCTCGAAGCAGATCGTGACGAGGTGAGTCTGGTCGGGCCGAACGAGGTTGAGTGGGTGGGTGATGTGACTGGGTACATGCGGAGCTTGGGGGGGTGGGGTATGGAAACCCCGGGATTTCTTGAGGTAACACGATTACCCAGTGTGATTGTCCCGGAGTGTGTGCTGAAATGTGTGCGAGAAGGTGAGTATGGTGTGAGTAAAATGTCGTGCGTGCATGAAAATGGACGACGGACCGATTCAGAGGGGAGTGGCGAGCCGTCTGCGCCGTATAAAGTTATTGTGGCAACCGCGCCGGCTTCGCAGGACGTAGCGTGCGAAGCCCGTTCGGCATTTAGTAAACGGCCCTCGCACGCACATCTTCGTGTAAGGAATCCGGCACAGAAACGCTCCACATGGAATTCAACAAGGCCTCGTGGATGGCTAAAATGGCGGCGAGTGTTGTTTGAATTCGGCAAACAGGGGTCCCCATGCGATCGCGTGTGCGAGGCATCACGTGCTGCATGCCGCGTGTTCCGTTTGTGGAACGCACGGAGCGAGTTCCCGGGAAAACATGCTCAAGTGGGCCTGCAAGGCAAGCTGTGCAGGTTCCGTGGGCGAGTGATGTCACCCGGGATTTCCCAGTACGAGTTGCGGGTGAGCTGCACAGGTTGGCTCACGTGGGGAATCCCTCGAAAGCGAGCGCTGTTTGTGATTAGCAGGGTGACTTCATGGCTGCACGTATCGCCCGATGGAGGGACGAACGGGCAAGCCGTCGACCACTGCCTTGGCGGTGCAAAAAATAATAAAAAGCCTCGCTCCAAGTACACAGCCCAGTGTTTGGACAAAGGAAGCACGAGTTAGTGGGATGGGTTTAGCTTAGGTCGACTGGCCTTTTGGGAGCATGAGCTGTCCTCCATGGGGCCTGTGGACTAGTTAGAGGGAATTTAGTTTAGATTTAGAATGGGAAATGGATTTCAGGAGACATGGACAGACATGGAATGTGTAGTGGGGACGTAGCTTAGCGACGTAGATTAAATGGAACATGCATTAGAATAAGGGACAACGAGAGAGCACGAGTTAGTTAGGGGAATTTACTTAGCAGAATGGCAGTGTTGGAGTGTTGGTGTGAATGGGAAAATGAAAAATGGGTACAATGAGTGAATGTGGGTCAGCGGGCCCAAGAGTGTGAATGGAGCGAATGTGGAATGCATGGTGAGATTGAATGAGTGGGGGGGAGTGAGTCCCACCCAAGTTACCCCGGGGTCAGTGTAATGTTAGTTCGTGCGTTCGTCAAATTTACCAAAAGGAGGTCGTTTTATTGTTGGTGGTGCATGAAGGCACAAAACCCATTTGGAGGGGTGCAGGAGTCCATGGACCGGCTGGGAGCATGGCTGTTGAAAGGTGAGTATCAAGTAGATGGCACCCCGGGCACCGGACAGTCGGCCAGATTAGGCCAAGGGTCCAAGGGACCGGGATAGTGTAGTGGCCACTGGTGACCCTTGGAAAGGGACCCGAAGCACCAAAATGCCACGTGGGCATCAGAGGGGAGCAATGCCAGGAAGGGCAACCCCCCGCATTCATAGGGAGCAGGTTGGCTCAGAGACAGCCTCAGGGCCCGGGGGTGCCATGGTTAGAGTTCGACAGAGGGGAATTCCCTGCCAAGTTAGCCACGGTGCCCAGCCACGAAATTGTGCAAGGGCACGAGTGAAAATTTGTGGGCAGGGCCCAAATTAATAATGGACACCAACACAGGCGACGGGAATCATGGTTTTTAGAACCGATAGTTTAAAGTTGCAGGCATTTTGAAAAGCCCTGGGGATAGTTTAATAAAAACCAGGATAGTTAGGGAATGTACCCCTTCGCACCATCTATCCCTTCGCTCTCTGTCGGCCGCTTGACCCACCTTGGTAAGATGGCTGAATTATGTGGGATGCCATTCTGAGGCTTCGTTGGGCCTTGAGACAGGACGCGAGCCCCTTCCTTATTCCCCTCCAGAAAGGATTTTAGGGGTTGGAAGTAGGCTCGGTGGACAGGATAGGTTTGCCGGACAATGACAATAGGAGGGTTGGGGAGACGAAATTATAAGAAAAAAAAAAGAATAAATAAAAAAGGGCTAAATTTTGTTGTTGCAAATTAAGGGAGTGTGTATGGACAAAGACAGGCCAAGGTGATAGGTTGGGGGTAGACCATAGGTTAGGTCCGTGCCTGTAGCCAGAGCAGCCGACACCACCGCACTCCCTCCACAAACCTCACGGAACGAGACCAGAGGCCGGCCAGCTTCACATGCCGGCCTGTTGTGCTGTATTTGCTGGTCCGCATCCGCCTTGCCATGCCTGATTTGCCTGCCTTTGCCATAACCACATGTCTGCTGCCCTTATTTGCATCGCCCCTGTGTTCACCATCACCATGTGCGCCAGGATCTCCTTCAGTGTGTGTTGCAAGGACTGCCCTGCAGGCAGCTAAACCGTCCATCATTTTGTGTTCTTGCATCCATTTCCATTTCCATGGGCCAGAGACTGCATTGAGCAGCCTGGCCAGCTCTTCTTGAATACAGGCCACTTCAAATGGCCTGTGGGACGGCGCATGGCCTGCCGTGTTAGGGTGAGTTGCCTCCAGCAGCTGGGGGTATGAAAGAAATGAAAAGAAGAAGGTTCACTGAGACACCCAAGGGGGACCTTTTGAGCAGGCCCTGAGGATGACTGACCTTCAGCTGCTGTGCACTCACCCACACAAACTGTTGACATTATTTGTGCCTTCTTTCCCACAGATGACAGATCCTGGGTCATGGTTAGTGTAAATATTACTTAAGATTGTAAATAAGTTTGATCCACCTGTTGTTTGTCGTAGGGCCGGCAATTGTGATTAAGTTGTCCGTATGAGTCTGTTAGTTAGTTTCGCAGCGCATTGGGTTATTTATTTTTGGGACACGTATAAAGAAATGGCGCACTCAGGGATCCGAAGATAAAACGTACTCGGGGAAAACTTACACATGCTGGTCACACGTAAATTTGATGAGCGGGACGAGTCTGTAAAAACTGGAGGGGGTAGTGTTACGAATTTGGAAGCCTTGTGCACACAGACAGACAGCCATCCCCGTAGCTTAGTTATTTTGAAAAGAATGTGTTTCTTGTTCGGGTCCTGTCCCGAGTCTAGTGGGAATTGGATGTTCATGCGCTGCGGAGTTATTTTGATAGTTAGGATTTTTTTTACGACAACAACAATGCCAACAACAACACTGCTTGAGGAATTGTCTGCGCTGCTCGTGCGCTCACGAAGCGTTTTGTTCTGGCCTGGCGCCAAATGAGAGAATGCGCCATTTTGCGGCCAATTGGTGATGAGCGGATCAGAGCCGGGGCGGTCCTTTGCAAGAAGGCGGAGCCGCGACACGCGGTCCGCCCAATGAGAGCAGGCCACGCATGAGTGGACCGTGCCCGAGAAGGATGACAAAGGAAAGGAGAACAAATAATTGCGCCTCGTCTGCTCGAGCGCTGGTTTGGTTCTCTGGTTGGCTCGAGCGCTGGTTTGGTTCTCTGGTCTGTTCGACGCTGGTCTGGTCCCATCTCGCTGGTGCTGGTTTTGGTTCTCTGGTCTGCTCGAGCGCTGGTTTGGTTCTCTGGTCTGCTCGAGCGCTGGTTTGGTTCTCTGGTCTGCTCAACGCTGGTCTGGTCCCATCTCGGTGGTGCTGGTTTTGGTTCTCTGGTTTGCCCGATGCTGGTCTGGCCTCATCTCGTCACTGACGCTGGTCTGGCCTCATCTCGTCGCTGGCGCTGGTCCGCATCTGGCTGCCCTGGTCCGTCTTCTGGTGACCGGAGCTCCGGGAAGGAGTGGACATCCAGCCGCACGCTCGCGGCCAGGTCGCCAGCCATCCTGACTCCCAGCCGAACTATCCTCCGAAGCTGGAGAGCCGAATAAAGACAATTTTGGTCCGTTTCTTTTGGGTGTGCATCTGTGTGTGGGCCCGTCTTTAAGTAGCAACTGGATAAGTGCTTTTGCTGTACATTATTTGCATCCTTTATAGTCAGTTTAACTCTGCCCTTTATGTGTTCCCCTCCCACACTATTGGAAATTAATATTCCTATTGTTGAAAGTTTCAGCTCGTTTCTGTCCTTTCCTTCATTAGCTTAGCACGGTGCGTGTTGGGAGAATTAAAAAGGCTGTTGCTGCAGTAGTTGTGCATTCGGACCTCGGGGACCTCGGTAACCATCCGATCGGGCTACGCACGGGTCGAGCACGGTTACGGCTCGTCCCGTTCGAGCTCTGTCGAGGGTGTGGATTCCTCGGAAGCTCGCCACGTGGGTCGCGAGGTATTTTGAAGTTTGGCAAATAACCCTGTCCCAGGTGGCTGAATTATTGACGATTCACGGTCCTGTAAGGGACCCGTACCTTCGGATTTATCCGAGGGTCACGATCTGAATTCCGGGTGTTCGGTGGAGTCGACACTGCTGCTCCAACTAGCGGTCGTGCTCGTCGCCGATACCCAGCCCTCAACAATATATATATATGTATATATATGTATATATATGTATATATATATATATATATATATATATATATATATATATATATATATGTATATATATGTATGTATATATATGTATGTATATATATATATATATACATATATATACATATATATACATATATACATATATATATATATATATATATATATATATATATATATATATATATATATATATATATATATATATATATATATATATATATATATATATATATATATATATATATATATATATATATGTATATGTATATATATGTATATGTATATATATGTATATATATATATATATATATATGTATATATATATATATGTATATATATATATATATATATATATATATATATATATATATATATATATATATGTATATATATATATATATATATATCTATATATATATATATATATATATATATATATATATATATATATATATATATATATATATATATATATATATATATATATATATATATATATATATGTATATATATATATATATAGGTCAGGTATGGGAGCATGTGCCAGGACAGCGCGTCGCTGCGTCCACTTTCCGCCGGTACTCCAGGGGCCTCCGTCTGGCCATCCCCCAGGCAGATGCCAGGCCCATCCCCATCTCCTTGAGATGATGGTCAACCTGTTGCAACCATGAGGCACGAATCTGGTGGGCACGAGGCCCACTGGCCTCCTCCACTCATGAGACTCCCTTGCTGAGAGAATCTGGTGAGCAGGATCAGCATCAGGAAAACGAGCCACATGTCCATACAGCCGCAACTGACGCTCACGGACTATGCAGGTAACAAATCTCATCCGAGTCTCTCTCAGCAACCTCTCGTTGGACACAAAATCCGACCAGCGATAGCCAAGGATTCTCCGAAGAGACCTGGTACCAAAGGAATTAAGTCTCCGTCTCAGATCCTTGGTCAGAGTCCAAGTCTCGCACCCATAGAGCAAGACTGGAAGTACCAAGGACCTGAAGACTCAGACTTTTGTCCTCCCGCACAGGTACCGGCAGCGCCACACCCCATGATCCAGTGAATCCATGACTCCCCAGGCCCGACCCAGACGTCTATTGACCTCTGACTCGCAGCCAGCAGAGACTTGAATATCACTGCCAAGGTAAGTGAATCTCTCCACGACCTCAACATCCTCGCCACAAACAGACACAGACAGGACAGCAGCATCCAAGATGTCACCGAAAGCCTGGATCTTAGTTTTGACCCAAGAAACCCGTAATCCCAATGGATCCGACTCCTCATTCAGCACCGCGAGGGCCCCCAAGAGGATGTCTAAAGTCTCCGCAAAGATGACTGCATCATCTGCAAAATCAAGGTCCGAGATCCTGACATTCCCAAACGATGCACCGCAACTTGATCTCTCCGACATCCTCCCTAAAATCCAGTCCATACAAGTGCTGAAAAGTGTGGGGGCAAGTACACATCCCTGACGAACTCCAGTAACAACTGGAAATAAGTCAGAGATGGTACCACCACACTTCACAGCACTCTCAGTACCAGAGTAGAGTTCAGACATCAGATCAATCAGTTTTGGTGGCACCCCACGAAGACCAAGAATCCTCCAGAGGACATCTCGATTCACTGAATCGAACGCTTTACAGAGATCAACACAGGCTGCAAACAACCCCTGCCGAAACTCTCGTCTGCGTTCGATGAGGACACGAAGTGCAAGGATATGGTCAATCGTTGACCTCTTTGGTGTAAAGCCTGACTGCTCTGGACGCTGGTGCTCAAGCAGATGGTGGCGAACCCTATCAAGAATTATCCGAACAAAGACCTTGCCCGGTACTGAGAGCAGCGTCACCCTCGGTAGTTGTTGCAGTCTTGGCGATCACCCTTCCCTTTCCAGAGAGGGACAACAAGGCCCCTCTTCCAGTCAGTTGGGATGATGCCTGTGTTCCAGGCAGAGCACAAAACTGCATGCAACGACACGAGTGCAGCATTTCCACCAGCCTTGAGAAGTTCGGCATGGATGCCACAGATCCGTGGAGCTTTGCCCCGTTTTAACTGGTTCACCGCAGCCCGTGTTTCCACAAGCGAAGGTGGACCACAGTTGATTAGAGGGTCAGCAACAGGGATTGTAACACCCTTGACGTCCAACTCGACAGCTGGGGGATCAGCCTGGTACAACCGCTCAAAGTAACCGGCCCAGCGGGCCTTCACTTCAGACTCCTCTGTCAAGAGCCTACCACTCTCTGCTCGAACTGCAGTGCTCCGAGGGATGGGCTTGGATGAACGTAATGCACGAATTCCCCTGTAAGCAGGTGTCCACAGGTGATGCTCTACCCCCTCACAGATTCCTCGCACATAGGCCTCCTTGTCCACCCTCAGTGCACGTACAGTTTTACGCCTCAGCTCCCTGAACAGCTCAGCTCTGCCATTCAGCCTGGCCCTGCGACTCTGGTCAATGGTATCCAGTGTCCCTTGAGAGACAAAATTCTTCTTTGCCCTGCGGTGAGCTCCAAGGCATCCACCGGCAACATCAAGGACGGTGGTCTTGAAGGCGCTCCACAACTCTTCAGGACCCCCCAAAGCACCCAGACCCCCAAGTGTCCACTCAGCCTGTTCGCAAACTCCTCAGCTACTCTCTCATCCCTGAGCTTGGCAACATCCAGCCTAGGTTGGGATGGTACCATTCTCCAGGATTTAAGGTGCAGCTTTAGAGTTGCTACAACAAGCCTGTGGTCAGTATTGAGGAACTGAGCACTCCGGTAGACCCTGCAGTTCTGGATCATCCTCCAACGGCCGTCAATGAGGACATGGTCAATCTCCTTTGCCACACTGCCAGCATTGGAATACCAAGTCCAGCGATGAGCTTGTGGGCGCTGAAACCATGAACCAGCCACCCCAAGTCCATGACTTCTTGCAAAGTCAAGGAACTTAGTGCAATTCTGGTTCATAGTTCCTGACCCATGGGGACCAACACACACCTCATAACCATCCCGATCAGTTCCAGTCGATGCATTGAAATCCCACCAAGACTAGAAGTGTATCTCGTCTGGGGCACTGATCAACCACAGACTCGAGTGTGGCGTAGAATGCATCCTTCACGGTGAGATCACTCGCCTCAGTCGGAGCATAAACAGAGACCAGGGAAATGACACCTAAGGAGTGGCGAATCCTTAGTCTCATAATACGCTCGTTGACTGGTGTTACCTCAATTATCATTGGGGTCAGCTTATTGGACACAGCGACAGCAACTCCTTGGGTATGGTAACCATCAGAGCGACCAGACCAATAGTAGGTGTAACCACCCACCATTATCTCGCCGCAATCCGGTCTCCGAACCTCAGAGAGAGCTGCAATCCCGATGTCCAAACGCTTGAGCTCAGATGATAACAGAGACAGGTGATCATCCTCTCTTAGGGATAGGACATTCCAGGCACCCACCCGAAGGGACCGCCTCAGGTTAACCCAAGGAGACCGCCGTCTGGTGGATGACACCTCAGCACCACTCCGACACACTCTCCCGCAATCTGACCCAGGGATGTTACTCCATGGTTTCCCTCCTATCATCAAAGATTGGGGGTCCCGAAGGCTTTGCCCCAATCCCGCCATCCGGTGAGCTGCCCTGTGAAGGGAAGCTGCACAGGAGGTACTCCCACGGAGTGGGTTTTCAGATTTTTTTGCGTTTTTGCGTTTTGCGGAATGAAGGGTTTTACGGTGGCCGGAGTGCAAATCCTGCCACCAACCTCCTAATAAGAAGTGACCCAACTGCAGGAGGACGTCCGCAGACACAGTTGGGCACTAGATATGGATGGCCGTTGGCTCACAAGGAGCTCCTCCGCCCTTTGACAGGTTTTGTTTTTAATCCTGCTGGGTGTCCATATCCAAACACCCTCCTCACCAGAAAACCTGGTGGGGGAGACGGTTTAGTCGGGGACAACCCGACCATGGAACAGGTTAGTACAGGTTTACATGGTACCTGTAGCAGGTCACAGATCGAACCTGACCTGACAAATAGGATCGAACCTGACCTGGATATATATATATATATATATATATATATATATATATATATATATATATATATATATATATATATATATATATATATATATATATATATATATATATATATATATATATATATATATATATATATATATATATATATATATATATATATATATATATATATATATATATATAGATAGATAGATATATCTTCTTCTTCTTTCGGCTGTTCCCGTTAGGGGTCGCCACAGCGGATCATCCATATGATGCGCATAGTGATTTGGCACATGTTTTACGCCGGATGCCCTTCCTGACGCAACCCTGGTCGCCTCTTATGACACAGGGATATGGTACACCTATTTTAACCAGGGTATACACCAGCCCAGTACACTGGTACTCACTTTGCCGACCTCGGAAGGATGACAGGCTGAGTCAACCCCCTGGTGTATTAATTCAGTGGCCCAACGGGGCTTGAACTCAGGACCTTTTGGATCCCAAGCCGCTGCCCTAACCACTGCGCCATATCCATACATACATATATATATGTATGTATGGATATATATATATATATATATATATATATATATATATATATATATATATATATGTATGTACGGATATATATATATACATATATATATATATATATATATATATATATATATATATATATATATATGTATGTATGGATATATATATATATATATATATATATATATATATATATATATATATATATATATATATATATATATATATATATATATATATGTATGGATATATATATATATATATGTATGTATGGATATATATATATATATATATATATATATATATATATATATATATATATATATATATATATATGTATGTATGGATATATATATATATATATATATATGTATGTATGGATATATATATATATATATATATATATATATATATATATATATATATATATATATATATATATATATATATATATGTATATATGTATGTATGGATATATATATATATATATATATATATATATATATATATATATATATATATATGTATGTATGGATATATATATATATATATATATATATATATGTATGTATGGATATATATATATATATATATATATATATGTATGTATGGATATATATATATATATATATATATATATATATATATATATATATATATATATATATATATATGTATATATGTATGTATATATATATATATATATATATATGTATGTATGGATATATATATATATGTATGTATGGATATATATATATATGTATGTATGGATATATATATATATATATATATATATATATATATATATATATATATATATATATATATATATATATATGTATGTATGGATATATATATATGTATGTATGGATATATATATATATATATATATATATATATATATATATATATATATATATATATATATATATATATATATATATATATATATATATATATGTATGTCTGGATATATATATGTATGTCTGGATATATATATGTATGTCTGGATATATATATATATATATATATATCTGGATATATATATATATATATGTATGTATGGATATATATATATATGTATATGTATATATATATATATATATATATATATATATATATATATATATATATATATATATACATATATATATATATCCATACATACATATATATATATATATATATATATATATATATATATATATATATATATATATATATATATATATATATATATATATATATATATATATATATATATATATATATATATATATATATATATATATATTTATCCAGAAAGAAATGTAACTTGCTCGAGAAGCCCCCTCGACCTTCCATTTTAGGAGCTCGCCTTCCCTCAAAGGAGCAAGTGCTACTCTACCTCCTCTATCATATTGCAGAGGGGAAGGCATTATCAAAGGCCACAACAGCAACAATGGATGAAGTAAAGAAGATATGAGAGAGAGCCAGTTTACTGACAATGACGGATGCCAATCTTCGAAAAAAGATCAAGAAGCTGTATGCGGAGTAGAAGAAACTAATAAAAGAGAAAAACAGAGAGATGGATGGAGCTCTTTTACGTCGTGAAACTTGACTTGGGGATCTTCAGGACCTCTTCGATATTGCTGCAGCAAACATATTCGACCTGAAGATCCCCGAAGAAGACAAAGAATTTCTAAGGCACCAAAGAGAAGACCGGATGTCATGCTCTTTTGGATGTGTAGACAAGGTTCAGCAAAGGAAGGATAAGAGAAAGAGGGCAAGAGAAGCTGAGAGAAATGCAAGAGCTGAACACATTGCAGAAACAATGGCAAAACAGAAGTGTATCCCAGGTACTCACACGCTATCTCGATTGAGGGAAGAAGTTGGACAAGATTCATCAACAGCCTCTGAAGATGGTTCAGACGAAGAGTTCGCTTACAGGGCAACGCCTGCCAAGCCCAGCCATATCTCCCATGCAGGATTAAAGAAGCGAGGTTCATCTGAAGTACTTGTTGCTTCATTGACAACAACATGGGACAGAGAGGGTCTATCCAATCGTCAGGCTGCTGCATGCTTCATAGTCACAGCAAAGAGCTTGGGACATGATGTTAGCAATTACTCAGTCAGTTCCGCAACTGTCCTCGAGCTTAGGTTGAGCAATAAAATTGTGAAAAAGTGTGCCACCCTTTACTGGTGTCCTATTGGCTCAATTTTTGGTACAGATGTTCAAAATGTCAATAGGAACAAGGCAAAATGCGATGTGGCAAAATTTGCAAAACTTTTACTTATACCATTATATTGTGAACCACCCTACTGTGTATATATATATATATATATATATATATATATATATATATATATATATATATATATATATATATATATATATATGTATGGATATATATGTTTGTATGTATGGATATATATATGGATATATATCTTCTTCTTCTTCTTCTTTCGGCTGCTCCCTCCTTTCGGGGTCGCCACAGCGAATCATCCGCATGATCCGCATAGTGATTTGGCACATGTTTTACACCAGATGCCCTTCCTGACGCAACCCTGGTCGCCTCTTATGACACAGGGATATGGTACACCTATTTTAACCGGGGTATACACCGGCCCAGTACACTGGTACTCATTTCGCCGACCTCGGAAGGATGGCAGGCTGAGTCAACCCCCTGGTGTATTAATTCAGTGGTCCAACGGGGCTTGAACTCAGGACCTTTTGGATCCCAAGCCGCTGCCCTAACCACTGCGCCAACACCAGGATATATAGATATAGATATAGATATATATATATATATATATATATATATATATATATATATATATATATATATATATATATATATATATATATATATATATATATATATATATATATATATATATATATATATATATATATATATATATATATATATATATATATATATATATATATATATATATATATATATATATATATATATATATATATATAATATACAGTCATGCGCCACTTCACGACGGGGTTACGTTCTGAGAAACGCGTCATTAAGCGACGTCGTCGTTGTGTGAACATAATTTTATTTTTCGTTTTCGAACATTGTACTTCCACAAACCTAGACACCTTGGCTATATGGTGTAGCCTATTGCTCCTCGGATACAAAGCTGTACAGCATGTTACTGTACTGAATACTGTCGGCAATTGTAACACACATCCAAGAGAGACGGAAGACACGTTAGTTTTACCTTTGTGCTGTTCATGACGGCCATCGGTGTTATTAGCAGCAGCTTTCAATCTCCTCTCGCATCGATAAAAGAAAGATGAATAATTAGCGTTTGGATTTTATAAATATGTAATCATTGCATTGATGTTATAATTTACAAATGAAGAAACGAGCTCCTGTCAATTGTGATATATATTTTCGGAACAGTGCGATTGTTTTAACAACATGAAAAGCTTCACTAAAAGTAAATGTGTTTCAATGTCGACTAACAACGATTTATTCACGGAATTCTTCAATTCAAAGGTAATTTACTTGCTGGAAGGTAAACGTGCAAACATTGGCTCAGTTTGAAAGCCGATTTCCTTGAATCCCGATTTAGCACGACCCTGCTTTTTTCGCGATGACATTTTATGGACCTCAACGATCGCATTATAAGGGGGCCACACTGTCGTTTACATCATTATGAAGTACTATGTACTGTACAGCGTACATAATTGTATGTGCTATTTTTATACGAGGCGACATCACTCGGCGATTGGAAATTTTCAGTTACATTTTTTTTTCTTTTTTTTTTTCATAGCTGGCAGATCCGTCGTATATGCGATCCGTCGTTAATCGGCGCAAGACTATATATATATACATATACATATATACATATATATATATATATATATATATATATATATATATATATATATATATAATATATTGTTACAAATTTGGAATTCGATTGCACACAACATACAAGTTCCTTTAGACAGCTATGTCTATAAGTGCTTCTTCCCTAGATAGCTCACCTTCCATTGTTTAAATGTTTTGAAATCGATTTAGATGCGCTGCGGATCGATTTAATAGTTAGGGAACGAACAATGGAGACATCTCTCCCCCTCTTCTGCGAAGAGGAAGAAGAACCCTGCCGTCCCGTGATTCATGATGTCAACAACTCCCTCCCACCCGTGGCTGAGTGGGGGATGGAGCATGAGGGCATGAGTCATGAGTCACGCCAGGAGTGGGGGAAGGGAGGAAGAGGATAAGGAAGAGATCCTTTCTTTGTTCTTCAGTCGTAAGCTTTTTGCTTCAGCAGAGAGTAGTCGCTCAGCAGACCTTCAGGTCCTGCTTGGCTTGGGTTAGGGTTGAGGCCTTCGGAAGCTTTTTGCTTCGGCTGGCTCAGTGAGATTCGGCTGTGTCCTGGCTCGGGAGGAAGCTTTTTGGAGGCTTTTTGCTTTGGTGGTTCAGTGATCTTCGGCTTCTGCTTGGCTCGGGAGAGCTTTTTGCTTCGAGCTGCTTTGTTTTGGAAGGAAGTTGAGCCGGTCGCTCGGCTCGAGCTGTGAATGGTGGCTTCTTCTTCTTCTTTTTCTTCTTTTTCTTCTTTTTCTTCTTTTTCTTCTTTTTTTTTCTTTTTCTTCCTCCTCTTCTTTGTTCTCCATTTTGGTTCCCGGCTTGGTGCGACTCTTCAGCCTCTTCTTGGAGGTGTTCCTCGTGGAAGCGACGCATCGACGGGAAGGATCGGCACCTCTTCTCACCAGCACGTGTTGAGAAGCGCGGGAGGATTCGCCGGAGCTCGGGAAGGATCTCGGCTCACGGCGATTGGGTCCAGCTCGCTCTCGCTGGAGCCTGGGTCCAAACATCTTGAAGACCACACGGGGTGGAGAGGTTCGAGATAGGCTCTGGGTTTCAGCTCACCTGTCCTCCGAGCTGGAGCTTGTTATTAAAGGCCTCTGCCCCCATTTCTTGGGTGTGTGTTTGCGTACATGTGTCCGTGGGCCCGTCTAATAAGTCGGAAATTGTTCAGTGCTTTGTGTGCTGTAAATGTTTGCATTGTATTTTGTAAAGTCGGTATTCTTATGCTCTTACGTGCTTCCCTAGTTCCCCATTATGATTAATAAATACCCCAATTGTTAAATGTTTTCAGCTCGTCGCGTTGATTCTTTCATTGACTGAGCATTTCGTGTGTTGGGAGTTAGAAAGCCGTTGGTTTGCCATTAATTGGGGACATTTAGACCGACGGTTCTCGGCGATTTAAGCCGCTCGGAATCACACACGGGACAGGCTCGCCTCGGCGGTTTATTCCGTACGAGATCCGTCGAGGGTGGAATAACCCGGGAGTTGGATCACGTGGGTATTTAGGTAAATTGAAGATTGGCAATCGACCCTACCCCACGTGATCTGCTGATTGGTGTATTTCGGTTCTTGTACAAGGACCCGTCGCTCGGAGTTATCTGGGCGGCGATCTATATTCTGGGTGATCATTCGGGCCGACTCGACTTGCGGCTCCGTCAGAGCGGTCGGTTGGCGGCCGACACCCGGCCCGTAACAATATATATATATATATATATATATATATATATATATATATATATATATATATATATATATTTGGGTCACTGAAATAGGTGACCCTTATTGTCAGTAATTCTGTTTGTTTGTTTGGTTGTTTGTTTGTTTGTCATCAGCATAATTGGTAGTAAACGTGGGCGGATTTTGACCTAACTCGGGTGGTTGGTCCATCTTATGACCTCGTGATTTGGAAATTGTGATGGTTGCTCGGGACGCTTTGGTTCCCGAACATCAACCGAAAAACCTTCAAAATCGGTACCGTTCACGCGAAATCAATTCCGAAAGCCATTATCCCGTGTAGGGGTATGAAATTTGGCACGAATGATGTACAGGTGATGATCTATCAAATATATTCCGGTTTTTGTGATTTATGGAATACTTTACCCGCAGCGCCCCCTACAATGAGGGTATGCGCGAAAATTGGTGAAAATTGAAAGCCCCCTAGCGACCAGGTGAGTGCATCGGTACGAATGAAACTTTGCAGGTTTATGGTACTCAATGAGTACTACAACTTTGCCTCAGGACAATGACCGATTTCGCTTAGGTCAGGGGTCAAAGGTCAATTAGTGCAAAAATCGATAATATGCGAGAGCTGGAGGTGCCTTCGCGCCAAATGCTACTCCTCCTAGGGTTATGGTCAGATGGTCATGAAAATTCACACTTATCGTCTGGAATACATTGTGCACAAACGATCGAGCCGGATTTTCGATTTAGATCTTTGTTCACCCACAGCACCCCCTCGAACTTTGGGGATTTCCGATTTCAAACCGCATTTTCGGTACTTTTCATTCAAATGGATACCGAGTAGTTATTAGTCGATGGAACTGGATGAGATTTGATTTGTATAATCTTAAGGTGATTCCCTATCCACTATATGACATCCATTTTGCTCTATATCTTATAGTTTCCATGCTCGGCGACCCATCGCCGCCTACTGGCTTGTGTGTATGTATATATATATATATATATATATATATATATATATATATATATATATATATATATATATATATATATATATATATATATATATATATATATATGTGTGTGTGTGTGTGTGTGTGTGTGTGTGTGTGTATATATATATAAATACCTGCACCTTATGTGGAAGGAATTTATTGTTTAGACATGAGATGAGTTGTAATACTGCCTCACACCGGGTGGCGCTATTCAATAAACATTTACGTCGAGAGAATTGGGGTCTTCCCTCCACCCTCAATCCCCTACCCTGTAGATTTGAAAATGTTATTTTGCATCTCCATTTGCCAAGAGGATTCCAACGGTATGCAATATGATAGGGTTACTTCCATTGGGGCTGATTCTATCAATGGACAGACAGACAGACAGAAAATATAACTAGATATATATATATATATATATATATATATATATATATATATATATATATATATATATATATATATATATATATATATATATATATATATATATATATATCGATACTTACATATGGAAGAGAGAATATACAGGGTGTCCATAAAGTCTCTACAATTTAAAAAATTTATTACAAAGGCAATTGATGGGATGTTTTTATCAGATTTGTTCAATGTACTCGGTGATTATTAAAGTTCTCTTTCTATGTGGTTATGTTAACGATATCGTGTATCGAACAAAGATACGGGACATCAACGACCTGAAGCAAAGGATCACTGACACCGTTGCCACCATTGATGAGGCTCTGCTGCAGCGAACATGGCAAGAAATCGATTACCGTCTTGATGTGCTTCATGCAACTAATGGTGCCCAGACAGAAGTGTATTAAATGAGGCAAAAAATAACTTCAATATCTACTCCTCATTTTGTAATAATTTCCACAGGTTTATCTATTCATTTGCTTTTGTAATATCTTTTTTAAATAGTAAAGAGACTTTAAGGACACCTTGTATATATGTCTTATGAATAAGGTGTAAAGTCGAGGCCTATATCCACGAGTGTCGTGATTATATATGGTGTATGATCATATAAATTCGTGCTATGTATCCATTTCAGGTGAGTTCATGGAGGTTTTCTGCACCAGTCCTCCATCGACACTTTCAGGTGGGACAGCTGTTGCTCAGCCGAATGAGGATGAATGCTTGCATTTTCCAATTCCACATGAAGTTCCACAATTTAATGGTGACAAGTCTGCTGTGTGAAGTTGGCAATTATAGCCATTTCTTCGGCAACTTAACTCGACTGCTTCACTTTACCACCCTGTTTGAAAAGCAGCAGAACGTGCTAGTACTGTGCCTGTCCAGAGTAATTTTATCTGAACTCAGAGCTGGGCTGTGTTTAGTAAGTGTTTTGTTGAGTGGGGGCAGAACTTTGACTTCTGACTGGTGGAGTAGATGGATGACTGCGGAGTGATTGGGAAATAACCACCCACAAACAACAAGGAGGGTGAATTAATTAGGGATGGCAAAGGAGGATGAGGGGGATCGTAACATAGAAGTATAAGGAGAGGGTTAATAGTGGTATATCAAGCCTCGATATGGAAAATGACACGAGATGATGGTACGCTGCCCTCTTGAAACCCTGGAAGGAAGAGTGCCACTGAACTGATTCAGGGAGACGATTCCACAAACGAGAAGAATGAAAGAGGAGCCTGTGCCTATTCCTCCTTGTGAGATATGCCAATGATGTTGAAAGCTTTGGGTTTCAGAACATTGAGGAAGGGGATTTGTGAAGCTTGGGTGTACCAGCACGTTTGGAGATTGAATTAAATGTGCTGGTATTTCGGAAACATTATAGTTTTATTCTCTCTGAGGTGCTGAGCAACACGACCACCATTCACCATGCTGATGTTAATTATTCATTCACAAGTTGTGAAAAGACTTCCCATAAGGTTGCAGCGTGGGTCGGAATATCCATTTAGAAAGCAGTGCCGTGCCCTAAACCTCAAAAGTACATTTTTCAAAGGCATTGTTTCAAAATGAGTTTTCATGAGAATTCTCACATCATCGCATCACATTCATTATGCAGATTACACGGAAAGAGACCGTATGTCCTTTGCAGATACGTGCAGTTTTGGCAAAACAACCCTCCACATTCTGCCACAGTTTAAGGCCACCCTGTGGTTGGTACGTTAGTCTGAAGCCTTTATGTTTTAATAATAATAAATTTTTAAAAAGAAGAAGAAAAACGTAATTGCTTTTGCTCCAGTAAGTTTTTTTTTACAACCTTGCTGTGTCTGTGCACTTTGAAATCTGCCAGACTAGCATTATGACGTCATGTTATGGGTGTGCAGCACGGTTCATGGTGTCCAGAGTTAAAGTTCTTCCCTGCAGGGTTTGTTTCAATAAACTTCCCTTGAGTGCCCAATTTGGTGGTGTGAACATAATATTAGACGACACGGGTCGAGACTTTAGAATTTTTCATTGCCTTCCCCATATTCCCCCACCTTTCCTTTGCCAAAGCCTGTTCCCTCGCCCCACTCTTCCCCACTGCTCTGTAGATGTCCTCCTTTGAGCGTGGAAAGGGGTGATTGAGGAATCTTGTGAAAACATGTCTGAATGAATTTCGAGAAGGTGCAATACTGTATAAATATGCCCTTACACCTTTATGTCGTTGCCTTTATTGTCAAACTTTGGGTCTTGTCCAATTGTCAAACGTTGGGTCCAGTCAAATTGTCAAACTTTTGGTCCAGTCAAATTGTCAAACTTTTGGTCCAGTCAAATTGTCAAACTTTGGGTCCAGTCAAATTGTCAAACTTTTGGTCCAGTCAAATTGTCAAACTTTTGGTCCAGTCAAATTGTCAAACTTTTGGTCCAGTCAAATTGTCAAACTTTTGGTCCAGTCAAATTCTGCTTTGGGTCCAGTCAAATTGTCAAACGTTGGGTCCAGTCAAATTGTCAAACTTTGGGTCCAGTCAAATTGTCAAACGTTGGGTCCAGTCAAATTGTCAAACGTTGGGTCCAGTCAAATTGTCAAACTTTTGGTCCAGTCAAATTGTCAAACTTTTGGTCCAGTCAAATTGTCAAACTTTTGGTCCAGTCAAATTGTCAAACTTTGGGTCCATTCAAATTCTGCTTTGGGTCCAGTCAAATTGTCATACGATGGGTCCAGTCAAATTGTCAAACGATGGGTCCAGTCAAATTGTCAAACTTTGGGTCCAGTCAAATTGTTCTCCCAATGCCCAAATCACCAGCAACAGAAGAAAGGAGACTGGAATATCGTTCAAATGCGAGTCTTTTGTTTCATTTATTTATTTAGTTATTTTGAAGACCAACACTCTCAGCATTACAGGTAGCCAACATCTTGGTTCAACTCCTTTCTTGTTCAAATATTTTTCTTTTGTCTTATTTCCGCTGATTAATTTTCCCCTGTTCTGTTGCCATGGGCTAACAATGAGGGATTTTGACTCTGCTTCACTCGCTGTATTTTGGCATGAGCTGTCTCAAGAAAAACACGAGATATTTTTTATTTATTTTTTATTAATAGGGATATTGATTTACAATTCGTTTGCATCGTGAAAATTGGAGGCTGATAATTCTTCCACTGACATACGGATGGAGAAGGTGTTTACTGCAGAAAACGGTCTCTTAAGTACTCGTGTGAAAGGGAAGCTGAGCCTCAAATTTACTTTAAAAACTCAAAATTACCAGATCTGATCAATTTTAAGCACTTAGACTTAATTCAAATTTCCTTGTAATTTCTTTGTAAATGGTCGGTCCTTCCTTCTTCTTGTGGATCCTTCATTGGCTGTGAAAATCATGTGACGTTCTACAGCCAATCACAGACTCACAAGGGCAAGATGTGGCTGCCATCACAGAAATTATGGGGGAATTTAACTGGAATTTTCATTTGCGGCCTATCCATTTCATCCAGAATTGTACTTCAAAAGGACCACTGTGGTGTGAACCACTGGTTGTCAGTAATTATTGGTATTGCTGTCATGAAGGTTGTGTTGGTAGTTTTTACCCTTCTTGTTGCACTGTACTTGGTTTGATGACTGTTTGTTGTTATGATTATTATTACGATTGTACTGTGGTTCAGATTTCTATTTTTCTTAATTCAGAGGTCAGGTCTCCTGAAGGAGTTTGGCGATAAATGTTGAGAGTCCAATGGAACAGCTGCTCAAAGGGTACAGATAAACAAGTCCCAACTGCTTTGTCTGACCCTCGTCTACCTATCCGTTTCTGTCCGCGTTGTGCCGTTTGTCCATCGGTGTCTCTTCTTTTTGTCCTGACTGTCTATCCTTTGATTTCGCACTGAGACGTTAAGGATGAGAGGCCAACACGATGGAACAGCTGCTCAAGGAGTGCGGCCAAACAGGCAAAAGGATAGATGGACAACCAGCACAACATGACACAAATGGACATACAGATGAGGGCCACACAAACAGATGGGACTTATTTACAGTCTCTGAGGCTTGGCTGAAAGTGTGAAGGTTTTCCAAAAATTCCTGGAAAGACTTTCTTCGATGTTCTTCCAGGAATCGGCATAACCATTTAACAATCCTCCACCGTCGACCCCATTGGTTCAGATGTGCAGGCAGGTAAGATCGGATTTGCATCCGCTTGACTTTTTCTCGATGGCTCTGTATCTCCATCTACATTGTCTGAACATATTGTCAATCCCATTTTGTCTCATCCTTCAGTCAATTCTGACCTGTTTGTGTTTTTCTTTTTCTTCTTTTGCTCATTTATTTTTAACCGAGCTGTGCTCTTCTACCCCACCACCTCCCTCCCCCACCCCCACCCAACCTCTCCATCATCACAATCATGTGCTTATTCCCTCTCCCCTGATTATCCCTGCCCCAACCCCACAACTCCCCCCCCCCCCGCATGCTCCAAATGTGCCATACTTTTGCCAATTAGCAGATGTCTGATTTGTTTTGCCTCAAATTTTGATGATACGTAGTTGATGAGTGGAGGTTTTTTTTTTTTTTTAATTCCACACATGATAATTACAACCGAGGCTGTTTGAGGCTGTTGTTGGTGGTTTCTTTTAAATAAATCATCAATTCAAATTTTTATTTTTACATTTTATGCATTTTAGTTCTTTTTTTATATTATTTTTTAAAATGTGTTTGGCTCTACTGGAATTATTTGATTTCCTGTGATATTTTCACTGTCACGTCCAACGTGTTTGCTTTTCTCCTCCCCTCCCAAAAACCTCTGCTGCATGTATTCACTCCCCCATAACCTCCCCCCCCTAAATCCCCCACAGCACCCCCACCCCAAATGCACTTGCTCCCTCTGCCCTACATTTCATGCACTTGCTCTCCTTTTCTGTGCCCTTTTGGTTACATATCTTGCCCAAACTGAGCAAGGTGGATATCGGCAAAACCTTTCCATCTGTCCGTTTCATCAAGGAAAATTTTCAAAAATTGGAACAATAATAAATTTAAAAAATGCAAAAAGCTGTATCAATGGCAAACGACCCACTTTACATTTTCATGCAAAGACACAGATACTGACACTGACACTTGTCGACTTGTACGGGGGAGCCCTGCTTCCTTCCTTACCGCGTCGACTGTTGTTGTATTTGGTTGTGCGTTGCACCTTTGTATTTCGGCGACACCTCGGGTCAGTCAAGATCAAAACGACACGAGTTTGACCAGTTGGCACAAGTTTGACCAAAGCATTTGAACAAAAGCGTCCATTATTCCACAAAGTACGTTGCAACCTTTCCTCAAAGTTTTGTCATCATCGACCGACAGAAAGCTCGGCCTCCCCATGCTTGCGGAAACACCCAAGAACATCGGTTTGCATGCTAAGGTTTTGCCACCATTGGCACTTTTTGCCATTAAACGGGTTAATGGAAGAAGCAGATTCGAGAGTAGGTGGAATGTATCAGGTCCAACAACGGCTGGTGATTCCCCACCTCATTGTAGCGCTGCTTTAGCTTCGTGATAATGGGGGAGCATTCGAAAGATCATTAACATTTATCACCAGCCTGGCAGCACATCCACCCATTCCATCCATCCCCGGTTAAGAAACCCCGAAGTTGCTGCTCCAGTTTGCTTGTAATTATAAAGGTCACGCTGCATTTAAAATACGAACATGTGTAATTTCCCCCTTTTCTCTTACCTTATTTGCACCTTGCATTTCACATGTAATATTTATGATGAATATAGTCTGCGCAGGTGGATCACTCTGTCTCGGGGTTAACCAAAAGGGCCTTCGCACAATACGTATTCGTCAGGCTGAGATCAGGCTCCCTATAAATTGATTTTCAGGATGATGCCATTATGAACAACATGTCACGTGTACCTTTGATCAAACTGAGAAGCAAAAATGTCCTCTTGCCCCTTCCTTAGCAACGGAGGGTCCCGAGCTGCGGTTTGACGTGATGGCAACAGCGGGTGTGCTTTGTGCAATTGTTTCCTGCCATAAAGGCCTTGTTTCTTTTTGAGTGATTCTCGCTGAGCTACTGTTGTCCGTGTTTGGTTCAATAAGATGTTATTACCGAACAGATGTCCGCTGGAGTCTACTGCAATGAAATATAACAAAAATGTTCCTTGCAGAGGTGTAACTAAATAACTCGATCTCTTTTTTTTCATTTTTCTTTCCTTTTATTTCATTGATGAAACCAAAGATCATGGGCTTGGATACGTTGTTGACCAGGGAGCTCGTGAATTTGTTATCTGCTGAATTGCACTTGTCAAAGCTACCACGCTATCTTCAAAAGTGTGCTTTGCAAATGGAAACTACGGTTTCTCTTTCCGGTTTCCTGCTTGTGTAAAATTGATAGGTCTCGCGATTTGGCAGCCAAATTGGATAGAAAAATGTGCCTTATCTGATTAAGACAAAACTTCACAAGCATGATCCCCTACCCAATTAGAGGCAGAATCTAAATTCATGATGTCATAGGTCACGTGGTTCGGCAGCCAGATTGGATTGAAATTTATAAACTTTAAAAACTCCTCTCCTCCAGAATGGCTTATCAGATCAAGTCGAAACTTTGCAGGTGTGACTGCCGATCCATGACGAACAAAAAGTTCCCCACCTTTTTTGCCGTACATCATATGGTTTGGCAGCCATATTGTATTGAGAAAAAAAATTAATAATGCTTTCTCTGGAACCACTTCATCAATCAAAGTGAAACTTCAGAATTATGATCGAGCAGAGAAGGAGAATACATGTTTTAAATTTCAACTCGATTGGCCGCATGAATTGTCAGCAATATTGGATTGAAGGAAAATATTAAATAATGTTTTCTCTGGAACCGCTTCATCAATCAAAGGAAAAATTTACAGTTATGATCTCGTAGACATGTGGGATGTATGTTTAAAATTTCAATCCGATCGGCTGCATGGTCTGGCAGCCAGAATTATTTAATTGTTTGAATCTGAGAAGTTTCTTTTTTCCTATAAGGTTAATTTGGCTGCAGCTGCATGGATTTGAGGGTAGAGTATCAACTCAATTTATACTGCTGATGGTCCCAGGAAAAAGAGTCACCTGCGTATGTAATGAATATACAGAATGTGGCCTGTTACCAGGTACATAACTTGTCAATCCCACATCGTAGAGAGACGTGTCGGACCTCGTTAGACTTGGGTAAGTTCCGGTTTACCCTCTGCACCCTTGGTGTCAACATTTATTGCTTCGTGTTCAGGTTATTTAAACACCAATTCAATTAATTATGATCTTGTATTCAGGAAAAAGGGCGAACTGCGTACATAATCAATAGATTGAATGTGGTGTGTGACTCAGTCCATAACTCATCAATCCCACATCGTAGAGAGATGGGTGTGGCTTTGTATGACTCGAGGGAGTCCCGCTTTATTGCGTAGACTCATGGTGTTTACATTTATTATCTCGTGTTCAGGTGATTTTGATGCCAATTCAATTGATACAATATCCACAGGTAAAAGGGCGAACTGCGTACATAATAAATGGTTGAATGCTTTGTGTTACATGATCCATAACTCGTAAATCCTGTGTTTCCTCAAAGCTGGATGTATTGGTACCTGGTCATCACTGCCAGCAGTTTGAAAGTGGCAGATCTAGTTATTATTATTTATCTTAGCAAATACCACACGTTGTTTTGCTGACGGGAACACTAAAATGGGGGTGGGGGGAGATAAAAAGAGTGGGGAAGAGAGAGAGAGAGTGAAGAGGTGGAGGGGAAAAGAGAGAGGAGGGGTGGGGGAAGGGAAAAGTGTGAGGTGAGAGGAAGGGAAGGCAGACATGTGGTGAAGCATTAATTATGATTCATACTGTTTCATCAAAATGATTCTGCAGAGAATAACAGTGAAGATGGAAACAAAATAATGTCTGAAATTCATTTTCTACTGGTCATACTATAAATACGGTCCAGAGACAAACAACACCAGCACACATCCAGAAACAAACACCGCCCGAGGCGTCTGCAGACACACCCAGACGTGGCCGCAAAAAACACCGCCCGGATGCATCCGCAGAAAAGACTGCCCAGACGCGTCCGCCGAAAACACCGCCCAGACACATCCGCCGAAAACACTGCCCAGACACGTCCGCAGAAAACACCGCCCAGACGCATCCACCGAAAACACCGCCCAGACACGTCTGCAGAAAACACCGCCCAGACACGTCTGCAGAAAACACCGCCCAGACACGTCTGCAGAAAACACCGCCCCGATGTGTCCGCAGAAAACACAATCCGGACGTGTCTGCAGAAAACTGCCTGGACACATCCGCAGACAACGCCGCCCAGACACGTCTGGAGAGGAACACTGCTGGACATGTCCGGAGACGAACACCATCCTGACGCGTCCGGAGACAAACACCGCCCCAAAGCGTCCAGAGACAAACACCTTCTCGACGCGTCCAGAGACAAACACCGCCCCGACGTGTCCGAAGACAAACCGCCCCATCTCGTCCGGAGAGAAACACTGCTCCGACGCGTCCAGAGACTAATACCACCCCAATGGGTCCGGAGGCAAACACCATCCAGACAAAACCACCTTCTGGATATGTCCAGAGACAGACAGACAGAGAGAGGGGAGGGGAGAGTGAGAGAGGTATGTGTGGGAGGATGGGGCTTTGGAGGTATGTAGGTATGTAGAAGGTATGTATGTAGGTATGTTTGGAGGTATGTGGGTATGTTTGTATTTGGAGGTATGTAGGTATGTTTGTATTTGGAGGTATGTAGAACAAGGATGGGACACAGAGAGAGAGAGAGAGAGAGAGAGAGAGAGAGAGAGAGAGAGAGAGAGAGAGAGAGAGAGAGAGAGAGAGAGAGAGAGAGAGAGAGAGAGAGAGAGAGAGAGAGAGAGAGAGAGAGAGAGATAGAGAGAGAGATAGAGATATATATATATATATATATATATATATATATATATATATATATATATATATATATATATATATATATATATATATATATATATATATATAGAGATGGGGGTAGGGGAGTTAGCAGAGAGAAAGTATGTTATGCTTTATGCACACACACACACACACACACACACACACACACACACACACACACACACACACACACACACACACACACACACACACACACACACACACACACACACACACACACACACACACACACACATTAGTGCTTCGCCGACATCGGCTATTTTTCAGGAATCGACAGGTTGAAGTCAGTGTGATTACCGACGATAGTACATACTGTTTACAACCCAAAAACCTTGAGTAGCTTTCACTGAAACACAACGTTGCATTTATGTTGGCATTTCAGGCAGATGTTCACAGATTAATCTTTATAAACAGCTGTGTGGGACAGGTCAAAAAACAATTTGGCTCGGTAAAATAGAAAACACGTTATTATGGCAAATGACCCAGAAATCGGACGTTATTGCACAACTCGCTCAGATGGAGCACAAACCGCTCACTCATGACGACTGAGCATGAACCACTCGCTCATGACGACAGAGCACAAACCGCTCACTCATGACGACTGAGCATGAACCACTCGCTCATGACGACAGAGCACAAACCACTCGCTAAGGACAACGGAGCACGAACCACTGGCTGAAGACAGCGGAGCACGAACCACTCGCTCAGGATGACGGAGCACAAACCACTCGCTCAGGACGATGGAACACGAACCACTCGCTCAGGACGATGGAACACAAACCACTCGCTCAGGATGATGGAGCACAAACCACTCGCTCAAGACAGCGGAGCACGAACCACTGGCTCAGGACGACGGGGCACGAACCACTCGCTCAGGACAACGGAGCACGAACCACTCACTCAGGACGACGGAGCATGAACCGCTCACTTAGGACGACGGAGCACAAACCACTCGCTCAGGATGATGGAGCAGGAACCACTCGCTCAGGACGACAGAGCAGAAACCACTCGCTCAAGACTACGGAGCACCAACCACTTGCTCAGGACTACCGAGCACGAAACACTCGCTCAGGACTAGGGAGCACAAACCACTCGCTCAGGACGACGGAGCATGAACCACTCGCTCAGGACGACGGGGCACGAACCACTCGCTCAGGACTACGGAGCATGAACCACTCGCTCAGGACAACAGAGCATGAACCACTCGCTCAGGACGACGGGGCACGAACCACTCGCTCAGGACTACGGAGCAGGAACCACTCGCTCAGGACAACAGAGCACAAACCACTTGCTCACGACTACGAAGCACGAAACCACTCGATCAGGACAACGGAGCATGAACCACTTGCTCAGGACTACAGAGCACGAACCACTAGCTCAGGACTTCGGAGCTCGAACCACTCGCTCAGGACGACAGACCCCGAACCACTCGCTCAGGACTACGGAGCACGAACCACTCGCTCAGGACTACGGAGCATGAACCACTCGCTCAGGACTACGGAGCACGAACCACTCGCTCAGGACGACAGACCACGAACCACTCGCTCAGTACTACGGAGCACGAACCACTCGCTCAGGACTACGGAGCATGAACCACTCGCTCAGGACTACGGAGTATGAACCACTCACTCAGGACTACGGAGCACGAACCACACGATCAGGACTACGGAGCACGCACCACTGGCTCAGGACTATGGAGCACGAACCACACGCTCAGGACTACGGACCATGAACCACTCGCTCAGGACTACGGAGCACGAACCACTCGCTCAGGACTACGGAGCGTGAACCACTCGCTCAGGACGACGGAGCACGAACCACTCGCTCAGGATGACGGAGCACTAACCACTCACTCAGGACGACGGGGCACGAACCACTCGCTCAGGACTACGGATCACGAACCACTCGCTCAGGACTACGGAGCACGAACCACTCGCTCAGGACGACGGAGCACGAACCACTCGCTCAGGACTACGGAGCGTGAACCACTCGCTCAGGACGACGGAGCACGAACCACTCGCTCAGGACGACGGGGCACTAACCACTCGCTCAGGACTACAGACCATGAACCACTCGCTCAGGACTACGGACCATGAACCACTCGCTCAGGACTACGGAGCACGAACCACTCGCTCAGGACTACGGAGCTCGAACCACTTGCTCAGGACTATGGAGCACGGACCACTCACTCAGGACGACGGGGCACTAACCACTCGCTCAGGACTACGGACCATGAACCACTCGCTCAGGACTACGGACCATGAACCACTCGCTCAGGACTACGGAGCACGAACCACTCGCTCAGGACTACGGAGCTCGAACCACTTGCTCAGGACTATGGAGCACGGACCACTCACTCAGGACGACGGAGCACGAACCACTCGCTCAGGACTACGGAGCGCGAACCACTCGCTCAGGACGACGGGGCACGAACCACACGATCAGGACTTCGGAGCACGAACCACTCGCTCAGGACGACGCACTACGAACCACTCGCTCAGGACGACGCACCACGAACCACTCGCTCAGGACGACAGAGCATGAACCACACGCTCAGGACTATGGACAACTAACCACTCGCTCAGGACTATGGAACATGAACCACTCACTCAAGACTACGGAGCACGAACCACTCGCTCAAGACTACGGAGCACGAAC
>NC_140961.1:4067840-4075340 GCF_056783735.1 Eptatretus burgeri | reverse complement strand
TCATAGTTCTGCTAAAATTTTATGTGAAAACTTCAGACCGGTCCATCTTATCCCTATCCCAAGCAAAATTATAGAGTCTCTTATTACTGCAAAGCACAGGTGTAATATCTTCTCCAACTATCTAATATATGCTTCCATTCAGTTTCTGCCCTGCTGTTATCTCATCAATGTGTTGCTCTTGGATGAATGGATGCACTCAATCTCAAGTGAGAGACCAGGGCCAACCCTCGAGACCTCTTTGAGCTTCAATACTCTCTGTCACTCGGCCTTGCTTTCCAAGCTCTCTGTTGATTGTGTTTTCTGCATCACCAAGATGAATGGTTATCTGATTTTCCCCACGATCAGAAATGAGAGATTGCTCTTGATCGCATTCCATCTTGTGATCACCATCTTGAGGCTGGTGTTCCACAAGGCAGTGGTTTTTGAACTACCTTGTTCCTCTCTACCACTTTTGCTGTTCACCCCCATTTCTCCCCCTCACCACCCTCCCCCTGGTGCAGAACAGTACCCCATACGACTGAGAAGAGGGTTGCTGTGGTATCCACCTGTACAGATCTTGAAAAAAGTAAGTACTTGGTCAGCAAACTGGATCACATCTTTCAACGCAGCAAAATCCTATTCTCTCTCTCTCTCTCTCTCTCTCTCTCTCTCTCTCTCTCTCTCTCTCTCTCGCTCTCTCTCGCTCTCTCTCGCTCTCTCTCTCCTCTCCCTCTCTCTCTCTCTCTCTCTCTCTCTTTCTCTTTCTCTCTCTCTTTCTCTTTCTCTTTCTCTTTCTCTTTCTCTTTCTCTTTCTCTTTCTCTTTCTCTTTCTCTTTCTCTTTCTCTTTCTCTCTCTTTCTCTCTCTTTCTCTCTCTTTCTCTTTCTCTTTCTCTCTCTCTTTCTCTCTCTCTCTCTCTCTCTCTCTCTCTTTCTCTCCTCTCTCCTCTCTCCTCTCTCCTCTCTCCTCTCTCTCTCTCTCCTCTCTCCTCTCTCCTCTCTCCTCTCTCCTCTCTCCTCTCTCCTCTCTCCTCTCTCCTCTCTTTGACTTTTGCGAGTTCACCCATGTCACACAAAGATGTTTCCTGAATACCACACATAACTATCCTCTTCAATATGACCATTCACCTCCATTCCTTCATCACTCTATTGCTCCCTGTGTCTGTTGACTTGTCCCTTCCGGTCTTTCAAGAGTGCTGCCCATCATGAACTCGTGCTTTCTCCATACCCACCCCTGCTTTCCATTCTTCTTGCCAATTCTCTACCTCACCCCCTCCCTCCCCTTTCCTTTCTGCCACCTTACCCACTCATGTGTGATATATGTCTCCCTATGCCCCCTTTCATACCCCATCAGTCTGTGAACCTGCTGTCCTCTGGTTTTGCTTTTTGTATTCAAGTTTTTAACTCCACCTAAAAAGTTGTCCAAATAGAGGATTTATCTCCTCTTATAAATTGAAGAGAGATTTGGGCTCGAATGTTATCATATTACCTCTGTTTGAAATCTTCAGGGTTAAAAAAAAAATGATGAATTTTTCCAGCCACAATGAGATAGTTTGTTGGAAGAGTTTTATCACATCACACCAAGTCCTCACTCATCATCGCTGTTGAAGCTCATAAAGTACTTTGTTGCTTTCCAAATAGTGATCTGATTTGTCTGAGAACATCCAGGAATGTGTACTCGACGATCTAAACCACAACCCAAATGCTTTGATGATCAAGTCAGTCAACCCACAGGTATCCTTTCTCTCACTTATTCTCTGACCATGAAGTTCCGGTTATTCCTGTCTTGTTTTTCAAAAAAATCCGGCATTCCTCGTGAATTGTGAAGATGTTCAGAGTCCCTGGTGATTTTGGACCAATCTGCGTCGGGGTCTCATTTAGAATTGATTTTGAAGTTTCACATTTTCAGTGTGTGAGTGCGCCGGCGTGTCTATGTTATGACCCGGCGTCTGAGTCACCGACTGAAAACCTTAAAGCTTTGGAGTCTGCCAAAGCAATGCAAGCCCCGGGTGATCAAAAATTGGCAAGGTGAAAAATGCGAAGTGAATAATATCCACTTCAAGGGGATTTTGTTTACTTGAAGTGCAATGTAATGTAGAGCATGAATTCTATTTAATTGCTAAACGTGGGCAGGATTGTTAGTTTCGCATGCTTTATACCCCACCTTTTCTTCCTCCCCCTCCTACCCCCAAGCATCCTCCCCTCCTGACGTTGACTTGAACTATAAACATGGTTATTTATATTTCCATGTGTGTGATTCTTCATCTTATTTGTTGGTTCGCTGATAAGTAAGATGAGGTAGTACCTTTTTTGAGCCTACAGTCACACCAGTGTTATTCCGCCCATGCAACACAAACATGGAAGGCTTTATGGAATTAACAAAGGCGAGCTTTAATTAGATACAAAAGCCAATTAGCGAAGCTTTGCATCCTCAACAGGGGAATTCGTTTGTGGCCTGGCAGTCAGGACATTGGGCTTTTGTAAACATTTGACCTCCATCACAGAGGGAAAAGGAAACGTCGAAAGATTTTATTTAAATTTAAATGTTTTTACATTGGAGGTTCCATATTCAAGAGAAAATTAAACATCCATGAAAGGCTTGTTTGTTTATATCTTAAGACTAATTTTATAATTGGTGTTAAGATGGCCTTTATAGCCCAATCCTGTGCAAACATCTGTGAGTGTGAAGGCGTTGAATCTTGTTTCTTCAAACTTAATTGTGCATTGTTTAATATTTCCTTCTTCTTCATGTAAGTATATATATATATATATATATATATATATATATATATATATATATATATATATATATATATATATATATATATATATATATATATATATATATATACACACACACACACACACGCTCGGTGTACAAAACATTAGGAACACCTTCCTAACATTGAGTTTCACCCACTTTTGTCCTCAGAGCAGCCTCAATTTGTCAGGGCATGGACTGTACTTCCTGTCAAAAGTGTTCCACAGGGATGTTGGTCCATGTTGACTCCAATGCTTCCCACAGTTGTGTCAAGTTGTCTGGTAGTGGATCTCTACTCCGAATAGCTCATTCAATCTCATCCCACAGATCTCAATTGGATCGAGATCTGGTGACTGGACAGGCCACTGCAATAAGCTGAATTCACTGTCATGTTCGTGGAACCATTCCTGGACAATCCTAATGTCGTGGTGTGCGATATTATTCTGCTGAAGAAATTCATTCACAGATGGATACACTGCTGCCATGAAGGGATGCACCGAATTGACAATGATGTTTAGATATCCTGTGACATTCAAACGTTGCTCCACTTTTATCAAGGGTCTGAATGTGTGCCATGAAAACACACCCCACACCATCACACCACCACCATCACCAACAGCCTGCAATGTTGACACATCACATGATGGATGTACGTACTCATGTGGTTTTCTCCATACCCTAATCCTCCCATCAGCTTTAAACAGCAGGAACCGGGATTCATCAGACCAAGCAATGTTTTTCCAACCCTGCAATGTCCAGTGTTTTTGTTCCTTCACCCACAGCAACTGAAGGTTCTTGTTTTTTTGCTGAGAGAAGTGGAACTCTGTACGGTCGTCGGCTGCCATACCCCATTCATCTCAAGGTACGACGAGTTGTGCATTATTTTGTGGTCTTTCGGCACAAATGTTGTACCGGTGCTCTGCACAATTCATGTCAGCCTCCTTTGGCCTCTTTCATCAATGAGCCATTTTCAACCACTGGCCTGCTGTTGGCTGGATGTCCTTTGGTTGGTGAACCATTCTTGACATACACGGGAAACTGTTGAGCGTGAATAACCCAGCAGCGTTGCAGTTCTTGACACGCAAACCAGTGCGCCTGGCACCTACTACCATATCCCGTTCAAAGGCACTTAAAATCTTTCGTCTTGCCCATCACCCTCTGAACGGCACACATACACAATCCATGCCTCAATCATCTCAAGGTTTAAAAATCCTTCTTTAACCTGTCTCCTCCCCTTCATCTATACAGATTGAAGTCAATTTAACAGGTGCAATCAATAAGGGATCACAGCTTTCAGCTTAATTCAACTGATCGGTCTATTTCATTGAAAGAGCAGGTGTTCCTAAAGTTTTGTACACAGGTGTTCCTGATGATATAAATATATATATATATATATATATATATATATATATATATATATATATACATATGTATATGTATGTATATGAATATGTGTATATATATATATATATATATATATATATATATATATATATATATATATATATACATATGTATATGTATGTATATGAATATGTATATATATATATATATATATATATATATATATATATATATATATATATATATATATATGTATATATGTATGTATATATAGGGGGAAGGGTAGAAGTGTGCAGGTGAGAGTTTGAACTCTGAATGTTGGGATGATGACTGGCAAAAGGCGAGAGTTAGCTGATATGATGGAGAGAAGAAAGGTGGACATGCTGTGTGTACAAGAGACCAAGTGGATGGGGAGTAAGGCTACGAGCATTGGAGGTGGTTTCAAACTGTTCTACCATGGTGTGGATGGGAGGAGAAATGGTGGCGGGGTAATCCTGAAAGAAGATTATGTCAAGAGGGTATTGGAGGTGAGGAGAGTGTCTGACCGAGTGATGAGTGTGAAGTTGGAAATTGAAGGGGTGATGATGAATGTCATCAGTGCATATGCCCCGCATATGGGGTGTGAGATGGAGTATAAAGAAGATTTCTGGAGTGAGTTGGATGAAGTGGTGGAGAGTGTATCCAAGGATGAAAGAGTGGTGGTTGGAGCAGATTTCAATGGGCATGTTGGGGAAGGGAATAAAGAGGATGAGGAGGTGATGGGTAGGAATGGTCTCAACAAGAGAAATGTGGAAGGGCAAATGGTGGTAGAGTTTGCAAAAAGAATGGAAATGGCAGTGGTAAATACGTATTTCAAGAAGAAGGAGGAACACAGGGTGACGTACAAGAGTGGAGGAGAGTGCACACAGGTGGATTACATCTTAAGCAGGAGATGCAACCTGAAAGAGATTAGAGACTGTAAGGTGGTGGCAGGGGGGAGTGTAGCTTGACAGCATCGATTGGTGGTCTTTAGGATGATTTCGGAGGTGAGGTTGAGGAAGAGAGTGAGGGCTGAACGAAGGACCAGATGGTGGAAGCTGAAGGAGGAAGACTGTTGCGTGGAATTTAGGGAGGAGGTGAGACCGGTGTTGGATGGTGGTAAAGATGGGTGGGATGATTGGGCAACTACAGCAGAAGTGGTGAGGGAGATAGCTAGGAAAGTACTTGGTGTGACATCTGGACAGAGGAAGGAAGATAAGCAGACTTGGTGGTGGAACGAGGAAGTAGAGGAAAGTATAAGGAAGAAGGGGTTGGCGAAAAAGAAGTGGGATAGTCAGAGAGATGGAGAAAGTAGGCAGGAGTACAAGGAGTGGCGGCGAAAGGCAAAAAGAGAGGTGGCAAAGGCTAAGAAAAAGGCAAATGATGAGCTGTATGAGAAGTTGGATACAAAAGAAGGGGAAAAGGATTTATACCGAGTTGGCAAGACAGAGGCAAGAGTTGGCAAGATAGAGGGACCGAGCTGGGAAGGATGTGCTGCAGGTTCTTGTGATAAAGTACGTAAATGGGAATGCACTGACGAGCGAGGAGAGTGTGTTGAGAAGGTGGACGGAGTACTTTGAGGAGCTGATGAATGAAGAAAATGAGAGAGAGAAGGTTGGAAGAGGTGGAGATAGTGAATCTGGAAGTGGGGTGGATCAGTTAGGATGAAGTGAGGACTGCTATGAAGAATATGAAAAGTGGAAAGGCGGTTGGCCCAGATGGTATACCAGTGGAGTCATGGAAGTGCTTCGGAGAGATGGCAGTGGGGTTGTTACCCACATTGTTCAATAAAATCTTGGAAAGTGAGAGGATGCCAGAGGAGTGGAGATTAAGTGTACTGGTTCCGATTTTCAAGAACAAGGGTGATGTGCAGAGCTGTGGAAATTACAGAGGGATAAAGTTGTTAAGCCACACCATGAAGGTGTGGGAAATAGTAGTGGAAGCTAGGTTGAGAAGAGACGTGACTAGTTGTGAGCAGCAATATGGGTTTATGCCAGGAAAGAGCACCACTGATGCGATGTTTGCTTTGAGAATGTTGATGGAGAAGTATAGGGAAGGTCAGAAGGAGTTACATTGTGTGTTTGTGGATTTAGAGAAAGCTTATGATAGGGTGCCAAGAGAGGAGTTGTGGTATTGTATGAGGAAGTCGGGAGTGGTGGAGAAGTATGTGACGATCGTGCAGGATATGTACGAGGACAATGTGACAGCGGTGAGGTGTGCGGTAGGAATGACGGACCGGTTTAAGGTAAAAGTGGGATTGCACCAAGGATCGACTCTGAGCCCTTTCCTGTTTGCAATGGTGATGGACAGGTTGACGGACGAGATCAGACTGGAGTCTCCATGGACTATGATGTTCGCGGAAGACATCATGATCTGAAGGGAGAGTAGGGAGCAGGCTGAGGCGAGCCTAGAGAGGTGGAGGTACGCAGTGGAGAGAAGGGAATGATAGTAAGTCGGAGAAAGACGGAGTATATGTGTGTAAATGAGAGGGAGGGTCGTGGTATGGTGCGGTTGCAAGGAGTTGAGGTGGGGAACGTGGATGGGTTTAAATAATTGGGATCAACTGTCCAAAGTAACGGAGAGTGTGGGAGAGAAGTGAAAAAGAGAGTGCAGGCAGGATGGAGTGGGTGAAGAAGAGTTGCAGGAGTGATTTGTGACAGAAGGGTAGCTGCAAGAGTGAAGGGGAAAGTATATAAGATGGTAGTGAGACCAGCTATGTTGTATGGTTTGGAGGCGGTGGCGCTAACAAAAAGACAGGAAGCGGAGCTGGAGATGGCAGAGTTAAAGATGCTGCGATTCTCGTTGGGAGTGACGAGGATGGACAGGATAAGTAATGAGTATATTAGAGGGACTGCGCAGGTAGGACAGTTTGGAGACAAAGTGAGAGAGGCGAGATTGAGATGGTTTAGACATGTGCACAGGAGGGAAGCGGAGTATATCGGGAGAAGGATGTTGAAGATGGAGCCGCCAGGCAGGAGGAGAAGAGGAAGGCCAAAGAAGAGGTTCATGGATGCGGTGAGGGCGGACATGCGGGTGGTTGGAGTGTCAATGGAAGATGTGGAGGATAGAGCGAAATGGAGATGGTTGATCCGCTGTGGCGACCCCTAACGGGAGCAGCCGAAAGAAGAAGATGTGTATATATATATATATGTGTGTATATATATATATATATATATATATATATATATATATATATATATATATGTATATATATATATATATATATATATATATATATATATATATATATATATATATATATATATATATATATATATATATCTATACACATACATATATATATATATATATATATATATATATATATATATATATATATATATATATATATATATATATATATATATATATATATATGCACATGTATGTTTCCAAATGC
>NC_140961.1:3927840-4060340 GCF_056783735.1 Eptatretus burgeri | reverse complement strand
GCACCATGTCCTTAGGTAGAACTGATGTTAAGTGTAAGTGACTGTACATAATAAATATACGGTTGTAGTCTTTGTCTTGCTCGCGTCTTGTCCCTACCCCCATTCATTGCATGCTTGTAGATCTCTGCATCGCTGCTTTGACCGTATATGTGTGCAAATAAATGTGCTTGTGTGAATGTTAACCCGTTCCTCGCGTCCTTTTCCTTCATAGAACTGCCGTATTGCATTCGAAATAATCGCTGGCTTTTTAATAGCCGATAATAGTATAGGATCCAACGGGGCTTTCGCGATAATACCCCGCTCGGTTATCCCAAAACGAAGCGAGCTGCTTAAGCGGCTCCTTTCCAAGCGGACCCCATTGAGGTACAGTCTCTCAGTAGTCTGCCCGTGTGATTAATTAGGTATATCGACAATTCGGCGATTGACCCTGTATTGCGGGTGGAGTGTTGACTAGGCTGTGGTGTGCATCCAAAACACACCCGTAGCGGGATTTCGGCGTTGTTCCGAAAGCTGCGACGAGATTGTCCATTCTGTGGGTGAGAGTGGCCGCCATTGGCTTGAAACAGTCGTCCGCACGCCGGCGGGCGAGAATCTACAACAATATATATATATATATATATATATATATATATATATATATATATATATATATATATATATATATATATATATATGTATATAAATAAATATATATATGTATATATATATATGTATATATATATATATATATATATATATATATATATATATATATATATATATATATATGTATATAAATAAATATATATATGTATATATATATATGTATATATATATATGTATATATATATATATATATATATATATATATATATATATATATATATATGTATATAAATAAATATATATATGTATATATATATATATATATATATATATATATATATATATATATATATATATATATATATATATATGTATATAAATAAATATATATATGTATATATATATATGTATATATATATATATATATATATATATATATATATATATATATATATATATATATATTGTGACGTCCACGGGACTTGAACAGTCCCGCCAACGTCGAATGAGCCGAAACGATGGAGGCGGTTTATTTATTTATAACCCAAAGATGGCGGTTTCAATCGCTCTACCGCAAACGGGACGAGGAAGGTGGCACGAGTCGCTTTTCACTGAGTTGATAACGTTTATTTCTCGAACCAGAAATAACAAGACTCCGCAAGAAGAGGGATCCGGGGCGATTCGACGGGATGGTGGTGTGGGTTCGGGCGTGGGGAAAACACAGACAATTCCAATGAATATACAAATCTCAAACCCTCTAAGGCACCAGGTACACACACACACACACACACACACACACACACACACACAAACACGTAGCTGGTCCTGGTAGTCAGGCTGGCCCGTGGTGTAGACGCAACAGTCCCTGGATTGGCGTCGGACGAGCTGGTGTTGCACTCGTCAGGGGCAGGAGACACCGTGGTGCTGTCGACATCCTGGTCCTGGCCCAAGTCCGCTCACAGCCGCCAGGGAACCAGTTCTGGCGCCAAGTTGCGAGCAGGAGAGGGAGGCAGGTCCGCCCGCCGTTCGACCCCGTACTCCGAGCCAGCAGAACCCCAGAGCCAACCAAGGTGAGGAACGAGGCCCAGGAAGGCCTCGAGACACAATGAAAACCAGGATCGAATCAGCGCAACAACACAGCATGCTCCCAGCACAACAGCCTCCACCAGAACAGTTTTTCTGTCCCGATCTTCTTCCTCTTCACCTTTTTTTCCCGAACAGAGCCTTTTTATCCTCGAGTCCCCGCCACCTCCAATCGAGCCGCCCCATTGGCCCTCCGCCGCTGCCCTCCGCCAATCGTGATCACGGGGCGGAGCCATCCGCTGCACTGTCCTGTGAGGTCACGGCAAGCCTCCAGGGAATACCAAAAGGGGTTTACGCAGACACACTTACCCTACCCCATATCCCTATCTAATTACGTGACAATTATCATTTCCCCCTTGAAGAAATGGACATTTACTAGACAACTTATCACCACTGAATTGCTACTTATTACATCGAGATCCTGGTACACTCGAACAGCATGGCATACCTAATTAAACATCCGAATTACCCTTTGAATGCATACCCCCCCTCAAACGTAACACTGCCCCCTCCTCTGGTACCGCAGCTCCTGCAAGGTATATCACAGGCGCGACCGTACCAGCCTTAACACTTACTGACTCACACCTAATTAACCTAACGAAACAAAGTATGAGGGGCAATGGGCAGCGAGTCGCAGCTAACTTACCTATCCTGCTTAATGTACTACCCCCTTACGGCCTTATCCTCGCCGAAACAATCATTCATTTTTTTATTTTTTTAATCACATGAGAGCACTGAGCGAAGTTGCACTCCATCCTCTGGATCATCGCTCTTGCCCAACACTCTTCCAGTGATCTGGGGAGGGGAAACAAAAGGTTCCACAAAAACACAACACTTATACTTTACATTCCTACTCTAAGCCTTAATGACACTATTCATGGGATATTTACACTTGACCGCGTCCCCCACTGGATGCTAATAGACCCAGCGTTACCTGGGGAGCCAATTTTCAAATTTGCTCGCCCCAAAATTATGCGGACATCATGCCCTTGCTGCACATGTCAAGTTGTGCGGGATCGAGTGGGACTCACACATCTTCACAACACTCACACCATGGTCATCATCACATTTCTAGGTCATGGTCCCCATTTTAATGATGCAGGCTGAATCCCGTCATGGCCGTGGGGTGGGTTACCACAAGATAATGGGGGCATCTCAGGTGCAACCATGCCCACAGGTAAGCTTAAGTCCAACCCGGACGTTTCTCCGCCCCGCTCCCTTTGATTCCCACCCCCCTGGTAGCCATCAGCTCTCATCCCGTACAACACACTGGAAGGGGTCTCACTGGCTCCTCTGACCTTCCTGGGTCGCCAAGGTCCTACCCGCCTTGGTCGCCCAACCAGACCCTCTCCCAGTTGCCTCCAGACACTGTCACCGTTAGCCACCAGGGGTGAATCTCCTTGAAGGGGGTCGCAATTCGCGCTCACCGTGAGCTTCAGCAATCCTTGTGGACAAGCACATCATCCCCACCCACAAAACCCACATGACTCCCCCACCCCATCGGCCTTACATGTGACACCTGCATTTCTAACACTTCACCGACCATGACCTTCCCTGTTACCACACCATGTCCAATAAAAAATCAATGTGTACACCATACATTTCACTTCTTTACTTAAAACAACTCACACAGCACTTCTCCTCACCCGATCCACGCACCAGCCATTGGACAGCCACTCGTGCCCGCTTTGTTTCCAATTACCCACTGTCCCTATTGTCACTCTAAAACCCAGCAGAACTTACAAACCCATGCCAATTTTTCCACAATTCATTTTTTTTCACCAAAGGAGGGCACTTCGCCACAATCTCAGCAGCCGAGCATGGCCCTATATGCTCAGCCCAATCTAGTCTCCCCGACCCCCGACAGTGATTTCCGGACTCGACCAAGGTAAGGGCACCTCGGATAGACCTAGCGGTTCAGCAGGAGGATTCATCCTCTCCGGGCTTGAAAGTCTATTGGAGGGTCTCTCCATCGCCGGGTACCGGCAATATCGTTGCATGTGTCCTCTTCGCCCGCACCGGAAACAACTCCCCATAAAAGGCCCCCGTGGGTATCGGTGTAATGTCTCTTCCGGTTCCGGACCCCCTCAGCCATAATCAAATTGCTCTATTGGCTGGGCTGGACCCCGCCGCTTTGGCGCACCAACTACCGAATTACCCCTTATCAAACTTGACAGTTTCTGGCAAATTTCCTGTAACATTTGGGTAATGCCAATTTCTCCCAGCCCCTCTCCTTGATCCTGAATCTCCGCCTGTCGGACCGTCACCGATGGCCTCTCCAGCATCCGACCCGGCCGCCTCCACCAGGCCAGCCTGGCTGCGCACTCAGCCGCTCGGTGAACGGTGGGTGGATCCTGTAACTCCACGAGCACTCGGACCTCAGGGTCCGGAAGAGCAGCTAAAAATTTCTCTCGTGCCAGTCTGTGCCATGCCTCCACTGCTAGGTCCCGATACGTGATCCTAACTGATTGGTAAATGTCCTGTGCCAGCTCCTGCACTGTCTCACCCGGCTTTAATCTGCGGTGCTGGAGCTGGGCCCGCACCAGATCACAGTTCGCTGCGAACCCAAACCGACGGCTCAACGCCTCGCAAATGTGGGAGCTGGTCAACATCCCCTCCGCGATCACGTTTAACACATCTGCGGCTGGTCCCCGCAACGTTGCCACCAAATTCCCTGTACGTTCCCGCTCATTCCACCCGTTTAGTCGGGAAATGCACTCAAATTGCGTCAGAAAAGCTTCAAGGCTCCCTGACCCGTCAAAATTTACCAGGGGGATCACTTTCCCGGTGGCCCGCTTCCCAGTTTCTCCCTTGTCCGAATCCAGCCCAGGGATCAAACACCCTTGTGGCTGCGTATCCAATTTCGGAGCCCACTGTGGCCAAAGATGTTTTGTGGTGAGGGTCTCATGGGTCAATTTTGCCTCCTGTTCCAAACTTTGAATGGACCGATTCACCTCTTCCCGCAGGATCTTCTGGGCCCGCACAACCTCCTCCAAGGCTCCGTCGCGAGTTTGCAGCTGCTCCTCAACCAACCCGTACACTCCACTTACAAAAGACGGCTCTACCAGGCCTTTATCCAAGTCTTCATCTTGGCTCATAATTTTATCTTGTTCGTCCAAACGAGCCTCCAATTCTTTTACCTCCTCCGCCAAATTCATCCCTTGCTTCCTCAGCTCTCCCCACTCTTCAACTTGCAGCTGCATACGAGCATCCACACAGGCACGATGACGTTCCAGGCTTTCATCCACTTTATCAACCCGAATGTTCGTTGCATCAATTTTATCTACCAATCTTTTTCGTATATTTTCCCCCTCCAATGTAATTTCTATCTTTGTTTCCTCCAATCTATCCTCGAATTTACTTTGCATTTCCCCCAATTGAACATCCACACACTCCTGCATCTCAGTTTTCATTTTCTCCATCTTTTCCCCCAATTCATCCCTCATTAAATCAATCCGTGCACCCAACTGTTCCCCCATTACCCCCAATTGATCTCTCATTTTCTCCATCTTTTCCCCCAATTCATCCCTCATTAAATCAATCCGTGCACCCAACTGTTCCCCCATTACCCCCAATTGATCTCTCATTTCTGCCCTCTGTGTCACGAATTGATTTGCCATTTGCGCCGTCATTTCTGCCCTCTGTACCGTCATTTCTGCCCTCTGTACCGTCATTTCTGCCCTCTGTGTCACGAATTGATTTGCTATTTGTACTGTCATGTCTGCTATTAAACGTTCCAACATTGTCTGTATCGTCATCGCACCGGTTTCCGGCGCTGCCGGCCCCGTTATGGGCGATGAAGCACGGTCCACGCTTGGAATGGGGGAGTTTCCAACCCTACCCCCGTCTCTCCCTTCTTTCCCCGACTCGCTGCCAGACACGTGGCCTTCCTCCTCAATCATCTGCACATCCTCCATGGTGCAGAAGTCCCGTTTGCCGCCAATTAAATTTAATTTGAAAACTCCCGCCAAATTTTTCCTGCGCTCGCGCGCTTTTCTGCAGTAATTTTATGTTCCAATTCGTGGCGACATTTTAATCCTGGTATATAATTTAGAGGGGTTCGAACATCCAACACCCTAACACCAATGTGACGTCCACGGGACTTGAACAGTCCCGCCAACGTAGAATGAGCCGAAACGATGGAGGCGGTTTATTTATTTATAACCCAAAGATGGCGGTTTTAATCGCTCTACCGCAAACGGGACGAGGAAGGTGGCACGAGTCGCTTTTCACTAAGTTGATAACGTTAATTTCTCTAACCATAAATAACAAGACTCCGCAAGAAGAGGGATCCGGGGCGATTCGACGGGATGGTGGTGTGGGTTCGGGCGTGGGGAAAACACAGACAATTCCAATGAATATACAAATCTCAAACCCTCTAAGGCGCCAGGTACACACACACACACACACACACACACACACACACACACACACACACACACACACACACACACACACACACACACACACACACACACACACACACACACGTAGCTGGTCCTGGTGGTCAGGATGGCCCATGGTGTGGACGCAACAGTCCCTGGATTGGCGTCGGACGAGCTGGTGTTGTGCTCGTCAGGGCCAGGAGACACCGTGGTGCTGTCGACCTCCTGGTCCTGGCCCAAGTCCGCTCACAGCCGCCAGGGAACCAGTTCTGGCGCCAAGTTGCGAGCAGGAGAGGGAGGCAGGTCCGCCCGCCGTTCGACCCCGTACTCCGAGCCAGCAGAACCCCAGAGCTAACCAAGGTGAGGCACGAGGCTCAGGAAGGCCTCGAGACACGATGAAAACCAGGATCGAATCAACGCAACAACACAGCACGCTCCCAGCACAACAGCCTCCACCAGAACAGTTTTTCTGTCCCGATCTTCTTCCTCTTCACCTTTTTCCGGAACAGAGCCTTTTTATCCTCGAGTCCCCGCCACCTCCAATCGAGCCGCCCCATTGGCCCTCCGCCGCTGCCCTCCGCCAATCGTGATCACGGGGCGGAGCCATCCGCAGCACCGTCCTGTGACGTCACCGCAAGCCTCCAGGGAATACCAAAAGGGGTTTACGCAGACACACTTACCCTACCCCGTATCCCTATCTAATTACGTGACAATTATCATTTCCCCCTTGAAGAAATGGACATTTACTAGACAACTTATCACCACTGAATTGCTACTTATTACATCGAGATCGTGGTACACTCGAACAGCATGGCATACCTAATTAAACATCCTAATTACCCTTTGAATGCATACCCCCCCTCAAACGTAACAATATATATATATATATATATATATATATGTATATATATATGTATGTATATATATATATATATATATATATATATATATATATATATATATATATATATATGTATATATATATATATATATGTATATATATATGTATATATATATGTATATATATATGTATATATATATATGTATATATATGTATATATATATATGTATATATATATGTATATATATATATGTATATATATATATGTATATATATATATATATATATATATATGTGTATATATATATATGTATATATATATATATATATATATATATATATATATATGTATGTATATATATATATATATATATGATTGTGGTTTCTCACCACTCCGGCATGCAAGCGACCGCTTTTAACTAATCACCGCCGCGCGCCCACCGGACGTGGCAAACCTCGTCGCAGCTTTCGGATCAACGCCGAAATCCAGCAACGGGTGTGTTTTTAATCACACCGTAAATCAGCCAACTATTCTCTCCATGCGCTCCCAGGTCCGATCGCCGAATTGTCGATTTACCCAAGTATGCGCGTAGACAGAAATGCTGGGGATTTACACCTCAACGGGACCTGCTTGGAAACGAGCCGCTTAAGCAGCTCGCTCCGTTTGCGATTTGCCGAGCGGTGTATTATTGTGAGGCCCCGTTGGACCCGATTATCTTATCGGCTATTTAAAAGCCAGCTATTATGTCAAATGCAATACGGCAGCTCAATTGAGGGAAAGGACACAACGAACAGGTGGACATTCAAACAATGACATTTATTTATACACACGTAAGCAGTCATACACGTATGCAATTAAACAAGTATGCAATCATGTAGTCAATAAAGCAATGCAGGAACGAGCAAGACAAAGAACTACAACCGTTCTATTCTTATGTACACATTCACTTAACAGTTCATTACTTGATGGACAAGGCGCCGCGACATTCATACAAAGAAAAACTCCAGGAAAGGAAAAGGGAAGAACTGGACCTCGTGGGCCTTTAATCGTTCACAGAGCTGTGTAGACCGCAGGAGCTCCGAGAGGCCGTGCTGGTTACCTGCCACCTTCGTGGTGACTCGCTGGTTGACCCTCGATGTTTCGTCGACACGGCATTTGGTACTGCACGACTTGGTTGGCCCAAGTCCCGCCATGTGGCCTGGTGGTTCGGGCCTAGCCGAAGACGCCTCCGAGGAACGAACGGGCCTTTGCTCTTTCGAGAGTTGATGCTCTTTTAAGAGCCTGCCCGTTCCTCAGCGTTGGCGATCTCTCTTCGGCTTTCTCCACCGACTCGCAGTTCTGCGCGGCACGGCAGGCTTGGCTGCGCTCCGACGACCCCAACTGCCCTCCACTGGACTCGAACCTTGCCGGGCTGCTGGCTTCTTCCGACTCGACTCCAGCTCAACTCCTGACTTCCACTCTCTGCAGCTCCCCGACAGACTGCTTGCTTGGCGTTCAGCACGCCTTTATATGGGGTCTGTGAGTGAGTTTGATCTCTCACCCCTCACCTCTCACCCCCCGCTGGCTCCGCCCCTTTTGCGATTCTGATCCGATCTCTTCACGAAACGTGGAGAGAGAGCGGACGTGGTAGAAATCATCAACCATGCGGAAGTTGCAGGAATCATCAGCCGTGAAAGCGGTCGTTGTGGAAATCATCAGCCCCCACGTCTGTCGGCGGAGATGCCGCTCATCCGTGGGATTCGCCGTGGCTGGCGAAAAGATGGCAGCGTAACGGAGATGAAGGTGACGCGATGTTGTGGTTGCTTTGTGGTAGGGATGGCGTGGTTGTTGAGAGGCAGTTGTGGTTGTTGAAGTAGTGGTTGTGGTTGTTGAAGTAGTGGTTGTTGTTGAAGTCGTGGTTTTTCCAAAATAAAGATAGGAAAAGAATAATGGCTGACCCAAAGATGACAGCCCGGTCACACGAATAAATCCCTTTTGACATCGGTGGGGAAATCTAATCTGAACACACACTTATCGACATAACTGATCTCTGGGAAACCTGAATGGTGTTCTGTGAATTTCCACAACCGTAACAATATACATACATATATATATATATATATATATATATATATATATATATATATATATATATATATATATATATATATGTATATACTGTATATGTATATACCGGGCGTAGTGGCGTGCGCCTGTAATCCGGCTACTCGGAGGCTTGGGTTGGAGGATCGCTTGAGGACGGGGGCTCTGCACTGGGCAGGGTGTAGAGCAGCCCGGAATCATGGCGAAACCCAAATCCTGATCCCTGTGTCGTAAGAGGCGACCAGGGTTGCGTCAGGAAGGGCATCCGGCGTAAAACCTGTGCCAAATCAGTATGCGGATCATAACGGATGATCCGCTGTGGCGACCCCTAAAGGGAGCAGCCGAAAGATGAACAACAACAACAACATACTGTATATGTATATACTGTATATGTATATGTATATATATGTATATGTATATATGTATATGTATATATATATATATATGTATATGTATATATGTATATGTATATGTATATATATGTATATGTATATGTATATGTATATGTATATGTATATGTATATGTATATGTATATATATATATATATATATATATGTATATACTGTATATGTATATATGTATATGTATATGTATATATATATATGTATATATATATATGTATATATATGTATATATATGTATGTATATATATGTATATATATATGTATATATATGTATGTATATATATGTATATATATATATGTATATATATGTATATATATATATATGTATATGTATATGTATATATATGTATATGTATGTATATATATATATATATATGTATATGTATATATATATATATATATATATATATATATATATATATATATATATATATATATATATATATATATATATATATATATATATATATATATATATATATATATATGTAACCGTTAAGCCAACTGTGCTGAATATTAGCATCTTCATTTTTTTTTTTTTACAGATAAACAGCTGGTGTGCCATCACCGAAAGGGTTACATTTTGCAACATTCGTATTCCATAATTGTCCTTTTCTAGCTGTTAACAGACACATTACTTGCAGAACTGTCCTAATTATCTTGATAGTCTACTGTGGCATCCCACTTCCCAGGATAGCTCACTGCGTTTTGAATTGAATTACTTTAAACAGCACCGTTGTTAAAATATCAAAAAAAAAAAACCCGGCAAGATTATCTGCGCATTCACACACCTCTGCTCGGCGAATTGCAGTCCCAAGAATGGCAAGCATTTATTGTTTGTTTGTTTTTGCAAGGGCGATTTAATTTGTTTTCTGTAAACGCTAAGGGCCGATTGGATGCATAACACATTGGGTGAAGTGTCCTATAATTCTTGAACCCATTGGACCATTTAATTTGCTTCCATTAACCCGAGTGAGGATGCCTGAGCTTTTTACTGTTGTCAAACTGTCTTGCATTGCCGTTTTGGAGACGTCCGTCAGGATTGTTTACATCCCACTTTGAGTAGGACAAGTATTTTTTGATGCTCGCAGCATTTTTTTTTTTAAATGAATCGATCATCGATCAACTCTGCACATTTTCCTCGTCTGGTCTTTTTTATTTATTTATTTACCTCTTCTTCTTCTGCTCTCGTTTACTTACACTGCTCTGTACTTGTTTTTTAAACCTACCTACGGTTCATGCTGCAGCTTGTACATGTATCCCATTCGGGACAAAGCCACTAGTACTCATCGGCGTCAGTATATGTTTACATGTATCACAAAGACTTTATCAAATGATAGACAAATCAACACTAAATGAGATTTAACCTCATATCCCTGAATCATGAGCTATGGGTTGTGATGGGAATGCCCAGCACACCCTTCTGTAGGTATGGTCATGTTCTCGGGTGAGGTTTTAAAGGTGAGAAGTCTTGCTTGATGGGAAATTATTGATCAGAGCCAATTTGAAGGGTCCAACCTCACCTACTGGAGGACTGGGCTGTAGGAATGATCCAACCTCACCGACAAAGAAAATCTCTTCCTGCATTGTTTTTAATCCTTATTTTCTTTTTTTTTTCTTACTTAAGGACAGGAATATAACCCATCGATTCATTATTTACTTTAAAACAGCAAATTATTAAAAACATCCTCCAACCCCATCCACTTTTTATTCATCAAAAACATACACAGACAACCTTCCTTCTTTTTCCCCCAACTTCCACCTCCTCACTACCTCATTTCCCTTTTGTCCGCAATTATCCCAAGCTCTCGTAATCTCTTCATTTTCTTCTTTTCTCTTATTTCTCATTGCCAAGATTGACCAAGGACCTCGTTTCCTCTTTTGAACTTCCCATCTCAGGAGGTGTTTAGCAATACCTGACTCACAAGGTAAATTTCTTGGAAAAGTCTCGATACTGTTTTGTTGCTGACTCCCCCACATCCAGTACAATGCTCTACATCTCCAAAAGTTAGGCTTCTGCAGCATCACTGTCTACAGATCTGGAAAATAATGTTACTGAACACCTACCTGTAACATGTCTTTCAACACAGGAAAGTCCCAAGCTCTTTGTCCATCCAAAATGATCAGCCCCCAATTATCTTATGCAAGCTGTATTTATTATGGTAGATGTGCAAAACACTGGAAGACAAGTAATCCCCTGAGATCCTGGTCCTCATGATCAGCCAAAACCTGTCTAAGGCAGACCATGTCTCCAAACTGGCTTCCAAGACTTGCTGTAGCATTGGTATTCTCCACAGAACAAAGTCAATTCCAAACCATGCACATAGCTCATTATCGGTGTTCAAGACGAAATACCATGGAGTATGGCTCCCCACCTTGAACTGATGGAACAGCTTCTTTGTTTTTTAAAACAGGAGGGAGGCTCATGGAATACCAAGGTAGAACTGACAGTGGGATAAACATCAAGGAATGAACGAATAGGAAAAAAGGAGAGGGAGCAAGGAAGGAAACAAACTCACAAGTAAGATGGTTGGGTGTGTGGGGGGTAATAAAGATCATGCGTCGTCACAATTGGGGATGTGAAGACTTGATGGTGTACTGCTTCCTTGAAGTTCTGGCAGGAAGAGTGAAACTGAACAGCCTCTGGAAGGTGGTTCCATGGATGGGAAAATGTAAGTTCAATGATAAAAAAAACATATAAGGTTATTCGTAATGCAAAAAATAATATACAATCAGTAATGCTCAGACAATGACCTTTGTAACGATGTGGGTTTTATGATCCCTGGTCGAGTCGTAGAAGAGAAAATCATCGCAAAGACAAACACAATGAAAAATCGCTCATAGAAGTGACACTTGACAAAACAGAACAAAGTAGAATGGCATTCAGGAGAGCGTATACCTCCGAGAGGCTGAACAGTTTATGATTTGGATCCCACTGTATCCACTGATAGGCTGGATCTGAATTCAGACCTGAACCAAAATCGAATCAGCTTGTTCTTGTCACCAAACCAACTCATCCACTTATAGTTTTGTCATTACCTATGCAGAACTTTTTGAGATATCATCACATATATCGTTTTTGGCCTGATCTCTCAATTATAGAAATTAGGCCTATGTTGACCTTTTGACCTCAAAAATAATTGGTGGTTGAATTCAGTGACCTCATATGCAAATCATCTTCAAATTTCAAGTCAATCCGTTGAAAATTAAAGATTTTACAAATTGCATCTTAGCTGTTGAACTTTGGCCTATGTTGACCTTGAAAATAATTGCTGGTTGAATTCAGTGAGGTGATTTGAAAATCCTGTTCAAAAATTTAAGTCAATTGGATGTAAATTGACAATTTTAGAAATCTGGCCGATGTTGACCTTTTGGCCTCTGATGATCTCAAAAATAGTTGGTAGTTGAATTTAGTGACCGGATATGCAAATCCTCATCAAATTTCAAGTCAATCCAATGAAAATTGAGGATTTTAGAAATTGCACCGAAGTTGTTGACCTTTGACCTATGTTGACCTCAATAGTTGGTTGAATTCAGTGACCTGATGTGCAAATCCTCTTAAAATTTCAAATCAATCCAATGAAAATTGAAAATTTTAAAAATTTGGCTTAGGTCGACCTTTTGGCCGATGTTCACCTCGTAAAACTTTGTCGCTTGACCGTCGCAAGGATGGTGCCTACAATCTGCGGAAGTTTCAGAATGATCGGCTGAGTGGTTTGGGCTACAGGTGAGCGGCCAGACAGACAGACAGACAGACAGACAATCAAACTAACAGAACAGATCAATATACTGTACTTGGCAAAAAAATTTTGACAAGTAATAAGGCATTTATTAGCTCCATTGGACTTCGTTCGAAATGGGGGGGAATTATGGATTTGGTCTCGATTTTTGTGTCTGTGCGTGCGTGCATCCACAACCATACCTCAGACATGTATGGACCAATTTTATTCGTACTTAGCACAAAGACAACACATGATGGTATACATATACACATCATTTTGTTTGTCGATGCAATTAAAGATGGCCAACTGGCGGCCATTTCAGTTGTAAAAAAAAATTAAAACCATGTGTCGAACACGTCCTCAACCATTTGTCGTACATGCATTTACCGATGTTATTCAAATTTGGCACACAGTTAATGAATGATGGCTGACGTATGCACGCCATTTTTTTTTTTGGAGATCAGATCTAACATGACCGACTGGCTGCCATTTTGTTCCTAAAACGTGTCCCCAACCATTTCTCAGACATGCATGATCCAAAACTGTTCAAACTTGGCACAAGCATAGTACATGGTGGCATACTTGTGGAGCTCACTTTTATTTTGCGATTGATCAAAGATGGCTGACTGGTAGACTGGCTGCCATTTTAGTTGTACATAAATGTGGGCTCGCCCTTTAACTCCGTCCAGCAAAATTACGAAAACAGTGGGGGCTATGACATATTTTATGTCTTTTTTTTACTTATTATAGAAATATTTGATGTTGATTATGATGTCGATGTTTACACATGCCAACACACACACACACACACACACACACACACACACACACACACACACACACACACACGCACACTTCATGTCCATCAGGGGCACGGCATACACACTGATGCCTCCCCATGCATGTGAAACACCAGGGTGACACCTTATAGCTGGGTTAGGAATCTAACTCAGACTAGACAGCTTCGAGGCGAGTATACATACCTCAAATCCCTCCTGCCAGCCCATCTTGTCAAAAAAACCTTTCACAAAAAAACACCTTGCCAGCACTATGAAGAACGTTTTAAATACCCTCGGGTATTTCCTTCATAGACTGTATTTGACTCCCCATTCGGTGACAACCCTAAGATGGATTTCGCTGGAGGAATGGCACGTTTAGATAGCACTCTCATGAATTAATTTCTGGAGACAAATTATTGAACAAACAAATGTCGATAAAATGAAGAAGGGTATTTTCAAATGAAACCTCTGTTTAATACAGCAATCACCATTCAACTAATCATCGCATCCACCCACTCAATTGTGTATTTACTTGGATTTTGTTCTTTCCAAAACCTGCAACACTTTGTAACATCAACCTCCAAACAACAGACCCATTTCACTTGTTTCCAAAGAAGTTGTAGGGCTGCTGGAAACTGGTCCATGTTTCCTTCAACATCAAACCATCGGTAGGAATGGTTTGTTTGTTCAAGCAATGAAGCCAACCGACGAAGTGAAACCTTTTTCTTCTGCTGAAAGTTGCCGAGATGATTGAGAGGGAGGTTGCATTGCAAAGCACTGCACTTTCCCAGACCAATGTCCCTCCCCCCTCCCCCCCCGGGTGTTCCAGTCTTAACATGCAACAGCAAGTTCTTTCTCAGTCGACCAAACCTTTTATGATACACCACACATTTTCAGACGCATTTTGCAAAATGAAGCCAAAATGTGAAAAAAACATGTGAGTGAAGTCGATGGCTTGCCATCACAAATCGCGACGCTTCCCACCAAAAGAAAAGTTGAAAGATGGCAAAACGTTCCACGAGGAATGATCCAATATCCAAATCCACTCCGTGGTGGTGGCAGAGGAAATTACAAGTCAACTGTGGAGATGACTTGCATTTTTGCACTGCACACGTCCCAAGAGAGTGAAAAGGCCCAAAGCCAACCTCCATTAATCAGGGGATGCAGGGGAAGGTGGGTGAGATTCTGGAGGGAGGGTAGATGGGAAGAGGAAGGGGTAGGGTTGGAGTCTGGAGGGAGGAGAGTGGGGTGGGAGGAGGCAAGGGGAGGGTGGTATGAGTTGGGGGAAGAAATAGGAAGGAAGGCAATGGGAGAGAGGATGGACCCGGAGTTGCCTGGCAATGCCGGGCACCCCTGCTTGTCCAAAATAAATTGTTACATATTTCATGCATCCTTCATTGTTGATTAGTTTCATTTAAAAATGTGCAAAGTTAAAAAAAAAAAAAGTGCATTTAAAAATTTCATCCAAAAATGTGCCCGTAATTGTATTTTTGGGTGTTTAACCTTTTGGCCCTGTCCAAGGGCCCCAGGGGTGGAGGGGGCCAAAAATACTACTGCTCTTGCAAATTATTTTCATGTGTTCATCATAACACCAAGTTTAGTGAATTTATGCACAACCAGGAGAAGATAGCGTTACAAACAAAGAGACAGACAGACAGACAGAGCTGATTACAATAGACGTTTTTTGAAAGCGTGGGGATAAAAGACAAATAAATCCCTGATCCGATAGTGATGTGTGCTTTTCCTGCATGTAGTACCAAATGTGATTCCAGCTACTCCTGTGTTTTGAGATTTGTCTGAAAACTTTATTATTGATGATGATAAATTAATCTTTGGTAATACTGTTCAACAGAATTACTTGTCTCTGGGAAGGTGAGTCTCGGTGTGCTTCTGTTTTTTTTTTTTGTCTGATGATGAGCAAGCACTCGAAACGTTAGCTGAACCTTGTTTCCCACAGCAGTAAATGTACTCTTATCAACATCTTTATATATCGATCCTGTATAGTGTATATTCATAACCTGTGTCCACCTTTCTTCCCTGTTTGTCACTTGTGAAATCAAAGACTCGCAAGTATATTGGTTGGTCTCGTCTGTTATTCTGTCTGCCTGTGCATGTCAAATCACCAACAGGTCACATTTTCACTCCGATATTCATGGAACTTAACCACCTGGTACAAGTAGTCACTAGCAAGAACCCTATTGTTTTTGAGATCAACAGGTCAAACAGTCAAGGTCACATAAATCGTCAATTTTCATGCCATTCACTTGATATCAATATCTTCTATAATGGTGTGTGTGTGTGTGTGTGTGTGTGTGTGTGTGTGTGTGTGTGTGTGTGTGTGTGTGTGTGTGCGTGTGCGTGTGTGTGTGTGTGTGTGTGTGTGTGTGTGTGTGTGTGTGTGTGTGTGTGTGTGTGCGTGTGCGTGTGCGCGCAAAGCATTCAACCGAGCAGCCTGAAACTTTGCATGCATACTAAGGGAACTCCAAGGGAGTGCAGGAATGAAAATTGGGAATTTAGGTGAAATAAAACACCAATTTTGAAGATAAGTAATGGCCTTATTTAATTGCATCCTTTGTCAGGTGCATCCTCAGCCACCTCATTCTTACTCGAGGTGTATCGTCTGTTATCTCGCTGGCGTCTTAATTCACCATGTTTTTTGGCCAACCATGCCTTGACTTGGAACAGGCTGCAACGATTTCTTCACGATAAAGTATTTTTTTTCACTTTCCTCACATTATTGAATGCCTGATCATCACACCTACAAATCGCTGGATACATGCAATGCTTATAAATGCCAGGAGATGCCAGCGTTCATAGCTTTATTTCATTTCTGCACATGCTATAACCTTGAGCATCCCTTAACTTAGCTGAATTACAAAATCTAAATTCCAGAACTAAACTTAGCAGCAATTCCAATGGCTGAAAAAAAGTAGTCCTTTGTCTAATTTGGAGATTGTTTGATGTTCCCGGTGTCTTCTGGAGGTATGTGTTTAATATTATGGATCAGCGATCACTAATCGCTGGCCAAGCCAGCCGTTCCTTATCAACCGTTTCGTTGGAGTACTCAAGCCACTTGGCGAGCGCTCTACAATATTTGCACCGTCACTGAATCCTGTATATCGATCGACTTGAACAAAGTTCAGGGGGAAACTCACCTGCGTTGGCCCCGCAGTGTTCTGCGATGTATCGGGTGGTTGCTTGCTGAAAATGTGCAATTTTTTTTCCCGTTTTTGCACGATCTTCTTTTATTATAAGACCAATGACTTCGGCATCGATAAATACAAATAAATAAAACGAGAAAATGATGTCGTGCAGAGCATGATGCTTGCGAAATTCACCCCCCCCCTCTCCAAAGGTTGCCATGAATACATCAAATTGTCCATTTCATTAAGATTGAAATTGGTAATCTTAATCAAAGCTCAGGTCAATCGGATGAAAATTGATTATTTTCTCAAATTGAAATTGATGATTTTAGAAGTCTGACCTTGAGTTGACCATTGGAAATTTGACTTAAAAAATAGTTGGTTTCTAAATTCATTGAAGCACTATGCAAATTGCTGCTTAACTTTTGGGTTAATCAGATGAAAATTGATGATTTTTCAGATGAAATTTGATGATTTTAGAAGTTTGACCTTGAGTTGACCTTTGACCTTTTGACCTCAAAAACAGTTGCTTTCCCAATTCACTGATAGACTGTGCAAATCCTGTTCAACTTTCAAGTTAATATAATGTAAATTGAAATTTTTAAGTTGAAAATTGATGATTTTAAACATTTGACCTAGAGTTGACCTTTGACCTTTTGATCTCAAACATAGTTGGTTTCCCAATCCAGTGACACAATATGCAAATCTTGTTCAAATTTAAAGTCAATCGGTTGAAAAATGACGATTTTAGAAATTTGACCTCAAGATGACCTTTGACCTCAAAATCAATAGGCTTCTCAGTTGAGACTACCTCTACAACTTGGTAAAGTTCATGACGATCGGTTTATAATTGTGACCTGTAGGTGATAGAATAACAAAATCGACTAACCAATACACTTGAACCCCACCCACCTTATACACCCTTAATAAACGCAGATTTTGATGCGGTCAATGCACTTTTGTATATCACTGATGATGAAGGTTGTGGTCAAGTTTCATCAAAATCGTGTGTGTAGTTTTGGAGAAGAGCGAATACCTATTTTGGGGGCTTTAACCCCCACCCCGTAGACCCCTTAATGAGCGCAGATTTTGATGCGGTCAATACACGTTGATATATCACTGGTGATGAAGGTTGTGGTCAAGTTTCATCAAAATCGTGTGTGTGGTTTTGGGGAAGAGATGAAATACCTATTTTGGGGGGTCGTGGGGTGTCAAAACCCCCCGTAGTTCCCCATAATGAGCACAGATTTTGATGCGGTTAATAAACCTCCGTTCGACATCAGATATGAAGCTTGTGACAAAGTTTCATCAAAATTGTCTTTTTTTTCAAACGGTAATGACCGACTCACTGACTGACTCACTCACTCACTCACTCACTCACCTACGGACACTGCTCAATCGCAAAAGCTTACCTGACTAAATTCCAGGTGAGCGAAAAATGAAACATTTTCTTAACATCATGGCATGATAGCCAAGAGGTATACATGCTTGTTCTAAGCTGTGTCGACTGAATTCGAATCCTGATTCAACAATGTGTGTGCCGTTAAACCAGGTGCAACATCTGCCGGAATGTTGCTGTTTGGGTGCGTTTTATCGCCCATCCCTTCTGCTCACGCTGCCTTTCCTTCCCTTCCCCTCATGCTGCATTCCTTTCCCTCCCCTCATGCTTTCTTTCCTTCCCTTCCATTCAAGTCATCCTCCTGCCAAACCCCCTCCACCACCATACAACTCTCTAGAGGTCGAGGAGAAGAAGGGCTATCAAAGAATGCGTGAATTGGGCAAATTAAAGCTTTTTTTGTGTTTTTTTTTTTTTGCAGTCAGAACCGCTGCTCGGATCAATTCAGTTTTTATAAAGCAGTGGATCACCAGATCACGGCAGGATAACCAGGAGGTATGCACACTCACTCTAAGCTGTCTCACCTGGGTTTGAATCCCGACCCAGCTATAAACTGTCATCCCGGTGTTTCACAGGCCGGGTGTTTCATCAATGTGTATGCTGTCTCTCAGATGGACATTAAACTGGGTGTCACATCTGCCGGAATCCCACCCTTTCCTCTCCTTCTCATCCCCTCTGCCCTCCCCTTCCCCTCCATTCCCCCACCCCTCTCTCCCTCTCTCACCCCTATCCCTCTCTCTCCCACCCCTATTCCTCTATCTGACCCTTCTCCCTCTCCACTTCCCCTCCATGCTGTCTCCCTCCCTTTTCCCTCCCTCCTCTCTCTTCCCTCCCTTCCCTCCCTCCTCTCTCCCTCTCTCCCTCCCTCCCTCCCGCTTTTCCCTCTTTCTCCACCCGCTCCTCTGAATAATCCCGTCAGCGAAGCGACCGATTGTATTTGCTAGTATATAATACGCTTGTTCGTGTGTCTGTAACAATTGGTTGGACAGCTGCCCTGACTCCACCCACAATTGTAACTTCAATGTGCATTTAAGATGCTTCACGGAGAATATATTTAATTTACGATTATTTATTAACACAATTAGGCTACTCATAATCACTTATTAAAAAATTACACGGAAAGACAAACAACCGACCGTAATAAATCATCACCTGTCTGACATCCACTTCCTGTTTAGATTGCCCAATCCCTGAATCGAGTTAATGGCATCAATAGCAAATTTTCCACTATTTCAATGAGGTAATGAATCTTATGTAATCACTGAAATTTGTCTGAGGTCATTATTTACTTTTGACCCTTAGAGTTAGATGCAGGGCAGGGGTCTTGGGGACCGGCAAGGTTGTTGTTGTGCTACCGTATAACTACGTTATAAGATAATTATTTTATTTGCATAAGCTGACGTGTATGCTCTTGAGAGAGGGTACAGAGAGACAGAGGGGTTCGGGACACAAGATTTTGAGGCAAACACACAATTGAGGCGTTCGGCCTTCTCACGAGCGGAGTCTGCTGTGGTGCCATTTGAAGTGAGGGAAAAGATGGAATAGAAGGGAAGCATTCTCCAGAGACAGACTTGACAAGGCACCACCAGGTTTTTGAGGAGGGAGACAAGTTTGAAAGTTTATTCTTGAGATTGGAGAGTTGTTCTCTGGCTGACTCAGAGTATCGAGAGAAGGAGGATGGGTGCAAAAGAGATGAATGTGCATAAGAGAGAGAGAGCAGGATTCTGTGAAAGAATTCCCTGGCTGAATCAATATCAGCAGCGGTGGATATAGGAGGTCAGTCCTGAAGTTTAATGGCTGCTTGCAGTCCCTGCCAGTCTGCCTGAGTGAACTGCCAGACTCGCCAGCACAGAGGCCATTCTCTGAGAATGGCCAGAGAGATGTTGGGCTTTACTAGCACATAATCAGAAGAGCCACTCAGGATGTCGATCAAGATGACGGAGCACGAACCACTCACTCAGGATGATGGAGCATGAACCACTCACTCAGGCTGATGGAGCATTAACCACTCACTCAGGATGACAGAGCACAGACCACTTGCTCAGGATGGCGGAGCACAGACCACTCACTCAGGATGATGAAGCATGGCCCACTCGCTCAGAATGACAGAGCACCGACCACTCACTCAGAATGACAGAGCACGGACCACTCACTCAGAATGATGGAGCATGTACCACTCACTCATGATGATGGAGCACGGACCACTCGCTCATGATGATGGAGCATGGACCACTCACTCATGATGAAGGAGCACGGACCACTCCTCATGATGACTGAGCACGGACCACTCGCTCATGATGACGGAGCACAGCCCACTCGGCAGGATGGCGTGTCGTGGCAAAAGCATCCGCAGTGAGTGAATGATTTGCTCAGAATGACATAACGTGGTACTGCAATCGACTGAAGGGCACTTGGAAAGTGGCTTAAGCACTCAAGCAAGCACGCCAATTAAATGGTTGACAAGGAACGGCTGTCTAGGCTCTGGCTGCATTCCATATAGGATCCCTTTAAGTTTAAAGCTGGTCTTCACCGCACATGCAGCAGTTTATGAAATAAAATGAATTTGTTCAAATAATGACTTTATCCACAAAAAAGTTGCTGCTTCTGAAGTACAACCCTGGAGACACCGCAAAGTTTAATCGTCATGAAATAAACATTGCAGGTAATCCGCCATGTTGCCTGCTCATCCGTGCACATGTCATGTGGTACATCGTTCGCGGTCTGTGCAAAAATTATAACTTTATTTTAAAATGTCCGTTTTTAATCATATTTGCTTTGATTGCCTGTGGAGCACCTCGTGAAACCTCTGAAAATATTGACACAGATCTGGCAGATGCTGTGGATACGCATTCCCTCTTTGGGACAGGACACAAGGTCCAGCAGTGAATACAGGAAGTCGTACAGCTCAATAAAGCTGGATAATTTTCGCACATTCTTCAATATTTTGTTCACTTAATTTGTCTCCAAATAGTAATATTCTCCAAATAGTGGAAAAAGAAAAGTTTAATGATTTGGAAATATCAACATTTCCTTGTGTATGTATGGAGGAGGGAACATAGTCTTGCTTGCTTAAAGTTTCAGGCTGCTAGGCTTAAAGCAAAGTTTCAGGCTGCAAGGTTTTATGGTTTTGGCGTTATGGAGGACAAACACGCACACAAGCACACACACTAACAAACATTGCCACTTATTAGTATAGATAGATGTATGGAGTCATGTCAAATTTCAAAATCATCATATTTCTTAACAGTAAAGAAAAAAAATTCCGCATATCCCGAACTACAGTACATCACCCATGTTCAAGTTTTTTGCCAGAATGAAAGTAAAAAATTGTTTCTCTGAAAAAAAATGAAAGCATTGTTGTTGCAGCTTTAAACATAAATCTTCTTGATGTTTTACTAAAGTCGAAGTAACCCGATCTGAATCTGGTGATCCAACTTGTATGTATGTTGGTAACACCATTTATGGGCTGAATGCACAATAATAATAATAATAATAATAATAATAATAATAATAATAATAATAACAAGAAATAGGATTAGTAAGTATACTGTAGAATAAATGGATTGAAACTTGGTGCCTTCTGGGCCTGCATTTGCCAAGTATCCGGATCATTGATGTGAGGCATGATGAGCCGAATGGCATCCTCCCCCATCAAAGTTCCTTGTACTTCCTTGTATTGAACCATTAATGCCTCAAAATTTTGGTTCTTTTAAGTCGTCAGAAATGCCACGAGTGTAATATTTTTCTTTTATAACTTTAACTTGGGTCTTTCATTTGTCATCGCTACTATTGTTCTCTGCATTCAGCACATTTCCAATGATCACAGCACCATTTGATGATGGGAGCAGTTTGATATAATAGTTGTCAAGACGTGCTGACTGTGAACTATTTCTTATTTCAAATTCAACAATGTGTGATCCTGTGTTAGGACGTGGAATTAATGTGAAGAAAAACATTTGCACAAAAAAAGGTTGAAAAAAAAAACAAAATGCCAAATGTTGTTTACTTTACACTGTCATGACGAATCCCAATGCGAACAACTGGGTCAGGATTCAGTTTTTACAAAACACACTCCAATAATCCCTCTTTCCATCAATCCCCACCTCGCTCCCATACCCCCCTCCGCTATCCCCTTCCTCACCTGCTTTCCATCTCGCTCCCAATTGAATCACATAACTTGATTGGTATCCATATGGTCGCATCAGTATCTAAGCCGAAGAACTTGTACTTGAACATGTCACGTAAAATAATTCAATTAAAATTGTAATTTGTTTTTACGTCCAACATGCAACAGTGCAAATGCATCATTGTCTGCTTTTGACTTGTATTTTCAATCGGTAGTTTAAAGCCTGGTGTTGGCTTTGTGGTTAGGATGGCTGGCTTGGGATCCTCAGGTCCTGAGTTTGAGCCCCGTTGGCTGCTGAATTAACACCAGGTGAGATTGATTCAGCCTGTCATCCTTCTGAGGTCTGTGAAATGAGTACGTGCACTGGTCGATGGGCACAGCATCAGCGGCACAGCCGTGCTCCAAGAAATGATGGCTACCCGGCAGCCGAGCTGCCCATCCGCAAGAACAGAATGGAATACGTAGTTTGCATCACTTTCAGGAGTATCTCAAGTCGCACATTCAATGGCATCATTCTTAGTTTTTACTTCAGTTGAGCTCTTTGTGGAATTATTTGTTGAGACAACTGGTGTATAATTATTGGCAAACTTGGCTGGGTTAAAAAAAACAACAACTGGGCTTTGAGTACACACCACCCACAGCTGTTGCCAACATACCATGCTCAAAAATGTTGTAGGTTTCGACAGCAAAGGCATCCACAGTTATGTACAAATGTTGTTGCTTCGGCTCAATCGTCGTTTCGTATTGGTGTGAGTGATGGACCCCATTAAATCTGCCACTCACTTATTGTTTGCAGAATAACTCTGTGATTATTATATCCCATTCCACCCACACACCAAGTGGCGTATAAATGCCATCATCATTTTGCTTGTGCCACTGGCAAGGATAGCTTACCCCACATCGCTTTCCCATTGCCCATCATTTAATTTCATTGGTAAGCCATTTGTGGAAGGCGGGTGGCAAGCATTAATCATGCCCAATGCTCAGCAAGTTAAACGTGTGTGTTTGTGTGTGTGTGTGTGTGTGTGTGTGTGTGTGTGTGTGTGTGTGTGTGTGTGTGTGTGTGTGTGTGTGTGTCTGTCCGTGCCTCAAACCTGTAATCCACAGTATCCACAACATTTATAACAAAGTTAAGACTAAATTTTCATCAACTTATGATTTTTCCACGTTATACACTGACATTCCACATTTTAAAGTCGTAACTGCATTGGATAGTTGTTTTAGATAAAGCATTTGCAGGCGGTAATAAACTATACTGTTACGGCTGTGGAAATTCGCAGAACACCATAAAGGGTCCTTAGTTCAGTTAGATCGATAAGTCTGTGTTCAGTTAGATTTCCCCACAGTTGTTTCATGGGATTTATTATTCGTGTTCACCGGGCTGTGATCCTTTGAGGTAGGTTTTTCTTTCTCTATCGTTATTTTGAACCGACATATCTCACCCACCATTACAACAACCACCACCAACTACGCCACAACACCAACCACGCTACAATCGCCACAACAACACCACCACCATTTAATTCTCTTCGCCACTACGCCAGCCTGCAAAGGCCATCCTCCAGAGACCATGTGACAACCCTTTCCGCGTCGAAAGCCGTCCAAGGGCGCCAAGTAAAGGGACCAAGGAAGGAACTACGATGACGTGTGGGTTTTTTACCGCCTTTTTTCTCCGAGGCTGGTGTGACAAGAAGGGCGAGGCGGCTCGCTCGCGATTGGTGGATACGAGGAGTGAGGCGGTCGGAGTTGAGAAACACTCCTTTTTGAGAAGCTTCTCGAAGGGAGGCGGAGCCGAAAACGGGGAGGGGCGAAGGGCAGAGCCCCAGGCTACATAAGGCGGACAGCCGCGAGCCTTGCTCTCCTCTCCTCTTCGTTGGCGCTCTTCTGGTCTGGTCTCCTCTCTGGAGCGGCCCGTACACCAGAGGCGTGGGTCGGTGGAGAGTCTGGGCGACGTACCGGAGATGCGGACGGGAGGCGCAGCTCTGCAGGCTGTGGGGCGCGAACCTGCGCGTCCGTGGAGGAGAGTGCCATCGAGGCACCTCGAGGGTGCAGGTTACCTGCTACGGTCTCGCGAGACCCGTGCCATAAAGACCTAAGTGGTCCAGTCTGACCCCCTTGTCTGTGAGGGGGTCTTTTGTGTTTCTTTTGGGTTTTTGAATGAATGTTGTCATGGCGCCGTCTGTTAGGTAAAACCTGTGTGACTCTGCATGTACATTCTCATTGTAGTCGTTGGTAACGCTTTCGATTTGTTGCTTGTACATACGTGCATGACTGCCTGGCTGTACATACATGCTTAATTGTAATAAATGTCCTTCCTTGTGAAATGTATCCCGTTCGTTGCGTCTTCTATTCCCCATTGAAAATGCCATCTTGCATCGCGGAATAATTGGTTGGGTTTTAAACACCCGGTAAGGAGAATCGGATCCGTCGAGGTCGGCGATAATACCTGCTCGGTTATCGCTGTAGAACGGAATGAACCGCTCAAGCAGTTCGTGTCCCAAGCCGACCTGCGGCAAGGTACGGCCCCTCAGTAGGTTACTCGCGTGAGTACTTAGGTATTTCGATATTCGGCGAGTGATCCTATTTCGCGCGGGGTAGAATGCGGACTGGGCTGTGGTGAGGTTAAACCCCCACCCGTGACTGGTTTCTGGCGATAGTTCCAGGAGGGTCACGACTGAATTGTCTGACCGGTGGGCGACGCGGCCGATCGCATGCCGGCGGGCGCGAATTCGTAACAATACTTTAGTGTCTACAAACTAGAACGGCACTGTTCGATGTCACGACGTTGGCAGATATGCATTTGCCCACAGTATTATTGAAGGCTTTTTTGTAAAAATAAAAATAAAAAGGCTGCCGAACCACCTGATCAATGACGTCATCAATCCCCCCCCTCCCACAATACAAGTTAGCCCAAAATGACCTTCAAACGTTTTCGTACTGATCGCATAAAGTGTTCAACGTATGCATTTATGATGTCATAATGAAGCCACCTATGACATCATCAAAAATGAATCGTATTTTTTATGAGGAGTACTTGACATGTGCCAAGTTTCAGTTTTTAATGGAGTGGTTTTGGAGATGCAGAGATCCAAAGTTGTTTTTCTTTTTTTGCCAACATGGCTGCCACACCATGTCACCGATAGCGTCATCATTTTTTATTAAAACATTCCACATGAGTAGTCGCACCTATGTTGAAAATTTCGTGCCAATCGGAGAAGTGTGGGGGATTGACGTTTCACCTTGGACATCACAACATGTCCGATCACTCGAGCCCGGATCGAGATGACTCCTCCCAAGCTTCATCCGAAAGTCATTGTGGACCTTTGCCTGGCATTATGGAGCTCAAATGGTTTTTCGACAGAATGTGCAAGAGTACCATATCTGGGGGCGGCTAAACGACGTACCGAATGACACCGACCCTTAGAGGCCTCCTCTCCCCATATTGCAGGAAGAGTGGCCATCATATGGTTTTATCAGGGTCGCTAATACCGTGACAAAGGTCTGCAACACCCCTGGGACACCGCAGTACTTAACTTTAATTGATATGTCTGCGCGAACCCCCCTCCCCATGGTGGATGAGCGGGTCAGCCTTGGGCAGAGTAACATGGCCGTGCGTACTCTGCTCCCAATGACGGAAAAGCTGGATTACCATGGGAAGAGCAAGAGTTCAATACAAAACGTGGCCGTGTCCGGTTTTCAGTAGCCATTCTAAGTGGTGCCGGTGCAGGCAATGACAACAGTGGGCAGCCGGCGGCCACTGACAGTGCCACTGAAGCCAGTGTTGATATTGATGGGGGCTCGGTGGCCACTGGCGGTGCCGCTGTTTCTAGCGACAACAGTGATGTGTGTTTGGTGGCCACCGGGGTGGCGGTCTTGGCCATTACTCATCTATGCTCCAAATGTAAGCTCACCAACATGAGGAAGCGTTCCATTCAGTGCTGGTTATGTAATTCTTATGACCACTATTCGTGTGTTAAATTGTCTGGGCGTCAGGCGGTGGTGTTTATGACCAATTGGTCATGCCCAGCCTGCCTTGGGATTGCACCGAAGGTCCCCCGGCTATCATGGCCTAACCAATGGACTTTTCCATTTACTTGTTGAGATGTCGTAATAATTTTAGGGTACTCCATAAAGTACCCAAAGGTGCTCTTTTAGGGTACTCCGTAAATCCCTGTCACCGATGCTTTTGGCAAACTTTTCCATGACATTGTCCTTGAGAACCAGGCCCCCTTGGCCTGGTATCGCCTCCTTGTTATTTTGTTAGTTTGTCCTAAGGGTACCTGATAAAGAGGCTCTGGACAACCCGATGTCTCATTGACTTCTATAGTCAAGCGTCAGGTGGCGCATTTTTATTATTTTTATTTTTTTGGCAATCGACAGCTTGCCGCTGCTTCCATTCGTCCTTTCTAGCAACTCCACAATTAAGCCTAGTAAAGCCGATAACTCTCAATGTATCAACAGAAGGGTCAAAGCAAAATGTGCCGATCTGGATATCAAGGGGGCCATCAGAGAGTTGGCGACTTGTGAGGAGCATGCTCCACAATCAGCCAAAATGACTGAAGCCCTCAAAGCCAAACACCCAGCTGCCCCGCCTGACTTCAACCTACCGGTTATGCCCGATGGTGAATTAGCCACTCCGGTGGTTCTTTCTGAGCATCCCCCCCCCCCACTCCACGTTCTGACTGCAATCTGTTCCCCTCATATTTCCGCAGAGCACTCAAGGTCCGCCAGTAACCCCCTTACTGTAAAACCACTAAAATCGGGAATCACTGCTCACCTTCATTCTTTCATTCCTCGTTTTTCCCCCCCTTTGAAATAAACTTCCACACTCTATTCAATCCCACTCTTCCCTCCAGGTCTTCGAAACAGCTGTTCACCACCATCTCTTATCTTCCCCCATCCAAAACCATGTTCTTTTCTACCCCCATTCATTCACCCCAAACCTACCTCCTTCAAATCCCCTGCTTTCCTTCCTGAAAGCCTCTGTAGTGTCCATCTTGTATACCCCGTGTTTCCCGCCCTATCCCTCTCCCTTCCACAGATCTCCGAATGCCTCCGTTCCCCACTGTTTTGTCCTTCCCTTTCACGCCCCTCTTGTCTCCTGCTCCCCTTGTTATACATTTTGTGTTTTCTCTTATACGAGCCTCTACAATGTATATATTTTTAAAAAATAAAAAAATATATCTACCTTTATACATATGCCTGAGTTTGACAAGATGTCCAGATATCTCTTGTGAGGGTCATGGAAGTAGCAGCATTGATCATCCTGGCAAGCTTTGCCCTGGTTTCTTGATACACTTTCAGAAGCATAATTTGCATAATTGTAAATATGTCCTCTCAAGTCGTCACACAGTCTAAAGCCCTTATAAAGTCTTTGAACCACAGTAGTCAGCAACGTATACAGGCTGCATGTCTCAAACGATCATACCTATCAGCATTTGGTCAATGTGATACTGTCTTGGGGAATCAGTGCCGTACTTTGACCTTTTACAAAAAGTACTTTCAGTCGTCCATTGTGAGAGCAAACCTGTTGCTGTTGCCGACATTGGTTTCTTTGAATCGGCATTCACAACCGTCACCAATAGGTGCTCTCTCTGGTGTTTGGTTTGCAAATGTTTTAGCATGTTGGACGTGTTACAGCGATGAGAAAGGTATACTGAACAAAGTGAGCACACAACTTTCACACCGTCTTCTTCAACCATTCCGAAATAGTTCAAAACTTCACTTCTGGTCATTTTGAATGAAATGTTGTCAAAACTTTAACACTCAAATACTTATCACTTATCAGTCGATGTATTGCCTACCCGTCTATCAGCAAAGCAATCAGCATGCTTTACCTGCCAAGTCTCAATGCCTTGATATTCATTTAAAAGGAACACGTGTTTAGTGTGTTGAGTTTGCAAGTGAATTGCTTTTCCTCGCTATTTTGCAAACGGGATGCAGCAGGGGCGTTCCTTTTAAATGACTGCATTACCAGGCCGCTTGTAACTGGAACATGCCAACAGGTACGAAAAAAATTCCCTTGAGAAAAACGTTTATTTCTTGGAGGTTTGAAATACTTTGAGTTGACGTCGATTCCAGTTCGGTGCTCAATTCCTTTCAATTTCATGGTTTCAATCATTCTGCCCACCATTACATTTTAGTTGTAATTAAAATAAAGCCATATGCTATGGCACTGACTTCCCTTCCCCTCCCCTCATCCTTCCCTCCTCCCAAACTCTCTGCCCCCCTCAAAACTTTTGCAGCGTCTCTGGGCGGTGTTCATGCCTTTATTTAATTACAATAAAATGCGATGAGCTCCAAAATCTCAAAACCAGAGCCGAATTTCAGAATTTAAACTGTGAAATTGAGCTTAGCAGCAGTTCTGACTGCTGAAACAAAAACAAAAGTGTTTATTTGCTATTAATTAAATAAATAACAAAAAAGTATCCACGGACGTCTCCATGCGGTGTTTGGTCATACGAGGCATATTTTCAGCACCATTTCAGCCGCGCGATTACTTAAAAAACCATCGATTATACAAACACAACCTTTCTCAGGAAACACTCGTCTCTCCAACTGACTCGGGCAAAAGGTCCAAACCCAGCTCACGTTCCTTGTTCGTGGGAAAACAATCCAATGCTTGGCGAATCGGTAACCTATGAACATTTTCAGATATCACTCCAGATTTCAACACTTATTTAGTCCACAAGTTTGATTCTCAAATCAGATATAATATGTTGTTTATATACTTTGATTCGTAGGTAGGTGTAGTAGGTCATGTAGGTCATGTTTTCATGTGTAGTAGGTCATGTAGGTCATGTCATGAGAGTAGGTCATGTTTTCAAGGCAAGGTATGTTTGAATAGGCCGAATCAAAATGGTGGCTCAGACCCCCTGTGAGGCAAACTTGGGGGCTGCCTAAGGATAAACCTTTCATGGAGGTAAGCCGTTGGAGTATCTAGTAGGAGTATCTGACGTTGCTTAGTGCTGTTCTAATTCTGTTGGCATTTTGAAGAAATCAAATTTTTTTTCTATTTTTTTGTGGGTGTCGACAATATTCCCTACACCCACTAAGGAATGGGGCTGGGGATTATTTAACAATTCCTTTCACATAGCGACAAAAAATTAGCCACTTTAGAGCATTAAAAAATAATCCAAAAAATAAGGAACCTTTTAAAAAAAAAAATGTTTTTTTTTTTGCCTAAAGCACTCACTTCTCGGCACTCACTGATGAACCTCCGGATGTTTGACGAGGACCCGTTCAGCCATTTGTGCGAAAAATGCCAACACACTACACAGACACACAAACGGCTCTCTGAAAGTATAGATTTTAGGAATAGCTGAAACTGGACTATTCAGTGTGTGTTTGTGTGTGTGTGTGTGTGTGTGTGTGTGTGTGTGTGTGTGTGTGTGTGTGTGTGTGTGTGTGTGTGTGTGTGTGTGTGTGTGTGTGTGTGTGTTTCACACCGGACTCATTGTGTGACTGATGATGACCAAAGTGCATGGCATTGCTTTGTTTACTTTGCAACAGGACTTGTCACTCTTCTGATGCAGGACACACACACAGCCTCCCATGTGTGGTTGTGGGTTGTCTGCGTGAATCATTCGTCCGAGAGGAAACACTTTCCACTGCAGGGAAATGTGATGCACATCACCACACAACGTGTGAGGTTGGTGAAAGCTGGATCATAAATTGATGCTTTTTTTAATATTCTTTTTGCTTTCAAATGTGAAATCTCAGCTTCTGCCCCTTTGTGTTTCTTCCAAAATTCTCCTTATTTAACCATTGTTTTACTGATTGATTTCATTCTAAAGCAGGTGTAAAAGACCTGCTTGTCTACAAAAGCTCTTGAAAAGGTGAATGACCGTTGGACACTCCTTTCTGGATATTTGTCCTGAGACACTGCTCTGTAAAAAGCATTATTTCCCCTTTCGACTTTCTTTGTCTTTCTCGGTTTATTGGTACCATAATCACTATCGAGCTGTCTTAATATGGTGTCAATCCACCGATGAGATCACACTTCAGTCGAATGAAAATGCAAATTGTTGCTCACGCAAGAAATGGAATTCACCACCAACCTTGTCCAGAGGAAGCTTGGCACCCCGCCAGGTGGTTACCAAGCAATGGAGAAATTATATTCAACTCTGAACACATGACAGAAGTTATATCAAACAAAAAAACTGGTTTAAACACCCTCGAAATGCATTTAAATTTTTTATTTTATTTTAAAAGTAAATATACATTCCCAACTACCTATTGCATGAGTCATTCCCTCTGTAAAAATGGGAGTGACGCAGTGTAGCAATTGGGATACTGCATGGTCTGGACGTTCATCACAAACGAAGCACAACTCCTCTTTCATACTTCATGACACTTTGGTAGTGAGTATAGTCCTGTGTTGTTGGCCGAGCTCGACAGAAGAATGAGTCCCAAGGTTGACTTCTCACCTTTGGTTGTAATCCCCATTCGTGGGTTTCAGAAGTTGGAATGGAGTCCTCCTAGGATTCAAAGTATCCAACTCCATTTTGCGACAGGATCACATTTTGAGGATGACGTTGGTCGATGAAACGTTTTTCCTTCCTGTGCATCCCCCATGCATCATGCATAGAATACACTTTGCAGTAGAGGATGTTCTCCTCCTGTATGCTCGAGTTCATCTCTTTCTATTTCGATGGAGCTTAGTTATTGTTGATTTTGGGACAAGCGGCACTTCTTCAACTTTTTGCTTCGATGCAGAGCTCTGTCTCATAGTGAGCCTGAGATCTTGTTCCTCACTCGAACGTGCAGTCTTTATTCTTTTCAGCACACATTCTGGTTGCCCTGAATTTCCGCACAGACCAAGGTCTCAGCCTGGTGGTGGTCTGTGTCCCTCTATTTAATTTTTTGTGAGAGTTACCAATCATCGATTGGCATTTTTGGTGACTGATTGCCAGATGGTTATTCCTTAAGGGGCCCTGGGGCGACTTGTCAGGGCTCACCGATGGCACTTTGGGGAGTCGTGCCAAGACTGTCATGGTCAAATCATTGTGGACAGATCGCTGAACTCTCAGATTTGGGTTAGAACCCTAACTTCTGGCCTTTATCCACCGACTGTTTCCTTCTCCATCTGCCCCAGGTCACCTGTTCTTTCACTATCTGATACCTGTTTACCTATTTTAATCTGAATGCACACCTCCATTTCCTTCATCCCTCTGTTCTTCAATTTGTGGAACCGAGTCCTTGTATCTGTTGTCTCGTATCCCTCCCTCCATTCTTTCAAGGGTGCTGTCTATCGTCATCTCATGTTTTTTTTTCCCATATCCATCTCTGCTCTCTTCTTCTCTCACTCCCCTCTTCCACTTCATTCCTTAATGCCACTCATCCACTCATGTGACATCAATCTCCCTGTTCCTTGTTGATCCTTTGTCAGTCTGTGAACCTGCAACCCTTTGTTGTTTATCTCCTCTTTGAGCCTGCATTTCAGGATAAAATAAATAATAATATTTTCTCTCTAGTTCCCCCTGGTGTGAATTTTGGGTCTTACTACTCACAGCTCAGACATCCTTTCAAGACTAATTTAGACTGAACAATATTTTAATTTTTTTAATACACCAATGTTTTTTTCATATATCTCAAATGTGGAAGCCATATTTATTGATGAGGAACAGCGTAGATTCAATTTAGGTGGAATTCTTAAATCTGTCGAAGCTCAAACTGTATAGTATGGCTCAGACAGGCAGCAGTTTTCCTTCCTGACTGCAGGAGGGTAACTGTCCGACATCTGCAAGGACAGATGGTGTCGCGGTGCATTTCTAGCCGTGGTGTAAACCACATTCATCTTCCTTTTTATTTATTTATTTTTCTTTCTTGTCTATTTAAACTACATTATTTGAAGTGTGTACAACATGTGATGGTGGTCGTTTATGGAATTTGCAAGTGAAATCAAAATCTCCGAAAAGACCTGAAAATGCGCAAACGCTGTTTATTTTGTGAGTTTGTTGTTTTGAAGCAACATGAGATATCGAAAGGCATTTCATTGAGAAGTTCCAAAGTTTATTCTCAATGCTTTTCCCAATAATGAACACTCAACAAATTCCTCAACAACAGCAAGCCTCATCCCATTGCAACAACAAACTTTTAAAATGTAGTTGATGAAATGATTACGATATGTCTGGGGTCACCAACCTTTATTTCAATGCGAGCTGCTTTTGATTAATGAAATATTTCAAGAGCGACGAAAGCATAAACTGAAAATATTTGAATTGATAACGGTACAAATTTAGTTATTACAGTTCATTGACAAAATACATATTTAAAGAGAAGGAAAATTGATGTTTACCTTTCCCTCCGTGTGAAAATTGACGCTGCACGCTGTCCACCAGCACAGCGTAATCTGGCGTGCATCCTGAGAGAGCAATTGCGATGGAGTCTGTCTGTCAGACGGGTTCGAAATTTCGATTTGATGCAGTTCACGCCGGAAAAGGCTGAGTTGCAACGATAGGTCGAGCCAAATAGGGAAGCCACTTTCATTGCAACTCTGCGGATGTTCCCATACTTTTCTGTGTCCATGAGACTGCAGAAATTTGTGGCAGATTGCCTTGATTTCAAGCGAATGTCATTTTGAAGGCTGATTGATAATCTCCATTTCCAAAGGGATACAATCAAGGTGAAACTGCACACTAATTTGCTCAGGAATGTCACGAACATCAACTTCCATGAAGTTTGTTGAAGTGAACATCACACTGGGCTCCATCTCCTCAAAATCATTCAATCTATCATTGAACTCTCGGCCAAGCCTGGTCAGGAAATCACTGGACTTGTCAACGTCCACGATTCCGACAGCAACCTCATTTCCTGGGAGCATTTGAAGCACAGAAGGGAAACGTTGCATTTTCCTTTTCTGCACTTGTATCAGAAGGTTTGGTTTCGACTTGTAAGCCTTCACTGCACTAATCATGTCGGCAATTGTATTCTGTTTCCATTGCAATCCATAGTTCATGGCGTTCAATGTTTCTGTCATATCTGTTGGTGAAATGCCAAATCAAGCAGCCATGCAATGTTTGATAATTGGGTGGTATCTTCATTTCTTGACTCCATGAAAACTTTAATTTCTGGTAGCAGTGAAGGAAGTCGACGCAGTGTTTTTATTCTGCTATAAAGTGCTGTGAGAGATCGCCATGCTTGTCCAGAAAGAACTTGAAACTTCGGTGCTGTTTCGCCCTTGCATGAATCGCATTAATAATTCTAACAACGGGAGACACAACGTAATCAAACCCCATTACTTTGGTACAATGATTCAATGAATGATTCAGTGGTCGTTCACGGAACGAGGGAAATCACGGTCTGCTTTGCACGTTGCGATGAAACCGGCATGACGCCCGATCATTGCAGGCATGCCATCGGTTGGTATTGTGACGAGCTTCTCCGAAGGCACATTCCTTTCTGCAAATTAATTATTGACATTGTTGTCGATATCAACTCCTTTGGTTGTGGATTTCAGTGACAACAATGTCAACATTCCTCTTCAATAGTGAGGTATTCAAACGCCATTTGAACGAACACTGTCAGTTCGCTGGCTCCGCAACTACACCTCCTCTCTCTCTCTCTCTCTCTCTCTCTCTCTCTCTCTCTCTCTCTCTCTCTCTCTCTCTGTCTCTGTGTGTCTCTCTCTCTCTCTCTCTCTCTCTCTCTCTCTCTCTCTCTCTCTCTCTTCCTCTCTTCCTCTCTCTCTTCCTCTCTTCCTCTCTCTCTTCCTCTCTTCCTCTCTTCCTCTCTTCCTCTCTTTCTCTTTCTCTTTCTCTTTTTCTTTTTCTTTTTCTCTCTTTCTCTTTCTCTCCCTCTCTCTCCCTCTCTCTCCCTCTCTCTCTCATTCTCTCTCACCCCCTGCTGGACGTTAGTAAGGGGTGTGTACTGTCATGGCTGCTCCTTGCTTTGTGTAGTGAGTTCCTGTCCTCTGCCACGCTGGTTGGTATCTCCTACACTCCCCATTTCATTTCCCCTGTGTTTGTTTTCTACTTGCAAGGTTCTCCTGTGTTTCCTTTCTGTGTAGAGAAGAGAGAGAGAGCACATAGTGGCGTTAGTAAGGGTATCATCAGCTTTTGGTGCGGTGCCCTGTTAGTCCATTCATTATTTAAGAGCCTTTCACTTTAAACCTGTTTTATTTTGGTTTTTATTTCGCTTGCCTTTCCTTATTTTGTTTAGTTGGCACCCTCTTTCCCAAGGTTCAGGAAAGTAGGAGTGCATTGTTAACTTCCTTTTCCTGATTGAGGAAGATGACGAGTGTCACGTCTTTGTAACATGGCGGCGGCTCGCTTGCAGCAAGATGCTGCTTTCGAAGCACTAACTTGTAAGCATGCTTTTGTTTGTGTCCCACCCTGACGGGGTTCTTACTGGAGAGATTGTTTTGGCGGTTGGAGACGTTATCGGCATTGAGTATGTACATGGTGAATCACGTACGAATCAGAAGGTCGTGGTGTTCGTTTCCGATGTACGTTTTGTTCACGATGTCGTGAGTTCCGGGTTAACCACACAGAGTGGTCACTTTGTTATGGCCTCCCCGATGGATGTCCCGGCAATGAAAATAATTGTCTCTAACGTGCCTCCTTTCGTGTCGAATGAACAACTTGTGGCTGTTTTGTCTCGTTAGGGAAAAATTGTTTCACTGATCTCGATGACCCCCCTCGGGTGCCGCCATGACCAAGCAAAGCAAGTGATGAGCTTTCGGAGGCAACTTTACATGATGCTTCCGGACCGTGGGGAGGAGACGAGTTTAAAGGTTTCTTTTAAGATTATAATTGACAACTATGATTACAATGTGTATGCTTCGTCAGCGACTTTAACATGTTTTCTTTGTGGAGCCTTTGGACATTTATAAAGATTTTGTTTGAAAGCTTCTTGTTCGAAGTGTGGGGAATCGGGACACGTTGATATAGATTGTGAAACAGTTAACGACCCACAACCTCGTTTGGTGGAGGAGGTGATGTCCAGCGAACCCAACGTTCCCACCCATACTGTTCCCTTACATAGTGAGAAGGGGAAGGATGATTTTGTTACCTTGTCAAAAAAACTTAGAGCGTCCGCTCCTCGAGACCCCACGAGCACTCCCAAGGTAGTCGTACTCGATACGGTTGTTCTGGTAACTGAGGAACCTCATGGGAATGAAAAAAAGGATGAAATGGTTTTCAATCACGAAAATGTACTTCAAAGTGTACAGTGTGGTCCGGGCCCTTCAGATAGCGGTGAAGTGTCTCTTGGTGTTACTGAACCATGTGTAGAATGTAGGGAGGTATCAGCGCTAGTTTTTCCTTAGACAGTCCAAAATAGTGTTGCGGCTCCTTTCGATGTTCCCGCCCCAACAAATGATCAACACACAGTTTGTGAGGCCCCGGTAGAGGTGCCCGATGTAGTTGTACAAGATGGTGGATTTGAGGTCCCATCTTCTGGCTTCGCTTTAAGAAGGGGCTTTGTTTCTTTAGTAATCTGTCTTCTGTCTTTTTTTAGTGTTGCTTTAGTGTTGCTTTTTTGCTTCGTCCATGTTTTGTTCCTGACTCATGCAGTTTTCTTGAAATAGTTAAAGGACACTTAGCATCCTTACAGTTGGTGTATCAAGGTTTTCACCTCACCTGACTTAATGTCTATGCTCCTCGTGAGAGCGGGGCTCGTAAAGATTTTTTCACACATCTGGCTAATTACTTCCATACTTTATTCTTTGATCACTGTATTTGTATCGGAGGAGATTTAAATTGCACGTTTGAACCTAATTTGGATAGAAACACACCAGAACCACATCCTGAATCTCATAAAGACATATCTTGTTTTTCATCACTTGTTCGACTTGATGCTTGGCGCATGCAGCACCAGGCAGCATCTCAGTGGACATGGTGCCGGTTTGCTAACAGGTTGATAACACTTGCAAGGCTGGATCGATGGTACATTAACTCCACTTTCAGAAACGTACTCTTGGATGCGTATTGGACCTTCAATACCAGCCTGTTTGAGGATAGTTTTTTACTGATGCTTTTCGTAGTTTTTGAGAAAAACTTATCCAAAGTAAACCTTCCTATTCTTCTATCCAGTTATGGTGGGACAACGCGAAAGCTCAAATTCATGTTTTCTGTCAATGTTACAAGTCCTTTTCCACGAGTAAGAATAAAATTGCTGTTTCACTCTTGGAAACTGAAAATTTTGCAGTTAGAGAAAGACTGAGCTAAATCTCAAAATGACAGAAAGCTTCGGCTATTATGAGAAAAAAGATGCTTATCTCAGAGAATTGATTCATGAAAAAGTCATGGGGATGTCAGTTCGACTCAGAATCCAAAATGTGAAGTTTTCTGACACCCCAAATAAAAGTTTCTCTAGTTCGAAGGGGTGAAGAAATCCCAAAGGCAGATTTTCTCCTTGTTAGATGCGAAAGGTAATATTACACAAAATGAATGTGATGTTAAAAGACTTGTGAAAAATTATTTTTCTGATTTATTGCGAAGGAATCTGTGTGTAAAGATTGTGTTGATGAGATGACAAATCACGTTCCTTCTTTGAGTTGTGGTCAGCCTCAAGCTCTTGAAAAGCCGCTTACCCTGGAGGAACTCAACATAGCTCTGAATATCTTTGAACGTGGAAAAGCCCCTGGAATCGACGGACTTCCAGTGGAATTTTTTTCTGCATTTTGGGACATCTTGGGTCCAGAAGTACTGTTGGTTCTGCAAGAAAGTTTACATTCTGGCATACTGCCTCTCAGCTGTCGAAGAGCGGTGGTTTGTCTTCTCCCCAAAAAGCGACGATCTCCATCAAATCAAAAACTGGCATCCCAATTCATCACTGTGTTCTGACTACAAACTCCTTTTCAAATTGTTGGCCAATCAGCTAAAACTTGTCATCGGGAGTCTCGTTCATCCTGACCAGAGCTACTTTCTGGTCTCGCTACTTTCACCCTTCACCGTCGCTATGTTCTCCAACATCAACTCATCCTGGGAATTCTTTCAAATAAACTTGCTCTCCCTCATGCACAGATTTATCCCCTCTCGTCTTCAATTGTCCGACCCTTCCTCCTGCCCTTGGTTCACTGAAGCTTGTGACGAGGTAGTTGTCCTGAAACAACTTGCCTTTGCCTCATGGAAAGCAAACCCAACTGAGGGCAATCTCAGTTCCTTCCATAAAGCTCGGAACAAGTGTGTATCTACCCTCAGGAGAGCCAGAAAACAACATCTTTCTAAGCTCAAGTCTGAACTCTTAAACCTCTCTCCCTCCTCCAAATCCTGGTGGCATCTAGTCAAATCTGTTTCTGGTGTATGTTCCCCCTCCATCCCCTCCCTTACCTCAAATGGCCACACTGGTGATACCACACGTAAAAAGGCTGAATGTCTAAACTCGGTGTTTGCATCAAAATCTTGTGTCTGAAACCCATCGCTTTCTGTACCCACCTTACCCAGTCACACCCAAGTGTCCTTGGACTCTGTGTTCTTTTCTCCTGACAAAGTGGAGAGTTTGCTGTCAAACCTCGACTCAGATTCGGAGTAAACTATTATATTGGAGTGAAAATCAGACTATATCACTATCGGAGTAAACAGAGGCAAGTTCAGAAAATAACTTGTCAAGCCAAAAGAGAGTATGAGAAGGACATGGCTCAGGATATTAAACATAATAACAAGGCTTTCTTTAAGTATATCAGGGAAAAAGAACAGGTTAGGACCAGTGTGGGTCCATTGAGGAATAGTACTGGGAGAGTGGTTGGTGATGAAAGTGAGATGGCAGGCTTAATAAACATGTATTGTTCTTCAACTTTACACAATAACAGTCAGGAGAATTGCCAATATCTGAGAGTATCTATCAAGGAGGTGAGGAAGGGCTTTTACAGAAGATCCAGGTTGGAGTGGAGGAAGGAAAGGAACAGCTCAGAAATCAAAGAGTAGATCAGGCTCCTGTTCCAGATAATATGCACCTGAAGGTATTGAGGGAGGTGGCTGAGTAGGTCAGTGAGATGTCAATGGATATTTTCAATTGTTCGCTGAAGTCAGGACAGGTACTGGAGGATTGGAGGGCAGCAAATGTAACATCATTATTTCAGAAAGGATCCAGAGAAGAATTGGGAAACTATAGACCTGGTAGTTTGACTTCAGTTGTGGGCAATGTGTTGGAGACATTAACTAAGGACCAGATGAGGAACCATTTAAACAAATACAAACTAATTAAAGGTAGTCAGCATGGGTTTACCAAAGGTAATTCCTGTTTAACAAATCTTTTAGAGTTCTATGCAGCAGTGTCTGATTGGGTGGATGAGGGAAAGGCAGTGGACATCGTACATCTCGACTTTAAGAAGGCATTTGATAAGGTACCACATCGGAGGTTGTGAGCCAAAGTGAGGGCTCGTGGAGTGGCTGGTCAGGTAGATAATTGGATTGCAAACTGGCTTAGTGATGGGAAGCAAAGAGTGGCTGTGAGTGGGAGGATGCAAGTAGCAGGGTACCTCAGGGATCAGTACTCGGACCATTACTATTCATTATTTACATCAACGATTTGCATAGTGGGGTGAAGAGTAAGCTTTTCAAATTTGCAGATGACACAAAGCTTGGAGGTAAGGTGGATAGCAGAGGAGGTGGTGATCAGATTCAGGAAAGTATTGAAACTTGCATCGATTGGGCAAAAGATTGGCAGATGGAATTTAACCTGAGCAAGTGCAAGGTGTTGGTGATGGGAAAGAACAACTTAAATAGAGATTACATGATGTCGGGGGTAATTTTGGACCGTGTCACACAGGAGAAGGACAGGGGTGTGGTAATAGATATAGGAGGTAAGCAGGCAGCACAGTGCCAGACAGCAATTGGTAAAGGAAATCTGGTTTTAGGTTATATTTGGAGGGGGATCATTTATAAATCAAAAGAGGTGGTGTTAACATTGTGGAGAAATTTAGTGAGGGCCACATCCAGAACATTGTGTGCAGTTTTGGTCACCACAACTCAAGCCGCTCTCACAACTTGACGATTTAGCCAGCATATGCCGACGTATGAAAAATTGTCAAAAACGCTGGCACACGTCGAATACGTTATGGGTTAGTTTTGTATACGTTAAGAGCATGCTAAAGCATGCTGGCATACGTCGTCGTACACTGAGCTCGTCGACAAATATTAACATGCTCAAAATTTTTCGACGTATGCCAGCGTATGACTCACACGTTCCGCATACGCTGGCCATAAGTTGTAGGCACGTTACGCGATCGTTGACACACATCGACACACGTTACTTGAAAGTTACTCATAAGTCAAATCACGTCGAGGTAATGTTTAGCGTACCTGAAAGTTATTTCTAACCTATGAGTTACGTGCTTTGAACCTATGAGTAACGTATCTCCAACACATATTGACGTATGTAGACATATTTGACGTCTTCCGGACGACCACAGAACTTACTGAACGTGTTTCTAACTTACAGCTACCGTATAATGGCGTATTGGCAGCGTTTAGGGGAATTGGTATATAAAAATGGGCTTCACAGGAGGAACCCGTCAGTGTTCCAGACTCCATGCTTTTTTTTTTCTTCGGTATGACGGTGATGTTGACACTTCGATTTCTAGTGCGGTTCTGATTTAAATCGTTGAGCGGCAGCCTATTAATTATATTATATTATAACTGCACTAGAAATCGAAGTGTCAACATCACCGTCATGCCGAAGAAAAAATAAAAAAATAAAAATATGGAGTCTGGAACACTGACAGGTTCCTCCTGTGAAGCCCATTTTTATATACCAATTCCCCTAAACGCTGCCAATACGCCATTATACGGTAGCTGTAAGTTAGAAACACGTTCAGTAAGTTTTGTGGTCGTCCGGAAGATGTCAAATACATCTACATACGTCAATATGCATTGGAGATACGTTACACATAGGTTCAAAGCACGTTACTCATAGGTTAGAAATAAGTTTCGGGTACGCTAAACATTACCTCGACGTGTTTCAACTTATGAGTAACTTACAAGTTACGTGTGTCGACGTGTGTCAACGATCGTATAATGTGCCTACTACTGATGGCCAGCATATGTGGAACGTGTGCGTCATACGCTGGCATACGTCTAAAAATTTTGAGCATGTTAAAATTTGTCGACGTGCTCAGTGTACTACGACGTATGCCAGCGTGCTTCAGTGTGCTCTTAACGTATACAAAACTTACCCATAACGTATTTGACGTGTGCCAGCGTATTCGGCAAATTTTTCAGACGTCGGCATTCGCTGGCTAAAACGTCAAGGTGTGACAGGGCCTTGACACTTCGATGTCTAGTGTGGTTATGATTTGAATCGTCGAGCGGCAGCCTCTTAATAGGCGACGCCACGTGATCGTCGACGATACGCTGCCACGCTATGCATACGTGAGACTATCGTTGAGCATAGGTTGTGAACGCCAACAACACGCAAAGCATTCGTTGGTATAAGTAATCTATAAGTTATCAAAACGTTCTGTGTACGTTACTAATACGTTTTGCATCCGTCCAACTCGTTATGAATACGCCCAAAACTTTAAAAAAAACATCAATAGTTCAGCGTACGCCAGCGTTTTACATACATTTTGATACGTTGCCATACGCTGGCTAAAACGTCAACGTGTGACAGCGGCTTCAGGAAGGACAAAGATGTCATGGAGAGGGTTCAGCAGAGGATTACTCGATGGATTCTGGGCTAAGCTCGACTCAGCTCTGAGGAGTGGCTGAAGGAGACAGGTGTTTTATACACTAGAAAGGAGGTGGTTATGAGAAGATATGATGGAGATGTTTAAGATAATGAAAGGTATAGAGAAAATAAGTGCAGATGAATTCTTTGACACAGTAGACAGTGATAGAACCAGGGGCCATAGCCTGAGAGTAAAGAAGAGGAGAGTTAAGACTGCAGCAAGGAGGGGACTTTTACTCAGAGAGTAGTTTATGCATGGAATGGTCTCCATGGAAAGGTCGTGACAGCAGAAACAGTAGATAAGTTTAAAATAGAATTAGATAGATTCCTTGAAGTTATGGAGATAGAGAGGTGTACGGATGTTGACAAGACTTTTAGGTCGTTTGAAGATTGATGGGTGATTGTGTGCATGTGTACAGAGTGCTGTTCGTGGGTGTCTCGTCAAGGGGTGCTGTGTGGTTGATGTGTTTTTTAACCAAGCCCATACCCCCTCCCCTGAGGGGTAGGGAATAAAAAAACATACAAAAACTTAAAATATATGGATTTTGAAAAAAAAATTGCAATTTCTTCTTTGCATCTTGTGTTGATAAATTAGTATGGTGTTCATGCAGGTATGATGGGCTGAATGGCCTCCTCCTGTCTGATTTCCTTGGATTTTTTTTTCTTGTATCTACAACCAGTTCAGATGGCATCAGCCCACGTGTCCTAAAAACCTGCTCCTCTGCTCTTGCTCACCCTCTCTCTGTTCTATTCACCCCTCATTTGCTCAAGGTCATCTGCCATCTTCTTGGAAATCAGCAAAAATTACCGCCCTGCATAAAAAAGGTGCAAAAACAGATCCCTGCAATTACAGACCAATCAGCATTCTCCCAATCATCAGCAAGGTTATGGAATGCATCATCGCTTCAGACATTAAATCCTTCCTCTTCTCCAATGGCTTGATTTCTGATCATCAATTTGGTTTCAGACCAGGTCACTCTACCTTGGATATGCTGCTTCTGCTCTCCCAAACAATGGATTGAGGTCCTCAATACTGGACTTGAAATCAGTGCCATATTACATATGAAATCAGAGACATATCGCGTGCTTTTGACAGCCTGGCACCCTGCCCTGCTCACCAAACTCTCTTCCTCTGGTAACCAAGGACATCTCCACTCATGGCTCACAGACTTCCTCTCCTGTCAGTCAACGTGTGGCCCGAGATGGAGTTCTCTCATCCCCTCATCCTGTTCAGGCTGGAGTTCCTCAAGGCAGTGTTCTGAGCCCTGTTCTTTTTCTGGTTTTCATCAATGATCCCTCCGACTCTCTGGAAAATCCTCTTTATCTCTTTGCTGATGACTCCACCCTCTGCCGTACCATCTGTCATCCCTCAGACCAGCAAGCCACAGCTTCTTCGCTCTCTGCAGATCTGGGTAAAATCACAAACTGGTCAAACACGTGGAACATGTCTTTCAATCTGGACAAATCTCACACTCTCACTATGTCTCTCCAAAAGGACCATTTAGAACCCCCCCTCCACCCCCCATCTACTTTCACAATAATCCACTGGAAGAAGTCCTTTCTTTCTGGCTTCTGGATCTCACTATCTGCCATGATCTTTCCTCGGAAAGCAACATTTCCAACTTGGCCTCCAAAGCCAGTCGCCGACTGGGCATCCTCCGTCGTGCAAAGTCCTTCCTTGGCCCACCTGAGCTCCTGACCACATACAAAGCTTTCAACCACAGCCTGATGGAGTACTGCTCTCCCCTCTGTGCTGGTGCTCCTGCCTCCCACCTTTCTCGGCTTCATGCTGTGGAAACCAAGGCACTTCGGATCATTGGTATCTCTGTCGTTGAGGCCGAGTCTTTGGGCCTCTCACTTTCTCACCACAGGCAGGTTGGTTGTCTTTCTGTCTTCTGCCATCTCCTCTCTGGTCTCGCCCCTCCCCTGCTCTTTCTGCGATATGTCCCACCCCCTATATTTCTGCAGGACTCTGAAGGTCTGGCAGCAACCCCCTTATGGTAAAACTTCCAAAATTACGAATCACTGCTCACCTTCACTCTTTCATTCCTTCATTTCTCAAGGTCTGCCAGCAACCCCCCCTCCCCCACCTTTGGAATAAACTCCCACACTCTCTTCAATCCCATTCTTCACTCCAGGTCTTCAAAACAGCTGTTGAGCACCACCTCTTATCTTCACCCATCCAAAACCACGATCTTTTCTTCCCCCCTTAATCCACTCCAAACCCACCTCCTTCAAATTCCCTGTCTTCCTTCTCTAAAGTTCCCTGTCATGTAAGGTCCTGAAAGTCCCTGTAGTGTCCATCTTGTATACCCCGTGTTCCCCACTCCATCCCTCTCCCTTCCACAGATCTCCTCATGTCTCTGTTCCCCACTGTTTTGTTCTTGCCTCTCCCACCCCTCTTGTCTCCTGCCCACCTTGCTGTGCATTGTGTGTTAGCTCTCATATGAGCCTCGACAATTATACAAAAATAAATAAATAAATAAAAATGAAGGACGTGATCCCTTTGTTATAGCCAGTTTTGAAATGCAAAAACGTAAGAAAAAGTCACAGGGGGGCAATCACATACTGGGAGAAATTATCCTTAAACCCTACCTAATTTACTACAGCACCGCCCTCATGTGGTGACAAGTAACACTTGAGCTCACAGTGTCCCTACTTAATTTACACCGAGATGTCTCCCACCCCACACATCCACGGACCAAGCATCTCTCCACACTCCTATCTTTCCTATGAAATTCCTCCATCTATCCCACGAACATCACAATATCATCATCAATTTAAGAAAGAAATAAGGATAAGGTCGAATGGGGATCCGTCCATATGATTCCTCACAAATTTGTCAACAGATTATTATTATTAGGTCGTGAGAAAGTAAACAACATCAGTACCACTTCATCCCTGTGTTGTTGGTTGTATTTTGTCCAATTTTTCTGTGATTTACCATACCTTGTCGTGGTGTATTGTCGAATTTGTGTCCATGTGTGTCTGGCCTACTCCACAAGCTCTCAGCTAGTGGGCATGCTAATTCTGTCTCTGATCTGAGCCCACAATCCTCTTTTTGGCAGTGTCTCGCGTAGCCAACGCTGCTCATAGAGAGCTCGGCGTTGTTCTTCCTCCTCTTCCTCCTCCTCCTCCTCTTCTTCTTCTTCTTCTTCTTCTTCTTCTTCTTCTTCTTCTTCTTCTTCTTCTTCTTCTTCTTCTTCTTCTTCTTCTTCTTCTTCTTCTTCTTCTTCTTCTTCTTCTTCTTCTTCTTCTTCTTCTTCTTCTGAAGACAAAACCTTAACCTCTAGGACTCGGCTCTTGTATATGCAAGATCCGGATCTCCTTAAATACTCAGCACATGTACACATCCTCGCATTGACGGTGCCTTTTGAGAGCGTCTATCATGAACTTTGAAATTTATTCCGGACATTTGCTTTAAAGTTTCGAAAAGTTCACGTTACTATTTAAAGATTATTCCATTTATCGTATTGTAATTTCGTAAATACACTATTTATTTCGTAAATACACTATATATCGTAAATACGTAAATACATTATGACGGGTCTCGTTATTGGCTTAATCAAGGCACGTGACGAAATATCGGAAGTTGCTGTTGTTGTTGTTGTTTTGTTGTTGTTGTTTTAGCCGACAAAACCTTTCGGATGCTGCTCTTGGACACATTTGTCCTTGTTCCATTAAGTGTTCTCCTTTCACGCTCCTCAACTTTATTATTTCCTCTTTGTTTCGAAAAACCCCCCAAAAAACATGAACTCAATCTGCCTGTTATTTCCTTATTTCTTTCATTCTTTTTTTCTTCCATTCTCAACGGATCCCAAATGAACGAGCATTCCTCCTCATTTAATTAATTTGCTTCATACTTTAAACGCCTTTCACAACATTTTGTGATGATTGATTTTCCTAATCACTCCATCACAAAGACCCCACGTGTTATTCCTCTTCTCATTCACATAGTTTCCTTCCCAAAACTTTCAAATTCACAAATGTTTGGTCCATCGATCACACCCCCCACCTCTCCCCCCCCCCAATACCTATAGCATACCTATAGCATGATTTTTATCCATGCAACCATCAATAACTCATTTCACCAGTCTCGTGATGTCTGTCTTCATGTATCTGAGTTGGCGATGATGAGAAGTCAAGTGCAGAGATTGCTTGCAAGTGACAATCAACTCCACTTGGTCATTCCTCTTTTTTTTCCCCCCACCTGTGGAACAAACTTCCACATTCTCTTCAATCTCATTCTTCCTTCCAGGTCTTCAAAACAGCTGTTCACCACCATTTCAGATCATCCTCCATCCAAATCACCCCTGTTGCCCCTCCCATCCTTCAACTCCCAAGCCCACCTCCTTCCAAATTTCCAGTTATTCCTTCCTAAAAGTTTTTTTCTCTATCCTCTACCCCGTGCATCCTCCTCCACACCTCTTTCCTCCCCACTTCTCTTATTTGCCCAATGAGCAAGTTGCCCATGCCCGTATGGGATTCTAAACGGGGTAGGGATGGAGACGGCAAAATGCAAATGGCTTCTTCTGTCATCGACCCTGCAAACTGGGAGCAACAATTCTTAGTTATTGCCACATCTGATGCAATTTTAATGCTCTCCTGGTGGTGAGGTGCTCCATTTGAAGCTGTTTGTTCAATATATGTAGCTTTTTGATGCCTCGGGTCCATACTAAAAAAATGTATTTGGTGTCAAAGCCAGTGACCAATTGCAAACGAATATTTGGATTCTCCCTCAATGTTATCATTTAACCTTGCTGTTGGTGTTTCCCGCTTCTTTCTACTGTTCCTTTTGTCTGTTGCATCCTGATCCATTCAGTGTTCATGCTCTTCCACAAGCCTTGACCTTGTAGAAAAAATACCTCCTCTTCACATACAGTAACAGTGTAAAATACTGCCCTTCATGGCAGCACCCTCCCCCTCATCATTTCCCATGCCTTCCCAAATCTACCCCTTCTCTTCCCCCCCCCCTTCAGCATCCCACCACCTCATGTCCTCCCCCTCTTTCTGCTTCTCCTCACCCTGCCCCTCCCATATTCCCACTCACTCCACAACCTCCCATCCTCCCCCTCATCCCACCGAGCTGTGCCAGCCAACATCACCACATTACATAAACATGGTGCCAAAACTGATCCCCTTAACATCAGACATATTCGCTTCCTTCTAATCATCAGCAATATCATGGAATCCATCATCACAGGGGATATGAAATCCTTCGTTTTCTCCAACAGCCTCATCTCAGATCATCAATTTGATATCAGACCAGGTCACTCCACCTTGGACATTTATACTTTTTTGTATACCATGTCGAGGCTCGTGTAAGAATTAACACACAGAACATATAACAAAGCAGGAGGCAAGAGGGTAGGAGATGGAAGCATAAAATAGTGGGGAACAGAGATATTCGGAGATCTGTGGAAGAGAGAGGGATGGTGCGGGGTACCATGCGGTATGCAAGATGGACACAACAAGGTCTCTCAGGAAGGAAAGCAGGGACTGTGAAGGAGGTGGGTTTGGGGTGGATTAACGGGGGTAGAAAAGATCAAGATCTTGGATGGGGGAAGATATGAGATGGTGGCGAACGGATGTTTGGAAGGCCTGGAGGGAGGAGTGGGATTGAAGAGAGTGTGGGAATTTGTTCCAGAGTTGGGGAAAAAGAGGAATGAAGGAGTGAAGTTGAGCGGTAATTCTTGATTTTGGCAGTGTCACCAGAGGGGGTTTTTGGCGGACCTTGAACGCCCTGTGGAATTATATGGGGAACAGAGCACAAACAGAGCAGTTGGGGCAAGGGCAGAGAGGAGATAGTAGAGGACAGAAAGACCACCGACCTGCCTGCAGTGAGAGAGTGAGAGAACAAAAGACTCGGTTTCATCGCGGGAGATAACAATGATCCTAAAAGCCTTGGTTTCCACAGCATGATGCCGAGAAAGGTGAGAGACAGGAGCACCATCCCAGAGGGGGGGTCAGTACTCCATCAGACTGCGGATGAAGGCTTTATAAGTGGGTAGAACCTCAGGTGTGCCTAGGAAGGACTTTGCACAATGTAGGATGCCCAGTCGGTGACTGGCTTTAGGGGTCAGCTTGGAAATGTGGCTTTCCCAGGAAAAATTGTGGCAGATAGTGAGGCCCAAAAGCTTGAATGAAAGGACCTTTTCAAGGGGATTGTTGAGAAAGTAGATGGGGATGTTTCCAGACAGTCCTTTTGGAGAGACATATTGAGAGTATGGGATTTGTCAGGATGGAAAGAAATGTTCCAAGTGTTTGACCAGCTTGTGATTTTATCCAGGTCTGCAGAGAGTGAAGAAGCTGCTGCCTGCTGATCAGAGGAATGAGAGATGGTATGGCAGAGGGTGGAGTCATCAGCAAAGAGATAAAGAGGATTTTCCAGACATGCTGATTCTGCTCTCCAAACAATGATGGAGAACGTCAATGTGAGTTATGGGAGCATGGCCGTCTCTCTGGACATATCTCAAGCATTCAGTACGATCTGGTAACCCGCCTTGCTTTCCAAACTTTCTGACTTTGGCATCCAATGGCACCTCTAAACACGGCTTCTTCTGTTTTTGTAGCCAGCATGTGGCTCTCAATGCGATCCTCTCATCTCTTGCTGCCAAGGCTGGAGTGCCCCAAGGCAGTCTCTTGGAGCAAGTCCTATTCCTCAACTTCCACTGAAGCTTATGGTGAGGCAGTTGCTCTGGAACAACTTGCCTTCTCTTCCCGGAAAGCAAACCCGGCCGAAAGCGATCTCAGCTCATTCTCCAAAGTCCGTCAACAAGTGTCTGTCCATTTTCAGGAGAACCAGAAAGCAACACCTGTCCAACTTCAGGATTGAACTTTCAAACTTGTCTTCCTCCTCTAAAACGTGGTGGTGCCTTGTCAAGTTGGTCTCTGGTGTATGCTCCCCTTCTGTCCCATCCCTCCTTTGAAATGGTCCCACAGCTGACTCTACTTGTGAGAAGGCTGAGTGCCACAAGTCTGTGTTTGCTTCTCGATCTTGTGACCACAACCTCTCTCTCTGTGTACCCACCCTTCCCAGTTGTACCCAACTGGTCCTGGACCCTGTGTTTCTTGCACCTAAGAAGGTGGAAATATTTCTGGTAACCATAGACTGATTCTGCAACTGGACCAGATGGCATCAGCTCACATGTCCAAAGAACCTGCACTGCTGCTCTTACACATCCTCTCTCTGCCATTTTCACCCTATCATTTCCCTTAAGTCATAGTCCATCTGCTTGTAAATCAGCCAACATCCAATGACCTCACTTCGAAAACTTCCAACTGGAGGCAAAGTCATGGAATACATCATCACAGTTGATATGAAATCCTTCCTTTTCTCCACCAACGTCATCTCAAATCATCAAATTGGTTTCAGACCAGGTCATTCTACCTTGGGTATGCTGCTCCTACTCTCCCAACAATGGATGGAGGACCTTGGTGGCAGATATGAGATCAGGGCCCTCTCAAAAGACATATCCAGAGCTTTTGATACAGTCTGCTATCCTGCCTTTAGTAGTCACATGAAGGTAGCCACACGTTGCCGACCCTGTAGCCAACGTGAGGCTCTCCACTGAATCCTTTCATCTTGTCTCCCTGTTATTGCTGCATTCCCCCAAGACAGTGTTCTGAGCCCAGTCCTAATCTTCACCAATGATCTTTCTGACTCTGTAAAATCCCCTTTATATATTTGCTGAGAACTCTATACTCTGCCGTGACATTGAAAAGGGATGCCATGACGTCCCTTTTCCTTCAGACGGGCAGGCAGCAGCCTCTTCCCTCTCAAAAGACCTTGACACAATCACAACATTTGGAATGTCTTTCATTCTTGACAAATCCCGTACACTCACTATCTCTCTCCGAAAGAACCATCTGGCAAACCCTCCTATCTACTTTCTGAACAATCCTCTTGAGGAAGTTGTCATTCGAACTCCTGGGTCTCGCTATCAGCCACGATCTTTCTTGGGCAAAACACATTTCAAAGTCTGCGTACAAAGCCAGTCACCTTTCTTAGCACATCTGAACTGTTATCCACCTCCAAGGCCTTCATCCGTGGCTTGATGGAGTACTGCTCTCCCCTCTGGGCTGGCACTCCTGCCTCACACCTTGCTCAGCTTGACGTTGTCATGGAAACCAACACCTTCAGGAAAATTGGAATCTCCTGCGATTAAGCTGTCGCTGGATATATTGCTTTCAGGTTGCAGACAGCTCAGTGGTGTCCCTTTCTTCTCTCACCTCCTCTGATATGTGAAACACCCTGCAACCCATGCAGACTTTTTGGAACATCGGCCACATTTTCCGTCCAATCACCATGTAACTTTGTTGAAACCTCCATGGGTAGGTCCTCATATGTTGAAAGTTTTGTTTCAATCGCTCAAGCGGTTTTGCAGAAAATGCTTTTAAAAGCGAATAAAGATGAAAAAGTGAGGGTGGAAGAAGTGAGGTTCTGAGCCGACGTTCAACAAACAGCATGGTCAAGGATGGTTGTGAACACCTATTACTAGTCATGTTTTCTTCTTAACCCCCCCCCCCCCCTGATGTGAATTGTGGGTCTTACTTCCAACAGCACAGACATCCTTTCAAGACTAGTTTAAACCCAGTAATATTATTTATTATTGAAATGCACACACCAGTTGAGTATCAACAATTTTCATACATCTCAAACGTTAAACCCACATTTATTGATGAGGAATAACGAACGTCCTGTCGATTCGATTTCCATTTATGTGGGATTCTTAAATCGGTCGAAGTTGAAACTCTACGGCTCAAACAGGCAGCACTTTCCTTCCTGATTGCAGGAGGGTAACTGTCTGACATCTGCAAGGACAGATGGTGTGGGAATGCATTTCTACCCATGGTGGAAGACGCATTCACATATTTTTCACGTTTTTTTTTTTTTAACGCTTTTTTGTTGTTGTTTAATCTCTATTTAAACTACATTAGTTGTGGACACAGAATTCAATTCCACTCCTCTTAAAATCGACTGCTTATTTTCCTTTTTTGTCATCAGGTTTGTGATCTCCAAGGCATTTCATGTGCATTACCTTCCAATGATACCTGCTTTATTTTGTTGTTTAGAAACCCTTAGCTACTTTCAGTTTTATTAGATCATTAATCAGCATCCTTATATTGCCCATAATCTCTTTAGAAATACCACCGCTCTGACAAAAAAAAATTATTGACGCCTTTGGGTGGCATTTATTGTTGTGCTAAACCTGACGCGCTGCTCCAAAAAGCAATTTGACCAAAGATATTCGGTTTGTTTGTTTGTTTTTTGTGGAACTTTCTCTGTATAAATGTTCAATGGGGAGGCTTTGCAGTGAGCAGCAGCGAGCCTCGACAGTGAACGGGATGGAGGATGGGAGGCCCCAAGGAGGTTTTTCAGTGTCTCACTCGTCACAATATGAGTGAGTGCATTATTAAACATTCCCACGGTGCTTTGGTCAGCCTGGTACATAGTCCATTGCAAAATTGTCCACACACCTGCCACTAAACCATTCCTGACATTAGATTGGTGATTCTTCAGTTTGTATATCGCAACACACCATTTGTGTGATCAAAAGAAATATTTGTGCAAGTTCATCCACAATGATCATGACACTTGTGGTTGTGTCGGTTTATTCACAATGTGTTATGGTACTTATGGTGCAGGTTTAAAAAAGTTTCACTTCGATCTGTTCAGCCATTTCAGAGAAGAAGATTTTCTAAACGTTTAAAAAGAAAAAAGGCTGCCGAACCACATAATTGATGATGTCATCAATTTTTTCCATCAATTATGACATCAAAACGAAGGCACCTATGACGTCATACGAAAAATCAGACTTGTTCCACATGCGGAGTACTTGTCACATGCCAAGTTTCAATTTTTTTCCATGGTGGGTCCAAAGGTTTTCTTTTTTTCAAACACGGCTGCTACACCACGTGACCCATGATGTCATAATTATCATTAAAACTTTCCACATGGGTAGTTGCTCCGATGTTGAAGATTTCATGTCAATCCACCAAGCGGTTGCAGAGAAAAACCGTACTCACGTTCTGTACCGACAAACAAACAAACAGACAAACGGACCCAAACGCAATATCCTCTCCTCTAACGAGGGTAACAATGCAGAGCTTTGCCAGGGTTCAGCTGGCCCCTTTCAAACAACAAGCCATTGAGTTGGATTAATGGATGAAATCAACAGGATGTTGAAGTGCACTAACCGCTGTGGGAAGTAAGGAGAAGCTGACGTTTCTGGCATTAACCCTTCATCAGATCAAAAGACAGCACATATATTTTATTGTCAATGAATGAGATGGAATGGTAGCATTTGTTCTCTATTTTTCGAGTACGTATAGCTAAAGTGTTGAGGATAATTTACTGATGGTGATCCATGCTGCATTGTTTGGAGGGAGGGAGGAAGGGGTGGTTATCCAGCTGCTTGAAGCTGGTATCACAAATGGTGAAATGCCAAACACAGATCCTGTGCACAGTACCATTGTTCTGAAGGAAGAGCAAGCACACCTGTGAACAATGGCCCCTCAGCATTTGTCCTTGATAGCTTGCCACAATCGTTGCATGGAGTCGACATATTATTCCCTTTGTGATGTTTTTTTTTCTGAGGCATATACTTAAGGTGGATATCAGCAGGATTCAATGCGTGTCATCGTAAAATGAGGCCATGATCAAACTGGGTGAAGATAAGGTGTGAAATATCTCAAGTGGTGGTGATCCATTGTGCTCCATTGTGTGGATCCTTTCCATGATCATATTATACCCAGAGATCTGTTTCCCGTTTGTTTCAAGATAATAGTGGTGAACCCACATTTCGTTACCGGTTATCAGCCGAGCGATAAAGTTAACTGGAACTCCGTTGAACAGTTCGAGTAGCCTGAGTAGATGATAAATAGGGTTTCTGGGACGCCCATTCAAATGAATGGGGGAAAAGGGGAAAACTTTCTGACCCAAGCCCCAAAAGCTCAAAATAGGACTCATTTTCTCCCCACATATCCCCTTCCCTCCCATACAAGCAAATGTAAAATTGAGACTCATTTAATTTTCTTTTAACATTCATTTCCATCGAGTATATTCACTTTATCTCTTCAAGCACGAAAGAAAGGGAAGTTCACTATCCCTCCTTAGGTTCTGTAAAATTGGGAAGTGCCTTGAAGAGCACAGTCGTGCTGTGGAAATGAGGAAGTATTCTGTGCCCATGTCTCTCATGGTTATATCTTAAATCATCAGAACACTAACAGAACAAAGTTTAGCTTAAAGCAAACAAAATAAGATATTTAAACGTAAGTTTCAGATGAAAGAAAAGATAAAATCTCTATTTCAGCCCTCACACCCGAACCAAGTCAAAAAAGCCCGAAGTCATTTCCTTTGAGACACACCCTGAAAACCCCATTGTTGTGTAATCTCCCATGATGTCATCAACTCGGACTATTTATTGCCAAGGCGAACTGAACTTCGTATGTTTTGTTTAGAGAATGGATTGTGCAGAGGAGGCCTCTGACCTTGCGGATCAATCGTTTTCACAAGAGGAGAAGTGAGATCCTTAAACCAATTCATAATTTGCTGTTTTATGCAGAATTAAATCACTATACAACAAATAATTATTGTATGTTTTTTCTCACAGGTTGTCCCCAATAAGAACATCGTTGATAACTGATCTGGAAAATGAGGTATTTGAATATCACGAGGAATGGCAAAAAATGAATGACTTCCTTAAACACATTCAATCGTTCAGAAGGGAATTGAATGACATTATTGTTGGCTGGAAAGAAGTCCTCTCACGTCCTCTGACCTTGAATGAGTTGAGTCATAGGTGAGAAATGATCCCTCTGTCTCTCTCTTTGTGTGTCTGTGTGTCTCTGTGTGTGTCGGTGTGTGTCTCTGTCTGTGTCTTTGTCTCTGTCTTTGTCTCTCTGTGTCTCTCTCTCCGTCTTTATTTCTGTCTCTATGTCTCTGTCTATATCTCTCTTGAGTGTTCCTCATTATTATTATTATTTTTCAGTTTAAACACCTGTCTGGATGAACCGAACACACAACTTAATCTTCTGGAGGAATCTGACATGACACTCAATCTTCTGAAGGTAAACGTTTCATTTATTATTTTATTAATATCATGATATAATCATCTTTATATACCCTAATTGTTCTTCACTCTTTGTTTTGAACAAAATATGTTGATGGAGTTTCAAAATCACAAACCATCAGACTGCTGCAAAAGAAGATTTTGTTCCATGTTTTTACTTTTATTTAATTGTATATGCTTTCCTTATAATTATCTGATTTTGAATTACAAAAAAAGAATGAAGGAGATGTAAAGGGGTTGGGGTGGTGGGGGGGGGGGTTGGGGGAGGGTTAGAGTTGGGGGGTAGGTGCGCTCCCCCAACGACCCACCACCCCCCTCATCCCTTTCCCCTCTCCTCCCCATGTGTGTGTGGGGAAGGGTGGGGGTGGGATGAGGGGGTGGTGGGTCAAAGGTGGGGGCACACAGGGGGTGGGACTTGTGTGGGTGGGTGGGACTTGTGTGGATGTGGCTTTTATGAGTGGGGTTTGCATGGGTGGGGTTTGCATGGGTGGGGTTTGCATGGGTGGGGTTTGTGTGGGAGGGGCTTGCGTAGGCGGGGTTTGTGTGAGTGGGGTTTGCGTGGGTGGGGCTTGTGTGGGTGGAGTCAAAAATGGGCGGAGTTAAAAAAGGGGTGGAGTCAAATAAATTTCTTTTTTCAAATTACCTTTGTCTTTTGTAATCCCTGTGAATAAAATGAACCGAAAATCTCTTCCCCCTTTAAATCACATAATTTGTAAGTCCAAGGAACTGTACCGATGACATCAACAATTTTAAAAAGTTAATTTATCCATCGCTTGGTATAACCTTTTTCAAAATTTGATTTCCACCTATATATTCTTCCTATATCACCAACTTTGAACTTGGGCTTTCTGACATTAATCTCTTTTTCATATTTTAATTTTGTAAATGTTTCTGATGGCTTCGTTTTCGTTGAGGGATGAATCGTGTCATTGTACTTATCTACAATGTCCTGAATTAAAGACAACCATTGTTGAGAACCGAGTTGAGTGAATTTTTTATATAATCTCTCTTTTAAAGTGCGATTAAAATGCTCAATAACAACTGCTTTTTCGACATTAAAGGTGCTGTATAATGTAATGTTGTTATTTTAAAGAAAATTCATAAATGTTTTGTTGTAAAACTCCGTTCCCTCATCGGTCCACAATTTTTTCGGTTTGCTCTTGCTTTTATTAAATATCTGTTGAAAGGCTAACATAAGAGTATTTACCTGTTTTGTTTTTTAAAGGGACAATCCATGCATATCTACTCCTCAAATCGATAAGGTTAAAGCATTCTTGTACCCCTTATCATTATTGAGTTCAATCAAATCAACAGACCAGATATAATCAACTACCTTGGACTAAACCTTCCTTCCATGAAACTTTGTGATTATTGGTTTATATAATTCATCAGCTAATTGCTCTTCAATCTTAATGACATCATTAGAGCCTATAAGTTTTTTGAATTTCCAACCCCAAGTTTCAATTTAGCATTGATCATCTTCTTCACGATGAACCGATCAACTTTTTCTCTCAAGGTTGGATTTTGTATCAGAGACAAATGATACAACATTTGTCTATCGGCTTCATGTTTTTCTTCCAACGTTGTGATATTTCCATAATCAATATTGTGCCTCATGCACACTTCATCAACCCTATTGATAGGTTTGCTCCACGGTTTAGGATTGTCAGCCTAATCTAATCTTTTATTCAAGTTTATTCCTGGACCACAGAAAGAATAACCTGGTAGATGTAATTCCCCTGGTATTCCAGTTGTTCTAAATTTACTTCCTGACAAAAACTTTTGCATATCTCCCCCTCGTTTGTGTTTGGTGATGAATTCACTCTTTTTTGAGCCACACACCGAACATGTACCTTTTTGTATAACCTTATTATTTTTACTTTTAACATACAAGATATTTTTACTCTTGGTTTTCTTTTTACATTTGAGACAATAACTCATTTATTTACGTGAAAAATTCTGACAGAGTGCGAAAAACTTTTTAGTTTCCAACATGCACATTTGAATCTTAATTTTTCAAACAGAAAGAATCCTGAGAAATGTATTCACTCTTCTTCTTACTCTTTTGGCTTGCTCCCATTAGGGGTCGCCACAGCGGATCAACCGTCTCCATTTCGCTCTATCCTCCACATCTTCCATTGACACTCCAACCACCCGCATGTCCGCCCTCACCGCATCCATGAACCTCTTCTTTGGCCTTCCTCTTCTCCTCCTGCCTGGCGGCTCCATCTTCAACATCCTTCTCCTGATATACTCCGCTTCCCCCCTGTGCACATGTCCAAACTATCTCAATCTCGCCTCTCTCACTTTGTCTCCAAACCGTCCTACCTGCGCTGTCCCTCTAATATACTCATTTCTTATCCTATCCATCCTCGTCACTCCCAACGAGAATCGCAACATCTTTAACTCTGCCACCTGGAGCTCCGCTTCCTGTCTTATTGTTAGTGCCACCGTCTCCAAACCATACAACATAGCTGGTCTCACTACCGTCTTATATACTTTCCCCTTCACTCTTGCAGCTACCCTTCTGTCACAAATCACTCCTGCAACTCTTCTTCACCCACTCCATCCTGCCTGCACTTTCTTTTTCACTTCTCTCCCACACTCTCCGTTACTTTGGACAGTTGATCCCAAGTATTTAAACCAATCCACCTTCCCCACCTGAACTCCTTGCAACCGCACCATACCACCACCCTCCCTCTCATTTACGCACATGTACTCCGTCTTACTCTGACTGACTATCATTCCCCTTCTCTCCAGTGCGTACCTCCACCTCTCAAGGCTCGCCTCAGCCTGCTCCCTACTCTCCCTACAGATCATGATGTCATCCGCGAACATCATAGTCCATGGAGACTCCAGTCTGATCTCGTCCGTCAACCTTTCCATCACCATTGCAAACAGGAAAGGGCTCAGAGTCGATTCTTGGTGCAATCCCACTTTAACCTTAAACCGGTCCGTCATTCCTACCGCACACCTCACCGCTGTCACACTGTCCTCATACATATCCTGCAAGATCCTCACATACTTTTCCACCACTCCTGACTTCCTCATACAATGCCACAACTCCTCTCTTGGCACCCTATCATAAGCTTTCTCTAAATCCACAAACACACAATGAAACTCCTTCTGGCCTTCCCTATACTTCTCCATCAACATTCTCAAAGCAAACATTGCATCAGTGGTGCTCTTTCCTGGCATAAACCCATATTGCTGCTCACAGATCGTCACCTCTCCTCTCAACCGAGCTTCCACTACTCTTTCCCACAACTTCATCGTGTGGCTTACCAACTTTATCCCTCTGTAATTTCCACAGCTCTGCACATCACCCTTATTCTTGAAAATCGGAACCAGTACACTTAATCTCCTTTCCTCCGGCATCCTCTCACTTTCCAAGACTTTATTAAACAATCTGGTTAACAACCCCACTGCCATCTCTCCTAAGCACTTCCATGACTCCACTGGTATACCATCTGGGCCAACCGCCTTTCCACTTTTCATCTTCTTCATAGCAGTCCTCACTTCATCCTAACTGATCCACCCCACTTCCAGATTCACTATCTCCACCTCTTCCAACCTTCTCTCTCTCATTTTCTTCATTCATCAGCTCCTCAAAGTACTCCATCCACCTTCTCAACACACTCTCCTCGCTCATCAGCACATTCCCATTTGCGTCCTTTATCACCCGAACCTGCAGCACATCCTTCCCAGTTCGGTCCCTCTGTCTTGCCAATCGGTATAAATCCTTTTCCCCTTCTTTTGTATCCAACTTCTCATACAGCTCGTCATATGCCTTTTCCTTGGCCTTTGCCACCTCTCTTTTTGCCTTTCGCCGCCACTCCTTGTACTCCTGCCTACATTCTTCATCTCTCTGACTATCCCACTTCTTTTTCGCCAACCCCTTCTTCCTTATACTTTCCTGTACTTCCTCATTCCACCACCAAGTCTCCTTATCTTCCTTCCTCTGTCCAGATGTCACACCAAGTACCTTCCTAGCTATCTCCCTCACAACTTCTGCTGTCGTTGCCCAATCATCCCACCCATCTTTACCACCATCCAACGCCTGTCTCACCTCCTCCATAAATTTCACGCAACAGTCTTCCTCCTTCAGCTTCCACCATCTGGTCCTTGGTTCAGCCCTCACTCTCTTCCTCAACCTCACCTCTAAAGTCATCCTACAGACCACCAATCGATGCTGTCGAGCTAAACTCTCCCCTGCCACCACCTTACAGTCACTAATCTCTTTCAGGTTGCCTCTCCTACTTAAGATGTAATCCACCTGTGTGCACTCTCCTCCACTCTTGTATGTCACCCTGTGTTCCTCCTTCTTCTTGAAATACGTATTTACCACTGCCATTTCCATTCTTTTTACAAACTCTACCACCATTTGCCCTTCCACATTTCTCTTGTTTTGACCGTACCTCCCCATCACCTCCTCATCCTCTTTAATCCCTTCCCCAACATGCCCATTGAAATCTGCTAACTTCATCTAACTCACTCCAGAAATCTTCTTTATACTCCATCTCACACCCCATATGTGGGGAATATGCACTGATGACATTCATCATCACCCCTTCAATTTCCAACTTCACACTCATCACTCGGTCAGACACTCTCCTCACCTCCAATACCCTCTTGACATAATCTTCCTTCAGGATTACCCCGACACCATTTCTCCTCCCATCCACACCATGGTAGAACAGTTTGAAACCACCTCCAATGCTCCTGGCCTTACTCCCCATCCACTTGGTCTCTTGTACACACAGTATGTCCACCTTTCTTCTCTCCATCATATCAGCCAACTCTCGCCCTTTGCCAGTCATCGTCCCAACATTCAGAGTTCCAAGTCTCACCTCCACACTTCTACCCTTCCCCCTCTCCCACTGCCTCCGGACTCGCCTTCCCCGTCTCCTTCTCCTCCTTCGCCCAGCAGTAGCACATTTTCCACTGGTACCCTGCTGACCACCAGTACCGGTGGCGGTCGTTGGTAACCCGGGCCTCGACCGATCCGGTATGGAAATTCGTTTTGTTGTCCGCATAATGATTTGGCATAGGTTTTTACGCCAGATGCCCTTCCTGACACAACCCTGGTCGCCTCTTACGACACACAGGGATATGGTGCACCTATTCTAACGGGGCATACACCGGGCCCAGTACAACTGGTACTCATTTCGCCGACCTCGGAAGGATGGCAGGCTGAGTCAACCCCCTGGTGTTTCCGACTTGATATATATATATATATATATATATATATATATGTATATATATATATATATATATATATATATATATATATATATATATATGTATATATATATATATATATATGTATATATATATATATATATATATATATGTATATATATATATATATATATATATATATATATATATGTATATATATATATATATATATATATATATATATATATATATATATATATATATATATATATATATATATATATATATGTCTTCATCTTCTTCTTCTTCTTCTTTCGGCTGCTCCCATTAGGGGTCGCCACAGCGGATCATCCGTTTGATCCGCATAGTGATTTGGCACATGTTTTACGCTGGATGCCCTTCCTGACACAACCCTGGTCGCCTCTTACGACACAGGGATATGGTACACCTATTTTAACCGGGGTATACACCGGCCCAGTATACTGGTACTCATTTCGCCGACCTCGGAAGGATGGCAAGCTGAGTCAACCCACTGGTGTTTTCGACTTGGCATATATATGATACATCACTATGCCGTCATATCAATTTTTATGATGTCATTCCTATTTTTTGACATTTTTTTGTCTCACAACCCAGAGTTTGCATCGGATCTTCATAAAACTTGCCGTGTATATGCAGAAAGCCCATGCACAGGCAGTAACCATCTCCGATTTTGGAAATTCTTCCAAGAAAAAAAGTTGACGTCATAATATCGCAGCTAATGGAAATCGCCTATACCATTATCTCCGAAACTTGACAAGCTGTTTGAATTTTGTTTGCAGGAATCAAGCCGGGCATTAGCACAGATAATTTATCGCAAACCTGATACATCACAATGATGTCATATTCGTTTTTATGATGTCATCATTAAGAGGACGAGGATCTTAGCTCATTTGAACTTGTTTATATTAAAGGTAATTTTAAAATGGTCCTTCACTATTTTTGAACGAAATGTCATTTCACGTGATATATTAACATCCTTTATTTCATCAGGATTTACATCTTTATGGTTGTTGAAAAAAATACAAATTTCTCCTTGCATATTACAGATGGTCGAATCTTTTCTTTCTGAAGCTTCATCCATGAGGTTTTTCTTTTTTGATACTTTTTCTTCTTTAATTGCTTTTTCTCGTTTTGAATATATTGCCAGAAGGAGAAGAGAAACTTTTGTTCGAGCTACTTTAATTGATGTTCTTCCAGATATACTAAAAGCCCTTCCACTGAAGGAAATTGAAGAACTCATATTATTCACCAAAATTGGTTTTTTTCCAAGAGTTGTTATATTTATCTTTATTTAATTTTACATCCTCGACATATTTCTCAGTGTCTTTTACAAATGAAGACATTGATTGAAACTTGTCTTTTGTGTCTTGATACATTGTATTTAAGTGAAACATGTTGTAGGATAAAATGGTTTTAAGCACAGATTCACCCATAAATTAAACGAAATTTTCATCAAGAAAATTTTATTTTAAGCAAAGTTTTGTTTTATAAATATGGTGAATACAACGTACTGCAATGTTTGTAATCATGAATATAAATGTGATAAAAAACACCTTCAAACGAACAAACATACATTCAATCTTTTCAGACAAATATCTCCACTTGACCAAGAAACAAAACATTGGGATAGATGTGATAATGATATTCATAAAATTATTTTTTATAACAAACACCTACAATCATGCAAACACAAGGAGAATGAAGAAAGGGAAGGTGCCACTAAATTCTCCATTGAAAACACCGATGGGACATTTAAAGGACATATTCAAATAAGATTGTTTCGCTTTCAAGACCCTGGACCATCTTCATTCATTGAAGCTGTTAATATGGTTAAACAAAGTGTTGAAACGATAATTAAAAACACATTAAGTGAAATGAAAACTTTTACGTTTTATATGGGAGTAAAATTGAATATGGTGAGAGAAGGAGATGAAACTACTCCCTGTATGAGGACAAACCCTCAGTTTATCTCATCATTTCAAGATTTTGTAAGATGTGATGTTTACGATGAACTCCAGAGACAAGAACAAGATGTTGATAACACTGGAGTAGGTAGTGGATTTGCTATAACAAAAATAAATTGTTTAGATATACACATCTTAAAATCAGATCCTCTTCAAGCTTCTTCTTATATTGATTTACCAAAAGAGATAAAACTTAAGAAAGCGGTTGTGAATATTCAAAACAAAGATAATAAATGTTTTCTATGGTCTGTTCTTGCTCACTTCCATCCTCCACAATGGAAACCTGAAAGGGTTGAACATTATAAGAAATACGAGAATACATTAAATGTTAAAGATTTAAAGTTTCCAATGTCATTGAGAGATATTTCTAAATTTGAGGAAGTGAGTAATCTATCTGTTCATGTATATGGATTAACGTATACAAACAAAGTTCAGATATTAAAAATTTCAAACAATTACAAAAGTGATGAAACACACATTGACTTTCTCTACTTTACTTCAAAGGAAAAATCACATTATGCTTTCATCAAAAATTTATGAAGATTAACCAAATCACAACTATACAAGAGAAAATGTAAAACGTATCCTTGTAAGAGATGTCTCAACTCCTTTCACACAAAAAAACGATTAAATCAACATTCGAAATGTTGTAGTAATCATAAGTCAACCGTTATCAATTTACCAAAAGCAGGTTCAACCATATCATTCAAAGATTTTAACAGATCTATAAAACATGTTTGTGATATATGCTGATTTTGAAAGTATCCTTGAAAAGATAGATACTGTTTCTCCAAATCCAAAGGAATCATACACAAATAAATATCAAAAACATACTCCTTATGGTTTCTGTTATAATATCAAATCATCTGTTGGTGATGAATGCAACAAGTTAGAACTTTATGGAGTAGAATATGCCTCAGAGGAGTTTTAAAGACGATTGGAAAAAGACTATAAGACGAAGATAAATAATGTTTAAAACCAATAAACCAATGTTATTAACGAAGGGAGAGAAAAAGGAATTTAGAAAGAACAGTATCTGTCATATTTGTGAGGAGAAAATTGATGGAGAGCTCAAAGTTAGGGATCATTGTCATCTTAATGGAAAATATAGAGGTCCAGCTCATTCCCGTTGTAATCTTAATTACAAGCCCCCAAACTTTATTCCTGTCTTTCTTCACAACAACGCTCACTATGACACACACCTATTTATTAATGAACATTCAAAGACATCTGGAAATATTTCTGCCATTTCTAACACAGATCAAAAATACATCTCATTCACAAAAACAATTCATACATTCTCCATAACCAATATCGGATTTCTTGACACATACAAGTTTATGGCAAGTCCATTATCTAACTTAAGCATGAGTCACATTTGCTCTCCGGCTAGGATATGGCGGCCGTACCCCCCCCCCCTCTGAATTGATAGAAACGTGCGGCGGCCGCAGAGTTTCTGAGGTGGCCTCAGGGTGGCCCTACGCCGTATGGCTATATTTTATAGGCCGTAGGGGTCTCCGTGGAATTAAAGCACGGAGTTATAACTTTTTCCATTTCTAGGTTGGCCGTAGCAATTCGACAAGCCATAGCCATGATGTAGATGTGTTCCACGTCGACCGTGCGTAGGGCGTACGGTGGGCTTGCGTTATTCATGTGTTTTCCGTCGGCTCTTATCAATGAAAAATGAATTTTGCCAACCCCCAAAAAATTACGGCGGCCACACTATTTCCACGTTCGCCTTAGGGCCCCCCTGCAGTCGCCTTGTGGGCACCTTGAGGCTACCTTGCATCTGCCTTGAAAATTATATGGCCGCCGTAGGGAAGCCCTATGGTCACCGTGCGACATCAAATCAAAGACGGTACGGCACCCCACATTTTCGGACTCCACAGTTTCGAAATACTCCGTGCGGCTACCCAAAAAATAAAAACATATGTGACTGCTACATTGTGTGACCGTGGAAATACTGCGGCCGCCCTATAATTGCGAGTGGCTGAGATTTTTTTAGACCCTACGGCCTCCGAGCCAAATGTGACAAGCATTAGCATCAAATATTGAAAACTTACCGAATATTAAATCACATTTCTCAAATCAAGAAGAGATTGATCTCTTATCACAAAAGGGAATATATCCATATGACTACATGGATTCATTGAAGAAGTTTAAAGAAACACAACTTCCTTCAAGGGAAAGTTTATATCGCATTTTGAATAAAACTCAGATTTCCGATAGAGATTATACACAAGCTAAAAAGGTTTGGGAGAAGTTTAATATAAAGAATCTTGGAGAATATCATGATTTGTATCTTAAAACTGATGTATTGTTATTGGCTGATGTGTTTGAAACTTTTAGAACAGTCTGTCCCAATAAAAATGCTTATGGATTAGACCCCGTTCACTATTACACAGCCCAGGGTTTGGCTTGGAGTGCTATGTTAAAAATGACAAAACAGAATTTGGAATTAATCAGTGATATAGATATGCTTTTAATGATTGAGAAGGCTAAAAGAGGAGGAATATTTCAAGTATGTTCCAAGAGATATGCCAAAGCAAATAACAAATATCTTCCTGATTATAATAAGAATGACAACTCTTACCTGATGTATTATGATGCTAACAATTTGTATGACTGGGCTATGTCTCAATCTTTACCTTATGGACAACATAAATTGGTTCAAGAAAAACATTATGAAAAAGTTTTACAAGACATTGTTGTCTCTTCTCAAAAATAATTGGATGAAGCTGAAGTTGGATATTATTTTGAGGTTGATTTAAAATATCCAGAAGAACTTCATAACAAGCATAAAGACCTCCCTTATGCCCCTGATAAAGAAAGTCTAAGAAAAGAATGGTTAAGTGATTACCAACAGTCATTTAATATAAAAAGTAAATCTTGAGAAAAACTACTTACTGCATTAAATGATAAAGAAAGTTATGTTTTGCATCAAAGGAACTTGAGACAATATTTATCTGCTGGGGTGAGAGTGAGAAAAATTCATAGGATTTTAAAATTTAAACAAAGTCATTGGTTAATGAAGTATATTGATTTTAATACAAAAAGCAGAACAGAAGCAAAAACAGATTTTGAGAAGGACTTTTATAAATTCATGAATAATGCTGTATTTGGAAAGACTATGGAAAATGTTAGGAATCGACAAAACATAAGACTTGCTATGTCTTGGAAACGGGCTTCAAAGTTAATTAATCGACCAAGTTTTGAGTGAGCGAAGGTGTTTTCAGAGAATTTTTGTGCTATTCATTTGAAAAAAGAAAGTTTTGAAACAGATAAACCTATTTATATAGGAACATCAATTCTTGACTTGTCAAAGTCGTTGATGTATGACTATTACTCTAATAATTTAAAATCAAAGTAAAAGGATAATGTATCATTGTTAGATATGCATACAGATTGTTTTCTATGAGAAATTAAGACAAGTGATGTATATGAGGATATGATTGGTAATATTGATATATATGATACAAGTAATTATAAGTCAGGTGATATGTTGTTTTCATCAAAGAATAAAAAGGTTATTGGTAAGTTTAAAGATGAATTGGGTGGGAAGGTCATGAGTGAATTTATAGGATTGAGATCAAAGTCTTATGCTTTCACGTATATTGATAATAATTGCATTGAAAGGTGTGATAAGAAGCTAAAGAGAATAAAGAATAATATAATCAAGGAAACAATAAACTTTAAACATTATTACAACTGTTTAACCTTAAAGAAGGAAGAGTACAGAAGAATGAATACAATAAGAAGTTGTAAACATCAATTATATACAGAAGAGATAAATAAGAATTTGGAGCTTTTGATGATTAAAGATATATTTTAGAGAATGGAATCAATAGTCTCCCTTATGGTTATAAGTATAAGTGTTAAGATATTGGGTTGGTAATTTTAACAGGCTACCGCTGTCTTTTTACTGATTTATAAATGATAGAACCAAGCAATAACCAAACCAAAGAGTGGAGATGTAATCAGCCTTGGTATTTAAATGGGAAACATAAAGAATGTGAGAAATATCAAATAAGTCTTATTGAAGAAATAACCGGGGTAAAAGTAGATAAAACAAATAAGTGGATAAATTTAATTCCCAATAAGTTGGAGGATGTAAAGAAAAAATATGATATTCAATGGAGTTGCGTCTGCGCTTCATGTCAGCCACCCATTTGGTTACTGCAGAATATGAGGGTACACCTTCGCCATACACAAACACCATGCATCTGTGGATTCCTTCACAGCTGTCACCTTCTTTGCATGAGAACTCGTTTTATACTTCACTGCTCAATTTGAGTGAGATCCAAACTTGAATGACAGAAAAATCTTACAGTGGTTATCCAAAGGCAACAAGAAAAAGAGGGTTCCGAGATTGCAGACCCTCACCAGGACTTCTTTTGAGTGGTGTATTTTTGTAGGTTTGAGGATAAATCGAATATTGCTGCCAAACCATGTGACCTATGACGTCATACATGTGACCCTTTTGTTCCTCATGGATAGGCATTCATACGTGTAAAGTTTCAGCTCGATCTGTTCAGCCATTTCAGCGAAGAAGATTTTTCAAAGTTTTTTTTTTACGCAATATGGCTGCCGAATCACGTGACCGATGACGTCATCATAACATTTTTGTGGACCATTTTATCCTGAGATGATCCTCAAAAATATTCATACTGATCGCATGTAGAGTTCTACATGTACAATTTTGACGTCATGAAGACACCTATGAAGTTATAAAAAAATATCACACTCGTTACCCATGAGGAGTACTTTCAAAGTGCCAAGCTTCAATTTTTTTCTTGGTACAGTTTCAGAGATACAGAGGTCGAATTTTTTTCCATTCTTCCAACATGGCTGACACACCACGTGACTTATGACATCATAGTTATCATTAAAACATTCCACATGAGTAGTCGCACTAATGGTGAATATTTTGTCTCAATCCGCCAAGTGGTTGTGGAGCAAAACACGAAAGTTCTTTGCGGACAAACAAACAGGAAGAAGATGTCATGCAGAGCACGAAACGTGCAAAATCCATAAAACAAATTTGACCTCAAAAATAATTGGTGGTTGAAATCAATCACCAAATGTGCAACTCCTCTTCAAATTTCAAGTGAATCGGATGAAAATTCGCAATTTTAGAATCTCGGGCCAATGTTAACCTGTTGGCAATGTTGACCTCCAAAATAATTGGCTCGGTGAATTCAGTGACCTGAAATATAAATCCTCTTCAAATTTCAAGTGAATCGGATGAAAATTGAGGATTTTAGAAATCTCACCAAAGTTGTTGACGTTTGGCTGATGTTGACCTTTTGACCTCAAAAACATTTGGCTTCTTCTTTATGACAAACTCTACCATGTGGTGAAGTTTTGTGAAGATTGGTTTGAAATTGTGACCTGTAAGCGACAAACAAACAGAATAACAAGAAAAAGATGTGGTGCAGAGCACGATACTTGCAAAATCCACCCCCTCTCCAAAGGTTGCTATGGATACATCAAATTGTCCATTCAATTAAGATTACAAATTACAATCTTAATCAAAGTTCAGGTCAATCGTATGAAAATTGATTATTTTTCAGATTGAAATTGATGATTTTAGAAGTTTGACCTTAAGTTGACCTTTTGACCTCAAAAATAGTTGGTTTCCAATTTCAGCGATGCACTATGCAATTGCTGCTTAATTTTCAGCTTAATCAGAGGAAAATTGACGATTTTTCAAATTAAATTTGATGATTTTAGAAGTTTGAACTTGAGTTGACCTTTTGATCTCAAAATTAGTTGGTTTCCCTATTCACTGACGCGATATGCAAATATTATTCAAATTTCAAGTCAATCGCATGAAAAATGACGATTTCAGAATGTGACCTCAAGATGACCTATGACCTTTGACCTCAAAATCAATAGGCTTCGCAGGTGAGACTACCTCTACAACTCGGTTAAGTTTCATGATGTTCGGTTTCGAATTGTGACCTGCAGGTGACAAACAAACAAACACAGACAGACAGAATAACAAAGTCGACGAACCAATTCACTTGAAAAATCTTCAATTTTGCAAATAACAAACAAACAAACAGACAGAAAGGGGAAAACACAACCTCCTTCACGTTTGCTGGTGGAGGAAACAAACGGACCCAAATACAATGCCTTCTCCTTCCTCTCGTTCAGAGAGGGTAACTAATGGCATATAACAAGCGTACGCGTAAATTTACAACAAACAAAATAAGCGCCTCTATGGTGCCAACCTGTTGCTCAAAATGTTTGAGCACCCTTCGTCATATATTCGTCAATGGAAAGAAGGGAAAACGGAAACTTCTCTGCACAAAGATGCCGAGAGGTCCAATTTCATTCCGGCCAATGGGAGAAATCCGCCAATTTCTGTGTGTTCATTTATTTTCATCGTACGGGTCAGGTAAGGTGGATTTCCCATTTCAAATTGAGACCGGTGCACCTGCTGGGAAGTCCCTCTTTTCACCTTCCCACGTGTGAGAGTGTTGTGAATCAATTCACTTGGGTACTCTTCCCTCAGGTACCCCAACTCATTCTGTGAAACTTTTATCTTTCGAACACCAATTGGTTTTCCTGTAAGATTGCATCAGAAACAAAACGGTCTCTTTGGAATGTTTTGGGGCATGCGCGCGTGCGCGCACGCGCACACACACACACACACACACACACACACACACACACACACACACACACACACACACACACACACACACACACACACACACTGGACAGTGAAAATCACACTTGGCTAGTTCTTTGCCATAAAATTGATTTCCTTCCCTTACAGCCGGGTCATCAATACATAAACGTTTTGCCACTTAATTGTTGAAATGAAAGTTCAGTGGAAGACCGACGACTGGAGCTTCCTGTCTTCGAATCTGGAACCTTACAGCACATGATTGTGATGATGCACTAACTGTCATAGGTCATGCCGAGATTGTGTGCAAATTTTTACCCCAACCCTTATGCGAACCCGAATGCCAACCCTAATTCTAACCCTAACCCTAACCCTAAATTTTTACCCCAACCCTCATGCGAACCTTAACGCTAACCCTAACCCTAACTCTAACCCTAACGCTAATGCTAACCATAACCCTAACCCTAAATTTTTACCCCAACTCTCATGCTAACCCTAACGCGAATCCGAATACCAACCCTAATGCTGATCCTAACGCTAACGCTAACCCTAACACTAACCTTAGTGCTTGAACTTGTTTGTTTTTTATTCGCTGCCTACTTGAACCCGGGACCATCACTCAACTACTTTTACAACTGCACCAAAATGTTCCTGTTCAAAACTTGGTCTTGCTCTTCCTTATCTATCGTTCTTGCGAAACTGAATCCAATAACCTGAAATCTTCATTTGCAGCAACACTTTATTTGGCTCTTCCTTGACTTACGTTTCACCTCAACAGGTGCCACAAATTGAGGTTATCAACAAACAGGTGTTCCAGAAGGGAGATCCTTTGTACTTTCTACTCTGAGTGACTGCTTCATGTCCTTATCTTGGTAAGGTATATTCAGGTCGTTTCAGCAGTTCTCTCTGACCCTCTTTGCCAGGGGATGGTCTGTCCTGCAAGTAGATTCAGTTGACTCTTGTGTCGTCATCGATTTTGAGTAAGTGTGTGTACTTCACCTGTGCGACAAACCTTTAGAACAAGTTGTACGTGTATATGAGGGAAGTACTCTCCTCCATTCATGTTTTAAGATGAAATGAGAGCACCAGGTGGTGTCTGTTACAGGAAAGGCGAGGCACTGGCTATTTGGCTGAGTTGTCTCTGTGGCACTGCAGAGTCGGAGGACCAAGTTCTTTTCAGTGTGCAGAAACGGAATATATTGTACATGTATAGATTTTGTACACATCATCTATCATGCCAATGCACTGACTCTTTCCTACCTCATTGCACCCCTCCTGGTGGAGGTATTTGTGGTTGACGTGAAGTTGTGTTTCTTTTAGAACAAGTGGAATGCCTTGCACACACACACACACACACACACACACACACACACACACACACACACACACACACACACACACACACACACACACACACACACACACACACACACACGGCTGTTGAACAAGACAACCACAGCCACTGAGTTTGGGAGAATGGCTCTCACTTCCCTGGGTACTGTGGGGACCAGTGACATCACAACAATGGTTCCACACATGGTGGAGGTTCTCACCACACATGGTGGGGTATTTCCTGAGGAGGACTTTCCTCCTCCCCGATGGAAGCCAACCTATGGTTGTTTGTCCATGCTCTTTATTTTTTAAATGCTGAACATCAAGCAAGGAAGCAGCATGGACCATTTTGAAAGTTTTTGGTCAGACTCAGTCGGGGTTTGAACCCTCAGCCGGGGTTTGAACCCCCAGTCCAGCCAGGGTTTTGAACTCTCAGCCGGGGTTTGAACCCCCAGCCCGGCCGGGGTTTGAACCCCCAGCCAGGGTTTGAACCCTCATCCAGGGTTTGAATCCTCATCCGGGGTTTGAACCGCCAACCTCCCAGACTCGGAGTGGATGCTCTCACCATCACACCACCGAGTCTATTCATTATGCCACCAAGGTCTGAGTACTTCTTATTAACCTCCGCCGTCGAAGATCAGAGGTTACTGTTTTCACCCCTTTCTGTTTGTTTGTTTGTTTGTGAACAGTATTACGGAAAAACTCCTCGACGGATTTCGACGAAACTTGGTGGGGGGGGGGTTAGGTATGGTCCAAGGATCATGCCATTAAATTTTGGCCTTGGTCCCCCCCCCCCAAAAAAAAAATTGTTAGAGAAAAAATTTTTTTTTTGCTTTTCTACATGTTTTAAGTGATTTCCAACCCCCCCCCCCAAAAAAAAAAAAATTGTCAGAGAAAAAAAAATTTTTGCAATTTTTTTCAACAAAATTTCGATTTCTTTTTTTTTGCATTTCTACATGTTTTCAGTGATTTCCAACCCTCCTCCCAAAAAAAAAAATTGTTGGAGAAAAAAAAAAATTTTGCAACTTTTCTTTCAACAAAATTTCGATTCCTTTTTTTGCATTTCTACATGTTTTCAGTGATTTCCAACCCCCCCCCCCCAAAAAAAAATGGAGAAAAGAACTGTAACTCTGTCAGCACTGTTGACATCATATTTAATGAAAAAGGTTCACTTAGGTGACCCAGCAGTATTGGCGGCGGAGGTTTTGCACTCTCCCGAGTGCTCCCCCTCTAGTTACCTCCGCCACCGAAGGTGGAAGGAGGTTATGTTTTCACTCTTGTCTGCCTGTTTGTTTGTTTGTGTACAGGATATCTTAAAAAGTTGTATATGGATTCGGATGAAATTTGGTGAACAGGTTGGATGTACGACAAGGAAGAATTAATTCAATTTTGGTGAAGATCCGAATCCAGATACGAGAATTTTTAAAGTGATTCTTCACCACTGAGAGATGGGGCCAAACATGATGGATGTATTGCACGATATTTCAATAAGTTGTGGATGGATTCGGACAAAACTTGGTGAACATGTTAGTTGCGTGACTCGCTCACTGCGATCGCCTCTCCACACGTCGTTGCAGAGATGGACGTCACAGATTACACCGATCACAAACAAGCATTTCTTTTGCACAAATGTATTTGTGATATTGGTGATGTTATATTTATTTGAAATTTATTTGCAATATAAAAAGGTCCAAGTGGCCTAAATGGTCAAGGGTCTAAACTGTCTAATCTGTTTGAAGGTTGTAAGAGGTCGAAATGATGTTGAGGTCGAAGGGGTCTTTTGGGTCCTCGAGGTCGTTTAGGTATTGAGGGTCTTTTGGGTCTTAGGTATCTTGAAGTGTCTTCAAAGTATGGTCGAAGGGGTCTGAGCAGTCTAAAGAGTCGAAACGTATGTTCCAATCCACCCATCCACGGGGTCCATACTCTGTGCAGAGCATTGGTGCTGTTGAAGCAGTCTCCTTGGCTCTTGGTTACAATCCTGGACAGGTCGCCACTCTGACACAGGATACCAGCAAGCTGGCACTCATTTTGCCGATCTCAGGAGGATGACAGGCAGAGTTAACCCCACCTGGTATTAATTCAACAGCCAAGTGGGATTTGAACTCAGGATCCTCAGATCCTAAGCCCACCATTCTCACCAGTCAGCCAACAGCAGGCGTACATTCCAATGGCACATAATTAATAGATGTGTGTGTGTGTGTGTGTGTGTGTGTGTGTGTGTGTGTGTGTGTGTGTGTGTGTGTGTGTGTGTGTGTGTGAAGTCAGGGTGAACTGCCGTTCAAACTGTACGTAATTAGTCGACGTACGTGCAGTCTGAAACCGACGTTGAAACAGCCATTTTAGTTGTTAAAAAAAGACACCCGATATTGAACACGTCCTCAACCATTTCTCGGATCTGCATTTACCGACCTTGTTTAAACTTGGCAAACAGATAAGGAACAATGGATTACATCAGCACGTCATTTTTTTCGAGATCAGATCCAAGATGGCCGACAGGTGGCCATTTTGTTACTTAAATTTGATCCCAACCATTTGTCAGACATACATGGTCCAACTTTGTTCAGACTTGGCACAAACACAGCACATGATGGCATACACGTGCACCTCACTTTATTTTTCAATCTGATCAAAGATGGCCGAATGGTAGACTGGCGGCCATTTTTGTTGTAAATAATATGGGCTGGCCTTTAACTCCGTCCAGCAAAATGACGAAAACAACGGGGGCTCTGACGTTTTATGTCTTTTTTTTTGTCTCCTTTTTTCGTACAGTATTTTAATGTCTTCCCCAGACAATGCAGAATGCATTTTCAGAATTCCACAACAGTTCTAACCACTGTACGCTGTTGTCAATCTGAGGACTGGGAGGATTGGGAGGAGGACTGGGACTGCTCACCTGCAGTGTGACCACTCCTTGGCTTTTTCACAAGATCTTGGCTCTTCGTTGTTCACCTTGGCGTCTTGGTTTTCTGTAGGTTTTCTATTATCATTGCTTTTCTGAGACCTTGTGAATTATTGGCTTTTTTCATTGGCTCACCTTGGCATTTATGAAAATGAGGAGTGGTCACACTGCTCACCTGTGAACTATGTGGCCTCAGTTAGAATCTTGACCCAGATATAAACTGCCATCCTGGTGTTTTGCATGTTGGGCTATTCATCATTGTGTGTCCCGTCGTTTGCATTGGCATGAAACTGGCTGTCCCATCTACTAGCGTTAGTTGGTGCACATTAAGATCTTACGGCGTCCTTCGCAAAGAAAGGTCGAGTTATCGCCGGCACCCTGAACAAATTTCAATTCCCTGCCTGGACTGCGGGTATCAAGTGATCTGATCTTCCTGAAGGTCACGTGACACCAGGTGACACTGCTTCCCATGTAAGAGCGTGCTTGACGTCTCAGCAGAAACTTCTGCACAATAAACAAATTGACCTGGTGGTTGGCATGTTTCGTGTGATTGGCCTTCTTCGGATACGAAGTGCAATCAACACACAAACACTTGCACATTCAGTTGTCTATGTGCCCCCCACTGTGTGCTGAACTATTTCATCCAACACCCTCAACAGTCGATAGTCGATTTCTTAAAGTCTATCCCTACCATACAAACTCAAAGTCCTGCAATTACCAGGAAACGAAACACATCGTCAAAAACAGACAATGACAAGATGTGATCATCGTCAAAGTTTTCATTTTGCATCTTCATGTGGTTAATGCACCATTAGGTAATAACCCCAACTTCGTTGATTGTCCCATTAATTTCTGTCATGTGTTGCTTTGTGAAGTTTTTCTTTTTCTTTTTCGACAAAACATGACATCATAATCATGAGCAGGAACCATCAGTTCACCAACGGATCACGTTATATTGAACAGAGATTGTGGTTATGTAATGTCATCAACATTGATTCATCTACACCTTGAGGGTGTTTCCAATTTGGTCTGAACTTTTGCTTTTATTTAATCACTTTCGACTAAGTTTTCATGATTGGTGGACCCAACATCACCAACACTCATTCTCCCTTTCGATATGACACAATGGAAACTTTTCATTCCGTCAAAATGACATCCTCGGCTCGGTAGACACTATTTGTAACACGTGGTTCATTCCGTACACCTGGCGTGGACTCTTTTAATGATTTGTTTCCATTTGCTGTGAAGTGACGTCACCCTTCCCTCTCCCCAAGATCCTTCCGACTCTCACATTTACACTCCCCAAACACACAGATCTCCTCTTTGCGGGTTATGTTATACCATCCTTATTTCTCAAGTTCCTCTCCTTTTCATGTCCGTTCAGTAATTGGTTTATTTCTTTGATTTGTTTTTGTTTTCAAAGTCGAGGCTCATGGAGGAGCTAAAACTGACCATGACATAACAAAACAAAAGGAACAGGAGAAAGAGAGGAGCAGGGAAACATGCGTCAGGGTTGAGGGACAAATTACAGGAAGACATGGACAAATAAGGGATGAGGAGTAGGGGCGAACTCACTGAGTGGGCAAGATGGATATAGAAGAAAGGAAAAATTGGAAATTTGGGAGGAGGTGGGCTTTGGGGGGGGGAGGGGGGGAGTTGATAGGGGTCGAAAAGATCATGGTTTTGGATTGGGTACGATCTGAGATGGTGGTGAACAACTGTCTTGAAGACCTGGAGGTAAGAATAACAATGAAGCGAATCCATCCATCCATTGGGACAATACTCTATGCAGAGCGTTGGTGCTGCGAAGCAGTCTCCTTGGCTATTGGGCACAATCCCGGACGGGTCGCCAGTCCGACACAGTATACCAGCATGCTGGCACTCACTTTGCCGACCTCGGAAGGATGACAGGCCGAGTTAACCCCACCTGGTATTAATTCAACAGCTGAGTGGGATTTGAACTCTGCACCCGAGGATGCCAAGCCGACCACTCAAACCATTAAGCAAACACCAGGCATAGATTGAAGAGAATATGGAAGTTAATTTTACATGTGGGAAAACATGGGAATAGTTAATTTTACAAGAAGAAGGTTGATGATTGGCCATGTGAGCTCCTGCAGAAACCTGGAGGGGGGTGGGGGGGTAGGGGAGACAAAGCACAGAAAGAGCAGAGGATGCAAGACTGGAAAAGAGGTGGGAAAAGATAGAGAGACCACCATCCTCTATGTGGTGTGAAACACCATGGCCCCATTGACTCAGCTTCATCACGGGAGATTCCAGTTTCCTTGTTTTTGCCACCAACAACAATGACATTAAAGAGAATGTGGAGTCTGCAACCAAGAATGTGAGGTTGGGTCCTCCGGTTTGGTGGGTCTTTTGGGTCTTCATCTTTTTCATATGTATTTGTGGGGAAATTACATGGCCAGACCAGGAATCGAACCCAGGTCCTCTGGTGAACTGCACCAGTGCTCTGCCATTTGAGTTAACTGGGTGACCCACAGGCTGGACACATAATTCTTCCACACATTTATATTTTTGGGGTCTTTCTTTTGGGAGCTTTATGAAATAATCTCACTTGACATGAAATCATCACCATCCTATCCAGCCAATCATTTTTAAATTTCAACAGGATTGATGTTGTTTTTGTGACCAGAAATTTCCTATTTCCTGTTCGACTCTATGTGTTATCTCACTTGCCACCATCTTGATCTTCAACGCATTCATTAAAGCAGGTCACAAGTGATTATGTGTCTTTTGATTAGCACCACAATAAAAACAAACTCATTCAAATACTATTATTCATCTGCATCCATTACTCTGCCTGTTCTTAACAAAAGTCCAGGTCAAATTTTCTAAGGTGTAGGTTTTGTTCCTCCTGATTACTCCATCTTTTCTCGTGACTTCTTTGGGATCTTTCTTGGTCTTCCATTTCATGAAATATATCGAAGGTAATAACATGACATGATGTCAATGTACTTTTGCATCAACAACAAGGTAAATTGGAGACGATGCATAAATGAAATCGCAAGTGTAATGTTTGAGCCCTTTCGTCATACTTTACATTGAATGCATGGGATGGGGAGATGTTATCAGGTAACACAGCAAGGATTCATGGTGTAACACCGAACGAGCTGATTATTTATTTAACGGTAATTTTGTGCCTCGAATCACTCTGCAGCCATATTTGCTTGGGCAGAAGGGTATAACCATTTAATAAAGCATTGTTAATAATGAGATAGCTGAAGGAGTGCACGTGAACCAAGTTTGGTTTTTGAGGATTTTTTAACCAGAGGCCAAGGTTCATGGAAGAGCAATTTTAACATTGTAAAAGGTATACTTACCGGTAATGGAGCGGGGAGGAACAAGGCAGGTGAGGATCACAGACAAATATGAGGCAAGTATGTTTGATAACACGAGGAGGCGCACAAAAACGTTCAGCGCAATGATAGGCAGATGAGAGCATCAGATAGAAACTGTTACAGAAGGAGGGAAACCGTCAGGAAAAATGAAAAGGATTATGGATAGACAAGGAAGACGATATGAGATGTGAGAGAGGGCCACATACTGAAAACGAGAGGGTTCATAGAACACTTTACCCTGCGCAGTCTTCAGAAAAATGATATGGAAGGGTCTTTTGAACTTTTTGCTTTGTGTTTCCGAGCATAATCTATATTTCCTACGAGGCACAATTTTGTCTGAACGTCAATATTTCCCAACGCTGAGAATGCGAGTGGCAAATTTGATTGGTCGAGATGATGTAATATTTTGTCCAAGTACCTGCAAACCTGGAGGTTTTTGGAAGTGACAAGAAGGTGATTTGTGTTCTACAATGCAAGGATATAATTCATTTGAAATAAAATAATGGTTTTAAAGGTTGTAGAAAAGAAAACTTGTTTTTGGAGGTTTACTGCATCACTTTCACACTACCTTATTGAACACGTTGCATAAGATCATTATGCCTGTTGTTTGTTTCTTTTATGATGTCCCTAAAAACAAGTTGGAATGATTTTCGATTTTGGTTGACTGCCAGACAGGCAGAGAGACTAAAAAAAACAAACCAAAAAAACAGCACCCAGTACAGCTCATACCTCCACCAGGCTGAATAGTTTACGTTTTGTATCCCACTGATAGGCCGTATCTGGATTCGGACCGTAACTAAAATTTAATCGGCTTGTTCTTGTCACCAAACTAACTCATCCGCCAAGTTTCGTCCGAACCCATCGACACCTTTTTGAGATATCCTGCTATTTATCATTTTTGGCCCTGTCACTCAATGGTGAAGAATCACCAAAAAAAAATTCACATCCAGATCCGGATTCAGATCTTCACCAAAATCCAATCATTTCATCCTTGTCACATACCCAAGCTCTCCACAAAATTTTGTCTGAATCCGTGCACAACTTTTTGAGATCCTGCTATTTATCATTTTTGGACCTGTTACTCAATGGTGAAGAATCACCAAAAAAAAATTCAGATCCAGATCCGGATTCAGATCTTCACCAAAATCCAATCATTTCATCCTTGTCACATACCCAAGCTCTCCACAAAATTTCGTCTGAATCCGTGCACAACTTTTGCAGATATTTTGTTCACAAACAGACGAACAAGAAGAACACGTCATGCAGAGCATGACACTCGCAAAATCCATAAAATATCCAATAAATTTGACCACAAAAAGAATTTGTGGTTGAATTCAATGACCAAATATGCAACTCCTCTTCAAATTTCAAGTGAATTTGATGAAAAATGACAATTTCAGAAATTCGGCCTATGTTGTCCTTTTGGCCTATGTGGACCTCCAAAATAATTAACATGGAAGGGTCTTTTAAACTCTTGCTTTGTGTTTCTGAGCATGATCTATATTTCCTGCGAGCCACCTATGAGCTGGAATATAAATCCTCTGCAAATTTCAAGTCGATTGGATGAAAATTGAGGATTTTCGAAATAACACCTCAGTTGTTGACCTTTGGCCCATGTTGAGCTTTTAAAAAAAAAAAATTGGATACATTGTCGAGGCTCTTATGAGAGCGAACACACAATGCACAACAAGGGGGGCAGGAGACAAGAGGGGTGGGAGAGGGAAGGACAAAACAGTGGGGAACAGAGACATTAGGAGATCTGTGGAAGGGAGAGGGAACACAGTGGGGAGGGGAACATGGGGTGTACAAGATGGACATTACAGGGACTTTCAGGAAGGAAAGCAGGGAATTTGAATGACGTGGGTTTGGAGTGGATTAACGGGGTTAGAAAAGATCGAGGTTTTGGATGAGGTAAGATAAGAGGTGGTGGTGAACAACTGTTTTGAAGACCTGGATGGAAGAATGGCATTGCAGAGATTGTGGGAGTTTATTCCAAAGGAGGGAAAAAAGAGGAACGAAAGAGTGAAGGTGAGGAGTGATTCGTAATTTTGGTAGTTTTACCATAAGTGGCAGACCTTGAGTGCCCTGCGGAAAGATGGGGGAGACATATCGCAGACCGAGCATTGGGGGTGTGGGGGGGCAGTTGACCAGAGATGAGATGGTAGAAGGCAGAAAGACCACCGACCTGCCTGCGGTGAGAGAGTGAGAGGCCCAAAGACTAAGCCTCACCGCGGGAGATGCCAATGATCTTAAATGCCTTGGTTTCCACAGGTCAACCAGAAGGTCCATGTTGACCTCAAAAATAATTGGCTGGTTGAATTCAGTGACCTTAAATATAAATCATCTTCAAATTTCAACTCAATCGGATGATTATAGAGGATTTTAGAAATACCACCTTAGTTGTTGACCTTTTGACCTCAAAATCAATTGGCTTCTTCCTTATAACAAACTCTACCATTTGGGGAAGCTTCGTGAAGATTGGTTTAAATTTGTGACCTGGAGGTGAGAGACAGACAGACAAGCAGACAGAATAACAAAATCGACAGACCAAGACATTGAAAAATCTTCGATTTTGCATCTAACAAACGGACAGACAGATAGGGGTGAAAATATAACCTCCATCTATCTTCGGTGGACAGAGGTAATTAAGTTGTTCCTCGATCGTAGACTGACATTTGTATACAGAGAGACAGACAAAATTAACAAATTGCTTAACCCCTCCTTTTGCTTCGTGCGCATGTAGGGTAATAATAATAATAATAATAATAATACTCATAATAATCACAACAATAATGTTGATAATAAGGAGGGAAAATGCTATTGAATGGATTTGTACGTTTCTACAAAGGGGACCAATTAAGTAGTGAGGAAGAGTGTGAAAGATTTGGGAAAGGTAGAATCGTACGAGTTTGTGGATGTGGAAACAAAATACCTGTTCGTGTTACACCTTTCCTCCATGTCTTCGGATGTGGACAGGCCTTTCGATGGAACACTCTCAGCTGCCTATGAATTGTCCTCTGCAGATTTTTGCTGCTGCATTTCTCCGGGGGACTTCTCGTCGTTCAATAAACGGAAATGGCTTTTTATGTCCAACAGTCATTATTTTTATTTTGTGGATTGATTAAGCTTATACCAGCGGCCTTGCTTTGCATACACAAGCGGTCACTAATTGCTACCGTTAATCGTACGCCTTGTCTTGGCCACAACACCAGTGAGGCCAAATAAATTTCTTCAATCAGATTATGATTGTTTCCATATGGTTTTGGACTTATGGTAACTCATATTCTCTTTGCATATTGCGCTAAGTCTCTCTGGTGTTGGCATATATATTTGGAGAGCGAAACCCATCATGGGACGACTGAGCTTTATGAAACTGACTATTGGACTGTATTTATGTTTTCTAATAGAAAGCTCCGGCAGAAAGACCATTGCTTCTTATTCGAGGTAAACTAATAAACAACTTTGCTTATTCTCTCTTGGCCTGGAGAGGTTTTGACATTATCTGTCCCTTCCGTCCCCACCTCGTTATGCGATCCCTTTACATGGCTGTGTGAACCATTGATTCCTGTTATCGCCGAACTTTCATTACATTGTATCACTCACAATCTTTCCGCTCGCTTTTATGTTTTCTCTCATTTTCTTCTCTTCTTTTTCTTTATTCCCCACTCCCACTTCAACATATATATTCTCACTTCTTTCTCTTGATATGTTCATATAATGTTCTCCCTTTCAAAAGTTCGATGAGTTCACTCACGAGTCTTTTAGATTTGGGTAAGCGATGGTATTCATTTTGCTTTTCTAAACGGGAAATATTCACCTTCACCTCTGCATGTGACATATATGTATTTATATGTATATATATTTATATATATATATATATATATTATATTATATTATCTATATATTTCTAAAACTCTCATCTTGTATGTATGTATGTATGTATGTATGTATGTCCCCGAAATACAGCCAAAACGGTACACGATAGTACAAACATTTTTTGGTCACCTTACTCACCATTCACCTGCGGTGTGCAGTATCAAATTTCGTTCAGATCAGGCAATGAAAAAAATATATTAAAAAATCAATTCCCGATTCAGTCAAGTACTCTTCGGGAGTATTTGATCAAGGCAAACAACCTCAGCGGTATAGTTCGCTGGATCTATCTTCTTTTTTTTCTTGTTTTTTTTTTAATGATTTTTTCTTCAACCGCTGTCACAACAGGAACCCAACGGGTTCACGGATCAAACTCTCATCTTGAATGTATATATGTATGTTCCCGAAATACAGCCAAAACGGTACACGATAGCGCAACAATTTTCAGCCCACCTTACTCACCATTCTCATGCCGTGTGAAGTATCAAGTTTTGTTCAAATCGGGCAACGAAAAAATTATTTAAAAATCAATTCCCGATTCAGTCAAGTACTCTTCAGGAGTATTTGATCAATGCAAACAACCTCAGCGGGATAGTTCGCTGGAGCTATCTTTTTTTTTTTCTTGAAATAATTTTTTTCATCAACCGCTGTCACAACGGGAACCCAACGGGTTCACAGGTCATCTTGCATATATATATATATATATATATATATATATATATATATATATATATATATATATATATATATATATATATATATATATATATATATATATATATATATATATATATATATATATATATATATATATATATATATATATATATATATATATATATATATATATATATATATATATATATATATATATATATATATATATATATATATATATATATATATATATATATATATATATATATATATATATATATATATATATATATATATATATATATATATATATATATATATATATATATATATATATATATATATATATATATATATATATATATATATATATATATATATATATATATATATATATATATATATATATATATATATATATATATATATATATATATATATATATATATATATATATATATATATATATATATATATATATATATATATATATATATATATATATATATATATATATATATATATATATATATATATATATATATATATATATATATATATATATATATATATATATATATATATATATATATATATATATATATATATATATATATATATATATATATATATATATATATATATATATATATATATATATATATATATATATATATATATATATATATAGTTATATATATATATATATATATATATATATATATATAGTTATATATATATATATATATATATATATATATATATATATATATATATATATATATATATATATATATATATATATATATATATATATATATATATATATATATATATATATATATATATATATATATATATATATATATATATATATATATATATATATATATATATATATATATATATATATATATATATATATATATATATATATATATATATATATATATATATATATATATAGTTATATATATATATATATATATATATATATATATATATATATATATATATATATAGTTATATATATATATATATATATATATATATATATATATATATATATATATATATATATATATATATATATATATATATATATATATATATATATATATATATATATATATATATATATATATATATATATATATATATATATATAGTTATATATATATATAGTTATATATATATATAGTTATATATATAGTTATATATATATAGTTATATATATAGTTATATATATATATATATATATATATATATATATATATATATATATATATAGTTATATATATATATATATAGTTATATAGTTATATATATATATATATATATATATATATATATATATATATATATATATATATATATATATATATATATATATATAGTTATATATATAGTTATATATTTATAGATATAGTTATATGTGGTTGTATGTCGTTATACATACATACATACGTACATACAAACATACATACATCTAGAGGAGAAAATCATGAAAAGATCATGATTTTGGATCGGGGGTGACTTGAGATGGTGGTGAACAGCTGTCTTGAAGACATGGAGGGAAGAATGAGATTGAATCGAGAATGATGGGTGGTTCCACAGGTGGAGAAAAAGACAAATATTCTAAGTGCAGTTGAGCATTGGTTCTGGATTTAGGCAGTTTCACGAAGAGGAGGTTACTGGTGGATCAAGTGCATTCAACAGATACCTGAGGAGGACAAAGCACAGAAAGGGCAGAGGGTGCAAGAAATAAGGTGGAAGAATACGGCGACCACCAATCTGTCAGTGATGGCGAAGTGACAGGCCCGTAGACTCGGCATCACTACAATGAGACGTTGCAATGATTGTTGAAGGTCTTGGGTTCCATGGTGTCAAGCTGAACAAGATGTGAGGCAGGGAAGCCAGCCCAGAGGGGAGATCAGTACTCCATCGAGATGCAGGGGAAAGTCTTGTATGTGGTGAGGAGCTCAGGTATGCCAAGGAAGGACTTTGCATGCCAGAGGATGCCCAGTTTGTGACTGGTTTTGGAGATCAGCTTGGAGATGTGGCTTTCCCAGGAAAGATCATGGCAGATAGTGAGACCCAGAAGCTTGAATGAAAGGTATTCTACAAGAAGATTGTTGAGAAAGTAGATGGAGGGGGGAGGGGGGGTTGCATATGGTCCTTTTGGAGAGACGTAGTGAGGGTGTAAGATTTGTCAGGGTTGAAAGACACATTCCAAGTGGTTGACCAGCTTGTGATTTTATCCAGATCTGCAGAGAGTGAAGAGGCTGTTGCTTGTTGATCTGAGGGATGAGATATGGGATGGCAGAGGGTGGAGTCATCAGCAAAGAGATGAAGAGGATTTTCCAGAGAGTTGGAGACATCATTGATGAAAACCAAAAAAAAGCATAGGGCCAAGAACACTGCCTTGAGGAACTCCAGCCTGAACAAGAAGAGGGGATGAGGAAATTCCATGAAGGGCTACACGTTGGCTGTGACAGGAGAGGAAGTCTGCAAGCCATGAGTGGAGATGGCCTTGGATACCATCGGAAGGGAGTTTGGTGAGCAGGGCAGGGTGCCAGACTGTGTCAAAAGCACGTGATATGTCCAGGGATACGGCTCTGATTTCATGTCCGGTATTAAGGACCTCCATCCATTGTTGGGAGAGCAGAAGCAGCATGTCCAGGGTAGAGTGACCTGGTCTGAATCCAAATTGATGAACAGAAATCAAGCCATTGGAGAAGAGGAATGAATTGATGTCTGAAGCGATTATTGATTCCATAACCTTGCTGATGATTGGGAGAAGGCTGATTGGTCTGCAGTTGCAGAGATCTGTTTTAGCACATTTTTTACACAGAGTGGTAATGTTTGCTGATTTCCAAGTAGATGGCAGATGACCTTGAATAAATGAGAGGGTGATTAGAACAGAGAGAGGGTGAGCAAGAGCAGCAGAGCAGGTTTTTAGAACACGTGGGCTGATTCCGTCTGGACCCGTTGCAGAATCTGAGTCGAGGTTTGACAGCAAGCTCCCCACCTTATCAGGAGAAAAGGACACAGAGTCCAGGAACAGTTGAGAGCGACTGGGTAAGGTGGGTACAGAAAGCGATGGGATTCGGACACAAGATTTGGAAGCATACACGGAGTTTAGGCATTCAGTCTCTTCAGGTGCAGTGTCAACTGTGCGGCCATTTGAGGTAAGGGAGAGGATGGAGGGGGAACATTCACCAGAAACAGACTTAAGTAGGCACCACCACGAGTTGGAGGAGGGAGCCAGGTTTGAGAGTTCAGACTTGAGATTACAAAGATGTTGTTTCCTGGCTTTCCTCAGGGTAGACACACACTTGTTCCAAGCTTTGTTGAAGGAACTGAGATTGCCTTCAGTTGGAATAGCCTTCCATGAGGCAAAGGCAAGTTGCTTGAGGACAACTGCCTCACCACAATTGTTAGTGTACCATGGGTGGGAAGAAGGGTAGGACAACTGAAGACGAGATGGGAAAATCTTTGCATGAGAAAGAGAAAATTTCTTTGAATGAATTCTGAGGACGAGTTGGTATCAGAGAAAGTAGAAATTGTGGACCAGTCTAGAAGTTTGATGACTGCTTGAAGTCCCTGCCAGTCGGTCTGAGTGAAATTCCAGACTCGTCAGCGCTGAGTTGGTTCTCTAATCACAGCCCAAGAGATGACCACTTCTACAAGCATGTGGTCAGATGAACTGAATTGAGCAGAAAAAAAGAACAGCAGATATTTTCTGGAAAATTGGTCAAAATCAAATCGAGAAGGGATGGAGTACCATTGGCTGAGAACCGGGTCAGTAAGATGAGAGATCGAGTCAGTCCCAATGAGTCGCAGAAGTTCTTTGCTGAAGCGCCATGGCAGGTGAGAGAGGTACCACACCCAGCCAACTGGCATGATGACAATTGAAGTCACTGCACATGAGGAAGAGAGTTTGGATGAGAGGATAGAAGTTGGTCCATGTTTTCGGCGAGTGCGATGTAAATGGAGTCATCACTGTTTGGTGGATGGGACAACGTACAGATAAGCAAGTGGAAGAAGAGGGGAAGCCATAGCCAGAGGTATTCCTGGGGATGTGGATGAGTGAGGGTAGTACATGGAGAGTGAGGAATGGAATTTTTGATGAGGAGAACAACTCTGCCACCAGGACGAGGCTCAGGTCTATCAAACTGGAGGAGAGGGTAACCAAGGAGAGAAACTAAGGAATCAGAGATGTATTGAAGGAGGAAAGTTTCTGTTAAGCAGATTATGTCTGGTTTGTCAATTACAGCCTGTATGGAGAGATCAGTCAGGTTAACGTGAAGACCTCGGATGTTTGAGGTCTGCCCTGTTAAGGAAAAGGAAGGGGAGGAGGCTTTGGGTTCAGCGTAGGGGGCAGGGAATGGTAGGGCGAGGGAGTAGAGGTGGAGGTAGTGAGAGTTGTTGATTTTGTGTCAGAGATTGCAGAAGAGCTATGGCTGAGGGTCGGATAGGAAGGAGGACAAAGGTATCGGTGCTGAAGGGATGAGTCGCATTGGGGAGTAATAAGAGAAGGGGCAAAGGGAGGTCGGAGATTGGAGGAGGTGGGGAAATGAGTTGGAAGAGAGAGGGTGGGGGACAGAGGCAGCTTTGTGGATGTGAGGGGTGGGCTGCTTTGAGAAGGGGGATAGGGGGGACATTTTTAAGAGGAGGGGTGAGGGCAGGAATTCAGGAAGAAGGGTCAGGGGGGAGAAGTGAGGGAGAAGGGTGAAGGGGGAGCCTGGGGGGTGGAAGAGAGAGAAATTTGCTTTGAAGAGGGAGGAGTTAGCTGGTTTGAGAGGGATGGGTGATCGGGAAGCTTTGAGAGATAGCAGAGATAATGAGACCAAGGCATGGCCATGGGGGAGGAGGGAGAAGGGAGAGGTGGAGAGAGGGGAAGGATGAGGCTTGGTGGTGCTATGGTGAAGAAGGGAGCAGGCAGGGGGAGGCACAAGATTTGAGAGTTTGAATTGAGGGGGAGGTGGGTTGAGATTTGAGGGGGTGGGAAGAGGGAGAGGCAGCTGTGAGAAGGGGGAGGGATGGGGGGGATTAGAAAAGGAGGGGTGGGGGAGAGAATTGAGGCAGAAAGGTGAGGTGGGGGGTTGAGGGAGAAGGGTGAGATGGGCGAGAATTGAGGCAGAACGGTGTGGGGGACGCTTGGAGGGCTGGGTGAAGAGAGTGATGTTTAGCCTTGAAGAGGGAGGAGGCGGCTGAATTGAGATGGAGGGATGAGAAGGAAGCTTTGAGAGGGAGTGGAGACAATGACAGCAGGCACGGTCATGGGGGAGGAAGGAGAAGGGAGGGGTGGGGAGAGAGGAAGGATGAGACTGGGTGGAGGAATGGTAAAGCGGGGAGGGGCAGGGGGAGGAGCAAGATTAGGAGGGTGGATGGGAAGAGGGGGAGGTGTGATGAGAGGAAAGAGAGAGAGCATGTTTGAGATATTGAAGAGTGCGCTGAATGAGAGAGTGAGATATTTGTCTTTGGTTGGAATTGAGTCCCCACATGTTTGAAAACTATACAGTTTGGGATACCACAGGGGGAGCTCTTATTTAAGCAGAGGGCAATGTAGAGAAGCAAAGAGAGGAGGTAGGATGGGGAGCAAGATGGGAGGAGTAAGGAGGGGCATAACAGGGGAGGAGGTCGATTTAAGGAAGTGAGACGAATTTGCATTGAAGTTGGAAAAAAAAAATTTTTTTAAGACGAACAAGTATTGCAAAATGGGATTTTTATAATTTTGTAGGTCAGAGATTCATATAAATACATTGGAGGATGGATGGAGTTTTGAAGACTTGAGAGAATGAAGGAAGGAAGGAAGCATTGTAACAGATGGAATTTTTCGACGTGGGATGAAAGAAAGGTCTAAAATAACTCATGTTTTTTTTAAGAAGAAGAAGAAGAAGAAGAAGAAGACCAATTTGAAGAAGAAGAGCATGGCAGAGAGAGGGAGTTGAAACATTTTAAGAAACGTTATTTTTTTTTTTTTATATGAGAGAAGATGGGGTAGATTAGTGGAAGAGTTTGAAGAAAAACATTGTGAAGGTGAGTGGTGAAAACCTTCACCACCAAAGTGGGATTGGAAATGTGCAAAAGGGCAAAGAAGGAGAAGAAGAAGAGCAGGAGGAGGAGGAGGAGGAGGAGAAGGCGGAACAGGAAGTCACGTGGTTACGGCAGGGAAAGGTGAGAAGGGAAAAGATACTTATTGTGTGTGTGTGTGTGTGTGTGTGTGTGTGTGTGTGTGTGTGTGTGTGTGTGTGTGTGTGTGTGTGTGTGTGTGTGTGTCGTTGATTGGTATCGACATATGCGGCTTTCAGAATGTGGAATGAAGTCCTCTAAGGGTGATCTCAAAGTACCCACCTTTATTTCGGTAAGGGGTCACGATTCATGGACCACACTGTGAAGTTTTCTTTTTTCAAAGTTTTGTGCCGAGAGTTCTCTTCAGGATTGTTACTGAGCCCCGGACGGCTTCCAACCAGGGCCGGATTAACCACTAGGCCCGTGAGGCCTGGGCCTTGGCCTACGAAAAAGTCCGACGTTTTTTTTTTTCTTTTTTTCAGTTTAATTATGTGACTGGACATGTGCAGGAAGGCTTGAGTCATGTTCGCGCTGAGTATGAACATCCCGGCCTCCTCTTACTTTCCTGTGAGTTATCGAGCATCCTGACGCTTGCAGTTCTTCGTTTTACTCTGATTTGTCGTTTTTTATTCTTGACTCTCTCTGACGGATATATTCGGCTCCACGACAGCGGTACTTGCAAACGCGACAAAAAGAGGAGGCGTGAAACAGAAACAAAAAGACTGTCTGGATCCATGTTGAAATTTTTTTCACCTCACCAGAGTCGAGATGACCAGACGGAATGTGCGCATGCAGAGTCTTCTGACGTCGATGTCGAGGGATCAAGTAATCTCGCACTGCATCACGTTTCGAAAGCTGATGATACCAATACCATCGCATCGAGCAACGAGAGAAGCATTGAAACAACTGCAGCCGGTGCTGCGGCTCGTAGTTTCAATCCTGATCCTGCTGAATGGACTCTTTCCGCAGAACTCGTGGATAGTTTCATCCAGAATCCTCCCTGCCAAGATAGGAACGCAGATTTTTCGTATACGGCCCGAGTGTATCCAGATAAAACACGGTATTTTTGGCGCGAACACTTTCAGCGGAAACTCATGAATAGGGAAACGGTGAACAGGGGCTGGATGCTGTTTTCTCCATCAAACGGTAAACTTTACTGCTACGTGTGCAAACTCCTATGTCCCGACGGCGATGATCATGAAAGCCATCACAGTAATTTTCGAATCGGATTCAATGATTGGAAGAATGCCTCTGCACATCTTGCGTCGCACGAGCGTGGGACTGTCCATATTCTCGCAATCAAAAAGTCGCTCGAAATGAAGGTGACAGACAGGATTCACACATCATTTGAACAGCGGTACCTCCACGAGGAAGTTTACTGGACTAATGTCCTGAAGCGAATTGTCGCTGTAATATCGTTCCTCGCCGAAAGAGGGCTTCCTTTCCGGGGCACGACTGAGCAGCTGGGTTGTGCTAACAATGGAAACTATCTCGGTTGTCTTGAACTAGTCTCAAAATTCGATCCATTTCTTGCCCAGCATCTTGAAGTGTCTGGGAACAAGGGAAAGGGAAGTGTATCGTACCTGTCATCAACAATATGCGACAAGTTTATCCTACTACTTGCCGAAAAAAATGAAATCTATCACCGTACGAGAAATAAAAGATGCTAAATATTATGGTGTTTCCATCGATTCGACGCCAGACGTTTCGCATATCGATCAGTTGACGGTAATATTTCGATATGTGATGCAAGATGGTAGCGCCGTCGAAAGGTTTCTACAGTACGTCGTCATTGAGCATCACGATGGTGAATATCTGTTTTGGAAAATTGCAAGAGGTACTGGAAGCCAATGGGATTGATCTCATGGATTGTCGAGGGCAGTCATACGACAATGCAAGCAACATGTCTGGTGTCTATTCAGGCGTACAAGCAAGAGTCTGTAAAATTAATCCATTGGCTCAGTGGGTACCATGTGCTGCACACAGTTTGAATCTGGTAGGAGTCGCTGCCGCAGAGAGTTGCTTGGAAGCCGTCAAATACTTTGGACTTATTCAAGCCTTGTATAACTTTATGTCAGTATCTCCCCAAAGATGGGCCATTTTAAATAAGTCACTCGATGAACGTGCCATCAAACTCAAATGTTTGTCCGAGTCTGATACGAGGTGGTCAGCTCGCGCGGACGCTTGTAAAGCGTTTTCCGCTAGCTACAAAGACATAAAGAAGGCGCTAATGAAGACAGTCGAGCGCCCTAAAGACAGTCCGTCAGTGAGTCTGGAAGCCAAAGCATTGGCTGAGAAAATGGAACTGACAAACGGCAATCGTGCGCTGTACTGTCTGGTCTGATCTACTTGGCAACATTGATCGAGTAAACAGATGTCTCCAACAACCTGGAATAGATGTCGGAGCGGTTAAGCAGCATTATGATGCCCTCTATGAATAAATAGAGTCGCTTCAAAATGATGAAAGATTTGATGCATTTCAGGACCACGCCAAAAAGATGGTTGAGGCCATCATTTCCGCTGATGATAATCGTCGGGTCAAGAGGCGAAAGAAGGCCTTCGATGAAAATGACGAGGAAGAAGAAACCTCAAAATCTGCCAGGGAGAAGTTCAGAGTTGACATGTACTTCTCCATGCTCGATCGCCTTCTGACAGAAATCCATAGAAGAGAAAGCTATCAGAAAATCACGGATCTGTTTGGATTCATCCCCACGGCCAACAGCCTCGACCATGATACACTCTCTCGCAGAGCAGGGAAACTGGTTTCAGCGTACCCTGCTGACGTTGGAATGGACATAGTTCAGGAAATATAACTTTGCTCGAAATACTCCAAGTTCATCGACGCATCGGACATGCTCAAGTACATTATTCATAACAATTTGACACAGACATTCCCCAATATTTTTGTTGCCCTCCGAATATATTGTGCGATGTTTGCGACAAGCTGCGAGGGTGAGCGCTCCTTCAGCACACGGAAGCACATGAAAAATGGTCTTCGGTCGACCGTGGGGCAGGTGCGCGTGTCCACACTCGCTCTGCTTAGTGTTGAATCTGAGCTGATGAAGCAAATTGATTTCTCCGAAGTGATCGCGTCGTTTACCAACCAAGAACCAAAAGGCACAAAAGAAGGTATTTCAGCATGGTGGAAATTGAATATGCATACATTCCTCCAAATTTGTTTTCTGTATCGTTCGTTTCTCAATTTCGAAGCCGAATTGGATTTTACAGGCACTTGTATATTTGAAAGTCGGACAAATCGGCATTTACCGCAGTCTGTTCCAATTAAATTTCATGTTCAAAATCGTCGTTTTGGTCACCCTTTAATTTGGCCTTCGAAATCTCAAGGGCCTTGGCCTACGAAGACCTTAATCCGGCCCTGCTTCCAACTGTAGTTCGTTTGTAGTAATATTCCCAGGGATGGTGTTTAATATCTCTGTGAGGTTCTTTATCATCAATGGTACAACTTTGTCATTCAGCTTCCAGGATCTTTTCACTTCATGCTTGAGATCTTGGTATTTGGTTATTTTCTTGATTTCTGCATCGTTGGACCAAAATCACCGGTATTGACACCTCAATTAGCAATGCCTTCTTCTCTATTTTTTGTACCTAATAATTATATCTGGTCACAATGGTGTGTTTTCTGTGTTCACGCCTGATGGGATCATAAGGTCGTACATGAGCAGTACTTCAATGTTTTCAGTAATTGCTTTTGGTTCATTTTCCCACAAATTTTATGGAACTGGGATATCAAAGTTTTTGCAGATGTGCCAGCACAGATTACCAGCCAGTGCAGAAATCTGCAGCACAGATTGAAGATTACTTTACAAACTCTGTTGTGTCGTTGTGTGTACAGCTGTTCTGACGTTTTTTTTTTTTCGTGTTCAGTCAGTATGCATCACATATCATTCTCTTTGCTCACCCCACCTCCCCCGCCCCCACCGACTTTATTGTGTGTGTGTGTGTGTGTGTGTGTGTGTGTGTGTGTGTGTGTGTGTGTGTGTGTGTGTGTGTGTGTGTGTGTGTGTGTGTGTGTGTGTACTGATGACTCGACCTTGCATTCCTCCATGTCTTTCCCATCTGCCCATCTTCCCTCACTCGATCTGCATCTCGTTTCATCACAGCCACCTCTTTAAATTCGGATATGGCCAAGATCTCCATCAAGGGGAAACTGTAATCAAGTTAAGTTTAATGCTTCAAAAACTCAATTTCTTCTCATATCTCTCTCACAAACTCCTCTCAACTCTCCAATCTCCTTTGAAAGCTCGACAATTACACCAAGTGATACAATAAACTCGAACATCAAATTTATCCTGGAATCCACACGTTACTCAAACAGTTAAGTCTGCGTCAAAGAAATTAGGAGTCCTGTTCAGCTGTCGAAGATTCTTCTCCTCTAAACAGTTGCTCCAACTATATAAAGGATTGACTCGTCCTTGAATAGAGTACTGCTCTCACATCTGGGGAGGTTCCAGCTCCACATACTTACTGGACAGAATTGAATCCAAAGTTATTTGACTTGTGAACTCCACCAATGTGACGTCAAAACTCGACCCGCTCAAATTACGCCGCAAAGTAGGCTCTCTTTCTCTTTTCTACAGATATTACTTTGCTTTCTGTTCATAAGAACTTGCTGCTTGTGTACCTCCACCATCAGCGAGACCAATAAATACTCAACAAGACACGACATCACATGATTATTGTGTGGCCATTGGCAATTCAAGGGTGGGCCGTTATGATGTTTGTTTCTTCACCTCCACTGCCAAACTCTGGAACGCTTTACCTTCTCACATCTTTCCAAACACTTATGACCTTCCCCCTTTCAAAAAGCAGATTTTTTTACTTCCTCAAAAACTCTTAGACTATTCTCCCTTTCCTTACTTTTATATCAATACAGTTCAATTATTGAAGGCTTGGCCTCGATGAGGACGATTCAGTCCGTGCCTGAAGCCTTCAACATTAGAAAGGTAGGGTTGACTCAGCCTGTCATCCCTCTGAGGTCAGCAAAATTAGTACTACTGTACTGGGAACAGGGGCATTGCAGCAGTGGCACAGCTATGCCCCCAACTGCACATGTAGGATGAGGACGAGGAGGTGCACAGAGGTTATGTTTTCACCGTTTGTCTGTCTTTGACCAGAATATCTCCAAAAAGTTGTTGATTAATTTGGATGAAACTTGGTGGACAGGTTTGTTGTGTGATGTGGCTGAATTTATCAGATTTTGGTGAACATCCGGATCCAGATCCAAATTTGTTTTTTTAAAAGCGATTCCTCACTATTGAGAGATAGAGCCAAAAACGATATTCTGTGTGATATCTCGAAAACTTGTGGACAGATTATGACAAAACTTGTTGGATGAGATAGGGAGGTGGCAAAAAGAAGCAGAATTGATTTTGGTTAAGGTCCAGATGCAGATCTGGCCTATCAGTGGGATATAAAACATAAACTGTTCAGCCTGGCAGAGGTATGCGCACTACCGAGTGTTGTTTTAGTTTCTACTGGATTATTGTTGCTGTTTCAAATTTTTAAATGATGTCTTAATGCTGACTTTATTTTTATGGCTGTTTTCAAAGTACCTGCTCCCATGTGTTTGCATCGTCTTTTCTTACGCACTTTTGTCTGGCATATTCCATTATCCAAACCAATCTCGATTTTTCTCTTTCGGACTCGTTTTCATATGTTTAATTATTCGTTTTGAGGTCATTTCTCGCTGGCCTCTGGCTGCTTGTTGTTTGACTTGCTCTGTTATTTTCTTTACCTTTTTCAAGACAGGTATTTATCAATTTAGAATCTCCTGTACCAAGGTGATCTTATCTGACAGTTTCCAATTCTGAAGATTTTTTTTTTTGTGATGGACCATGTTATCCTCCTAAAAAGAACTACTTCATTTTATGTATTTTTTTTCGGTAGTTTTGCAGTCGCTGAATAGAGGAGTTGAGGCAGGCAGCCCTTTTGTGACCTTCCAATCTTCTGTGCAGACCTCTGCCTCATAATGATGCTTGGATCTTCTTCCCCAGTGGAGAAATTGCAAGCGTTTTCCTTTCCCCCTCTAATTTCTGCCTTTAAAGTTGATCTCATCTTTACGATGATACCTAAATCCCGAAATGCACATCCACGACCAATGTTTAATACTCCATCCTACACACTTCTTTCTCCTGCTCTTTCATCTTTTCCCTTCTCATTCTGACTTTACTTGTGTTCCAACTTTACTTTTATTTCTTCCCCATGCTTCTTTCTTTGTCAATCAAGATTAGCTGATGTTATTGTCATTTCCAATCACTTATATTCATGATATCTTCCATGCTTCAAGGGTTCCAGAAAGGTTCCTTGTTTGCTTATGCCTTAAATCGACCCTTTTGTCGTGCTGACGAGTACTTTAGTCCGAAGCAGCTGTTAGAAACTGGTGTTAATACAAACTTTTGCAAATCCACATGACCATTGCACTCAGAAAGCAAGGCTTTAAAATTATGCCCAGAAGGCTTCACAAAGCAAGGCCTGAAGATAATTGAATGCATCCATATTGCATTCCATAAGGGCCCTCTCTGGCTTTCCCTCCGGATCTGTACGACCCTATCTCATATAACTTTACTGGCATTGAGAGGTACCTCGGCTTAGCAATTCCGCCTCCAGAATGCAGCATAATAAACTATAGATTACAGCATTTCCCTTGTCAATAAAGCACCATCATTTGTCCTTAACCATGAAATTTTCCCTCAAACAGGTGGTTGTCTGGGGCTTCTTGTAACACGGGCTTGATGTGGTTTCTCATTGGAGAAATAAAGGGCAATGTGATGTTGTGGAGGCTCATGGGATATTTTTCTGACATAAATGGGCTTCATTGACATGGAGAACAAGACAGGGCTGGCTGATCTGGCAGCAGAAGAAGATAGAGATCACTGAGGGGCCAGAAAGCGACGCTGAAGTTCCCCCATATTCTCCCATCACCTTTCCCTTTGTTTCTCAAGTCTTAAGTCCCAAGTCGTCTGCCAAAAGGGTTTTGTGGATGTTAAATTCCTTGGACGAGTGCCTGTGCAGTTGTCTGAGCGACAGCCCTGGTTTGACGGCCCAAACATCCATCCCTCAGGCTTTAAAACAGAGAATTCTCATTTCATTTGTGCACAAGCAAGCTTTTGCTTTGCATCTTCACAACCTCTTCAAAAGAATTATATATATATATATATATATATATATATATATATATATATATATATATATATATATATATATATATATATATATATATATATATATATACTGAAAGATGCACCACTGCCCAATCAAGAGATGAAACTGAAGCTCAACAAAGCCATGTCACATTTCTTTTTGTCTGACGAATCATGCAGGGAACTCGAGAGGAAGCTCACCTGGGCTATTTTCTACTCCCTATGTATGTTTAAAGTATTGCTTGCTTTCACATCGAATCAATGTGGTTGTGAAAGTTAGGATGGCCATGTGAAGACTAACTCAGCTCTTACATGAACCTCGACATCTGCTTCACAAAAAAGAATCAAACGTTGCTTTTTAGAAATCGTCAGCATAGTGGCGAGAACACAAGATCGCTTAAACAGAGCTAACTCTTCACCGTACAGCGTACTGACAGTCTGCTGCTCCTTGGGTGGCTTCACCCCAGCATACAGGGCTCATTCAACGTTGACGTGGACTTTCTAATTGGTGAGCCTGTGAAAACAAGTACTTAAATGCTGAAATTTTGTGCAATGATATTGCCTACCCTAAACAAGTTATTCAGGAAGTGACATCAACACTGGTCAAATCCTTCTGGTGGAGAGGGAGAGAGAGAGATGGGGTAGGAGGGAGAGAGGGTGGGAGAGGAAGATATGTGGTTGAGGGAGAGGGGTGGTAGACGGAGAGAGGGAGTGAGAGAGTTGTGGGAGAGAGAGATAGAGCAGGAGATGGGTGGGAGAGAGAGAGAGAGAGGGGGAGAGGGGTGGGAGAGTGATGGGAGAGAGAGAAGAGGAGGGGAGTCGGAGGGGGATGAGATTCCAGCAGAAGTGACTCCTTGTTTGAGGTCAATCCGAGAGACGGCACATACAATGATGAATCGCCCTGCCTGCCAAATACTGTGATGACAGTTTATGGCTGGATCAGTATTGGAACCCAGGCTTATCAGCTCAGAGCGAGTGTGCATACCTCTATTAATATATTTACATTAATCTTTTGCAAAGAAAGTAGATTGCACAAAAAGGTGAAAACAACAAACTGTGTTTGTAATTGCCAAAAAAAGGACCACTGTTGCCTGTTTCGCCATGGCTTGCAAAAGCAGCCTTGATCCCATTGGTTAATTATTTTTGTTGTGCTCGATGAAGTTCCACTTTCTGCACATTCCTTCATCTTTTCTTCACTCAATATTGTGGTCCGAGTTGTTAGTTAAGCTTAATGCTTTTGCTTAAAAAGTAAATACACTTGGTTATAAAATAAAGCTAACTTGTTAAAATGTTCAGATTTCACTCCAGGTTTTGACTATATGAACACTATTCCCAAGCACAATATCAGCTTTGTGCCCTCATGAAAGATTCCACTCCTGTTTCTTTCATGGACTGCATCTCCTCCTGTTGCTCTCACTAATATTGATGTAGTGTTCATGCAGAAACTGATGAAGGAGAAAAAAAAATTAGGATTAGCTCAAATGTTATCTCATACATTTCATTGGAAAATTTTCTAACTTCGCATATCAGAGTCCTATAGAGGTCCCTTTCAGCGCATAACATTTTGAAGGTCAAGGTCAAAGGTCAAGGTCACTTTTTCGCAAATCAGGGGAGTCGACGAAACCCTTATTTTTTTGAGTTATTTTGATCGGGTCGTCTTCAAACTTCATGGGAATATAGTTCATGGTCTGGCGCTCAGCTGATTAATTTTTGGTGGCGATCGGCCTTGACCTTCATGGTAAGCGCTGAAGGTCGAAAGTTTTTGACCCCAAGGTCAAATTTTGAAATCTTAGATACCATATCGTGTAATACCTCATTTGAAAGCGCTTGATAAGTGCTTTCTAGATCTTTCAAAAGTTTGACGCTATGACGTCATTTGATGACGTCATGACGAAAAAACGGATTTTTCATGAAAATTTTATTTCCTCAGTTCTCATCAAAATCTCTATTTCATGTACAACGGTCCTGGAGAGATACCATTAACCATACGAAAATATAAAGGTCAAGGTCACAAAAAGGTCAAGCATCGTGGTCGACGAAATCCTTATTTTTTGAGTAACTTTAATCGAATAAATAAGTCACTCGTGTTCACATTTTGGCAAGATACTGGTCACCCTGGGGGTGACATTGGTTTTTTATTTTGTTTGTTTGTTTGTTTAAATACACAAATTCTTATGATGTTGTGGCCTGATGTTGCAGTGCTCTCCAGCTCTACAATTAACTTGGAGGGTATTTCCTCACCAGTTAGACTTTTTCCATGCAGATAGATTTTTCTATCACCACGTGTTGCTTTTGCTCGATTCACCTCTTCCCTTCCTAACGAGGCTTCTCGCACGACATCTTGTGATCAATTGCAACAAGTAAAACCCTCATCACATATGGTGGTGTTTTCGACAGATTCATGAATGATGTGAAAATGATCCTTCGTTTCTCCCCCTCGTCCCCCTACATCTACAAATGGGTACCTGCACATGTGAATCAATGAATTTCCGTTTGGACCTCACTGTGATTGTCCGTTGGTTTTTGTCATCTTGCCCAGAATTTTTATTTCATCCAAGCTGGATTTGGCCACGGCATGTTTTTTTTTTTGTTGTTTTGTTTTTTTTATCGCCACCGTGCTTACTGGCCTAATGATTGCCTTGGTGTTTAAAGGCATCGATGACACGCACCTGCTGCGATACGCAACTCCATGCTGCCAAAACGGCCACTTTTTTCAAGCGGCGCTTCCCGCCGCCTCCCATTTGGTCTCCTACCTTCTTTGCGCCATCGCCCGCAGAGCTAATAAGCCGTAATGGTGTCTTCGTTAAATGCTAATGCACGGAGAACTGGGTAAACAGGCCGGTCGTGGCAGTGACGAGCGACCGAGTGTCGGCGACAGCTGGCGGCCTGGGAGCAGGCCCAGCGTGCCGGCGCAAGTGTTGATACCTGATGAAGAGCATCCCACATGTCACGGACCAGCCTACAATGAAGCCATTAGTGTCCATCATCAACCGAAGGCATCACGACTGGGCCTTTCATGCCGGGCTTTCCTGTTTGCCTCGATGGGTCCACACGCGGCCCATTCTTTTCTCACTTATCTCTGACTGTCGTAGGGTTTCGGATAGTCCTGAAATCTTTCGACTGCGGGGAAACAAATGCAATCGGTCGCCCAAATTCTTTACTCGTAATCCTGACCTCAGCCATCTTCATTTAAATTGATGGGTGTTTCCTGTTTGAACACCCAGCCTGTAAGCTTGGGGATGTGCGGAGCTGAGGTCATGAATTTTTCCACCTGCACCGGTGAACGCCAGACCCCATTTATATTGGATGTTAAGCGCCAGGAAACGTGCATCCAAAGTCGCTCACAAAAGCTTTTTGAAATCGTCTGGAGACTTCTCTGACTGTCATTCCGAGACTGGGAGCCTGCCTCTTTCAGGAGAAAGTGAAGCTTGCTCTAAGCAGATTAAAGAGAGTCGAAAATTCCCGCTGTCTCTCAGCGGTTATCCACAGCTGGTTATGCAAACCCCGAGCTCCCTGTCACTTGGCGGCACACCAAAATGATTAATCAAACCCGTACGACTGTGAAACACTTGCTGAAGGTTTGCCTAAATGCAAAGGATCAGGAAAAAAAGAAAAAAGAAAACTTGTGTACCCCAGACTTTATGCCGATTCGAGCACACGACCGCACGAATCATTTTACCTGGCTCATCAATTCAAATTCTCCGCTCGTTATAATTTTCAGCAAAAACCAGTGCGACCTTTGTCGCATTGACCACCCTCCCCACAAGTCCCATACCCACTTTCTGGAAGTTAATGATTCGGAAAAGAAATGCTGACAGCACTTTGGTTACAAGATTGATGTGGGAACTCTTACCTTTATTGATAACTCGACACAAGGCACACTTTATGAGAACCGGTGCGTCAAATGCTGTGGCGATAAGAAAACTGCTTTTCTGACATTGCACTGTTCAAATCTGAAACATTTTATTTGCTTCTTATTTTCTTTTCTTTTATTTTTTTGTTGGCTGCACTTTTCCAAGAAGCAACTTCATATATATATATATATATATATATATATATATATATATATATATATATATATATATATATATATATATATATATATATATATATATATATATATATATATATATATATATATATATATATATATATATTAGCTTGCTGCTGAGGACATCAGAAGGAAGATAAGTTTTGAAGCCACTTTGTGGCTATGCACTGGGCCGGTGATGTCTTTATTTCCAGCTATTCGTTCTCCATGCCATAGATTTTGGTTTTGCATCCAATGACAGATAACTGACAGCTTTTCTCAAGGCCCCGTGGCTTTTTGCCTCCCCTGCTCAAGTGCATGAAATTTGAAAGACGTCGAAACCAACAACCGTTTGGGTCATTTGGAGTCGTTTCAAACTTTATTGCAGAGCAGATGCCTGGAATACGAAAGAAGTTGTTTATTCCAAACATGTACCTGCTTCTGCCAATATACAATGTCGTCGAATCTCTCAGTGTTTTTGATTATGAACACTATTCCCAATCACAATATCAGCTTTGTGCCCTCAAGAAAGATTCCACTCCTGTTTCTTTCATGGACTGCATCTACTCCTGTTGCTCTCACTAATATTGATGTAGTGTTCATGCAGAAACTGATGAAGGAGAAAAGAAAAATTAGGATTAGCTCAAATGTTATCTCATACATGTCGTTATATGGATGATATTTGTGAGGTTAACTATAATTATGTTTGAGAGGCAGCTTCACAAGATTTATCCAGAAAGCCTGATTGGAAACAGGAGAGGTATTGAGTGTACAGTTGCTGCATATCTGGATGTGTTGGTTAGAGTTGGACAGAATGGTTTTAGTACAAGTGTATATCATAAAGTTGATGATTTTAGTTTCGCGGTAGTCTTGTACACCTTAACAGGTAACAATGTATCAACTAAAATGGGTTACAGTATCTTTTCATCTCAGCTTCTAAGATTTGCAAGAATTTGTTCAGTCAAGGATGATTTTGTGGAATATGCTGAGAATATTTTTTCCATCATGTTAAACAAAGGATATTTGGCTGATTGATCAGATATTGTGAGAATGGATTTAGGACTCGATCATCATCTTTTATTTAAGTTTGGTTGGTTTTCATGTCAACAAGTTCCTTTTAAATTGCATTTCATATAACAAAAATGAATTAATTATTTTAGTGAAGTAAATTCTTCAATTAATATTATTGATTAAACATATATATTTATATAATAAATGAGGTATTTAGAAAATAAATGAATCAATAAAATTAATTGATTAATATATAAATATTATTTATAAAACACATTATAAATTAGCATTAATATAATTTATTGGTGGTTGTGAGGATACGCAGTGCAGCCTGTGAAAATCGGTTGTTATTGACAGTTTGAATGACAGTTTGAGTCTATGGTTAGATGGAGGTACTGTGTAATGGACATTTCTACAAGGTCAAGTATTTATCGCTTAATATATTATTATATAACGTGATATATAATTAAAGTTATTCAAATGTCGTAATACTTTAAATAAAAGTAATAATAAAATAAGTTTTAATGAGGATATTGCATTGCTGTGTTTACTGACTGTCTGAACACAACTTTGAGGTTGTGGGTCCATTGATGTTGAGTAATCTACTGATGTGGACTTGCGACCGGGGTTGTGGACCCGCTGTTTGGAGAGGTTCTAGGCTGAAAGGATTAAAACTTCGATGATAAACGGGCCCAGCTAATGATGCGGATAGTTGGGAAATCGGTCAATTGTTTATGAGTTAAGGTTATAACTTCAAATAAAATAGTTTTTGTAAGGACTTACCAGGACATAGTGTGTGTGTGTGTGTGTGTGTGTGTGTGTGTGTGTGTGTGTGTGTGTGTGTGTGTGTGTGTGTGTGTGTGTGTGTGTGTGTGTGTGTGTGTGTGTGTATTGTTATGTCTGGCTTCCTTCTTTGGACTCAGGTGCAGTAATTAATCTTTATTTTGAGAATGAATTCCCAAGTTTAAGAATCTCTCACATGCCGTCTGTTGGTGGAGGATTTTACGAGGAGTAAGTAAAACAGGTTCATAATTGAGATTAATAGCGGTTCGGGTGACTGGCTTGGGATCTTAGTGTCCCGAGTTCGAGCCCCGTTGGCTGCTGAATTAAAACCAGGTGGGGCTGACTCAGCCTGTCATCCTTCTGAGGTCGGCGAGTGAGTACCAGCATACTGGTATGTGGGCAAAACATCTGCGGCATAGTCACGCCCCAACAATGACAGCTACCTGACAGCCAAGCGAGCATACACAAGAAGAAGAACATGTTCTCTAAGTCGTTGTTTAGTAAGGCACAAACCTCGCTCTTACGAGCATTGTTTGAATTAGGGGATACACAGTAGAGTGTGGAATCATCGGTATACATGGTGAGTTGGGATGAAACGTTATCAGACAAGTCATTGATGTTTCCCAGAAAGAGAGTAGGACCAAGAACAGAGCTGTGAGGAACACCAGAATTTACAGAGCAAATAGGGGATGAGTGACCATCCAGGACCATCTTCAACTTTCGGTTCTAAAGGAAAGCAGAAATCATAGACAACATTCCACATGACACACCATATGACTGGAGCTTGCACATCAGTCCCTTATGCCACACCTTATCAAAGGCCTTTGAAATATCCAAAGCAAGGAAACAGATCTCACCCCTAAAATCTAAGGCCCTGTTAAAATGATCAGAAATTATGGAGAGTAACTCAACCTGGAATGAAAAAGCCAGACTGACAGTCAATAAGACGTTCATTGTCCTCAAGGAGATGACGAAGCTTAAATATATATATATATATATATATATATATATATATATATATATATATATATATATATATATATATATATATATATATATATATATATGAAAAGCACGGTCCATGAAGCCATGTGACGATGTGCCTATTAATCACGTACTGTTTGAACGTTGGTTGCAGACGACACATATATCTATAAATTACGTACTATTGGAATGTACCTTTCACAGTGAACATATGTGACGATGTGGCCATTAATTACCTACTCTTTTAACGTCCGTTGCAGACTGTAAGTACATATATTAATTATGTAGTATTCGAATGTACCTTTCAAGGTGAAGCCGTGTGACTCTATGTCTACTAATTATGTACTGTTTGAACGTCAGTTCACCCTGACTTCACACATGTGCATCTATTAATTACATACTGTTGGAATGTACCTTCAGCCGCTTTAGACTGCTGAGATCCCTTCGACCATTGAAGACCCTTTAAGACCCCAAAGACACCTAAGACTCTGAGAACTGAAAAGACCCAGAGGACCCCGAAGACTCAGAGGACCAAAAAGACCCTGAAGACCTTTCAGACCCCTTGGACCTTAACACCATTTAGACTCCTTACACCCTTCGGACAGATGAGACAGCTTCTACCCTTGACCATTTGGACCACTTGGACCTTTTTACAAATTTACAAATAAATTTAAAATAAATATAATATCACCAAGATGACAAATGAATTTTTAATTAGTTAATTAAACCAAAAAGTGTCATTCGTGTTTACCGGAAATGGATCTTCATGATAAATAGAAGGCCTGTGTATTGATTGGAGTGCTGGTGCATTCCTGTGTCCATTCTGTAATGGTGAGGTATTTCTGGTGTGAGTAGGGGAGGGTGGGGTGGGGGGGGTTGTATGTGTGTGTTTTTTTTTGTTGATGTGTTGTTTGTGTGCTTTTTGTTGGTGTGTGGTTTGTATGCTTTGTTGGTATGTGGTGTAGGTGTTTTCTGTCAGTTTGTGTGGCTGTGTTTTTTCTGTCCTCCATGTGTCTTTCTTTCATTGTGTCCTCCACCTCTTTTTCTTTCTTTTTATTTGTCTATGGAGGCTGGAATCTTGCTAATAGGTTTTGTCAGGTTCACTTGGCTGCACCTGGATGGGTTTGAGGATGGCTGAGTAGCAGCTGAAACCCGAATCCTATCCAGGTTCCTCCTGATGATTCCATCTTTGTCTTTTTGGGTTCCTCATGATACTTCAGTGCTGTATTTGGTCAGTTATTTGATTTGTACAAAATAAATGTTTGTATTATGATTGGTATAAATCATGACAACACCGCAAATCTGGAACGTAAATGTCGGCAACGATGTGTAGAGAGGCAAGCGTCGCAAGCCAATCCATGCTAGTGATTGATAAAGCATCCAAAGATCTTACAAATCACAGGGAGAAGACTAATGAGACGACCGTAATTTGTAGTCAGAGAACACTCACCGACTCCCTTAAAAGCAGCGACAACGGAAACAACTTTCCTTGATTTGGGAAACACTGAATTATTATATATATTATATAGCGCATATTATATAGCTTGGCAATAATTTGTTCAAGTTCAGGGCAACACCTTTACAATACAACTACAGGAATACCATCAGGACCAGTGGCTTTTGAGGCATCTAAAGAATGAATAATTCTTTAACATTCTTCAGAATGACAAGAGGGACAGAAATAACGTTATCTGTGTAATATGGAAAAGCAAGAAGGGAATGTCCATCATCGTTAAGTGAGGAATTGGAGTCAAATTGCTCCGCAAAAAAATGGCTGTATCCAAGGGGGGGCGGGGTGACAACCCCAGAACCCTGAAAGAGAGGAGGACTTGTTGCGGTTAAGAACACTGTTGGCAAACCCCCAAAAGTCTCTGGAGCCAAGCCGCTGAGTCGTAATAGAATCAGCAACAGAGTGCATAATGCCACTTAACATCCTCCAAAACTCTCTAACAGTGATAATGGTTACGATGAGAAATCGCTGCCACACAAACAGGCGTGAGCTAGGGTTGAGACTGAGTCTTTATTTGATAGGTACGTGAAGGAATATAATTCTCAATCCCAATGTGAATCCATTGGGATATTTCCTCAGCTGCAAAATCCAGACCCAGACTGAAAGCAAATGCCCATGGCACATCAGCCAGAAAAGAACGAAGTCCGTCCCAATCAGCCTTCCCAAACGAAATAGCAGTACGATGAAAAGGATGGAATGTTGTTTGTAGAGAATATGAGAGATGTATAGAAACAGTTGAGTGATCCAAGTTACCAATTGGAGGCAGAACCTTGGCAACACATTTATCCAGTTTGCAACACGTGAAGAGATCAAGTAAGTACATACCATCAAAATCACGATCAGGGATATGAGTAAGAGATCCTATAATTTGAGTGAGATTTTGAGAAACAGAAAAATTATAAGTTTCAATACCAGGAGGGTCAGTATTACGCAAGGCGGAAAAATTAATTTTCCTTCCCCAAAGATGTGACTACACTTATTCTGGCTTTCAAGGATGTGACAACACTTGTTCTCGCTTCCAAGGATGTGACGACACTTATTCTGGCTCCTACCTAATGACCTGCATAGCAAGGGAGGACATACCAGGAGCACGGCTCCCACCAGTGTAGCTCTCTGAGTCACAGGAGCACGCAAGCCTCCCCATTGCAATCAAAGTGGTAGTCACAATCGGGGAGGTGGAAAAAAAAAAGGTGAGGAAACTCGGCATTTATAAAACAATAAACATGTCACAAAGAAACTGTGGCGAAAACTATGAGAGGGTCGGGGGTTTGGGGAGACGGAAATCTGCATTTGTGGCAATGCAGCACTTGTGGTCAAAATTATTCACAGTATCCTGTGGTTACCTGCTCCTGGTGTTCTTTCAAATGCTCCCCTGTTGTCACCTGTCTCGGTTTGAACATTCATTTGCTACTCATTTTAACATTTTCTGTTAGCCATTTTGACAATATTGTCACGTCGATCTCAATATGGTGTAGTCGGTGACAGATGGAAGAGTGTGTGGAGAGACTTACTTCTGCCTTGACTTGATTGACTTGACTTGAGAGGGAAAGGAGGGACACTTGCCTCGACAGACTCACTTCTGTCGTTCATTTTTAGCTCACCTGGAATGTAGTTCCGGAGAGTTTAAGGGCTGGCGCTTCTTATCCAAAAACTGCTGATGGGATTGTGACCAAAGTTGGCTGAAATTGTATTTGGTATGTTGCAACTCAAGTTTGTTCACAGCATTAAAAAAAATCGATGATTTCCCCCACTCGTAGTTGATCATGCGTCTGACCTGCACTCCCTTCAGGGGTTTTGTACTTTGCTTCCCAGGGATGCCAGACAATCTTAGAGATCGAATGATGACCTGCCAGGCCACGGACGACATCCAAATGATGGGTGCAAATCACATGAAGAGCTGGTGACTTTTGCCAGGAGCCATCGCTGGGCGTGTCGCGAGGCAGTTCCAGTGACTTCAGACCTGGTGGAAATCAGCAAGGGATGTTGATCCCCAAGCGCCAATTCTCCTGATCCTGGAGTGCCTTCGCAACCTCGAGACCAACATGTCGTAGTCTGGGCCAGGTCTGAACTAGGTGCCAGTGTGTTGAGGGAGAGGGGAGGAGTTCCTCGCAACATTCCCTTGTGGGAATGAGATGGGGGGGATCGGCTCAGCACCGCCTCGCAGCGGCATTGGGGTGGACCTAATGATTTGGCTGAATTTAAGTATTGCTTAATTGTATAGATGGAAAATAGTTATTAATTACCTGAAATTAATTCTATATATATATATATATATATATATATATATATATATATATATATATATATATATATATATATATATATATATATATATATATATATATACCCCGGGAACATGTAAAAAATCTAATTAGATTGCAATTTGATCCATAACTTCAGTTTTCCCTTCCAGGGAACCCTACCCTTCCTCTTCATCTCCCCCTCACCACTCCCACTCTATCTCCACATCATGTCCGACGAGTTACATTCAAAATGGCTATTAGAATGCATTTTTGTCAAAAACGCCAATATTCTTCCAGTTTTCTCACGTTTTGCTGAAACTGAATCTTAATCAATCTTAGTGACTTCAAAAAATATAAGCGGATGGTGAATTACCATTCGGATAAAGCTGTGAGTGAGTCTGAGTGGCCTTTATTAGTTAATATTGCAGTCCTTAATATCATCCAAAATGCATTTTTGCCTAAAAACGCAAATTTTTCGTCCATTTTTCTTCCGGTTTTTTACAAAGAAATCTTAACCCATCTTAGCGACCATGAAAAATGAAATCAGATATCGAATTAGAGTGAATATATAGCTATGAGAGTGAAAGAAAGTGTGAGCCTTACAAGAGGCGACACGGAGCGAACAAAATGGTGGCAATTTGATTGGGAAGCCCCTCCTCGAAGGACAGACCCACCGACTGGCGGAGATGATATATATATATATATATATATATATATATATATATATATATATATATATATATATATATATATATATATACACATGTGTGTGTATGTTAGATATTGCATTTAATACAACAAAAATAGTGCAATGTGTGATCCTTCGCCTTCATATTATCCATGTCTCTCGCTCTCTCGCTCTCTCTCTGTCTCGTTTAGTCCGAATTCCTTGACGGGTCCTCTCCTTTTTATCACCGCTCTCCCTCCACCCCAAACTCTCCAATTCACTACTGTCATGCAATCTGGCTCACTTCTGGACTGGTTATGCTGCTTCTCATCTTGCCAAGCCCCCGACCTCCTTGAGGCTTGTGGATCTAATTCCCCGTGTGTCATTTAGGAAGCTGAGTCTCAGGTTGCTCATCATCGATAAGTTGATGACCTTTTGTGGTATTTTTCCTGCTTTATTCTAGTCTCTCTCATCCTGCCCTCTCACCTCTCCACCCAGTCACTACCCCCCTTCAGCTTGCACACGTTACACTGGAAACCTTTTCCTTGTTACCCTCCCAAAATCAAAAATAAATCCTCACCTCCATTCTTTCATTCCCCTCCTTTGTCCCTTATGGAACTATCTTCCTGAATACCTTGTCTCGAGTCCTTCTCAATAGAATTTGAAGTCTTTTGCCCATTGCAACTTCCTGCTTTCCCCTTTTTCCACTCCTGAGCTTCACTACACCTGCCAAGAATCACCAACCTGGAATTGCTCCCCTTGTGATGTCGTGCATTCATTAAGTTGTTTTCCCTCTTATCTTCACTTTGTGTATTAATTTGACTTCCTACCCACCCCCCCCCCCCCACTCTTCCACCAGCCTCAATGCCAGCATCAGGATTTCTCTAAAAAGGTACTTTGCCTTGCATTTTGCCTAATATTTAAATGTATCAATTTGTTTGCTCCGGTCAGTTCTCATATTTACCCCACGCACACAAAGCGAAAAGCAGGGTTAAACAATTAGTTCATGTCTGTCCGACAGTCCATCGGTCTGTCCATCTTGACAGTTTGTGATGGAGGAACAGCTTATTTAAATCGAATGTTTTATTTTGAACATGATTCGGAAGACAAGTCTTTCATTTTCCCGTAGTTCGGCTTTAAATCCGTCCCAATCACACATGTGCAGAGAGAAGTGAGATGATATTTTCATTCTGTCTGCCTACCCGGCAATAAAACAAAACTGAAAATAATTCCAAAAAGGAAACTTTCTGTTTTTCAGGACATTATAATGGACACATACAACAGACATGAAAAATGAATGTAGCGTGTTGGATTAGGTGATGTAATAGCTGCTGGGAAAAATCCCCAGAATATATTTTATTTATATGCTTTTAAACATTTCTTTAAATTGAGTTATATACTTGAAGGCTGTAGAAGACAAATCGCCTTCGTAATACTTCCAAAACCATGCAATATATCCATATATAGCATTGGAGGCCATAATGGCTACGTACGATCATCTCCGTTAACGCGTTTTAATCGGAGCCATCATCAACATCGCAATATTGGATCGAGTTTATCATTCTTATAAAAGGTAAGTTTCATGATCTTAATAAGTCAAGACAATAAACTTTATTTTATGTTCTTCATCACTCTTTTATTCAAGAAAGTAAGTAGCTCAAAAACAATGCACAAACATGTTAATTATAGGTACAGTTTGGAGAAGTTTTAAAATTGAAATCACGAACGTTGTTTTCCCCATTACCCCCTAAGTTTGCGGTTCACGGGGATTTTCAGGATCGTAACCCCCGCGTAAAGGCCTGAACACTGCACGGGGTATCGTGTTCTATGAGCTCTCTCGTGAAATGAAACGAAGAGCATTATAAAGTTAATCCTTCATTCAAGTGAGTCCAGATAGTTCAACAATTAATTTATATTAGTGAAAGGCGTCCACCAATGTCAGCCAAGGTCCTCACTTTTTCGATTATTCCATCCTCACTTGTTCACCTTTATTCCATTTTAAATTTGTTCTCTCCGCAACTGTTTGAGCGATTGGCACAAGACTTTCAGCGTAGGAGCACCGGCTCTTGTACAATGTTTTTAACAAAGTTACATCATGATTGGATGGAAAATGTGGCTCGCATTCAAAAAAGACTGTTTTCTGCAGGCGAGGGTCGCAGGGTGTTTCACGTATCAGGAATAAACTGTCTTGACGTCGCTTCGCTCCACCTCGGCCAATTTAAAGAATTTCCTTTTCACGATAAACTAGACATCTGCGTGAAAATAAAAACAAAATTGCACATTTGTAAGAAAAAAAAACAAATTATATTATAATTTTCAACATTATGATTTAGAAATTTCCTTCCTTCGCTCGTGCTTTTAAATCTGCCCATTGGCAACTGGAGCATCGGCAGGTATGTTATCCCACCAAACACCAAACGTCTGATTCCATTCTTGCTTTATCCTTTCTTCACAGGCAAAATCAGGACGGTTAACTAAAATGTGCTTCATGAACTGCTGTAATTTGGGAGGGCATTCCTGCAATCGAAGCCCAGTCGTACACAGGTGTGGCATATGGGTTGAGAACCCCTTCGTTCCATATCAGCCAGAATCTTAAGAAACGATACTAAGTTCGTCAATTCGCATGGAGACTCAAACAAACAACCACATTTTCATCCCAAAGGATGGAAGCTGCACAGATCTGTGAGGGACGTACTGGATTTCTGATTCACACGCCATTGTAATCGTGACCGAAGTGGTATATTCCATCTTCACAATTCGCCAAAGAGTCGCAGTCTCATACGTGGTGTGATGTGTCTGCCACTAAGATGAGAATTATAGCCAGAACCTGTTTTCCAAAAAATCTGTAGATATCTCGACGAGCTAATAGGTGCATGGGCAATTGAACCTCACGCACACACAGGCACACACGCACATACCTGTGTGCACACGTACACTTATGCCACACAGTCACACAGCAATGCACACTCAAGCGCACTTGCAAGAGAATGCATTCAAACATATGCCATCACGGGAGCCTTAATTAAATGTGATAACCTCTTGTTGCAGTGAATGACTCACATTTCCACGGTACCTTCCACCGCTCACTGGTGGCCTACATTCCGACGAGCTCGGTGTCCGCTCGTTCTTCAAGGTGCCGTGATTTGTGCCCCCCTCCAAGGCAATCCTTTTTAAACGTTTTTAAACCCGATTGTTTTTTTTTTTTTTTAAATCAAATTATTTATGAAATTTCTAGTTTTGGGGGAAAATTAAAATTTTGTCCGATATCAATCCTTCGGCGCTTTATTGCTCGAGCCTCGGAAGTTGGATTACTCCCGGTTTTGCACCTGTTCCAATTTTTTGGACCAAAACCTACAATTTGTAATGGGCTTCAGCAGTTGCAGTCCCTGAACAACTAATTGTTTCTGGGCAAGTGCTTTGTTTTCTTGACGGCGAACGCCGCTGTTCTAGGTGCATTTCATAGCAATGATTCCTTTTATTTCAGCCTGCATGTGTAATTATGCAAATTGCATACTGCCTGAGCTGAAACCTCACGTCCGGATGCTGATCATTGTTGCATCTTTTCCACATGAGTGGTTTTAAAAACTTTGATTGCTGACTTGTCCTGCTGCAAATGTCTTCCCTCTTGAGTATGGATCGCTGGTTAAAAAAACAAAACAATAAAAAAACCCAAAAACCATATATATATATATATATATATATATATATATATATATATATATATATATATATATATATATATATATATATATATATATATATATATATATATATATATATATATATATATATATATATATATATTCATATTTGGCCCGAAAATGCACATCTCATGGCTGTTTTATTTCCATCCCGGAGGATTACAGCCATTACTGTTGAAGTGCGTATTGACTGTTGAACTTTACCAAACGGGCAACAACGTTGCTGCAAACAGTTGGAGGGAGAATGGCAGCAGACAATGGTCTGCAGAGGTGGGAATTCCATCCATAAATATCAGATCCCAAGTCGAGCTTCATTTATTCGGCACGGCAGGATTTTTACACATTTTTACAAACCCTACAAATCTCCGCAGCTTGATGACATGACGACATAATACATTGCATGCAATACTGCCTGGTCCCTAACCCACAGGGTAGTCAGGAGCAGATGATGTGTTTCTAAAATGGACTCTTAAGTTCATAAATGCAATGACAACAGAAATATCTTATTCACAGAATGAAGAACTGGACTTGCGATCGTGAATTTGCATCGGCGGACAGGTGGAACAAAGATTGGAATTGACAGGACGATGATCGAGGGATGCCAACCGTCGTGGGAAGCAAGGAGAAGCTGACATTTCGGGCGCTAATTCCTCCTCTAGCTCTGACGAAGGGTTAACGCCCGAAATGTCAGCTTCTTGTTTCCCACGACGGTTGCCATACCTCTATCAATGTCTTGTTGATTTCACGCATCGTTCTATCTTATTCGCATCCTGATTGTCTGGCCGGTGCCACCTTTGTCCATCCAACAAGTCAGAACAATGTCTGAAGCTGTGGGATCACCGACGCTCAGTTGAGCATGTTTGGCTGCTTCCAACTGAGGACGTAGTTAAAATGCTGGAATCTGAGGTTCAAATCCCACAAATAGTACTCGGTCGATCTGCCCCATGTGTACAAGTACATCAAAGTGTCCTTATTTTGCACACAATTCCAACCTCGGATCACCATCGCAAACACTGGATATTATCTTCAGGTTCAATATCAATTTGATTAGCATCAACACACACACACACACACAAACACACACCAGCTATGACAGGTTGCATTTGGCCTTGGCATTGTCTGAACAACTCCCTTTTATTCCATACCACTTGGAGGCAGCTGGAGAGAATAATGTCCTAAATGAGACAGGACGTGTTGGGGTTTCACTGTACCTTCATCGCTTGGTATGCCAAGATAATTTGCATATTTCCTTTTCTGATCAAATTGTGACCCCCTGCTTCCAGTTGCATTGATGTTCTTCAAACTTGGCCGTTGATTTAATGATTTCATTTTCCTTCTGCAGAGAACAACAGAGGTTTTGGGGCGTTACGCTCAGGCAAACAAACTAGGTCACATTGGCACACTCATATTAAAAAGGACTGGATCATTGCACGACATTTGTTCATCAGGCCAATGATGTCTCAAACCGCTTGAGAACTGTGGGGAGCAGGTAACAGAAATACCCGACAAACAGTAAATAACGACTTTTCACAGGATACACAAACACGCTCATCTGTGGATCATCGCTGAGATGAGTAGGTATGATATCCAGGATTGAAATCACCCCCAATCTTCTTGCTTTCACCTCCACCAACTTAGTGCCAAGGCTTTCCCAGAAATGGAGGAGGCAAGAGTTCCCACCTCCCCATCCCTGCCCCACCCCCACTACATCATGCCACCTACATGGGGCACGACAGGCCTCTGGGTAGTAAATTAAGGGGTTTTCCTCTCGCGTGGGCATCGCCGTGGGACAGAGACCGCAGTAAGCTGCTTGTCATGACCGTGGCCTATCTTTCTGACCTTTTCATCGGCCTGCAGTGCTTCAGTGCAAGCATGCTTGAGACGTGCTCTGAATGCACATCGGTTTGTCCACAAGTTATGAATGCTCACAGTTACATGTTACCAATGTGAGAGCATTATCTCATCCTGGAGTGACATGCAAATTGATCCTTTGCCTTGGACATTCATATTGCTGCAGAATCTTTTGGAATGGGAGGTGTGGGCATGAAGGACGCTAATATGTTGAGGCCCCCTCCCCCTTTCCCAGACACACCAGAGATAGACCAGTACAATTCCCCACTCCCTGTAAAGAGTATGCATTGGAACTTTGTCTCCATCTTTGACGAGTTTTTACTTAAGTGCCATTTTTGTCCAGTTTTACGTAGATATGAGCGAATTTTGATGTCAGAAAGGGGAATTAGGTCAATTATATTAAACATCATGAGAAGGCCGAATGCCTCGATTCTGTGTTTGTTTCTAAATCTTGTGTCACCAACCCCTCACTCGCTGAACACGTCATTCCCAGTCATACCCAACTCCTCATGGACATGGTGTCTTTTGCACCTGAGAAGGTGGACAAGTTTCTGTCAACCCTCAACTCTGATTCTGCTACTGGACTGGATGCATCAACTCGCATGTCCTGAAAACCTGCTCTGCTTCTCTTTCACATCCTCTCTCTACCCTTTCACCCTATCATTTGCCTGAGGTCATCTTTCATTTGCTTGAAAATCCACCAACATCACTTCATTACAAAAAAAGGTGCAAAAACTGATCTCCTCAACGACAGACCTATCAGCTTACGTCCAGTCATCAGCAAAGTCATGGAATCCATCATCACAAGTGATATGAAATCTTTCCTTTTCTCCAACAACTTCATCTCATATTATCAATTTGGGTTCAGATCAGGTCACACTTCCTTGGACATGCTGATTCAACTCACTCAGCAATGGATGGAGACCCTTCATGTCAGACATGAGATCAGGGCCGTTTCCCTAGACATATGTCGTGTTTTTCGTGCACTCGTGGGCCTGTTGGCCCATTGGTCTTCACAGCCTTGTAGCATACCTGCCTGCCGTACGATGGGAGCATTAGCTTGCCTTTCACCAAACACGGATGTCCTTGGGCCAGGGCGGGGATTATACATTCGTTATTATATTATTGCCAAATGATGCTACAATTATTATTACGAGCATAGTACTTCCACCCCCCCCCCCTGCCTCAGGGGTGATCTTGTTCCAAGCATGGTAAACATTCTTCTGATGCATACCTTTCTTCGGGCGGTGTTTCGGCAACTGACAGCTCTGTATAGGCAAAAATAAATAAAAATACAGTTTATGTTCAAGAAGCAAAAGCATCCCCACTGCTTAAAATTAAAAACACCCCACTGTACTGGAAAACGTGGGGACAGGAATACTGTACCACAAATGGGGAAGACTTGTAATACCCTCCCCCACCTGGAGGCAGCGCTACATGATACACATTTACAGAGAGAATTTGCACCCCTCCCCCCCCAATCCCAAAGATCATTGACCATTGATTGCACCACATACCTTTCCTCGCCCCATTGTTAATAAATTATTATTAGAAATGTTCCTAGCTCATTTTTTTTCTTTTCTTCCATTGATGCAGCATGGTCCGAATCCTAGTTTAGCCGGGACTTTATTCCCAATGATCCGTTCCTTTTAGCCGGTACGTCCTTGCAGTGTCGCTCGGCTGCATCCGATCCGGTAAATTGATCCGGTCAGGTAGAGTGATCCGGTTCGGACAAGGCATAGCGAGGGCGTATTCCCTGGAAATTAAATCACGAGGTTTTTTTTTAGGTAACCCGATTAACTTGACGGAGGACCCGAAGTCACGTGGTTGAGTTATTGGCGTCCACGGTCAGTTAAGCGACCCGCAGCATCACGGAATTTCCGTGTGCGATGGCCTACAATTCCGGGGAGTCTGGTGGGAGCGGAGATAGCTCCCCCCCCAGTGGTCTTCTCACCTGACCCCCGGCCCACAACAATATATACATATGAAATTTTTGTTTGTTTGTGACCCTACTCCTCTGAGCTCCCAAGGTTGATCGCCACAAAACTTTGTCAGATCACATTATTTCCCATGATGCACCTAAATCGGTGTTTTAACCCTCTAGAGCCCCAGGGGTTATTTTTTTGTTCACCCAGAACATTTTGTGGGCTCTTGAGGGTTAAACAGTTTTTTTTTTTTTCCTCACAATTCATAAATTATAAACACACGAGCTGCCACCTGTTGCCCTCATCACGAAGGTAAATCCAAATGAATAATGCTTCATAAAAAGCCCATTTTCTTTTGGATTTCAACCCAGATACTTTTGTAATTGGTGAGGTGGTAACCTCTGATTGTCAAATATGGTATCAGATATGAAAAATAACTATTAATTAAGATGATACCATAATCGGTGAAGGAGTCAGGTGACCTCTCAAATGTGCTAATCATTCAAAAACCAAACATAGTACAAATATGACCTATACATGGATGTAAAGGTAATTTTTTCTGCTCATCGAACAACATAACTTTCAAGGGTGAAATAAGAGTTTGTGGAAATAAAAAAGGTTGCCATCTTAGCTAACTTCACCAAATATACACATCAAATATACATTCATCATCTCTATTATAATACCAAGCTTGCACACTAAAAACTCGGCTCGCCGTCACACTATCCCTATAAAATTGCTGTGGCACTTAGCGGACATGCCGACAATGTTTGGGAAGTCTTGGCGTTCCATCGTACCACTTGCATTTTGCACAATACGTATTTTTGTCATTCCCCGTGTACGGTCTGTCATTTGCTACCAGCTATGTTGTACTGCTATCCCATGCATGTGCTCGGGTATCGCTAGTCTATCTATAATTCCAGCAATCTGTGTTTGTGTCTGTGACCGCTGTTTCTCGACAACCACTGGTCCGATCTAATTGAAACTTGCCAGGTGTATTGCTGGGGAACTGAGTATGTGCCTTTTCATGGTTTGATATAAATGGGATAAGTGCTTCCCAAGTTATGGCCATTTATTTATCAACCAATGACAGGACACGTTGCTGCGGCCATTTATTTACCAAGCCAATGACAGGACACGTTGCTGCGTCGGCGTGGCCGATGGGGAAATGGCGCCTTAGTTACCGTGGCAATGGTCAATGGCAGCGAATGCCATGGCAAGCAAAGACAGGGAGGTAAACTTGATTTTAATTAACTGTGTGTGTAAGTATCACAGCAGTTGTTACTTCAATGCAAACGATAATTCGTGGGATGCATGTGACCATTCCGTACGGGCACGCACTACTTCCGGATAGTGATGACTTACTGTGTTCTAATAATTTCTCGATTTCTTATGCGCATTTATAGATAAACAGAATGCCCCCAATCCAGTCGTCGTTTACGAGAGCGAAGGAACGGTCTGTGTGGTTGTTTGAAAGTTTTTTTTGTTTTTTTTGGGGGGGGGGTTGCACGTGCGGCACGCACATACAGGCACGCACGTACGGCCACGCGAGAGCGAAGGAACGGCCTGTGTGGTTGTTGTTTCTGGCACGCGGTTTGAAAGCTTGTTTTTTTATTATTATTATTATTTTTTTTTGCACGTACGACCACGCACGTGCGGACACGTACTAGTGAGTTTAAAAGAACCAAGTGCACATCGTGATTTGATTTATGATCTAAATTGATCGTAGATGTTTGATCAATTTCATCGGAGATGTCTCACCTCAAATGAGGAATTTTTTGGAGTGTGTATTGTTGGTGGAAACGGGAATTCAGTGTAAAAATATCCTTGATGACATATTGTCATGGGTGGAGCCGGTAACCTTGGCAACCGTTAATTTGTTTGATTTTTTTTCAAATGGTGTCTGGTCACTATCACAGAAATATTCAATCACAGATGGGATATATCCGACCTCTAAAGGATGTCTTATCTGAGGGGCCATTCAAAAATTATGTACGTAACATGTGGGGGTTGGGGTGGAGGTGGGTGTATGTTCAAACGTGATGGAGTCTTACGGGGTTGGGGGTGTTTCCAGAGCCATTACATAATGACCTTTTGCGTGACGTATTACTTAAAGCGATATATTCAAAGAGGTTCTTTTCGTAACCTTGAATGAGGTTCTGAGAGAGCTTTTCTCGATTAGCCATGGCTTTTCCGAGAGATCTCACTGCAAACTGGTCGTGGAAGAAAAAAGTGATGCCACCTCTCTGAGAAGGCGAAGAAGACCTATAATAAAGAGGAAGAAGAGGCTGCAGCAGTAAAATAGGTTGTCCATCTCTATCTATAAAAGCAAAATGTTTTTTTGTTTGTGACCTCATTGCTTTGAGCTCCCAAAGATAATTCACACTTTCTCCCAAAACTTTCTACGATCAGATTTTTAACCACGGTGTACCTCAATAGGCATTTTAGACAGTCATGAGGAGATCATTTGGCTCATTACTGCAGTGTTACACTCCAGAGTTAATTCATTCACGAAAATGAGGTCATTTCTTTATTACAGCTTCACTCCTTCACACCTTGTACGGCTTATAGACCCCATTGGACCCTTTACACCCCTTCGACCCTTAAATACCCATTTATATGCTGTTAACCTTTTGGACCCTTTCATACTTATTTAGACCCTTTTGAGATGTAAAGACTGTCTTCGACCCTTTCAACACTTATCATACCTATCGACCTTTTCAGACCTTTTGGACACTTTAGAGCCTTCTTGCTCTTTCACCCTTAGACCCCTTTAAACATTTAGATCCATTTAAGACCTTCAGACCTGTTAAACACTTTAGACCCCTTTATTGGTTCACGAAAAAAATAAGTGACCACTATATTCGTTATTGTTTTGTGTCTGTCTGTCTGTCTGTCTGTCCCGAGCATAGCTCCGTGGGTTTTGATCCAATCCTGATAAAATTTTGGTGAGAGGTTTATATCATGATCTAGTCGTGTTTTCCTGAGAATGGGCGTGGTGTGCCCACTATGGGCAGAGCCACGCCCAAAAAGCATGTTTTTAGGGGGTAGCCGATTTCAATTTGCATCTTCTCCAAGGGGGTTTGTCGAATCTGACTGGGGTTTCGGTATTTGGTTAGCCCAATGGCACCTGAATAGCCCCACAGAGCTCGATTTTTCATTTTTGTCCCAAGGTCAAGGTCACGAGGTCACGAACTTAGAAAATTGCGAATTTTGACATAAAAATCATACGACCGCCCAAACTTTGAGAGCCAGGATGACAATATTTTTTTGTGCATAATCTTGAGGTCATTCCCCACCTAAAGTCTTGAAACAATTTTGCTCCATCTCGAACACCTTGCCCGTGGCACCCCCTTCAAGTTTGCTTTGACGCTGATTTCATCAAAGTATGGATAATCCGAGGAGTGTGAAATGCCATATAGCCTATATGACGTTATATTGTTCCTGGAATGTTCCAGAGGAAGTTTTGCACCAAAGGTCATCATCCTTGACCTTTGACCTTTAAAGTTCACAAAGGTCAAATTTTCAAAGTTGTGGGAATCAAACCGGGTTTTCGACCTTCTTCGACGAACTAACTCCAATAAGCTATAGCACATATCCTGTTTCCTTATTTTAATGTCCACAACATTGTTTTGTGACCTTTAAAGGTTATGCAAAGGTCAAATTTTGAAAGTTGTTGAACGAAACCGGGTTTTCGACATTTTGCAGGTAATAACCTGTCACTCATACCACATCATGTTGATTATTTTTATAACTTGGTCAAAAATTATCACATTGTCTCATCCTTGACTTCTGAAACAATCTACATTGTCAAATACTGCTCGTGAACCATCGTCGTCTTCAGACTTGTTATCCTTAAAACGCTTTAGACCTCTTTTTGAGCTTTTTAAGACTTTTAAGCCACTCTCGATCCCTCTCCACCCCTTAGAAGATCAAAAAAAATTTCCACCGAAAATCGTTTTTGACGATCTTTTTCGTGCACCATTCGCGTTGCATCACAAGTTGCGATGACGAATCGAAACTGATATCCCAAAGTGAAACTGATGCAGAAAAGAGAAACTGAAGCTACTGATCTATGGATCATCAAATGGGAAACTAGAATTAAATGCTGTGAGAAATACTGAATGGAAATTACTGAAAGCTAAGCTGTGGGGAGCATTTCGAGAGAGGGGCAGGTTGGCGACTGAAGAAGGGATGTGGAAAGGGATAGGTGCCTGTAGGTGGTCAGTTGGCATGGAAAGAACTTTGGTGTTCTGTCAGGTGGTAGGCCCAAAATGTGCCTGAATTAGTTTTATAATATTACCCTCACTGCAGACCAGTACTTCAGAGGTAAAACAAGCATGGATTGGATATCTTCGCTGGAGGAATGGAACGAGGTTGCCAAAGTTATCAACTCCACCCACTGTGATATCTGCACACTGAATTTTGAGGTGAGATGTCAACGAACCATACCCTGCAAATGTATATATTGTTACGATTGTGGGGGTAGATGTAAGAATCTAATACGGAATATAGCATTGTGTTGAGTTGCTTGGTCCGTGGACGAGTCGAAGGCATCTCCATGTGAGTTGAAGTGTTATGTGTCACCACACGAGAGGTGGTGCGGTGTTAATTAGTCGAGGGAGTAAGAATAAGTTCCCCAGTGTGTGATTGCCCTCTGTGATTCTTCCCTATGTTTTTATATTTCAAGATCAGCAATAATGGTGGACAACGTGTCCCTGAAACCACAACAAACGGGCAGAAAGCCCCGCCTTCAAAGGTTGACAATAAGCGAAGTCACGCCCCCGAGGTACGATTGGTGGACATGTCAGAAGCGAGCCGAGCAGAAGCCCCACCTTCCCAGGTTTTGTGCGAGTCGGTGATGCCCGGAGGCAGAGGATATATAGGACAGAGGAGACAGGCAAGAACAAGGGAGCGCACAGGAGAGGTTGCGCATTTTAGGAGGAAGAAGGAGTGGGCTTGCACATTTTGGGAGGCTCCCGACTACTGTATAGGACGATATATTGGCATGATCGAGGTTAAAGGGTGTGCAGAGGAGAGGTTGCGCATTTTGATAGGAAGAAGGAGTTAGCTTGGCATTTTGGGAGAGCCGTGATCAGTGGAAGCACGAGGTGCATTGTTTGGAGTGGCGAGAGCGGAGGTTAAACGCACACCCAAGAGGAGGGCACGGGCATTGAATTTGTGTTGAGGCGGTTTGGCTTGCGTGGTGAAGTAAGGCAACGGCTTTTGCTTCTGGTCGGGTTGATGAGGACGATCGGAACACCAGAAGCCGTTACACTGGGGCATTGAGCCTTGATGTGGAGTGCTGATTTCCTGGCATGCGTTGGTCCCGCTATGAGAGAAGTGCTTCGATTCCAGTTCCACAAGGATCAGTTCTGGGCCAAGCTAAGTAAAGGAATAGTTTGGAGGGAAGGTTTTTCTTTTCATTTTGTGTCACCTTTGTCTGTATTTGAGTCTCTGTGAGGAGGTGCCTCGACTATAGGATTTATTATTTTATTATTACTATCATTATTTTCTGAATTATTGTCCGTTATAAATATTCATTTATTTTCATGAAAATGTATTCCTTTTAAGACACTAGCATTGTGCTGTCCTGATGCAGTGCCCCTGCACTGTGTTCCTCCTGAGTGGATCGTCTCTCCGCCATTACGCCCTGTTAACATGCACGCATTAATCTCCGAGTCTTGATTGTAGCCTTCAAGGGAGAAGCTTTACCATCCGTCCAGGTAGGATTTGAACCCCCCTGGACACGACCATATATATATATATATATATATATATATATGTATATGTATATATATGTATATATATGTATATGTATATATATGTATATATATATATATATGTATATGCAAAATGTTTCTTTGTTTTTGACCCTACTCCTCTTAGCTCCAAAGGTTAATCACCATGAAACTTTATCGGATCACATTTTCTTTCACGATTCACCAAAACAGGAATTTGAAAGTCATTTTCTCACAATTCATAAATAATAAACACAAGAGCTGCCACCTCTCACCATCTCCGTGAGGGTAGATCCAGACATACAAAGCGTCATAAAAAGCCGATATATTTTTTGGATTTCAACCTGGACACCCATGTACTGTAATGGGTGAGGTGGTGAGCTCTGATCATCAAATATGGTGTAAAATTAGAAAAATAACTGTTAATTAAGACGTCACCGTGATCGGTAAGATCGGTGAAGGAGTCACGTGACCTCTCAAATGTGCTAATCATTCAAAAGCCGAAAATAGTACGAACATAACCATCAGTCGATTTTTCCTCAGTCAAATTTCATTCTCTATAATTCCAGCAGTGTGTGTGTGTGTCTGTGACCGCTGTTTCTCGACAACCTCTGGTCCGATCTAATTGAAACTTGCCAGCTATATTGCTGGGGATCTGAGGATGTGCCTTTTCAAGGTTTGATATTAATCGGATAAGTGCTTCCCAAGTTATGGCTATTTATTTACCAAACCAATGACAAGACACGTTGCTGCGAAGGCGTGGCCGATGGGGAAGAGAACCTCAGCCGCGTTCCCCATTACGGGTTACAACGTACGGACTTCCTGATCGTGATGACTAAAGCATGAGTCACATTTGCTCTACGGCTAGGATACGGCGGCCGTACCCCCCCCCCCGAATTGACAGAAACGTGCGGCGGCCGCAGAGTTTCTGAGGTGGCCTCAGGGTGGCCCTACGCCGTATGGCTATCTTTTACAGACCGTAGGGGTCGCCGTGAAATTATAGCGTGGAGTTATAACTTTTTTTCATTTCTAGGTTGTCCTTAGCAATTCGACAAGCCAAGCTGTGACATAGATGTGTTCCACGTCGACCGTACGTAGAGCGTACTGTGGGCTTGCGTTATCCGTGCGGCTGCCGTAGGCTCTTATCAATGAAAAATGAATTTTGCCAACCCCCAAAAAATTACGGCGGCCGCACTATTTCCACTGTTGCCGTAGGGTAGTCCTAAGGCGTCCCTGTGTTCAACGTACAGTGGCCTTGCGGTCTGTGTGACTACCTGCGGGCAATGCAGGGTCAACGCACGGTTCCCCTACGCCTGCCGTGCGTCCTACGTACAGCCTCCGTGGCAATCTGCGTCGACCGTGCGCTACCGCTAGAGATCGGAGTAGTATAGAGGTGTTTTGCCACCAGTGTTGGGCACAAAAGCGATAATCCAATAACAGATAATTATCGAAGTTTACTTTTTTTATCTAACTATTATCGGAAGATAACTTCCATTTATCGTTATCGGACCAGTTAACTTCCGATAACTCGTTTTTTTTTTTTGTTTTTTTTTTAGTCCCATAATATCCGTTAATTTTTTTTGTCCAATAACATTTTTTTCCTTTCCGGGTCGCATTTCGCCGAAGTAATTAATTATCAATGAGGAGAAAAATGTATATGATTATAGATTACTTGTTTTACAAGATAATGCTGAATCAGGCCGCCGCATGAAGAAAAATGGAGGAAGAAGAAGAAGAAGAAGAAGCTTGCAATGGCGACTTCCTCAGCCATGCGGCTGCTAGGCTCTGCAGGTACTGGGTTCGGTCAAGGTTGGGAAACCCGAAAAATAAAAACATGTGACTGCTACATTGTGTGACCGTGGAAATACTGCGGCCACCCTATAATTGCTAGTGGCCGTAGATTTTGTTGCCCCTACGGCCGCCGTGCCAAATGTGACTTCGGACTTAGTGTATTCCAATAATTTCTCGATTTCTTATGCGCATTTATAGATAAACACAATACCCCAATCCAGTCGTCGTTTAATAGAGCGAAGGAACGGACTGTGTAGCTGTTTGAAAGTTTTATTTTTTTCCTCTTCTCTTCTCTTTGTGTTTTTCCTTGCGATGACATTGCGAAAAGGCAAAATACGTTGGCGCTAATTGAATAATTGGCCATTAAAACTAAATGGTGAATAATCGTAACTGTGATATGCGAACTTCTGGACAGTGAGGACTTAACTTCGCGTAGACCGATGCGTGGCCGGCCGACGATGATGTCACGTGCCGTGCCGGTTACGACGGGGATCGATTGGTGCCTTAGTTACTGTGGTGTAGGAGTGGCAATGTTCAATGGTAGCGAATGTCATGGCAAGCAAAGACAGGGAGGTAAACTTGATTTTAATAACTGTGTGTAAGTATCACAGCAGTTGTTACTTCAATGCAAGCGATGATTCGTGGAATGCATGTGAACATTCCGTATGGGCATGCACCACTTCCGGATGGTGATGACTTAATGTATCTTCTATATATTAATACTGAAGGACCAATTTTGTGCTCCTAGCGGTCGTGTCACGTTTTTCTCGGTGCTGTGACCTGGATTGAAAGAAGCTTCGTACCTGTAAGAGTGCATCGCACATAGTGGCAATAGTCAACCTTCAACTCTGAAGCAGAATAAACACTTTTCATTGAGGCGGGGCAGGGAATGAAGAGACGGGGGCAGGGAGTGAAGAGGCAGGGGGGGGCAAGGTAAGCAAATTTTCGGGCGGGGGTAAGCAAATTGAAAGCGGGAGACGGTGGGGGGAATGGGGCGGGGGATGAGTGGGTGGGGGCTGGGGTGAATTCGGTGGGGTTGAGTGTGAGGGGGTGGATAGAGTGGCGGTGGCGTGTGGGGCGGGGAATGAAGAGGCGGGGGTGGGGCCAGGGTAATTAAATTTTTGGGCGGGGGTAAGCAAATTGAAGGCGGGGGGGAATGGGGCAGGGGATGAGCAGGTGGGGGCAAGCACACCCTATCCAGTCCATGTCCCTCGAGTGTATGAGCTGGTGAGTGTGGTTGAATGAACGGAATCTGTCTGTGACGGGGTTTCGGCTAGTTCTAATAATTTCTCGATTTCTTATGCGCATTTATAGATGAACACAATGCCCCAATCCAGTCGTCGTTTACGAGAGTGATGGAACAGCATGTGTGGTTGTTTCTAGCTCTCGGTTTGAAAGTTTTTTTTGGGGGGGGGTTGCACGTACGAGCACGCACGTATGGGCATGCGAGAGCGAAGGAACGGCCTGTGTGGTTGTTTCTGGCTTGCGGTTTGAAAGTTTTTTTTTTTTTTTTGGTTTGCACGTACGGCCACGCGAGAGCGAAGGAACGGCCTGTGTGGTTGTTGATTCTGGCTCGCGGTTTGAAAGTTTTTTTTTTTTTTTTCCCATGTACGGCCACGCACGAACCGCCATGCACATACGGGCACGTACGAGTTGAGTAAAATCTGGAAAATAGAAAAATATTTGATAATTAGTTGAACATTTACATGTACAGTACTAACATACTCGAGAAAAAAGGAAAGCCGAAAGACATAGGAGGGAGGCTGAAGGATGAGCCAAATCTCCGGAAAGTGATTTATGTTTAATGTCTGAAGGAGAAGCCGTGTAAACACTGAGAGATTCAAAGCTTTGCATCTTGAGAGGGTGACGGACTTGCTTGGATTTACCTGGATATCAGCCTAGTGTTGGCTCAGTGGTTAGGGTGGTGGCTTGGTATTCTAGGGTACTGAGTTCGAGCCCCATTGGCCACTGAATTAACACCAGGGGGTTGACTCGGTCTGCGATCCTTCCGAGGTCGGCAAAATGAGTACCAGTGTACTGGTAATTGGGGCACTGCATCAGCGGCATCGCCGTGCCCCTAACTAATGATGCAACCAGCAGCCAAAAAGGCAGCACACGATGGGACCTGGATGCCGAAGCTGGAAGCGATGCTTATTTTTATTTGCCCTTCGTTACTGCGCAGATACACGTATTCCTCTGGTCAGGATGGTACTTCAATGGATGATTTCCACAGTTCAAAAATGCAAGTCATCTACACAGCTGACTTGTAATACCTTCTACCATCACCACTGGGTGGTGCAACACAATACACATTTACATAAAGAATTTTCGTCGACGTTCTCTCCCGAACCTCCAGGACGACAAATGAAACCAAGTCGTCCATGTTCACAACGAGGTCAAATTTGGTCCATGTGCCAAGCTTGGCAATGGGCCCAGTAATTTTGCCATGATTAGTGTTACATACAGACAGACAGAAAATAACATTGATTTATTTGATATACTGTTGGACCCCATATATTCGCGGTTCATAAAATGTGACCTCCTTCGACATTCACGGCCCTATGCTTCGCGTATTAGTGTTGGGCCATGTGTAATCCTGTATTTTTTTTCTTTGCCAACTGTTGTTTCTAATGTTTTTCATGTTCTATGGACATCCTTCTAACAAAATAACGATGTTGGGAAGTTTTAGTTTTATTATTTTTTATGAATTTTAGACCCACTTTTGATATGACCCTAAATTAGCGAAAAAAAACGTATACTTTATTTTTTTATTTTTTTTATTTTGTACATAAATATCACATGTGACACCTCAAAATGAGCCTCTCAGTGACTACAAACACATGAGCATACTATTTTAGATATTTGATATAGATTTTAAGGCATTGTTAGCATACATAGATAAATATGCTTTGCTTGGATGGTATGTAAACTTACTAACATCACGAACAATAAGCTGTATAATGTGGAATCATATACATATATCAAGTTAATATAATTATATGCTCATTGTTTTGCACTGTATTTCAGGGAAAAACATGATAAACTCTTGTTACCAAATATAAAATAGTTGGGGACAATTCCAGTCTAGATCCAGGTGGGTCGAAAGACAACATTATGTTGCACTTTTTATATAATTCCTAAATGTATTAAGGGTCATATCATAAGTCTGCATCGCTTCCCTAAAGTACTTTCTTATGGTGGGTGGGTGAGTGGCTGGTTGGTCACAGAGGGGGGGGGGAATGCATTGTTAAAAATCACTTCTCCCATTAGTCTTGGGGGGTGGGTGGTTCTAATCCACATTGTATATGACAATACTTTAAGCAAGCGATGCAGTCTTAAAGCAAGGTGATTATTACAGAAAATTCACATTTGTGCATATATTCATGCAGTTTGTTGAAATGTGTTAAACAATGTACTCGTATTACACATTCTATACCAACCTACTATACTACACATTCTACTCGAATTACTACCACTCTAATATATGGTCATACTAATTAATTACTAGACTTGAGATTCTACACATCTAGCTGCTAACATTTAGTGTCAACATGAATGGCATACACATAACTGGTTCTATTTATAGTAAATCACAAAGTTAATTTCAGTTTAATACTTTATAGTCAGTAGTCAACATCATCATCATCACTTTCAGTTTCATCATCACTGTCAATCATCAAATTGACAGGTTCTGTGTTCATGCATTTCTCAGGTGATTCCTCACAGGCACACATCTCTGTGCAAGGGAGACCAGCTTTTTTGCATGAACATCTACCCCCATGTCCATGTCATGAAAGTCCATGAAATGCATTTACTAGTTCCGCATCCACATCTGGTGAGCTCTATCATAGCATCTGGTGCTGGTTTCAGAGTGGTTATGATTGGAACATAGGTACTGTCCTCCATCCTCCAGTCATTCCTTTCTGGTGGTGGCAAGTTGGGTTGTGGATTGTGGTCATTACACCAAATCATGGCCTGATAGTGAGCACTTAGGGTATGCTGTTTTAACACAGCTGCAGTTGGTGGTAACCTTTCAGACTCCGCCTGTGACCTCTTAAACATCTCCCAACGAAGCTGTCCCACATCCTATTTTTTGGTCTGTGGCTGGAACAGCTGACAAACAAATTCTTCTAAGGCATCTTCTGTCTCTCTTGTGGGTGTTATGGTAGAGCCCAGGTTTTTGAAGGCAGTGAGTATGTTTGGAGAAGCCTTCTGCATAACTTTCCAGCAGGTCAGTTTTTCTTTCCCAGCAAACTTTCCTGTTGTATCACAGCCTGTAAAACTGTGAAATCCAGGCAATGCTGCTGCCAGATCTTCCCCAAGTGCTTCATAGATTGGCCTCAGTGGTACTATACGTTGGTGTTCTCCTGCTCCTAATATCATGCATGTCTGCTGCCCAAGTTCAGGGAAACGACGTAAGGCAAGAATAAACACGTCTGTGTCAGGTGAGAGGATGTGAATTACACCTCGAGACTTTGCAGCTTCGAGAGCATGCAGTATCAAGATTGTGTCTGCTTCCTCCTGGGTGTGGTCAGATGCATCACAGGTTGCTGCTGAGTAGAGTGTACACCATTTTTAGTCGACACAATGACTGATTTTTCACTTTCGGTGAAATGGTTAAGTACCTTCATTGAAAGATACTCTGTGAGACTGCTCTTTGTTTTAGAGCTGCTCAGGAATGTGTCCATAGCTGTTCTGATAGGTGTTGAGTCCATACACACATAGCTCCATGATTCCTTGATAGATCCTTTCCGATGATCGCGTGTACCCTGTTTCATGTTCTATGTTTTTCATGTTCTATGGACATGCATCATGTAGCTGCTCATTGGTATCATCCTTATCACAAAAGAAGCATAGTTCCTTGTCATAGGATTTTGCAGATGATCTTGTAAATCGTTCTGAGCTGGAAGACTGTCCCTCACTTGTACATGTAGCTACTTTAGGTTTATCTGCAGTCTGATTTTTTGATGGCCATCCTCCTTTGCTACACTTTGTGATTAGGCTTGCATCACCTAGTGCCACACTTTTGTCATACATTTTTTTTGCACCATCCAACATTTTTGAACTGACTGTGTCTCTGTAGCAGTTTCTGTGCCATGAAGCACCCCATTGTTTCAGCTGTTCTGCTGTAACACTACCTAGTCTGTTGCTGATTGATAGACATTCTGGATCTTGGTAACTGGCCCATTTCTGTATATGGTCAAGAAGGGTTTCATAAGACTCATCTTCAGGGGTTGTTACCAGATCTCCAGTTGCATTTTGGCACCTAATGCACAGTTTATAATCAATAGGTTCACATTTCTGCTGCTTTCTTGGAGGCTCTGCCATTTTCCTAAAACACACAAACATATTCATGTTTGGAACCACCATCGCCCATGCAGTTAGATACATTCTATAATGCAGTTAATAATACATTCTATTATGTCAAGGTTTCTCAGCTTATCTGAAGAAATAATATCATATATAAACTAGAGAGGGGAGCACTTGGTAGAGTGCAAAACCTCCACCGCCAATACTGCTAGGTCACTCAAGTGAACCTGATATCCTATTCATTCAATTTCACGTCAACAGTGCTCATAGAGTTATAGTTTGCAACTTTCCCTTTTACTTTTAACTTTTACATACTCAATTCATTCGTCATAACTCGATTCCTTGAGACAGAAATTGATTTTACGTGGGTATATCCACCTGAAGTTCGAAAATCAGCCGCAATTATAATTTTGGCATTTTTTTTTGTTGGAAATCACTTATAACATGTAGAAATGCAAAAAATCGAACTTTTGTTGAAAATAAATTTGCAAAATTTTTTTTTCTCTCACAATTTTTTTTTTGGGGGGGGGGGTTGGAAATCATTTAAAACATGGAGAAATGCAAAAAAAAATTCAAATATTTTTTCAAATTGGCCGCCATAGCAGCCATATTGGATTCTGGACCAAGTCCAAAATCTAATGGCATGATCCTTGGACCAGACCTAACCCACCCCCACCAAGTTTCGTCGAAATCCTTCGAGGAGTTTTTCCGTAATACTGTTCACAAACAAATAAACAAACAAACAGACAGAAAGGGGTGAAAACAGTAACCTCCGATCTTCGATGGCGGAGGTTAATAATTGTATTTGTTCATTTAGTTTGTCAACATCTCCACCAGCAATTGTGCATTACCTGAAAAACAATGGATTCTACACAAATTGTTTCAGAATTAGTTTTTTCTAATTTGTTTATAATGAAGTCGATTGATGGATGGATGGGCAGATGATGCATTCATGGCAATGATATATGTGTATATAAGCTCTGCTGGTTGACTAATGTCAGCAGAGCTAAATGCATCTAAACAAATGACATCATGGATTTATTTGTCAAAGAATAAAATATTCTATTTTCATGTCTATATTTTACGCTATAATTGGTTATATCACTGGTTTCATAAAGTAGAATATTTTGCCTATTTTTTGCAAATTTGTCCAAATATTTATTTTGTTGTTACTATAATAACTGAAAAGTGTCATAAATTGTTAAAGCTCATCATTCCAATCATTTTGATATGTCACATGATATACTTTACTTCTTAAACAAAACAGTGATAGAAAATATACACATTTTTTATTGTTTTGACGGTTATGCATTGTTTTGTTAAAAAAAAAAGGCATAAAACTGAAAATGAAAACTTCCCAAACATCTTTCATATCCTTTAGGGATGTCTAAAGGATACAAAAATGAATATAAACAACAGTTGGCAGACCAAAAATGCGAACTCAGATTTTTCAACATATGACCCTACACTATATTCATTTTTTTTTTTCACGTATTCGCAAAATTTTTTTTTTTAACCTGCTTCTACATTCACAGCCCTGTGCCACACATATTCGCGGTTTTTCACAGGTGTATTCATGGTTTTTCACACAATTTTTGATTATCCCTTGTGAATCATTAACTGCCCAGTACATATCCCCCTTTTTCCCATTGAAACAATGCCCCGACATTCGCAGATTTTGCATTGGCGGCATTTTTCAGGAACATAGCCCCAGTAAATGTCGGAGTCCGACTGTATATATATACATGTACATACATACACTGAACTTCCATAAATTCTTCTCCACGTCCCCTTCCAATTCCCTCCCTGTATGCAGGGCCGGATTAAGGTCTTCGTAGGCCAAGGCCCTTGAGATTTTGTAGGCCAAATTCAAGAGTGACGAAAACGACGATTTTGAACATGAAATTTAATCGGAACAGACTGCGGTAAATGGTGATTTGTCCGACTTTCAAATATACAAGTGCCTGTAAAATCCAATTCGGCTTCGAAATTGAGAAACAAACGATACAGAAAGCAAATTCGCAGGAATGTATGTATATTCAATTCCCACCCTGCTGAAATACCTTCTTTTGTGCCTTTTGGTTGGCAAACGACGCGATCACTTCGGAGAAATCGATTTGCTTCATCAGCTCAGATTCAACACGGAGCAGAGCGAGCGTGGACATGCGCACATGCCCCACGGTCGACCGAAGACAATTTTTCACACGCTTTAGTGTGCTGAAGGAGCGCTCACCCTTGCAGCTCGTAGCAAACATTGAACGATGTATTCGGACGGCAACAAAAATATTGGGGAATGTCTGTGTCAAATTGTAGTGAATAATGTACTTGAGCATGTCCGATGCATCGATGAACTTGGAGTATTTCGAGCAAAGTTCTATTTCCTGAACTATGTCCATTTCAACGTCAGCAGGGTACAGGGTACGCTGAAACCAGTTTCTCCGCTCTGCGAGAGAGTGTATCATGGTCAAGGCTGTTGGCCGTGGGGATGAATCCAAACAGATCCGTGATTTTCTGATCGCTCTCTCTTCTCCTATGGATTTCTGTCAGAAGGTGATCGAATATGGAGAAGTACGTCTCAACTCTGAACTTCTCCCTGCCAGATTTTGTGGTTTCTTCTTCCTCGTCATTTTCATTGAAGGCCTTCTTTCGCCTCTTGACCCGACGATTGTCATCAACGTAAATGATGGAGTCAACCATCTTTTTGGCATGGTCCTCAAATGCATCGAATCTTTCATTGTTTCAAAGCGACTCTATGTATTCATAGAGGGCGTCATAATGCTCCTTAACCGCTCCGACATCTATTCCAGGTTGTTGGAGAGATCTTATTACTCGATCAATGTGGCCAAGTAGATCAGACCAGACTGCGCATGTGATTGCTGTTTCGGTCAGTTCCATCTTCTCAGCCAATGCTTTGGCTTCCAGTCAGACTGTGGCGCATCTTTAAGGCACTTGGCTATCTTCATTAGCACCTTCTTTATGTCCTTGTAGCTTGGGGAAAACGCTTTACAAGCGTCCGTGCGAGATGACCACCTCGTATCAGACAAACATTTGAGTTTGGCGCGTTCATCGAGTGACTTCTTTAAAATGGCCCATCTTTGGGGAGATGCTGACATAAAGTTATACACGGCTTGAATAAGTCCGAAGTATTTGACGGCTTCCAAGCAACTCTCAGCGGCAGCTACTCCTACCAGATTCAAACTGTGCGCAGGAGATGGTACCCACTGAGCCAATGGATTAATTTTACAGACTCTTGCTTGTACGCCTGAATAGACACCAGACATGTTGTTTGCATTGTCGTATAACTGCCATCGACAATGCAAGAGATCAATCCCATTGGCTTCTAGTACCTCTTGCAATTTTCCAAACAGATATTCACCATCGTGATGCTCAATGACGACGTACTGTAGAAACCTTTCGACGGCACTACCATCTTGCATCACATATCGAAATATTACCGTCAACTGATCGATATGCGAAATGTCTGGCGTCGAATCGACGGAAACACCATAATATTTAGCATCCTTTATTTCTCTCACGGTGGTAGATTTCACTTTATCGGCAAGCAGTAGGATAAACTCATCATATATTGTTGATGACAGGTACGATACACTTCCCTTTCCCTTGTTCCCATACACTTCAAGATGCTGGGCGAGAAATGGATCGAATTTTGAGACTAGTTCAAGACAACCAAGATAGTTTCCATTGTTGGCACAACCCAGCTGCTCAGTCGTGCCCCGGAACGGAAGCCCTCTTTCGGCGAGGAACGATATTAAAGCGACAATTCGCTTCAGGACATTAGTCCAGTAAACTTCCTCGTGCAGGTACTGCTGTTCAAATGATGTGTGAATCCTGTCACCTTCATTTTGAGTGACTTTTTGATTGCTGGAATATGGGCAGTCCCACGCTCGTGCGACGCGAGACGTGCAGATGCATTCTTCCAATCATTGAATCTGATTCGAAAATTACTGTGATGGCTTTCATGATCGTCGCCGTCGGGACATAGGAGTTTGCACACATAGCAGTAACGTTTACCGTTTGATGGAGAAAACAGCATCCAGTCCCTGTTCACCGTTTCCCCGTTTGTGAGTTTCTGCTGAAAGTGTTCGCGCCGAAAATTTTTGTAGGCCAAGGCCAAGGCCCGGGCCTCACGGGCCTTGTGGTTAATCCGGCACTGCCTGTATGCCACAAATACACACGTCGTACAAGTGTGAACCTACCTACCCCTTCCTGTTTATATTCATTCTATGAATGTCTTATTGTAACGGTAAAGATACTCGGTTGCAGTTTCACTGTTTTGTGTGAGTCATACCAGCTACGAACTGATGCATATTTGATGCAAGTTAAGATGTACACATGTTACGTAACGACATGAGAATATGAAATAACAGTGTCATGGACATCCTGGCATCCTCCGTCTCTCACCCTGATGCTACCTGTGGAGGGAGGGTAAAATATTCCACCGTTCTCATGCATTAAGTTGACCAAACAATTTGCTGTACTTGTACATAGTTTTTCTTGACCATCTGAGGCCTGTGGAGGGTTGTGCTACTTCCATGAGTTGTTTGTGTCCTTTATGACGTCCTTAAAAGCAGTAAGTTTCCAGATTGGAATGATTTTCAATTGTATTGAACTACAAGACAGGCAGAATAAGATATTATCTCACTCCACTCTGTATATGCATGATTGAGACAAATAGAGATCCAAAGTACTTCTAAACTTCAGGTATGCTTTTCAAGTAATGTTCAAAATATAAAATTCAATTTAAATCCAGTTGTTCCTCAATCATAAACTGACGTTTGTGGACGGACGGATGGACAAACAGTTCGACAGAAGAGAACCAATTGCTTAACAATGTGTGTGTGTGTGTGTGTGTGTGTGTGTGTGTGTGTGTGTGTGTGTGTGTGTGTGTGTGTGTGTGTGTGTGTACGTGTACGTGTACGTGTACGGTTTTGCATTGCACATGCCATTCATGCTTTTGAAGGCCAGTTGAGGCCCTTGCTGCTTAAAAAAAGAAAAAATATTTTTGATGTGCTTTCGCTGAAAGCCAACAACTCGATGTGTGCAGACCTTTCACCCAAGACAAATAATTCAATTCAAAAATTATATCTCCAGCCTGATCATCTATCAAATGATGGACTTCAAGCGTTGCAGGCACAACTGATCGAAGGCGCTCAATACATTTATGTTTTGATAAATGGATGTAATTTGCCAGCATTATTTTGTAGATTTGTGCAGCAACCATTCACCTTGGTAGTTCCACTATGATTTTGAGGCAATGCATTGATTTGGAACACACACAAGCTTCAGGAGTATTTGACGTATGCTTCACGATGAAGTGGCTGTTGAGCGTACTTCTGAAGTTCTGTCTCTGTTTGTTTTGGCTCTGTCTCACATTCTCTAAGTTGTGGAAGAGGATTCCACATCTCCTATCGATACCAGGTTGCAGTCGAGTTCGGCAGATTCAGAACTCGCAATCTCTCTCACTCTCTGTATACACACACACACACACACACACACACACACACACACACACACACACACACACACACACACACACACACACACACACACACACACACACACACACACACACACACACACACACACACACACATAGATAGATATATACATATGCATACATATATATTGTTGCGGTTGTGGAAATTCGCAAACCACCATTCAGGTCCCGTAGGTGAGATATCTCTGTAAGTATATGTGTAGTTAGCCCCAAACCCGTTGTTTAGAGGGAATAAATGTGATTCATTCGGGCTGCGACGCTTTGAGATAGCCATTTTTCTATTCTATCTTTATTTTGAACCAACCACGCTCCAACCATCACACAACAACGCCAACAGCCACGATCTTTACCTTCACAACTCGCCCCCGCAAACATTGCATCACCGCCATTCCAAACGGCACCATGGCCATAAACCACCACCGTAAACCCTCCACCACCTTCACCTCTCTCCTTCTGCGGCCATTCCCGCACCACCTGTGAGCACCGAGCATCAGGCTGTCCTGGGCTCGTACGGGACGCGCGCCGAGCCGCGAGTGCAAAATGCGGCCTTTCCGCGGAGAATTCGGATCAGGAATGCTACACGCCCACTTCTGATCCGTCCAATCAGCAAGCGCGGGGCGGGTTGGCCCCGCCTCTAGGCGCGTCTGTGTGGAATCGAGATATGCAAATTCTAGGATCAGGGGAGATTCACGCCCCTTTTTCTCCGTCCAATGGGCGAGCATGGCTCCGCTCACGAGCTCGTTCTGATCCAGAAATTTGCATATGGGTTCTCCTGCCGGCCTATAAAGCGCCAAGCGCGGGGCGAATCTGGGCAGAGCCAGTTTTGGAAGAGCGGAGAGTGGCAGAAAAGGCAGAGTCGGCCTTGGAAGAGCGGAGAGTGGCAGAAGAGCGGAGAGAGTTTTGGGCAGAGTCAGTTTGGAGCGCGGAGTTGGGAGGCGAGGGCGTCCCGGTGGTTCTCGGCAGTCGGCTGAGGAGAATTGGGGGAAGAGACCGAGGAGTTCGGGTCCGAGGCAAGGAAGACGGCGGTCGGCGACGAGGTCGCGGTGGAATCGCTCGTCACGGGACCCAAGCAAGCCAGCTATACTCTTTCCCCAGAGCATCACCAATTCCCCCCCCTTTTTCCCCCGCGCTGAGATAGTGCGAAAAGGGGCCCCGTTCCCACCCCACTCCAAGCAGTGCCAACGAAACCCGCGAAGGAGCACGAAGTCGGGGCACCGCCGCGCTGCCACATTTGTGGCTCATCACAGACGCGGGTAGGACCCACCCGGTCTCGCTGACCTGACCGCTCTTTCAGGTCCCGCGCAAATATTGGCCCACAGGCCCCGTCTGCCCCCCTTGTCTTTGAGGGTGGCCCTTTTCTTTTGTTTCTTTGTAAACGTGTGTGTGTGGCGCCAGTCTGGTGAAGTAAAACTGTTAAGTGTTGCCGTGTGTCGGACTTATTCGGTAGTATCTCTGCGTCATTGTTTCTTTTGTAGCATTTGATATATGTGCATTCTGTTTGGCTGTATATGTGTGCTCTCCGTGTGCCGCGGAATAAATGTGCATCATGTTGAACTGTTTTTCCGTTTCGCTTCGTCTTTTCTTTAATTGAATCTCCATCTTGCTTCACGTAAAGGGTTGGTAGTGGGCTTAATACGCCCGATAATTAATCGGAACCGTCGAGGCCGACGATAACACCGCTCGGTTATCCCGATAGCACGGAACGGATCGCTTAAGCGGCCCTTGTCCGGAGTCGACCTGCGGCGAGGTGCGATCGCCCGTCTACCCTCCGCGTGGGTACTTATGTAGGTCGAGTTTGGCGAACAACCCTATCCCACGCGGGTGGCCGATTGGCATGATCGTGGTGAGGCCGAAAGGCCCACCCGTGACTAGTTCCCGGCGTTAGTCCGAGAGGGTCACGACAGAATTGTCCGTCCGGTGGGCGACGTGCCGCGATTCGAGTCACGTGGCCGTTCGCACGCCGGCGGGCGCGAATTCGCAAATATATATATATATATATATATATATATATATATATATATATATATATATATATATATATATATATATATATATATATATATATATATATATATATATATATATATATATATATAGTTGTGGTTTCCGCCGCGTTCAGCGTACGGACGACCGTTCCAGCCAAATTGCGGTCGCACGTCCACCGAAGGCCGCAATCCAGTTGTGACTTTCCGGACCAACCCCGAAATCCAGTCACAGATGTCTTAATGCATCATAAACCAGCCAATTCTTCTGTCCACGCGCTTCAGGGTCGATCGCCGAATTATTGATGTACCTTATTATTTGCTAGGACAGAAATACCGGGAGTTTATGCCTCGACGGGACCTGCACGAGAACGAACTGCTTAAGCGGCTCGCTCCGAATGCGAATGCCGAGCGGTTTTAATTCGCCAAATCCCGTCAGACTAGATTTACTTTTAGCGGCTTTAAAAGACAGTTAATATCCCGAGCGCACCTTGGCGGTCAATGGAGAAAGTGACGCGACGAGCAGGTTGACATTCAAACAATGGGGGTATTTATTTTATAATAGGCAGGGAATGAGGGAAGCACATAAGAGCAGATTTATACCTACTAAAGCAATGCAAGTATATACAGCACAAAAGCACTTGTACAGTTTGTTACTTACTAGACGGGGTCCACACACAGACACGCAGACAGAAATGGTGGCTATTGCCTTTAATTCGGCCTTCAGCTTGGACGATAGTGGAGCCGAGGCCAGGGTCTACTTTGGACCTGTCCTTGACGACAAAGGCAGGACAGGACGACGTCTCCAGACCAGCTCGATGAGTCCCCAAGACCAACACGACGAGCCCAGCAAGACGACAACCACAGTGGTGACCACCAATGCCACGACGATGACGACGACAGGAGCGCCCGCCGGCTCACTTCGCTTCCTCCCTCCCTTCTCTTCTCCTGGCTGGCTCTGGCTTTGTCTGGCTCTGTCTTTTTGTTTGGCTCTAACCGGTGGTGTTCGGCTCGGTCTCTCTTCCGTCTCTCTCCCA